>NC_088386.1:37590000-38215000 GCF_037993035.2 Macaca fascicularis
TGGCTCAACTTCATATAAGGTGCTTGTAACCAGTGACCCACACCACTCTTTTAAAGAGGCACAGTGTCAAGTACATGAAGCCACAGCCATAGTTCCATCGTAATTTCAGGAAGGGCAGGTTTATCAGTTCAAATGAGAGTCTCCTCTAGAGATATCTGACATAGCAAGATACTTTCTTTATGGGACTTCAGGAAAGTGTTAAACTCCTGTGCTCTCAATCTCTTTGTTTCCCTCCACCTCTGTTCCTCTCTCCCTGATAACTCTCCCTCCACGTTAATCAAGAAGCTTACTAAAACTGGCGATTTACCTTAGGGAAGTTCAGGGCAAAGCAGAAAACAGCTTGTCTTTTCAATCACAATCAAAACTCATGAGAATCAACTGGTAAGCCCATAGGGGCTTGACTAAGAAAATTGTCTGAATCAAATTTCAGGCTGAATCTAGCCTCTAGGTACTGCTCTGTAGGCTTCAATTAAGGGTTTAATTCTCCATTCACTGCTGTAAATCATAGCTGGTCTCAGAAAAGCATTCTTAACCACAGCCCCCTCCCACGTTATCACCCTGAAGCAATAACATTTCACAGCTCGGACATAAAGCACTGACAGGTTTTTGCAATAAAATGTGACCTTTACTGTTAAAAAATGTTTTACGACATCTGACAAACCATTTTCTTAATAGGAAGATACATATTCACTTGATAAATTAAAATATCGTAAACAATTTAATTTTGTTGAGGATGTGAACCACAATATGTTCCAGATGAGGGAAATTTACTTTGATACCTATCTACATTTAAAAAATAACAATAGATCATACTTTCTGGAGGAAAATAACTGTCCACACCAACAGCATCCTCAAAAGGAACATTAGGCTTACCCGTTTAGAAAGAATTTCTGTATGCCTGTAGAAACATCCATGAATTTCGAATGCTCAAATCCTAATACTCCTTGCTAAGGGTACTTTGAGGAAAAAGCAACAAAGAGAAAGTGCCTTAAAGGAGAATCTACTTTCACACTGTTGCTTTAATTCATCCATCTCATGTTTCATGGGGCGTTCAAGTGTGCATTAAAATCACAGAACACAAAGTTCCAAATCAAAAGAGGATAAGAAGGAGTCCTAGAAAACCGTATAAAACTAGTTTTTAAATAGCTGCTTCTTCTTTAAAGTGGAACAAGAGAACATTCAGTAGTAAGGATTTTTGTTGGACTTCATCACATGAATGCTGATCAAAGGGGCTTAGAAATCTCTGAAGAGGAGTCTTTGGAGGTCTCTGTAATACTTTTTCTCTTAATATTTATAATCATACCCTCCAAATGCATTTCTAAAGACAAAAATAAAAATTATCAGACAATGAAAATGAAATGCAATATTTACGATTGGAATTTTCCTAAAATGTATATATATGATATATATGTAAATAATTTTTGAGCTTGTTCATAAGATGTCCTTTGAGGTGTCATCTTATGACTGGAAACACATAGGAAGATACAGTGTGTCACAGAATTAAATGTCAGAGGATTCTGATAACCATCTACCCTATACTAACACCAAAACATTAATAAACTCTAAGATAATATATGAATGGCATCATTTGTATTTCTGCTCCAGAGTCACATGAGGTTAAGCACAAAGGCAAGTTATAATAATAATGATAATAACAAGTTATATAATCTCTTCATCTTTACCCACAACATGGGAATCTGCTAAAAGTTTTGGCCTGGAGTAATCACGGGAGGGATTATTTGAAATTAATTTGATCTAGGAGAGATTTATGGCAACTTTAACATATTCTTATAAAGAGTTAGAATTCAAATATTTTCTGAAAATAAGAGAGGAGCAGAACAAATCATTCATTCATTCTTTGCATTGCTGAGCATTCTTTAGGAAGGGACTGTCTTATTTAAATTTATATCCCTGTAATCTAGCACAACTTGGAGGCAGGATGTGTGTTCTGCAAATGAATATAATCATTTTTAAAATTTATCTTCACTTGCAACTACATATTTCACTTGTATATGCAGAGAAAGAAATTGTATTTATGAACAAAAACGTCTATTATTAAGAATAGAGCCTCCATTCATAGTATGGGACCACCGTCAATATTTTCATAATTTTCTGTTTGGATTTATATATAAGGTAACAGTGTTATTACTCACAGATTCAAAGTTTTTTTGAAGTGCTAAGAGACAGTCAATGATAAAGCCTTCTCTGCAGGGGCGAGTGTTTGGGAGTATAGTTTCCTTGGTTCCCTGCAGGATTTCACAAATCTTTCTCTGCAAGGAATTTGTCTCCAATGATCTCTAGTCTATTACATCTGCCCAGAAGGCCTCAGAAATGCTCTGTTGCTGACGGTAGGTCACAGATTCTAGAAAAACTGAATTAGTTTAATGGCGAAACTAAAATATGTTTGCCCAAAGCCCCTTTACAGAACCATATTACTCGAGTATTTAAATAACATAATTATCTACTGCTTTGAGTAATACTTTGAATGGAAAACCACCCAGAAATGCACACAATGTTCACTGTGGCCTGAAACACCACTTTTTCTCCTCTGCTAGAGTTCCCACCTGCTAAACATTCTTTATTTTCACAACATGTAATCAAAACATACCCTGCACTTTGTTCCCTATCTCTTGCTGTGCTTCTCTGCCACACGATATGCATACATCAGACTCATTAAGGTTTGAGTCTGGTGCTCGGGGCTGTCTAAAAACTGATTGAAATGTATGTTTTCTCGACCTCCTCTGCTTGGGAAAACTGCATGACAATCAAAAAGTCTTACCCATCATTTCATGGTTAGACATTTTCTTGCCTTTGCTTATGCTATAATTCTTACCCAAGATATCTTCCTTCCTTTGCTTCAGAGAGCCTAGCTATTCTTCAAACCTCATTTCATGTCAAATATATTCAATTTAGTCTTTCCTAACAGTTGGAGACCACAATAATTCTTCTTTCCATTGATCAATCGTACAGTATGCTTTTGATACTATCATCTGTATTAGATTTGGGGTCAGAAAATTCAAGTTTAAGATTTGGGTTTGGCACTTAACAACTATTTAATGCTCTTGAATTAATGTATCGTCTCTGTTCCTCAGTTTCCTTCCCTGTACAGCAGGTAAAACAATCTATGAGACAGGCCTATTGCTTACACTGAGTAAGCCTTTAGAGTAATATTAACAAATAGTAGAATCTAAGCTCTATTCCTATTACCTTTTTAAAAATATTATTTACTTTCAGTTTTCTAGAAGTTCCTTTAGGAATCTACCATTTTGTATAACTACCACCCCATGTGCAATACATAATAGGAATGCAATAATAGGGTTTTTTTTTTTTTTTTGGTAATCTAGATAGCACATATAATAAGTAGTATATATGTATAGTACCTATAAAGCAGTATCTATGTAGTTGTAATCTAGATGCTGTAGTTGCACTTATAGTAGAGAAAATATTCTACACGGCTTATAATCTATTTAGTAAATAGTTCTAGCCTTAAATCAGTAGTAATGCTTTTCAAAAATACCATATAGCTACTGATTGATCTAATTCCAACTTAATTCACAAATTCCACCAAACATGGAAATATTTTAACATGATTCAAAGTTGAAATGCCATTACATTTAATGTCCATTTAATTAATTTTTGCAAAATAGAAATTACCACTTGATGCTAGATTATATAGCTCTGAAAATGGAGTAAACTATTAGACCTCAGCACACTATTGATGGTATTTGAGACAGACATTTTTTACATGAACCATATAGGAACATAATTTTTTCACAGGCATAAGAACCTTATGGATATAATAATGATTGGTGTTTGTTGAGCTATTTTGCCACTTTGAGATTTTTCTCAATAGCATTATGTAATGGAAATATCTAAATACTTAAATATATGTTGGAAACATAATTTACTAATAAGGAACAATCTCTTTATCTTGAAATCTCAAATTTCAACTAAGTGCTCAGGTTTGGAAATCTTAGCCAAGTATTCAAAATGTGATTTTTTGTACATCCAATATTTTCTTTCTTTCTTTCTTTTTCTCTCTCTCTCTTTTTTTTTTTTTTTCTTTTTTTCTGAGATGGCATCTCACTGTGTCGCCCAGGTTGGAGTGCAGTGGAGCTATCTTGGCTCACTGCAACTGTCACCCCCCGTGTGTTCAGGTGATTCTCCTGCCTCAGCCTCCTGAGTAGCTGAGATTACAGGCATGCGCCAACATGCCCAGCTAATTTTTGTATTTTTAGAAGAGACGTGGTTTCACCATGTTGCCCAGGCTAGTTTCGAACTCCTGACCTCAGGAAATGCACACACCTCTGCCTCCCAAAGTCCTAGGATTACAAGCGTGAGCCACTGCGCCCAGCCTCTTTCTTAAAATACATGTTATAAGCAGATTTCTTATGTTTTAATTTGCATTTTATACAACATAACTCTAAACTAACAGGTTTTCAACAAGCATATGAAATAATCAGCTATCCTGTCTATAAAGGATGAGAATTAAGGAGTATCAGGGCACTAAGAAATCTGTTTCAATTTGATTCCTTTCCTTCCCATATTAATTTCGATTTGCTTACAAACATTGAAAAGATTTTGGGTTATTGTTAACATTTTGTACAAAGCTATGTTGGGCTTAACTTTATTATGAGTGGTCAAAAAAAACAAAAACAAAAACACACAAAGAACATCAAGACATAAAATTCACAACTGCATCCCCACATGTGTCAAATAAAGACTTGCTCTGGGAAAACTGCTGCTACATATCTTCCAGATTATAGTTATGGTTTTAACTACAGTATTAAATCTGTCCTCTCATTTTTGGAAATAAAAGGTGCTATTAAGTGAATAGCCTCTTCTGAGTGTGTTCAAGTGTGTTTGGGAACACATAAGTTCACAATAAATGATCCAATGGAAAAGAAAAGATGGCTGAGTCTTAGGGTCATGGTTTTCTGTGTTTCTATGGAAACTTAGTGGAAATCGTGGGGTTTTTAAGGGGATTTTTATTCACATTTCAGTCCTTGTCTTTAAATAATCACTTTGTTACCATTCAGCATTAAGAAATGGAAGTAGCACAAGGGTTGAGTTTGGGGAAAAAAAAAAAAAATCTGTTTTGAAGTTAAATTAAAGGTGTTGAAATAATTCAGCCCAACATAATAAAAGCAATCACTCACCTCTAATGCTTCAAGTGTTTCCTCTGCAATAGCAATTTCCTTTCCACCTTTGAATGATCAAATTCATGAAAAACATACCCTGATAATGTATTGTTCAGAATTCTATATTTTTGGTGGGGGATTGACTCCACCTGCTCTCCTGCTCCTTATGGGCCTGACTTTACCCACCTGAAACTCCTGGATACTGTACTTATCACGGGTAAAACCAGGAGGTTTCCCTTGTTCAAACCTAATGTATCTTATACTTACAATTTTATCATTTTTGAGCTTACTGCTAGTGCCTTTCCCAGCTTAGAGTTCTGTAGAAATAGTTCTCAAATGGCTACTTCCACTAGGGATTTCAGAAGAGAATGGAAGAAAGGAGGATTGATGGGAGAATGCTGGATCCAAAGTTTGAAAACATGGCTTTCCCTCTAACTGGGAAAATAATAAATCGATGCACTCTTTCCTTCCTTCAATTTCCTAACTTCCAATATTGCCCAAATTTGTAAACTATGGAGTTAAAGAGAAGTAAAAATAAAGTTTAATGGAAATGAAATGAGTTACAAAACTTTATTTTTTAAAGAGATATTCAATAAGGTCTGAGAAATGAGGATATAAGAAGAAATAAGAACAAGAAAACCTCAAGATGTAGGAAAAAATATTTTGTGAAATACTTGAGGAATAAACCAGTAATGTAATATAAATAATAATTTAGAAATGAGGGAGATTTTTCTTTTTCTAATCAATATAAAACTTTATAGTTGGCCCACATTGTACCAGGATGCTTCCACTTCTTAGAGATAAAATGTGATCACAATATATCTTGTGCTCTCAAAGATTTTATAGTCCACTTCGAGAATCAATCATGTATGCAAATTAAGCCATTCACTGTATGACAGCAACCAAAAAGGAGGTAGAAAAGAGGCACGGATGAAACACAAAGGAGAGAACAATAAACTCTACCTTGAGAAGTAGAAGTGGGGAACACTTAGATATTAGTTCAATTTAAATTTGAGGTTAATAATAACAGACTATGACCTATTTTATTTATTTATCTATTTATTATTTTAGGAACTGGTTCTCGCTCGCTATGTTGTCCAGGCTGGTCTCAAATTCTGGGCTCAAGTGATCCTCCTGCGTCAGCCTCCTGAGTAGGTGAGACTATACGTATAAACCACCTTGCCAGCTATTTTTATTTGATTTGGCATATTTTTATAAAGCTTCTTGTAAGCATGGGGTTTTTGAAACTCTCAACCCACTTAATCCTTATAACTATTTTGTGAGTTGGTAATATTATTTATCCGTATTTTACAGAGGGTAAAAAGTGGGACCTGGAAAAGGTAAGTAACTTGCCCAAGATGGTGCAGCTAGTAAGTGGTAGAACTAGATTTTAGACTTATGCAGATTTGGCTACAGAGTTACCATCATGTTGTCCATAAGTCATCAAACGCTGATGCTCATCTGATTTACATAAACGTTTTTCTGCCACTTGAAATAATACTATAATTTGGAAGTATAAAGTCTGAAAGTTTAGGTTTTCATATGGCCCACAGTCAATAAGCACTTTTCAAGAAATATTGAAGACAAAAAATGAGATTATTAGTACTAAAATGTATCTACTACATCAAGAATGCCTGAATTACTTCCCATATGCCAATATGTGATACATTTTCTCACATTTGGACTCAACTCCACCCTAACAAACACAGGCAAGATGAATCAAATTTAAAAAAAAAAAATTACTTTGGCTTTTTTTCTCATATGGAAGGTAACTATTAGAAAAGACCTTGAAATATTATAGCAAGTATTATCATTAAGGAGATAATTCTGGTTTTTATTTTTATTTTTATTTTTATTTATTTATTTTTTTTTTTTGAGACGGAGTCTCGCTGTGTCTCCCAGGCTGGAGTGCAGTGGCGTGATCTCGGCTCACTGCAAGCTCCGCCTCCCGGGTTCACGCCATTCTCCGGCCTCAGCCTCCCAAGTAGCTGAGACTACAGGTGCCCGCCACCACGCCCGGCTAGTTTTTTGTATTTTTAGTAGAGACGGGGTTTCACCATGTTAGCCAGGATGCTCTCGATCTCCTGACCTCGTGATCCACCTGCCTCGGCCTCCCAAAGTGCTGGGATTACAGGCTTGAGCCACCGCGCCCGGCCAATTCTGGTTTTTAAAAAGCAATAGGCATTTAGTGGCATGATTCACCACATGCAAACCCTGGGGATCCAAGTCCAGCCCTAAGATGACAGTGAGCAGCCACACTGGCTGACTTCTTGCTGGGAAAGAAAGCCAGTGCTGCTGACTCGTGTCCCAGGTGGCCCAGGCGGAACAACCGTACCTTTGGAGTATAGTTGTCAAGAGCAGCTACTGAGGAACACAGGAGCCTGAGCGTCAGGCCTGTGACACCAGACGAGCTAAATCACTTCTCTCTCAGCTTTTCCTTATATTAAATGGAACAGTAAAGTCGTGAAAAACATAAAATGCAAAGAATCAAAATCATGGCTTTGTTTAAAAATTAAAATATGTAATAATGGGAATAATATCGTGTATGCCAAAAATAAAAATCTTCAGTGTGTCTTCTAGTATGTACAGGAGAAGACACTATTCCATCTTTTAAAACTTTTGGATGGGCTTTTCTTGTGGCCAGGATGAGGACATGAGATGTCTTGTTCTTCCCCACAATTGTCATCTCTGCAAGATAAGAAGAGCGTTTTAACAAAGAATTCTAAATTTCTATATAGAGATAAATGACAAGAATCTACAGATTCTCAGAGAAAAGGTTTTGGGGTGATGAGGTGACAGCAAATGATAGAGAAATTACAAGAGGTAAAGAAAGACTGGCTCAAGGTAGAGGTTCATAGGCCCATGCGGCATAATGGTAAACGCAGCCCGAAGGAAGGGAACGTCCAGCAAGAAGTTTCTGGGGGCACAAATGACCAAGGAGTTTATGTGTCTAAAGAAATACATTGAGTTCCATCTTCTCTCTTCATCTCACTACTTCCAACCCTATGATCATTGTGGCACTGGTTCATTGGTTTTCCTGGCCCTTCCTCATATCCAACTTTCCTGATTTTTCCTTAGCTTATTGCCAATTAATTTCCCTTCTCACTTACTCGTCCTTCAATGCGCAGCCTCTATAATGCAGTTGTTAAAGTCAGAAATCAGAAAGATTTTCTTCTTTTGAAGGAATGCAGAATGTGTTATTGTGCTTAATGAACATCCCATAATGCCTCTGAATAGGCTTAGAGTTTATCATGTAAGTATGTATAAACAGATAATATTTAGATATATATTTTATGCTTGATAGAATATAATTTCTCTCTTGAGGAATTTAGATGGAGCTATAGTATATATTTAGTTATTTTAAACTGTAATTAATTTCCTGATAGAGCAAGGAACTTGAATAAACTATCCTATAAATATATGCAGTATGAAAAATATTTTAAAACAGGTGTCTTTTAAATTCTAATCAGTTCATTAAGAAGTTTTGCTAGACTGTACATTAAATAGAGCAAAAGATCTTTATCAAATGTCATGACGGGTCTGTGGTAATCACCTTCCAATTTAAAATCTGTTCTCCAAACACAAGCAAGCAAATTCAATGAAACTACGTTGAGTTATGTGTTATAAAGATATTGTGAAAACTATTTGGATGAATTTTCTGAAACTTCTGTGCTATGTTTTATATTTGCCACTATTATTATCATCTCAATTTTCCCTATACTTTTTTTTTTTTTTTTTTTTTTTTTTGAGACGGAGGCTCATTCTGTCTCCCAGGCTGGAATGCAGTGGTGCAATCTTGGCTAACTGCAACCTCCACCTCCTGGATTCAAGCGATTCTTGTGCCTCAGTCTTCCAAGTAACTGTGACTACAGGTGTGTGCCACCATGCCTGGCTAATTTTTTGTATTTTTAGTAGAGACAGGGTTTCACCAGGTTGGCCAGGTCGGTCTTGAACTCCTGACCTGAGGTGATCTGCCTACCTCGGCCTCTCAAAATGTTGGGCTAACAGGCGCGAGCCCCCGTGCCCAGCCTCACTCTTCTTTTTCATGATTCACGCTGTCCCGTTTCCTCTCTATCCTCTCTGATCAATACTTCCTCCTCTTCTTCTCTAATCTGATTCTTCGATTTTGACATTCTCTAGACTTTCATTTTCTTGCTAGCTCTCCACTCTTATTCATACTCTTAAAGAAGATCTCATATACTCTCAAGATTTCACCTCTGAGTTGATGAATCTTAGTTCATTTGTTCCAACTCAGACTTCTCAAATTTTCATACCCACCTCTCCAACTTGCTGCCAGGCATTTCTGCATTCCTCCTTCCTGAGTCTAACCAATCACCAAGTCCTATTAATTTTACATCTGCAATATTTCTTCAACCTGAACTCCTCACTCCCCAAACCCCCTATCCAACTACTTTTACCAATAACCTCTCAGTCCTTATCATTTATCCTGGGATTACTGTAATAGTTACCTAATTGGTCCCTTTGCCTGTAATTTTGCCCCTCTCAGATCCATTCTCCACATAATTGGCAAAATGTTCCACCTAAAGTGCATATCGGACCTTTTTAGGCCCTGCTTAAAATCTGTCAATGGTTCCTAGAAGTTTATAGAATAAAGTCCAAGCTCTTTAATCTGTTGTAAAATGAGGCCCTGAAACTTTTCAGCTTCGATTTTTGTCCACTCCACATTAAAATATACACCTCAGAAATATTTACTTCATTGAAGTGCTCAATATTCAGAGGATTTCTTCTCACATCCAGCCTGTGTCTATAAACTCTCTCTCTACATCCTCCCCATCTCTTCACCTAGTTTTTCTTAGAAAAATCCACTTAATTCAAAGTTCAGCCTTCTCAGGATGCCTTCTTGGCTCCTCACATAGGTGGATTATCTGCATCTTCTAACATCTCCCATATTAACATGTAGCATAACAATCTGTGTCATGACACCACATCATATTGTACTATTTGTATAATTTTCTATATCCATCATCTCTACTGGACTGTGAACTCCTTGAAGGCAAAAGATCTATCTATTCATTCAATCGATAATCATTTGCTGAGTACCTAAGTTAGATACTAAAGAAAAATGTTAACTAAGTATTTTTCCCATACACGAAGATTATTATATACAAACTTAAGGCACAAATTGAGTAAATTTCATTTTCTCTGTCTTATACTATGAATTTACATATTTCCATTATTATATCCTATTATTTATACATTTTCTTATTTAAAAAGGTATCCAATAGACATTTCCAACTTCGTGTGTGTATATGTGTATGAGATAAACAGTTCGCCTATATGCTTTGAGATTATATGTGGGTTATGCAATGCCCAGTTTAACTGAACTTTTGTAACTCATTTAACTCATATCTTCAATCCCTCAAGTTGTATCTGAGTGTGGTTTGACTACGTAAATATAATACTATGCATATATGAAAGGTGAATTGTGATTGAACACTTACCCAGGACAGAGCGGAAGTCACTGAACTATACCACTCTCCTTTGGAGCTCTGGATATATACATCTAAAGCCACTGTTTGATCCACCTCTCAGTGTATCAGGCTCATTCTCCCTTACTGGCTATAGTGTTAATTACTCTTTAACCTACTACACGTGGATACTATTAATTATTCTTTAATCTACTACTCGTGGTTTCATCTCTAAAGAAATAAAAAGTTGCATTAAACAGAATTCCTTATGTAACTAACAAGGTACTTGGTGTATCTAGAACTACCTCAGCAAGAGTAATGTGTCATTTTCCAAGGGTGAAAATGTGTTGCTATTAGTCCACCTTTTCACATAACATATCTCAAAAAGAGGTATGTTAGTCCTTAGAAATGAACCTACTTAGCATCCTTAGAAATGGATCCTCTACGGACATTTTTCCCTTGGTTGTGGTGTTGGACAGGAAAACATTTCTAGCAGTTAGTCTCTTAAAAAACAACGTGTCGGCCGGACTCGGTGGCTCACGCCTATAATCCCAGAACTTTGGGAGGCCGAGGTGGGCGGATCACGAGGTGCAGAGATAGACACCATCCTGGCCAACATGGTGAAACTCCGTCTCTACTATAAACGCAAAAATTAGCTGGGCGTGGTGGTGCGCGCCTGTAATCCCAGCTACTGCGGAGGCTGAGGCCGGAGAATCGCTTGAACCTGGGAGGCGGGAGGCAGGAGGCAGAGGTTGCAGTGAGCCGAGGTCGCGCCACTGCACTCCAGCCTGGCGACAGAGGAAGACTCCTTCTCAAAATAAACAAACAACAAAAAACCAACCAACCAAACAAAAAAACCCACAAGCTTGTCTCCGGGTAGCTTTGCTGGACTTGGGAAGTGAAAATACAAGGCTCTCTGATAAATTTGAATTTTATATTTTTAAAAAAGTATTTGTTGTTTATTTAAAATTCAAAGTTAACTAAGTGTCCTGTATATTATCTGTCAATCCTACTTCCTAGACAGTAGTCGAAAAGACTGAATACTGTACCATAGTTAGGTAAGAAAATTAAAAATCTCATTGTCATCAAGAAAACAACGTACCTTAACTCTACTTTATAATTTCTTGTTTGCCTCTGTGAAATGTTTTTTTTTTTTTTTTTTCCATCTCTGCCCTTCCCTTTTGCCTAATCTGATTAATTAGTCCTTCTGTGATTTTTTACATTGCAGGAGAGTGCTGACCTCTCATTAGCTGGTGATAAAGGTCAGTTTCCTTGTTGGCTAATAACAGCTATCTCATTTCAATAAATATAACAAAGAATGAGAGAGTAATATGGAGACCCTGTAGTGTTCTATTTTAGGTTTCTACTTTTCGGAATGCTATCCCCCAGTGATTATGGGAGTGTATAATAATTTTCCCATTATCCCAGACTCTGTCTTCTCATGGATTTGGGGTGGAGAAAAAGAAATGTCAGGCTAGGAGGGAGAAGAGTATTCAAATAATCTTCCTTTCTATGTTGCTTTCAGTACACTACTCTTTATTTGATCTGAGCTTCATATATACCAAGGATTTTGCAGGCTTGACATGTCTTACTTTGGCAGTGATTTTCAAAAGGGATGTAAATAGAATATTCAGGATTATTTACATGAATTACAACAAAAGGGCAAGCTATTTCAGTATGGACCTCCAAAGAGAAATGATAAGAACAAAACTCAGAGGGAGTTTTCTCCCTCTGAGTCTCTGCCACTTATTAATATGTAAGCATATTCCAGCAATCATTTTCATTTCATTAGTAAAATATTGCCCCTTTTCAGCAAATGAGGAATAATACCATGTAACTCGTTTCTGCCTAACAAAGACAAGGAACCACAGAGAAAGATAAAGTGTCTACCAAGCTAGATCTTTTGTAAATACCACTGTACTGAATATAGCAGCTTTTCTTAAGCTTAAGAACAGATAATTCTGTTTCAGGCAAGAGATAAGCTCAATTTGCACATAGATAGCAAGCTGTACTTTAAAAGAACACTATCTCTTCCTGCTTGAAATGACCTTTTACAAACTAAAGTAGTTTCAAAATTAAATACTCTGACATTAATATATTTTTTCATCCTATCTAAAGAATACATGTGTATAAATATATTTAAATACACAAACATCAAAATGTACAGAGCATGCAAATTAGTTAAGCAATTATTTATGTGTCAAAAGTGAATCACCAAAGGATTCACTACAGGTTTTCTTTGAATTCTGGCAGTTAATTTTTTAATATAATTGAAAATATTTTATATCTCTATATCTGCTTCCACTGAAAAATAACTACTTCATAGAGCAAGATTCACTCAAGTTCATTTTTAAATTTTGCATCAAGGATATCAGTTATATTGCTTAACATTTAGAAGATAAGGATAGGGTCTCTACATTAACTATGATTCATGAAAACACAATTACATTAAATAGTTATTTCTTTCTCAGTAATCAGTCCTAAATAAATTTTCCCAGCTACGTTTAATCTGAACACTATTAGTTGGTTTTAGTATATTGTGTAACCAGTGTTGAATTTTGCTTTGTAAATAGTACATGAGAAATTAGAATAATTCTATGATTAATATAAGCCGTAGTGAATGAAAACTCTACTAGTTAATGTGAAATATAATTGGATAATACTCATTCATGCTTAGATTTAGACAATACCTTAGCCATCAATTGTTCTAATATTCTTCCATATCAGGATACCTCCCCCCACAAAAAAGCTAGTCATGGGTGGTCAAATTAGCTTTTCAATAATAATGCTTTGTTAACATTATTAAAATACCAATGTTTAATGAAACAGTCCAAGTAGCATATTTGTTCAAAAGTTATTGACTTATATACATAAATGCATTATTTTTGTCAATAAATTTTGAGTTCCTTCTATGTTCCAGACACTCTTCTAGGCACTAGAAATACATTAATAGGCAAAACAGGTAAAAGCTCTTAAATACATGGAGCTTACATTCTTTTGAAGGGACATATGGAGCCAGGAAGACCTAAATGATAGTTATTCAATCAATATTAATTTTAGTTTTTTCTGCAACTATTTATTAATAATCTACAATATCCTTTGACAGATACTGTAGAACATACAGAAAATTATAAAACACTGGCTACCCTCAAAGTATTTGTAAACTTATGCCTAAGACAAACATAAGATATAAAGAAGAATAAGGTGCATAGACCCAAATGTCTTGCAACTGAAGAGAAGCAAAAGATTATTAAATTTAGAAGGGTTGGAAAAGTATTCTTGGAAAATATCACAATGTTCTGATGGATTTTGAAAAATTAGTATTTGGGAAAAAAAAGTATCTCATGCTTCGGGCACAGAACAAACAGAAACAGGCCAGGTCTTTACATTTTAAACACTTTGGAGGAAAGAAGAAGGGCATCTTGTCAAAGACGCGTCCCATTCATGGACAAGTGTGGTCTGAGACTAGAGAAGGAATGGTAGGTTGAGGGATAATTATCATGCATATTAAATGCAATAGCAGGAGATTAGTTGTCACTCTTTAGAAAGTAGGGAGGCAATGAAGATACTTAAGAAGGACTGTGACATGTTAATCTGATTAAGGAACCATAAAATTAAATTTAACTGGAGTAATGAAAATGGCAAAGTTTAAGCCTACTTAAGAGTTCATATATTCTTGATGACAAGAGGGTTTTATTATTTGGCTTTTGATATGATCCATTTTGGGTTCTATCTCTCATAGGCAACTATGCTTTGATTGTATATCACATTAGTAACTTCATCATATATCCAAAAATGTTTATTTGTGAATTGCTGTCAGAAAAAAAAGTGTCAGAAGAGTTTTTCATCTATGTGGTTAATTATAAAATATGTACATTTTAACACTTTTTCTTTTCATATTATATTAAAAACATTACAGCATGATTTTATCAACCACTCACTCATTAAAAATATCAGCCTTTATAAGAAATGGAACAAAGTTTAAAATATAATTTCAAATGCCTTTGAAAGGTTATTACTCATATGTAATATTTATAAACATAATTCTGAGGCTTGGTTTTATCACCAGTAAACAATAATAATAATATCCAAATTTCAAGTTTATATGAGGATCAGATACATACTCTTCACCTGTGTTATCTCTCTCATAACAACCTTGTAATTTAGCTATTTGCACTACCATTTTACAGATGAAAAAGACTTCTCCATCTCAACCCCAATACTCTCTCTTCTCTATCACAATTATATTGCAGCTGTAAATCATACACACACTGTGGGTACAGAGATGAAAACAATTATACACAGGAAAGATAATGAGAACCCAATGTTTTAGAAAATATTCAAGACTTTAATCTACAGATGTATACAACGTTGGAAACAAAAATACTCCAGATAATCTCTCGCCAATTATTTCCACATTTTGAACTGAGTGTGTGAATGATTTATATGAATCTTATGAAACTATGAAACAAGAATATGCAAGTTGACAAAAATGAAACAGCAATACGAAGTACTATCCACCTGGAATTCTTGTTCCTATCCTAACTTACTCTTAGCCTCTAGGGAAAATTTCATCTTCTAAAAATTTTAGTTTTCCAGAATTTTAAGTGGATGTATAGTTTCTAGGCTATTACTACAGTTCAGTTATGCGCAAAATACACTAATATTAAAAGCTAAAGAAATATCAGGATATGCTAAATGTTAACTCATTAAAATACAATTTTTATTTTAAAATAATAATTTGTTTTACTGCAACTGGTCTTCCTTAAAGAAAATATATAATTGCAATAACTTTGTATACAAGGCCAAAAATTCCATATGGATTTCTTTGAAAATTTCTCTCATTGGTTTTGAGAGAAACTAATGATGTTTGATTAATCACTGAGTAGATAAAATCTGCCTCAATTACTTAGAGAAACTTCTGTAATTATCTGTTCTTTAAGCAAAGAACTGAATAAGAAGACTGCGCATCTTTAAAATGAAATATAAATACTTCATATTTATCTACAACTTCTATTTTCAGAGATAAACTCATTTCTTAGACTTTGGCAAAAGTATTTACATGCTGCAGCTTAAGTGTTTAAAGAAAATGATGAGATTGAGATTGGAAAATACTCTGTCATCATTTGTGATGTGATAGGTGCTGTTAGTGATTCCTTTGAATCTGAACTTCTCTATATGTCTCATATAATAAAAAATAAAACTGACTTTTAGTTTTTAACTTTGGAAGGTAACTAAGAGCTGAAAATTATACTTCTTACAAGTACAGCTAAAATCTGAAGAAAAACTTCCAAGCTCTCCTTCAAAACTGCTTAGGTATTACAGAAAGAACATTTGGATTTGAGTACAAAGATGTGAGTGAAATCAGGATCCAAATATGCAATTGTTAACTATAAGAAGATGGCTAGATTTCTTTCTATAAGTGAAAAATACTATTAGTTAATTCCTTACCCCTACAGCATGCCACCAATACTCACCGCAGACACTTCTTTCTTCAAAATAAAACTCTGTCTTTGCTCAGGAAGACAATGCGTTAAGCCCAAAAGATGTATCATAACTGGTCTAAGAAAGTCATGACTAGCATACTCATCCTTTCCAGAAATTCTCTTTTAAGCCTCTCTTGCAGCTAGGGATGAGCGTGTGACCCAATTTTGATCAACGGAATATTAACAGAAAATTGTTGAAATGTTTCTAGAAACTTTTCCTTCCATAATAAAAGGAGAGAGCTACCCTAGGCAATTTCCTTGTAGCGTCCCTTCTTTTCTTTTTTCTGCTTTGAGTAGAGAAGCTATCTAAACCTATGACAACCATCTTGCTGCCAGTGGGTGAAAAACAAGAGGACTAACACTAATTCATTAACAATGGCAGAGCAAGCAAACAGAATGATTGTGGGTTACCACAGAAGCCCTGTGCCATTTCCACGCTGATTTCATCCAGGTATCTTGTTTTATATGATAACTTAGTATTTTTTCTTTGCTTATGGCATGGCAAATAGGATTTTCTGTTATATGCATCTAATATTTGGGTTTCTTAGTTCAGAGGAGGTACCTAGTAAATTGGTTGTAATTTAATAAATTCTTAGAAATTGTTTATTTAAAAATATACACTTTCTGCCAGGTAACTAAGCCTGCATTTTTAAAAATTGCTAGTTTTTTGGATTTTTTTTGTCATATTAGTATTTTCATTTATATTATGTACAGTGGTTATTTGTTGATGTGACTACTTCAAGATAATTCCTCAAGAACATTTCTGAACATTGCCCTCAAGTTCCATAACTTTGTGGAAAAATATCTCATAAGGAAATTGCTTTTTAAAATTAATAGATATGGTAGAAACAAACACAAGAAGAAAAAGTCCAATGCTCTCTAGATACAGCAGTAGGAACAAAGTACAAGTGGATTAGAAGTATTGCAATCTGATCCATTTGAGATTTGGGGTAAACTTGTAAGGAGATTTGTGTGTGTTTTTTTGTATGGGACTCTTACTACATATTATATAGGTTTTAATGGTATGAAAAAAAATAGTTCAGTGAAAAACACTGTGTATGCAGAGTTCTGTTTATATGAGATGGTAAAATCTGATTAAGTTTTCCACTAAAATAGTTATTAACAACAATTTCTAATCTTAGTAATTCTATTTTCAGTTTTGCTTGTGAATTTCTGGGTTTAAATTATTTTTCTGCAAAATCATCATCATAAGTTTTCCACATTTTTCTTGGAAATATGTGAAACAAAATAACGGTCCTGAAATATACCATCTACAGCCTAAGAACACTAAAATCACATAGAAGAGTAAAGCCCATTTACATAGACCCTGTGTGATTTCCCATCTACAAATCTGTGCTCCACTTTTTTCAGTATCTCCCAAGTCTCCTGTCTTGTACTTTCACATTCTATAATGCATAATTCAATTTTTTTCATCACCCAAATTGACGATTTATTTGAAGTCCTTCTCCATCTTGTCATCATGTCTACATTTTTCTACAGTAATTAAAACTAACATTGTGTAGAATTATATTATCAATTTTAACTTTCCTAGTGAACCATGAGTTTCCTGAGAACAAGGCCAATTTTTCCTTCTCTTCTTCCCCCAATTCCTAGTAAGCTGTTTATTATGTTCCTTGAAGGCAGCATCACTTTTACTGACCACAAAATGTGTGAAATAATGTTTTATATAGGCTATCACAATAAATTAACCTTTATCTTACTTTGATGTAACACATGGGGTGCAAGGAATGGAAAGTTAGCTCCTTTCTATTTTAAGATCATGACGTTCTCTTGAAAAAGGCAAAGGGGATAAATGTAATAGGCAAGACAAAATACAGTATTGAAAATGTCCCCCATCCTTATAGTCCACATTACATATCCATTGAATGTGTGAACTAGTACTAGAAAAGCCAAGAAAGGCAAGGCAGTGGACATAGAAGAAGCCACCAGAGGGAGTAAACCGGATTTCCAAGAAAGTGTGCATGTGGGTGGGTTTAAGCAGCACAGAGGTGTTTGTAAAAAAGTAAACCTGTGTGACAGCTGCATTAAAGATAAAGATTTTGAGGAGTTTAGCAAAAGAAAAAAGATAAGGTTATAGAGCAGCGATAGACGCAAGTGATCAATTTCTACTTAGAGTGTGGGAGGAATGTGAAAATGATTTTCAAGAAGATATGGTGCATGCAATACAACTCTCCTTTTATAATTTTTCAAGAGACTTAGCTGTCTTAGTTTATTTGAACTGCTGTAACAAAAATGCCGTAAAATGGGTGGCTTCTAGGCAACAGAAACTTATTTCTCACAACCTGGAAGCTGGGAATTCCAGGATCAAGGTGCCAGCAGATGGTGTCTGGTGAGAGACCTCTTCCAGTTCATAGATGTCATCTTCTATGTCCTCACATGTTGGAAGGGGCCAGCTAGCTTTCTGTGTCCCTTTTATACAGGGCACTAATCTCATTCGTGACAGCTCCACTGTCATGACTTAATCACCTGCCAAAGGCACACCTTTTAGCACTCTCACATAGGAGACTAGATTTAAATGGATGGGTTCTAGGTATCACACATATTCAGGCTATAGCACTGAGGTAATGATTTAAATTCCTTTTCAATAACTTTTGGCTATAAGGCTGGTGTTTTTTGGATTATGACTTAATGTGTGAAGTGGGCTTTAATGTTCAACCCAGCTTTATGTGGAATCCACAAAGATAAAGTATAAGATGGTGACAGATGACGCAAGGTCAGCATTTTGAGGGGCCACTTGACCTCATGCAGTTGTAAAATACTTAAATTGATGTATAGCTATAACGAAGGGTTCTTGTTACAAATTTGTTAAGCGACAGGACTGCTTACAAGAAGAATCAGTCCTATAAACATAGAAAGCAGATTCAAAGTATGTCACACATCATGCTTATTTTAAGGTGTAATATTATTAGTTAAATACTGTAAAAACTAAAATGATTATTAAAGTTAATTAATGAAACATACAACGAAGCTTAAAAATGACTTTTTGTCCTGATTTTGACACAACCCTGTGTTCTAGAAAATAATTAAGTCACTTCTTTAGGTTTCAATCTCTTCATCTTAACTTATATATTAAATATAAGTAAATGTAATAAATGAAACCAAATATATTCAAATATTTAGTAACAAATATTTAGTAATAAATTTTCGTAGCACTTAAAGTCAGTTTCCTTTCAGTGCTACAATTTTACAATTGGATAAGTGAATTGATAACTGAAAATAGGAGAAAATAGTTCAAGAGGAAAAAATATTCTCCCAGATGCCATGTTTCTTCCATCTTGTGTATACCAAAATGCTGCTAAAGTACAATGAATATTTGTAGCATCTATGTGAATTAACCAAATTAGCCAAACTTTAGGTACTGTGGTTAGTTGGCAATATGTAAATTTCAAATTGCAAAATAAAAAAAAAATGTTTTCTGTTCACAAAGAACAACAAAAAAATAGATGTGATATGCACATATAAAAAAGTTTTTTTTAAAAAATCAGCAGATGGACCCCTATATTTTAGAACATATCTGCAATGGGATGTGTATATGTTTTTAGCAAAATGTGAAGCAATGCACAAGAGTATAAGTTACCAAATATGTATTATACTACAGTATACTCTTTAGCACCTTCTAGTTTTAAAAAGTCCCTTAATAAGAACCTGTGATATGCCATTACTGTAAGTAAATTGATTTCAAGGGAGTAAGTAGTTCAGTAGACTCCATAGTTTATAGTTCCCTAATAATCATTAAGTACTTAAAATATCTGGTATAGTTTGCATAAACAACCATTTAGCCTAAGTGTGTGCATGTGTGTGTGTATCCTTTAATTAATTTTTTTCATTATATTTAAGAAGAAATCAATATCTAAAATGACCATACCGATGGGTCATACGTAACTAATGACTTAAATATTCTGAGAGTACTCATAGGGTTATATAGGCCTGAGTTAATTACTACCTCTGGCCTTAAACTGTACTCCAGTGGCTTCTAAGTTTATGCAGATTCCAAATCTGCCCCTTTTGAAGTATGAAAATATCTTTTTCAACTTGTATTTTTTTGAATTGGAAAGGAATTTAGCTAATGCTCACATTTAATGTTTAATATGTGCAATGCTACATCTTTAACTATGTATAATGTGATTATTTTTACAAGGAGATTAGAAAACCCCTAAGTTTATTGCTAAATTGCTGAGGATGGCATTTTTGGATTAAAATCCAACCCCAAGAAACAAAAGACATGACTATGTCAAGATCGCTCAGGATCCAATATGAAATTAGTTTGTAGTTCCATTCAATTCCTGGTGAATAGTCCTATATAGCAGCAGTTGTGAAAACCAAGGTGACGTTAACTGGAATTTAGTGTGGGTCCCAGGTCTTAGTACACTTAACTATCTTTTGTGTTCCAGTCTTATTCCTCCTAAACCCAAATAAATAACATTTGTATTATACTGACATCCTCTTTTGCAGAATTTCACAGAGTTCTACAGGCTTGTTTTATTTAGTTTTATGGAGATGATATATAAATGATATTAAGAGAGAAATTTATGAGTTTTGTGGGATATTGATGGGCCAATCAAAGAATCCAACCTCCTTGTTCTCAGTCACACTAAGACTCAATAACAGTGTTTACCCAGATAACAATCTCTTCATTTTTACAGATGAAGGCAGAAAAGGAGTTTAAAGTAAACCGAAGCAGAAGTAGAATGTCCTGAGTACACTCATGTTAATCCAGGCAGCAAGGCAAAGCTGTCACTTTCATTATTCACATGACCCCCAAAATAAATTGTATTTGTTTTTACAAATTATATTCTTCCAATGTGATATTAATTATAACTATAGGCATTTACTTTTGTGGTGAATCTATTTGTTCCAATAAATGATCCACAAGCCTCCTACTATACTGGGGACAAAAAGTCCTTGAACACAGAATTCAATCTAATTACTGGCTATGAAACCAAATGTTTATATTATCTCATTTACACATAAGTTTGTCGGCTCTATGTTACCTATTCCACAGAGGCCTTACAAAGTCATGTAAGATAGCAGATGTAAACTTCCATTTTATTTATTTATTAAAATTACATTTTAGATTCAGAAGGTGCATGTGTGCATTTGTTACCTGGCTATATTATATAATGATGAAGTTTGGGGTATGCATGACCCCATCACCCAGGTACTGAGCATAGTACCTAATAGTTTTTTAACGCTTTCTCCTCTCCCTTCCTCCCCGTCTAGAAGTTCCCAGTTTCTATTGCTGACATCTTCATGACCATGAGTACTGAATGTTTAGCTCCAAAATCTGATGGAGTGACTTTGTAATCACTGATCCTTGTAAGTGTCTATTTGTATATTTAGACAGTCCATTAGACTATCGCAGTCTACAGTTTGCTGTAATTATCATTGCAAAAAAAAAAAAAAACAAACAAACTAGTTTACCAAGAATCCTGCTGTATTTACTTTGCCTTGTACAAAACTGGGATTCCTAATGCTCGCAAATCCTCTATTAGAATGTAAGCACTTTGAGGGATGATTCTTTATGCATAGCATCAAAAATTACCTATTTTATAAGAAAACCTTCACACATATATGGTGAAAAAAATAATCATTGAAAACTGGATTTCCTTGTAAAGCCTTTCTTTTTTACTTTTAATATAATATGGGTCCATGGTTCTTTAATCAATGCTCTTGACCCATTTCAAATATGAGAAAGGAAATTAAGTGTATTCGTATTTATAAATAAAGCTTTGCATTTAATTTTATAATATAATACATGTGCAAATAAAGAAGCAACAGTTTACTTTCATGTACTATTTGGATTAGCAATTAATTTTTTTAGCAATTAAAATTTTAAGATAGATTACTTGACTTTAAAAATTATTTAGAAAATCATATCTGGTGCTTTTCAATTGAAAGACATGAAATGTACAGCAAAATAGATCTCCACATTTTAAAATTTAAGTGAGCTAGTATGTATTTTGAAGGACAGCAAAATGATTTAATGTCAACATACACAGAGCTATCTATTGAAAAAATATGCTACCACAAAAATAAAAATGTACAATTTAAAACTATGTAATTACCATCAAACTAAGAAGTTAGAAGTTACTTGTTAAAAGTTGAATCTAGCTCGATATAAAGAGTCTATATTCCAATTTTGAAGTACTCATTTTATAAATATGGCATTCAGAATAAGTAAGACATAGTGTACACATGTAAATAATATAACAACAGATTGAGTTTTTATAGGTCTTGTTCCCTTTACAATCTTGTCATGAGAATAAATCACATGATGTCACTTTTGCTTCTTACAAGTCTCTTCTGAAAATGAAGCGTCAAAGTTTAATATTCTTTCTTGCATAAATTCTCTTACTTTTTAATGTTTTGAAGAAAAAGAATAAGCTAGAGAAAATCCAGCTGTCTTTTACAGACCTCTAATAATGCCAGGAAATGAAGAGTGTGTGGTTATTTTTCGGCTCATATTCCTCTACCACACAGCACCACACTAACAGCTACCTGCCAAAAGGTGAAGGAAGAAAGAAATTTGCTTGAGATCGGATCCAGAAAATATGTTTTCAATAAAAATTTCCAGTGCTTTGGGGAACATTATCAAGAGTGCCAAATATATTTAGACATTACTGAATCTTAAATCTTTTTTGATACTTTTAAATAAAATAAATGCATTTATAAATATTCAAAAATATTTACAATACTTCAAAGTGTAATGTTGCATTAAGAATACATATTTGAATTGCTAAGTCTGTGCCATAGTTTCAGAAATTACTTAGAAGCAGATATTACTGGAAACTGTCCACTTTGGAGATTTTTTAAATGGCTCTTTAATTTGCTTTCAGATTAGAGAATGTGTTTTACTATCATACAAATACCCAAATGTATACCCACTTTCAATTTTAGGACTTCATTGCAAAACAAAATATAGAATAAATAAAATCTGAATTCTACATTTTAAGAAGTTTAATTTCATTGTATGTAACAGGAACAGAGGTAGTAAAATAAATAAAACCGCTCTTTACATTATTATCATTCAGAGCAGTAGAGCCAGAATAAATAGATGCATAACATATTGAGATAAAATGTAAATTCAATCTTAAAGTTAAGTTAACCTTAATTGACTTGATGCCTCACGTTATTCTGAAAAATCTCAATGGACTAAGCCATGGATAAATGGGAAATCAAAGCAGAATAGTGTTATAAGCAACGCTACTGATCATTTTCAAAAGACACAATTTCAAAATTAGATAATTCACTTTTGTTAATTCTAGTAGTTGTTACTTAATTAGAATCACTTTTCTCCTCTGCACATATAGCATTGACTCTTGACAGTATGAATGATCCTTCAATAAATGAACAGGCAACTAATTCTCAGGCAATAACTTGGTGCATTTTTGCCTGAAAACATTATTCATATAGAATAAAAATGAGAATAACACAAACTTGATATCCAGTACATAATGTACATTTCATCTAATCTTCTGTAATATGTCACATCTATAATGCTGGGAAAACTCATTATTCAATAGCAATGCATGTGTAAAACCAAATTAAACATAATTCCTTGATCTTACTGCAATATCTCAATCTACATTCTTCCTTTGGCGGCCACCGTCCCAGTGGGCTTTACCTTCAAAGAGTTTATAATCTAATTGCAACAGTAGTTTAAAATGATGACCATGAGGTAATAAATTTTCATAAGGCTACAAACCCATTTTATACAAAATCCTTTTGTGTAACATTGCAGACAGGTATTATCATTACAATATTAACATGAGTCGGAGGATAAAATATTTTCCACTTAAATTTCAAACCAATTTGATAAAGTTAATTGGTAGTTTATGATAAGAAAGCCACCTTCTCCATATTTCTTTCAGAAGCTTATTTATCCCATTTTATATAAAAATCGTTCGTGCTATTTTAAGTATTCACAATCCCAAATTGAACTAATGGTCATTTAGATTTTCTAACACTGCATTTCTATCAACAAATTACATTTGCCAGACCAAATTCTTCTCTTGGCTTTCGCTCTTAGGCTCAGACATCAGATGGTACTAATAAACCCTTTTCTTCAATCTGCAAAATAATTAGTTTGCTCAAGTGCCTTATTTTAGATAAAATAATATTATGCTACCCCTCAGAATTTGTTCTGTTTCTGAATAATTTTAAAATTCTAAATTTCCCATAGCATTTAAATTATCCATAGTAAAAATGACATCAATGATTGGAAAGTTTCTATGGCAACAACCTCATTAGAACACCCCTCCTGGAATAGTAACCTGGATTCTAAGTGTTAGAGAGATGTCAATTATAATAGAGCCTGGTTCACAATAGAATTATCATCTTTATATAAAAGAAAGTGTTGATTCTAATTTTACAAACAATGCAAATATTGCCACAATGACTATAAGTGGGATTTTCTACATTTATAAACATTCCTTTTCCTTGATAAGACCACTGTATTCTTACACTAACTTTAAGGATACTTGGTTTTATATTACCTATATAAAATTAGATCTATGTATGAAACCTGGAAGGAAGTGTAAGGTTTGTTGTTTATAACTAAATGGCTTCTCCATGAGATATTGGGGGCCCAAGGCATCACACTCCAGTGCTCTATGAAGTTACCATTACTGCAGTCAAAAATCCATTAGCGTTCATACCACTCTGTCATCACTTTATTCCTTGAGGAGAAGTAACACCAACATCCAGAGTCAGTTCCCGAAGTGAATACCAGCTTTTAGAAACTAACATCTGCTGAGCCCCAATGCTTCAGCTGCCACGGAAAGCAGATTTTCAAAAGTAAATCTGCTCCATTCATTTCTTTGGGAAGTGGGCATTCAGTGATTGAAATCAATTAATGCTTATTTATGATTCATTTTAACTCTGTGACTTAGAAACTTTAATTGACAGAAATAATGAATGACTACAATACATTTTGGAGGCCGATTGCATTTTAAAACAAGTGAAGATAATTGTAAGTGAAAAATAAAAGAAGACCGCATACCTCCATAAATGAGTCATTAACCTTTCACCTTTCAAACCAGTGAAGAAATCCTGATGATAATAACAAAGCTGCTTTAAGGATTCTTTAAGATGAAAATAAAATTAAACTGATAGATTGATCTGGGTTGTTTTCAAACTATTTCAAATTTAGCTTCCTTCTGTCAAGTCTGTCAAGGACTCCTTGCCCCCATACACATATTTCCCCTTCCTTTTGCTTTGAGAACAGAGGAACTCAAAGATGAAGGGAGAGAAGGAAGGAGGGAGGGGCAAGGAAAAGAAAGAGAAAGGAAGAGAGGGAAAGAGGAGTTCTCAATAAAATAAATCTTATCACAGGTACAATTATTTTAAAATTGTTTTTCTCCTGATTGAGCTCTCCCCACTTGCTTTTTTGGGGAGTGAACTACGGAGAAAGGTAGAAATAAGTATGCTAACAGGCTGCAGAATTTGTACATAAAGGAATAAAGGACCAACTGTAGCCTGATTCATTCTCAAACAGTGGTGATTGCTCTGGTGATCTGGACCACAGCCAGGCTGGATATCCTCGGCGTTGTAGGTTGGCAATTAAACACTCTCAAAGCCACTTCATAATCATTCATGTAGTAAAAAAGTTATTACTTTGGGAAAAGTTTAGGTAACATCTGAGTTATATAGGTGGTCTACATGATTTGGACTGAAGTTGGCCACACTCACGCTTCATAAAAATGGAATATAAGACATGCTAGTATGTCTATCTCTCTGCATATGTGACTTATATTTTGATATAAAGCATATGTTTGACAGTTTGCATATGTTAGACATATTCAGATATAAAACATATACATACATACATATATATATCTCTCCTGATAATACAGAATCCTAGATGACTCTTCCAGTCCTAAAGATTCCAAATGAAGCTATTACTTAAGGTAGACAGGAAGCTTAATATTGTATTGATGCTATTAAGAAAACTATTTTTAACTGTTTCTCCTAGAATTACTTTTAGACACAACCTATCACTTAAAAAATCAGGCTCAAACTTTGAAAGTCAAAACTAAAATGACAAGTCTAATCACTCACTTCATTCAGAGATCTTAACTTTATATGGTTTCTGATCATTTTTTTAAAATTGGAGTTGTATTTTAGAAATCAAGATATGAAAGCATCAAGTTTAATAGAAAATGTCATAGGCTCTGAAGGCATTCCAAAACAAGAATTCCAAAACTGTTCTGAGAACATAAACCATTAATTGAACCAGCTTTTAGCCTCCCATTGGGGCTGAGATAGTATGGAGAGAGAAAACACTTATGTGATTCTTTTAGTTCTGAGACATTAAATAACAAAACTCTGATAGTGCTTTATTGTCATATCACTACATTTTATTAAGTATTAATGTAGTCACTCTGGGATGCTACATTACGATATTATAGTTAAAAAACAAAAGACATAGGCATTGGAAGATCTGAATTCTAGTCTCTCTCTGCAATGCTTTGACACTTCCTGGCTGTTGAACTGTATTTGAAAATGCATTTTAAAGTCGAAAGCAGCGTCTCAAAACATTAGCCTTATGCATGTTACAGCCACATGCATTGGGAACCAATCTGTACCCCAATCACAAACCTCCTCTAATTTCATATTAAATGCCTGCAAATGACACACACACAAAAAGAAAACATGACGATTCCTCTATTGAGTACTTCTTTGTATTAAACTTGAGTTTGTATCAGACAAATTCACTTAACAAGATCTGGCAGTCATTCCTTTAGAGACAAATGTTAGGGCGAGGTTCCTATCGCCTAGGAACCTAGGAAAGAATGAAACTGATCATATAAGCATTTTGAAAGTATCTAAAATTAATTACACTGGGAGGCAAAGGTAAAAAATTTAAAATAAAATAAAAAATAAAAAAGTAATTACATTGACCATATTCTTAAAATTACTTAAAGAAAATGTGGATTCATAATTTGGCTACTGATAATAAAATTTAGAATGCAAATCTTTTGCTATGAAATTCATGTCACAAAATTGGGTCATGGAAGATCTAGAAAACAGAATTAGATATTTTACATATATGAAAAAAGTGTCTCCCTAAATTTATTCCATGTGTCCAGTTAGGTATAGTGCAAAAACTCATAACCATAACAAAATAAAAATATTAGCAAAAACTAAACGTTCACATTTTAAAAGCTAAAAGTCTTACCTTTTAAAACATAATTAATGTGGACAAAAATAACTAAGAATAATTTGGTGGTTGGTTAAGCACTATTTTAATTACTCCTTGAATTTCTGGGCTTTGTCTTCTAGGTATCACTGTATAAATATAAATTTTTCTTTCTTAATCATGAAGAAAGGATCAACATGATCCTCTAGTGTGAAGCTGACTTTGTATTTTGGTGAGCAAAATTTTCCTGCTAAGTCTCACTATTTTAAGATTTGTAAAAAGCAAAGGGTTAATTAATATTTTTGCTATTTTAAATATTACATATTTTAATATTTGAAGGATTTTGCTAACAAGTTATCCAAGTTATATTTTTATCTACCTTAATTTTCTTCTAGATGAAAATAATCATGCAAATTATTCATATTAAATTAGGAGATTATGTAAATTAATTTAGTAAATTATTTGCATTAACTTGTTTTCTTATTATGCATTAGCTTTAGTCCCTGAGAACCCATAAGACCAAACAGTTAACTCAATGTATATATACAAGTCTATCAATTGTCCTTTGAATATAAAAGCTACTGTTTATCATTTTCTTTCTCTCAGTGATGAACCTAGTTTTTAATGGGCATTCTTATAATCACTTTTTCCTTAATAAAGAAACCTAACTCTAATCTTTATGTTCTTTAGATATGTTAAAGAATACACGTTGAGTTTAAAGTATTTGTTAGTTTTTGGCAGTCACCAGGGAAGCTGACTAGTCACTTGCAATGTACAAATTTTGCAGTTAACAAATAAAAAAGAAAGAAGTCTTGGCCAAACAATGAAATGACAAAAGGGCATTTTTGTCTTTCCCAAATACCATTGAACATTCTAATCTTATAAAAGATGACCCAGTGATTTTTCATAAATTAAATATATTCAGAATAGCCAAATATTTTAAGCTAGAATACATCACAAAATGCAATAAGGACAATATGCTAAATAAATGGCATTTCTGACCTCATACTATTGGCTGATTCTTACCTACAGTGTATAAGAAAAAGCCAAATTAAATATTGTGCCAATCCAGGATTCATTAGCGGAACCTGTCAGCTGTGTAAAAGCTTCCTCACAAGTGTCTGATCAGTACTCTGGTGCATAGTTGTTGAGCTTCATTTACAAGATTGTCAGAAAACTAAATGTATTTTCACAGTACCTTCCAAATCTTTAATCAAGCAACATCTAATGAAGCCAAAAGACAATTTCTCAATTCTTTTCCACTTCCTTTTTCTCCCAAGAGGATATTTATGAATGTAGAAAAAAGATGACACACACCTTAGTGGTGCAGAAGAGGGATATCTATAATCCACATATTACCAAATGAGAAGTTCAAGTGCTATTCTTCACTTCAAGGGGAACTGGAAGGAAGGATTTGTTTTATTACAGATCTACTAATGCCAACTCTAAATCCCCATTCTTTCACGGGAGAGTTTATAAAATCCCTCTTCCACTTGTGAAAAGGAAGCTCTCACAATACTGATGCACAGAATGACATTTATTGACATTAAAAGCCTCATCAGTTATTTCTCAGCAGTCTTTATTCCTTTTGCAGAGGGGTTTATTGTGCTGTTTGGCATGAAGGAAACTGGCAGTCTTTGATTTAGCAAAGATTGGCCTGAAACCAATGCTCCAAATAGTTTCTTTAAAGCTGGCCATTTTCCAAATATTGGATTGAGTCCTTTGAGTGTTTATATAAGATGGAGATACGTTTGATACAATGCAGAACCATAAAGATATTTTTTGACATTCTGCTTTGCACTTAACTCATTAGTATTGTTATTTGCATTGGAGCTTACAATAGGCTGCAGTGTAGTCAAAACCTGCCTCTTTTCAGCTCACCAGAGTTACTTTACTTGGGTCTTATTCCAGGAAATAGTAACTGCATATTTTCTGAAACATTTCCTCAGCCTTATACTTAACCAAGCCTTAGAACTGCATGCAGTATACAACTCATGTCTTCTTTATTTAAACATCTGAAGAGCTCCATAGTGTCTTCACCTATCAGAAGCTCTCCAATCAATTTTTTTCAAGACCAGTTGTGAAGATCATTGGTTTCATTTATTCATCTGTCTTAAATGTCCTAACATGTTCTAGACACTACACATCAGAGATAGAAATGAAATATGTTCACTACTCTCAAGGAGTTCACAGTCTAAGAGAAAAAATGTCAGCACTGGACAACAATCACAGCAAATGCTGTGAGAGAAGGAGGCTCACAGGCAGATGTGCAGTATAGGCTGAGGTGCAAAGGTGGGAAAGGCTACTAAACAAATACGAATGGAGGTGAAACCAAAGAGGAGGGCAAATTATAGGTCATCACTATCCCCAGATGTCCTGCCAAGGAAAGTTTCATTTTATTCTAAAAGCAACTGGAAACCACTAAAGGTTTTTAGACAGATCTCTTTGGGTTTCTAAAAAGGTCATTCTAATTGCAGGGTGCCAAATGGATTGGACATCCTAGTTCTTTTCAATTAACAAAATTGTATACATATCTACCTCTGGCTTTAACAACAATGATGTGTCATTTCTCATTGACACATCCCATTAAATAGGGCTAGATATGGCTAAGATCATACTTTCCATTGTTAACTCTTACATGGTTGTATAGTTCACAAAATGTAGAATTTCAGAAAAATCACAGATTGAAATAACTATTTTCTATGGAATTTTCTGTTTATGGTTGATGAATTAGTTATCAATCTTAAGTTGATAAACATATGGTCCAAAAGGAGATCAGCTAAAACGATTTAATTGGTCCAAGCTTGTAGGTTTCTATAGATAATTCATTAGCACTGAAGATCTGTGTTTTTTAAAATAAACCAAAACTCTGTTTATATTTTGAAAACTTCTTCAGGGTCTAGATTTTAAATTAATTCCACTGCCTAGCAGTGATTCTTTTTTGTTTATATTTCAATTATTAATATAAGTATTTTAGTAGAAAATTTATTTTAAATAATAATGTCTTAATTTACATGTTCCTTAAGGTTGTGTACTCCTCTGGTAATGTAAACCTAAATTACATAAAATATCATTTAACCCTCTTCCCTAAAAGTACTTAGATTTATAAATAATGAAAGCTGAAATTCCATAGTATTTCATCTCTACTTTTCTTATGGGATTTAACACCACAAAACAATGAACTGCTGGAATACTGGTACACATACTCCTCACTCTTCTCAAGTCCTATGTCTACCACACAGGCTTTACTCTGCAGCCTCAGCTATGATTTTTCAATATAGTGTCATTCACACATTTTCCAAAGTGAAATTTTATTTAGTATATCTGTAAGAAATGTTTTTGAAATGATGAATTGCTTTTCAGTTAAATTTTCCTGCCATCTATAGAAGCAAGTTAAGGAAACAAGAATTAACCAAAAGAAATAAAGATTACAAAATAGGATAATTTTTAAAAATCACAAAAGTGAACTGACTTTGATTATTACTATTGTGGAATAATTAAGATTTAATTCTGTAGAGTGCTATAAAATTTGTAAAGCACTTTCATTATCTTATTCAATTTTGAAACAACCTCATGTAATAAGCTGTCATTAGTTACATTTTGTAGATACAAAATCTCAGTTTTGAAGAAATTAAGTGACTTGTTCAGAATTTCTCCACTAGAATAAAAAGCCTGAACGCAAACCTAAATCTTTGGCTTCAGGATCAATCTATATTCCATGATAACTTCTATGTCATTAAGATATAAAAGGTATCAGATTTTTAAATCTTTCCTCTTTTGTCACTTGGAATATGCCATTGTCCACAGCAAACATCTTCTTGCCTCCCGACACCTCACCCAAAAAATGCTAGATCAATTTGATATGAGGTTAAGATAAATACTAGAGTATAATAATCAGTGGTAATAATGATGACCTTGAAAAATCTGATAACAATACAAATTTTTTTTTTTTTTTTTTTTTTTTTTTTTTTGAGACGGAGTCTGGCTCTGTCACCCAGGCTGGAGTGCAGTGGCGCGATCTCGGCTCACTGCAAGCTCCGCCTCCCGGGTTTATGCCATTCTCCTGCTTCAGCCTCCCGAGTAGCTGGGACTACAGGCGCCCGCCACCTCGCCCGGCTAGGTTTTTTTTTTTTTTTTTTGTATTTTTTAGTAGAGACGTTTCACCGTGTTAGCCAGGATGGTCTCAATCTCCTGACCTCGTGATCCGCCCGTCTCGGCCTCCCAAAGTGCTGGGATTACAGGCTTGAGCCACCGCGCCCGGCCAACAATACAAAATTTTTAAAAGTTGAAGGTTACATTATGTCTCATATCTAGGCAATGCTATGCAATAATTATTGTATTCTGCTTTTTAAAAACTTCATGACATTTTTATGTGATCACATGATAGCTCTCATTTAGCTAAAATACTGAATTAATGGGACAAATATACATAAGCATAAAGGCGTATATTATAAAAATAATTATAACATTATACATATTTAATATAAAGCTTCATATTTAAGGCAAAATGTATATATAAATTTATACATTTTTGCCTCAATTAGAATAGACAGATGCCCTAAAATGTAAATAAGTACATTTTCTGAGTGAGTTCTGCTTAGTTGTTTAATTCTGTGAGATGAGAAAATAAAAATGTTGATATGTTTCACAATATAAAAATTGACATTTAGAAACAAGTTATATTTATTACAACATTTGCTGGGTTAAAATAAAACTATACTGCTCAAAAAGATTGATGCTATGGTTTAAAAGTGTCTCTTAAAGCTTATATATTAGAAACTTAATTCCCAATGCAAAGTTGTAGAGAGGTGGGACCTTAAGAGGCGATTAGGTCATAAGGGTTCTGCCCTTATTAATGGATTAATGTGGCTATTGTGAAAACGAGTTAGTTATCACAGGAGTGGGTTGCTGAGAAAAGGATGAGTTTGGTCCCCTTCTGTCCTTTTACTTTTGCACCTCTGCCTTCTACTATGGGCTGACGCAGCAAAAGGACCCTCACCAGATGCTGACACCTGAATATTGGACATCCAAGCCTCCAGAAACTATCCGTTTTTTTTAAAGTCACCTAGTCTCAACTTTTCTGTTTCAACATCGTAAAATGGCCTAAGACAGTTGTTCTTAATCCAATTGTCTCATTATAGGCATTCAAGATTTTTTTTTTTTTTTTTAATGAGACAGAGTCTCGCTCTGTTTCCCAAGCAGGCTGGTCTCGAACTCCTGACCTCAAGTGATCCACCAGCCTCGGCCTCCCAAAGTGCTGGGATTACAGGCGTCAGCCACCATACCTGGTGCATTCAATAAATTATGTGTGTGTATATATATATATATTTATATTATATAAGTATATTATATATTATATAATTTTTCATAAGAGCTTATATTAGATATATTCATAATTTTATTCATTCTACTATTATAATTTTCAGACAAAGGTCTTATAGTTTGAGTACTTAGGGCTTCAGATATATCTTAATGGCTCCAAAAAGTTTCCTAACACATTTCTGAAAATCAAATATCAAATCTCCTCCATAAATAATAAAGCAGACATGTTATCTGAAATAAATCTTTCCTATGATTTTAGAGCTCTACGGTTATGCTAAATTATTTTTCTCAAATAAGCTTCTATTCATTTCAATTCCATGGGAAATAGCAATCCAAAATTTAAAATTAGCTTAAAAAATCTATATGATCAGTCTTTTCATGTTATCCACTAAGAGCATAATTTGCAAGTAATTAATCAATAGATGTTCAATAAAAAAAATCCACTAAAGCATAGGTTGTCAATGTTATTGACTACTCTTCCTCTCTCGTGGAAAAAGAAAAGTCCATCACTGAATGAAAAGAGAATTTCCGTTTTTAGAGTCTTTGCCATTTTAATGATTATTTCATGGCACTATTGTTCTAATATCCTATATTTGCTTTCATGTGAAATATAGGCTTCATGAAAATCTGAAGAGCTAAAGGATTAAATGACTGAACACTGACAAAGCTGAGTGAGGAGGCTTGGACATTCAACAGTTTTGCTTTCACTACCAAGTGGATGGAGGATTTGTAAAATTATTTTTCAAGCATGCTCTTTAATTTGCCATTAGTGCATGTTTACATAAGTTTTCTATCACTTATGATTATCTTATATAAGACATAACACAAGTAAAAAGGGACAAAAGAATCCTATAGATGCTCACATCACTCCACACACCTGAGATCTAGTTATATTTTTGGCTCCAGCCTTCGGCTAAAATGTGCTCTGTAGAATTTATTCACCAAGGTCACTAAAGTCAGATTGCTTGTATATTGTGCCCAACTGACTTCAGCTAAAGACAACTGAGTATTTCAAGTGCTGGGGTGCCTCATGATCTTGGGACTATTGGTCACAGGAATTATGCTTATCCAAGAACTTTTCTAGTGAGCCTAAAGTGGTGTCTTACCTGAAAATGAATTTTTGAGAGACAAATATCTCAATTTTCATTTGACAGGATTCTTCTGTTACATGTGAAAATCAGCTTAAAGAGACCAACAACAACAAAAAAGAACATGATGACCTTATAAGCATTATGAACCTCAATGGACTAGGAAAGAGGACATTTAGGGTGGACTTTGGGAGGGGAACAACGGTTTCTCAAATATTGTTATAGCTTAATGAGTTCCGTGACCACACATCCATTATGTCAGGTAAACATGGCTCCCTGCTGGCTCCCCAAAGTCTGCTGACAGTTGGTGGTTATGATGTTAACTCACTTTAAAGCCCTAGAAATGTTTTAATGTCTTTTTCTCCTATTTTTACAATATTAGAACAAGGCTTGAATTTACCAAGAAAATGTAAGAGCAAAAACAAAAGAACATAACTTGGGCACTTCTGAGAGCAGTTCTGTGTTGTTACTATACGCAATGCTTCGTTTGAGAAATGATATTCTTCCAATTATTAAAAATAATGTTGAGAATATCTATGAATTTATCAGAAATAAAGAATTTTCAAATATAAGCACACTCTAATAAATTACCTCCCTTTAGTTAAAGGAAGCCCAAGATTAACATCGTACATATTTTGTCTAAAATTACTGGTTTTTAAATTGCTTTGCATGAAACCAAAAGCATAACATGTTTGGTTTTCAAAAGACAAAAGTAATAAAAAAGTGTTGTTTTAAATTTCAGGATGATTTTATTCAAACGGGAGTTTTTCCCACTGAGGAGGAAAATAATATGTGCATTAAGCATTCCTCACAGGCCCCTTACCTGAAGAGAAAATAATAGCATCAGCAAAGTACAGTGTCAACATTTAAAAGTGATGCTTGGTTTGGTTGTTTTCAAAAGCTGTGTAGAATGATATGTGTAGTATTAAAAGAGACAAACCTAAGCCTTGATTTTAGTCTTCATTCTGATTTTCTGACAGAAAATCTTTAATGTACAGACTCTGATGAGAAAGCAAACTATCCTTTATGTAAATTTATCACTTAGAAGCATTGAACATGTACTTGATATTATACAAGCACATCATTCTTCCTGGAATAAAAATTCCTCTTTTTTCAAGAAGTAAAGTGGTACTTATGGAGCATAAAAAATAAAATAGGGGGTTCTTTTCCCCATACTTGTTTATTTATAAGTCAAATGTAAAAGCCCTGCATGGGTAAAAATATATAATGAAAATCAGAAAAAGTCCTTATTTTTAACCTATAAAATTAAAACAAAAAGCCATCTAAAATAATACTATCAATATCAGAAAAGTATTCCAGGTTGCCAGTAATTTAGTCTTGATATTTTCAGATTCAACATGGCGGTGGATCCCCACAGGACACGCAGCAAGAGAGCCGTCATGACTTGAGGGATCACTGATAAGTTACTACGTAGTAGGAGAAACCCTCTGTTCTAATGTAGCCAAAATGTCATTTTAAACTATCTGAGGAAAAAATAAATTACATTTTGAATGACTAATCTGAGGGAGAAAATATGAGAATCTATATTGAAGTATTTTCTGCAACAATGATTTTTTCTTTGATAATAAAGTAGTTCATTAATTATATTCATACAATTCTTAATGATTTCTTTTAGAAACTATTTTTAAAGCCCACCTTGGGTTCAGTAGATTGTAAAGAACAACATCTCCTACATATCTCACTCTTCAGGAGTTCATCTTATATTAACTGTATCATAATGAACAACCTGTTGTAAATTGATTCTCTTTTTCTTCACTAATTTTGTTCCTGCGATAACCTCTGTTTAGATTTCCATCTAAGGCAGCAATAGTCTATATGGCACTTTTGTGCTAATTAGAAAAAGGCATCTTTGGACAAACGCAACCCTGGATTAGGGCACATAGTTTGATAAATAGAATGCAATGTGGATGTCACTACTCCTTTCCATTTCTATATGTAGTTCCTTTGTGCAGTGCACAGACCTTGCAGCAGACCTGATCTCTCCTATTAAAACTTCACTGATTTCTAAGCGTTAATAACTGCCCACTGTAGGCAAAACTGGAGATCCAGAAAAGTATGTATATAATAATAAAACTACAATAATGCCTAGTGTGTGTTAGGAAGTCACTTTGAGTTGGAGGTATATAAATCTCTGTTCTATGCTCACAACATCCCTTTGAGCTTTTTTGCAAAGAGGTATACAAAGATTCAGGGAGATTCTGTATCATGGCCAATGTTATACAGCTAACAAGTGATAAAGCCTGCATTCGTGGACAAGCAGACTGACTTTAAAACTTAATCCCATTACCTCAACCCTAACGTGTGTTTTGTAAATTATCGCGAACAGCAAAAGCGTAGGCTCCTGGATCTTGCACATACATTTCTCTCCTCACATTCAAGTAGTAGAAAGCAAAAAAAAAAAAAAAACAAAAAACAACAACAACAACAACAAAAAAAAAAAAAAAAAAAAAAAACTAAATGATAATGGGGCAAAGAAACCTGAGAAGAAACCTGAGAGTCTTAAGAGAGGCTTTTGTCCATGAATAATGTTTTAACTTCCTTATTGGATTGTTTATAACCTGATTCATTCTGAAAAGAATATAAAGATGATATCCTCCATTTAAATCATACCACATGGTGGCATATTAAACAACCAAACAAGCAAACAAACAGGTAAAGTCCATCTGTCACAATGGGGATTCTGGTATGAATAGCATTGCTGTTCTGTTTGTAGAATCAATGCCAGTCTTAAATATTTTCATCGTGCAGGACTATATGACTGAGTACTACTAGTATAACAAACATTATTACTAATACTTCTACTAGTAAACTTCCTTTAATTGAGTGCCTATTATGAACAGAAAACAATTATTGTCTCAAAACTTCAAAAGAATAATGTATACTAGGTATCATTATCCCCATTTTATACATAAGAAAATACAAACTTGAAGAGATAATGTAATTGATCAGAGGTCACAGTGCCATATAAGTGCAGTCTTCTCTTATACAATGATACACCATATTGTTGCTGAGCATGGTAGCAAAGCAGAAGCTGAAAAGCATTACATCAAGGTGCCTTTCCATCTGTGCTACGAATTCTACTATTACATGTACTAATAACTTACATCACAGTTATTAATATACAGATGCCCAACAGTCCGCCCAGAAATGCTCAACCTGCCTCTAGTCTAGCCTATAGATCTAATATCTAGTTTACAGAAAATATCAGTTACAGAGTACAAAGATAGATAAAATAATGAGAAAGTCAGAGCAAATTCAGAATATTGAATATTCTATAAGGTCAAACTCATGAAAAAATATGGAGGAACTACAGTTCATCATAAAAGGAGAATTAAGAAAAATTATGTATCAAGAAAAAGAACAGCTAAATATAATGTGTGATCCATGATTATGTAGTAGTTAAAAAGAAAAAGAGTTTTAAAAAGCCATAAAAGATCAAGAAAACTGGAAAAATGCAAAATGAGCTACCAAATTCGAGAAGGAAATAAAGAAGATGAGTTTTACTGGAGGAAACATGGAAGATGCCATACAATCAGAGGCATTTGTTCCATCTATCGCATGGCGTTGCTCTGTGATTTTCCAGACTACATTGATTTCCTCATTGTCTAAACTAGAATCTTGACTATAACATTTTTGAATAAATATTTCTAGATAGCGTTCTCTAATTATTTCTTGTGTGTAAGCCTCTTCGCCCTAGGATTCTATTTTCTACTCTTCTAATGGGTTCTGATGTGCTCAGTACGAGACTCCATAGCAGGTACTCAAGTAGATTGCGGCATTAAATATTTTTGTACACACAAGACTCTCAAAGCCTCTTGCTAGCCAATCGGTGTATTAACACAAAGCAATGTGTGTTGCAATTAAACTCCAGTGTAAATTCAAGGATTAAAGGATTCTTTGAAGTTATTTGTAATTCCATGCTCTTATTGCAAAATTTAATCTACCTAGATGCTAATAAAAATAAGTTGGTACTTAACCACCACGGGAAAGAAAGATTCCTTCAGTGGTTATGGAATGCAGCCTCAACACATTTTGGTGAGGTGGGAGGCTTTATGCATTATTCTCCTGATTTTACGAGACAGGAAATAGACACAGAGAGAGGCTAAGTGACTTGCCCAAGGACAAAGAGTGAGTCAGATGCAGAGCTGGGAATCAAGCCCACTTCTCTTGGTTCCCAGTGTACAGCTTTTCTCAGCAAGTCATAATGCCTTTCAGATGGATCATTTCCTAAAATGTATTAAGTTGTTAAAAATTCAATATGGGTGTTGCATTACTTTCCAACTAGTTCTGTTTCTGACTACCTTACTAGAGCTATTATCAGAAGCTAAACTGATGGTCAGATTAGTAATTCCATATCTATAATTTTTAAGCAATACCTCATTAAAACTGGATATATACAGATATCTAAGAAGAATCAGAGTTTTTAGATAACAAGGTTAGGTTTAGACTTTACAGTTTCAAAAAAAAAAATGTAGCTTCAAAGTTAGGAAAAAGTGGAAATTATCATGTAGAACAAGGTCTCATCAGCCACCAGAAATTTTAAACCAAAAGAACACAACAATGTTGTGTTCACAGTGAAGCAGCACTAAAAACAAAACAAACAAAATAAATAAATAAAAATGTGTGTCCATTGAAAAAGTGGAGATTCTAGGCCTTTGGAGAAGATTCTGGACACTTGTTTTTAGTCAAAGCAATGCTTGTTCCATTATCTGGGATTTTACTAGTTTGTTCATTGGCAATTCTGGACCATTGACAGGCACCATCCTTTTCAGTGATAATTACTAGAGCCTCTTATTGTGCTAACTAAACCAGAAATGCTAACTAAGCAGGCCAGATGCTCACACTCCTATACGTCCTCCAGCTGTGATCACTGGAAACATCACTAACTGACAACAATGCCCTTTACCAATTAATCCAGACTCAGGTAGGATCTCTCTATATACAGCAGTATGAACAGCCACCGCCAATTGGTCACAACTGGTCCGAAACATCAAACCCATTCGCTATCTCTAGCATCTACTTCTCTATGCACTCCCCTCTGCAAGGCAAGATATAGAATCCTTATAGGCCCTTTGTCTTACCTGCCAGTTCTGATCAAATCCTGTGCTATTGTCTCCTTTATGACTTGCTTATGCTTCTTTTTAAGTCAACATACCTAACAGATTTCTTGACAAAGGATCAATATGCAGTAGTCTGTTTTATAAAACTTATCTGTATTTCTCCTTAGAAACTTTGAAAACAGTGGATTTCAAATGCCTTAAGAAGCATCACCTTCTGTAATCACAACAATTCAGAATTCTAGTCAGCATATAATCAATTATTGCAGTGAAGATTAAAATTAAAGTATTGAGCAGCTCTATTCCAGCAACCCCACTGCAGAATATATACCTAAAATAAAGGAAATCAGCATATCAAAGAGACATCTGTGCCACTATTTTTATTGAAGCATTATTCATAATAGCCAAGATACAAAATCGAACTAAGTGTCTACCGAGATGAATGGATAAACAAAATGTGGTACATATACACAATGAAATATTATTCAGTCGTGAAAAAGAATACGATTCTGTCATTTACAGCAACATAGATGGAGCTGGAGGGCATCATACAAAGGGAAATAAGCCAGGCCCAAAAAGGCAAGTATCCCATGTTATTACTGATATGTGGGAGTTCATGAAGGTAAAGAGTAGAGCAATAGATACTGGAGCCTGGGAAAGGTGTGCTAGGGTGGGAAATGAAGAGCAGCTGGTTAATGATTACAATATACATTTAGATAGATAGAATAAGATCTGGTGTTGGATAGCACAATAGGGTGAGTATAGTTCATAATTTATTGTACATTTCAAAATGAAAGATGTGGAATGTTGACAACAAAAAGAAATAATAAATGTTTGAGGTAGTAAAAATCCCAGAAAGGCCTGGGCCTGGGCCCACCTTCACACAAGGCCAGAATCTGCTCCCAATGATCGAAAAAACCCAGTTTCAATCATTACGCATTGTATATTTATGTCAAAATATGACATGTGTCCATAAATATGTACAACTACTATGAATCCATAAAAATTAAAAATAGAAATACATAAGGTTATGAGCAAAATGATTTCTTTTAGAACAGTAAAACATAGTAACAGAGGAATTGTTCTTGCAATTGGTTATCACCTTAAGATAACCTTATGATACCTAAGAGAGTACATTCAGTTAGAAGTCTGTGAAATTTCAACATCCTGTGAAATGCTTTAGAGAAGTGATTGATTCCAGGCTGCAAACAGAGAAAATAAATACAAGATGAGCTTGGAGCATCCAGCAGTATTCGAAACTAAAGGGTGGAGGAGGCAAACTGAAAGAGCTCCCAATGGCCAAAGGTGGAACAATTGAGTGAGAAAATAAACGGTGATAGTACTAGATTATATCACAAAAAATAAATTATCTGTGAGTCTATACTAAGATAGATAAATAAATAAATAAATAAATACATAAATACATAAATAGGGAAGTGATAGCTCCTCCTTAGAGAAGCATTCCAATTAATAAGTGTATAGTAGAAAGAATGCATCTGGGCACAGTAGCTCACTCCTGTAATCCCAGAACTTTGGGAGGCCAAGGTGGGTGAATTATTTGAGATCACGAGTGCGAGATCTGCTGGCCAACATGGTGAAACCTTGTCTCTATTAAAAATATAAATTCATTGCATCCTTTATTGGATATTGGCATAGCACATCATTAGTGGAAAAAACTGGTAAAATATGAATAAAATCTATACCCTTGTTAATAATGTTGTCTTGCCAATGCTACATTTTTGTTTTCATATTGTATTATAGTTATGTATTATGTTAGTACCTGGGGAATTGGTTGAAGGGTGTATGGAAATGTTCTGTATTAGACTTACAAATTTTCTATAATTCTAAAATTACATCAAAATATAAAGCAAAAAAGTACTTTGTCAAATAATGAGTTTGGATAAACTAATTCTTATGTGAAACACATGTATGAAGTCTGAAGTCAGTGTGTGCTAATAGAGGACACGGTTGGCCTTTGTTTAGTCACAGCTTCCCAAAGAATGGAAAGATAAAACATAAACCTAAGTGTGATCTCATTTGTATCTCAGTATGAGAATTTGTCTACTTAACAGAATCATATCTCTGCCGCCTTCCTTTTGCTGTATTTTTCGTCTGATCCCTTTTGGTCTTCTCTTTATTTCCTTCCACATTTCACTAACAATGTGTGTGTGACATGGTAATGTTGTTTCAACCACGTGCTGTTACTTCCCACATGGAATATTTTCCCCCAGGCCCCTGCAGTGCTAAGGCTGAAATCTCCACTTAGCATTTCTTCATTAGTATTAAGGGAGTTTTGTTTCTTAGGGCACTTTCAGAAACACGATCCTATGTTAAGTCACAATTGGGTCTAATATCATTAACCCTCTGCTGGGTCATTAATGATTTTCTCTGCGTCCACTTTCTCTCCCCCGATTCTGCTTTACGTTTAGGAAGGGGGAGGAAGATGTGAAGGCAGAAATGCAGGAGTCATCCTCGTACTCTTCTTTCCGAACCCACATCCTGCCATAATAGCCCAGTCGAAATATCTAGCCATTATGCTCGACTCTCTAGGGCCATCTTTTGCCTGCAGTGTACCAAGTAAAATATGTTTTCATTGTGACCCAGTCCAGTCTTCTATTGATAGCGGCAACTCAGGGGTTGCATAGTAAACCACAGGCTGTTAGCCTCAATGTTGAATCCAGCAACTTGCTTTATTGGCTCCCACAATGGATTTTTATTTGAGTGTGTGTATGTGTGTGTGTGTGTGTGTGAGAGAGAGAGAGACAGAAAGAGAGAGAAAGAGAGAGAGTGTGTGTGCCTGTGTGTATGTTTTCTGATTTATCTTGATAGGCAACATTTAAAACTTAGGACATTTTGCATAAAAATTCAGATTCCCAGCCAGTCTTAAAGGCCTGTAACCCTGGGCCCACATTCACACAAGGCCAGAATCTGCTCAAGCTGAATATCAGCTGCCCTTTTGGACAGCATGGATGTTCTCCAATTTACAAGTCACCCACATCATCTTCTGACCAGCCTGGCTGTTATACGCTTTTGTGTTTGCAAAACTTGCCCTATATCTTGACTTTTAATTCATAAAGGTCAGTCAAATATGTCTGAGTGCCATTACTTGACATGACGAGCAAAGAAATTTAAGCAGCCTTTTCCTCTGAGTCTAGGAATCTCAGAAGCCACAGTCAACCCTATTTCTCTCTGTGAAACCATAGAAGAAAAGCTGCCAATCATTTTCTTTTGCCTGCAGAAGGGAAGGAAAAGGGCAGGATTGCTACTTCGTGTTGCTTTATATGATTTTTTTTTTTTTTTGCTTTTTAAGGAAATGTTATTATTCTTACTACAAATTGCACTCCACTCTCACTTACATTGTGACTCTCGGGCTTGGGTTTACAATGTTGTGATGGAGCCATTACTGCTGTATTTTGCATGGAAGAGTTTTACTAATTCTCTTTGGCATTCATCTCTAAATCTTGGTAAATTCAAGTAGCTTCAGCCTCTGAAAGTTTATTTTTTACTTAAGTGATTTTCATGCTATTGCTGTATTTTTCAGGTGTCTCCCAGGCTTAACAGATCTCTGAATATGCTTTGGTTATTTCCCTTGGCTCTTTACAGCAGGTTTATGATCTGTTCCAAGGGGTCAACATTTCCTGCCCAAATGACTTTAACTGTGAGTGTGCAGTCAGTAATTATTTTTTATTTTTTTGCTTTACCTAATATATAAATAACTCCCTTATACTCATTTTGAACCTGTTCCCACAGTACTTTCCTTATGAAAGAAAAAAGCCCTTCAGCAGACTGTGGTGTGATATGAGCAGAGTCCTAGTCAGGGGGTATAAATCGTATCTCGTATTCATACATATACAAGCAACCCTTCCCCTTCCTGCTGTTTTTATTTACTTAAATTAATTTATTTCCAAACTTTTGGCACGCCTCTGCTAAAGTACACAGCAAACAAATTTACAGTGAGTCCCAAATTAAATATTAATGCAAACTCTCCAGCCTCAAATTTCATTTGGTTCAGTCACTGTAAAATTAAATAAAATGTTGGTATGTGTTTCATATTTAACTTATTTCAAGGTATAATGTTGATTTGAACATTGAAATTTTGGAGCCAAATTATCAAAGAGGGTTTGACAACATGAATGAAAAATAAACTTAAAGTGACGAACAAATTAGATTTCTACACATGCATCTAGCAAATGTCTACTAAATCTGCATGTAAGCTCTTTACACAACAAATAAATTGGTTGAGATCTTTTGCTTCAATATTTTATTTAGGCATTTCTAAAATTTTAAATGCCTGAGCTTTGAATCTCTTTTCATTTTAACCTAATGTGTGTTTAGTATGTCTTCCCTTAAGTCTAAAAACATACCATGCTTGAAAACTAAGAAAGCAGGTTATTTTCTTGTACATTACTTGTAATGATCATGTAGCATTTCCGAGGTAATTTCTCTGGGTGAAGTAAAGTATTTTCTTCCATAATGCTGCAGGTCCAGCAATATAAAGTAAATAGTGTCTAAAAGGGTTGATTACTCCAAGCTGCCCTTTTGATACTCTGTTTAGATGTTCTTCATAACCTAAAAACAAATTGAGTGAGATATTTTGGGGATTAAGCTGGTACTCAGAAATGCAGATTTGAATATCAAGTTATAAACCTAAACTCTCACTTTTTCTCAAAGTAGAGAATGGGAGAGAAAGCACCAAAAGAGAAAACAGAGCAATGAAAAAAATCATAGGAACCAAACCCCAAAACAATCTTCAAATACCTTAGGACCCAGGGTAGTTCAGTCAGTTTAACAGTAACAGTATTTCCTTCAAATAATGTATTCCTTTCTCTTTTATTCATATGTTCTCTAGGCTGTGATATTTTTGCTTTCCACCAGTTTTATAAAATTTTCCTCCTTTCTCTTTCTCTGCCTCTCACTCTCTCTTTCTTTTTTAGCTTCAACAAGAACTAAATAGACCCCAAATCGTTTACTCTGTATTCACAAGCAAGCTTTCCTTGACACTCCGAAGTTGTATAATTGCTAGTGTTTTTATTTCTAGTCCTGGTTTTAATAGTCTTGTTATTTCTGCCTCCAAGTCTACAAACCACACTGACACTGGTACATGTTAGCATGTCAGGCAATACAATGTTTATTCAAGGAATGTGTAGATAAATAAGAATAATCCAAGGGCTCTAATTGTCCAACAGGTAATAACTGTGTATCATAAACCCTTACCTGGTAGGTTCTCTTAACCTGATAGATCCTCACCACTCACTTCTTTACTACAGTTTTTGTTTGTTTGTTTGTTTGTTTGTTTGTTGAGATAGAGTCTCACTTAGTTGCTCAGGCTAGAGTGCTGTGGCACAATCTCCGCTACTGCAACCTCTGCTTCCCAGGCTTAAGTGATTCTCCTGCCTCAGCCTCCTGAGTAGCTGGGACTACTGGCACATGCAACTGTGCCTGGCTAATTTTTGTATTTTTTGTAGAGACAGGGTCTCACCACGTTGGCCAGGCTCATCTCAAACTCCTGACCTCAGGTGATCTGCCCACTTCAGCCTCCCAAAGTGCTGAGATTACAGGCGTGAGCCACCACGCCCAGCCTTTACTACAGTTTTCTTGAAATTTCCAGGGAGGGTGATGAGTACAGCCAATAATAACTTTGTTACAATTTCTTCCCTTTTTCCTAATTAAATATTCATCAGCAGGAACTTGAGTGTCAGTATAAACTCTTCTCAATCATGTCAATAATTCAGGGACAATTGAAAAAGAACTCTTTCTTTAAAACACTGCAAATTTCTTCAATAAACAAACCCAAATGAGTCTTCATAGGCCAATGCCTGCTTCTTTTGCTATTATGCTGGTTTTTATTGATAGAATTAACAGTAAAATTATTGCTTCCATATTTGCCAATGCTTAAAACATTGCTAAGTGTATCATTTTAACTAACTCCCTAAAGAATACTGTGAGTCAGATTCAATTAATTCCATTGTACAGACGTGGCATAGGTAAACACAGGGTGGTAGGAAATATGATATTAATAATTCTGAAATACAAAAGAAAAGATAATAAGAAAGTAACCAATATTGGATGACCCACATATGACCATCATGTGACTTTTATTGTGAACCATGTTTCATACAAATCAATAAGAGGTTCTGCAAAATGTAATGGACCCATTTAAAATAGCCTGAAATTATTTATTATCTGCTTAGAATATTAACCCTTTCCTCCAAATATTATCTTTTGAGGCTTTGTTTCATGCCTGTCCTCCCTAATACATACAATAGTGCTGCATTCATTCTTACAGAAAATCTTTCTAAACTAAAAATGCCAATCTCTGTTCTAGCTTGTCCTCATTGCCCCCACTATTCCCTCATTCAAGCCATCGACATCTTTTCCAGGATGAATTTCGATAATCCCTGAACTGGATTCATCATTTCCCTTCTGGTCCTTCTTTTCAGACCAAGCATTATCTCTTTAAAAAGTAAGTTGCATCATTTTCACCTCTGATTAGACAGCCAGTAGCTGCTCAAAATCAGAACCAAACCCAAATGCCTCACTTTGATCTGCATGACCCTACCTGACCTGATTTGACTTCACCATAAATATGGCTTTCTCTACTTCTCTTCTTTCCTAAACACTCATAGTTTATTTCAGACAAAGTGACCTTCTTTCTTTAAAATACCAAAATTACAACTTCCTCTCAAGGGTGGCATATAAAATTCCTTCTTCTAGACGACTCAGAGTTTGTCCCCTCTTGTCACTTAGTTTTATCAAATATGTCACTTGCTCAAAAAGGCCATCTGTGAATATAACTACGACTCCCAATTGCATTTTCCTCAGTTACATTACATTATTTTTTTTTTAGTAAGGATGTTATTTATTTATTTGTTTGCTGTTTCTGTCTCCTCTTGCACTAAAGCCCTATCAGCCTAGTTACATCGTCTACCTCGTTCACTTGCTTCATTACCACGACCTAAAACAGTGATTACCACCTATTTGCTCATCTTTGTCAAATGAGTGAATAAACACATGAATGATCACCAACCATATGGGTTGCTTCAAGGACCACGTGATTCAGCAGGAAAAAAAAACCTGAATAAAAAACGAAAGTATGCTGAAATGTAAAGAGCTTCTTGGTATTAATAACTTATATTAAAGCAAATAATATAATTCATAAAATAATAGGTATTTGTGTAATGCAATACATTATACAATGCGTTTTCACAGACATTACACTCTGTGCACTCACAGAATGTTAGGGTCATAGCTATGTTTATCTTCTCAGAATGGATCAGAGCAATTTTCTGTAAAACTCTGGTGGTGTTTTCACAGTCACCTAGATGAAAATACATACAAGGGAAAACCCTCATGCCCTTCATTACTTTATGTTCTCCTAGCAATGAGAATAGCAAAGAAAGTCAAAATGTGCTAAGATGTTGGTTCTTTCACTGCCAGGATTAATTTCTAAATATTTGACAAGATCATTAGCAAGTGAAAATAGGAGAAAATGTGCTAGTAGGAGAAGGAACTATAGAATTGAGTGTAATCCAACAACGGACAAAGGAAAAGGTTTAAGTTCTGAATATCTGATATATTTAGTATATCTAAATTCTACATTTAGATATATTAAACGTTGATTATGTTGGACAGTCATCAAATTTTCTTGCAAATAAGATTAGTGTGCTATTGTGTTATAGGACATCAATATAGTGCTGCTGAACTGTAGTCTTTGTGTTAGAAATGACATCAATACAAGGGCGCTCAGCAAGAGTGCCTGAATTCTGAGTTAGTAACTCCATCTACAAATCTGATGTAGTTATTATGCTTAATGAAAATCTCAAAAATATGGATGCCCAGTGGGCACAATCTGTAGTGCTTTCACCTGATGAGGCAAGAATCTCACTCCGAAGCTGGTGTCATTATTATGGTACTTTCAGAGCTTAGTCATGAAAAAATGTCTTAAAAGTTAATAGAGTTGAATAAAGTGGAATATTTTAATAAAGTACACTTGCTATTTTAACATTTTTGTCCTGATAAAAATATACCATGAAAAGCTTTGGAAATGCACAAAATGTCTTAGATAATCTATAAACTGAATCATTTTTAAAGCTCTATAATATCTATTTTAGCAAAAGTTTAGGTTCTAATTAGCTCAGCTACTTGATCTGATCAGTAGTGGACAGAGGATTCAATAAATTCTGACTATCAAAGTTCTCTTTCTCGGCATTGTTTTTCTTCATTCCTTTACACATCCTAGTTTCGAAAGAAAACAGATGATTCTAAGCACATTTCTGTTATCGGCATTACACCTAGAGCTTTTCTTTCTCACAAATATCTTAAGATATGCTAGGAACACACAAAGCAACCACAACCAAGTTTCATTTCTCCACAAAACTCATTTTTAGTTTTCTTTTCTCATTTTAAGAAGAAAGGGCTAAGATGACAAATTGTCATTAAAGAAAAACTCAGCGGTAGAAAAATTCTTAAGGAATTATATATTCGTATTTCTAAAGTTAAGCTGTCTTGGAAGTCTTGAAGGATGTCAATGCAATGTGGAAAAGTTAGGAAGGGACGTCCTATTGATTGCAAGAATAAAACAAGAGACGATAGGTGGTACCTTGATCTTACCTAAAGAAGAAACATATTCTTTTGACTAAAATGAGGTCATGTTTCAACAATACCTGTCTTTGGTCTGAAGGCTGAGCCGGTCACGACAATGAGGTGTATGCAATTCCGGAAGAGATATCTGACTGTTAATAAGAATGCATTGTGAGATGAAATGTAATGTCGGTATCTTAGCAAGGCAACATGATCTATCTTCTTCAAGAAGTTTTTTTTTTTTTTTTTTTTCTCTCTTAACAAAGTTGGAAGAAATTGTATATGAAAAGGTACTTTCTCAACTTCCATCAAGGATATAGTTATACTATTATTCATGTTTAAATGGAAACTTTTAAATACACAAGTTTATATCTGAGAGACTTTTATATACAAGCTTATATTTGGGAAAAATAAGATTAAACAAATGAATCTATAGTACAAATGTATTAATCAAAATTATTTTTCTTTCTTTTCTAAAGGTAAAGACACCTTTGAAAAGGGTTACATATTTACAACTATTCTGAAATATTTAAGAAAAAATCCCAAATGTTGACGATATATCATTATTAAACAAATATGAGTAGAGTTATTGAACAATAGAAAACATTTTTTTTAATTTTTATTTTAGATTTGGGGGTACATGTGAAGGTTTGTTACATAGGTAAACATGTGTAACAAGGGTTTGTTGATTATATTATCTTATCACCCAGGTGTTAAGCCTAGGGCACAATAGTTATCCTTTCTGCTCCTCTTCCTCCTTCCACCCTCCCCCTCGAGTAGACCCCAATCATGTTGAAACATGATTATTTCCAAAATGAGCATTGCTCTTTTCCACTAATGATACTTACAAATTCAAACTAATAGGGAATAAGATCAACAAATGGGCATACTCATTTATTTATTCTTGCCATTGCATTTTTAAAAATCGTAATTGAGTACCTAATTGCAGACTCAAACTAAGTTAATGTGACTGCATAAGAAAATTACTATAGTCATATTTAAAAGAGCATTTAATCCTGTTGTCCAATTTATGAATGATTTCCACTATATATATCCTTTATTGAGAGAAAGTCTTCGAAACCACATTTTGTAATATATTTAAGTTTTTTTTTAATGTTTTACAAAATTGAGAAATACAAATTTAGTTAAAAAGTAAAGGAAAACAGAAAAATAATAAATTTCCACTTTCAATATAGTAAATTCTCTTAGAGTACAAATGAATTCAGAATACTTATTTATTTTCTAATAGTGTTTTAAACTTGTATAATACCCCATTATATATATATGTAGTTACTAGCAAACATATTTAATTTGCCTAGTATGAGAGACACAACAGCAAAAGCACATATGATTTGCCCTGCAAACTAGAAATATGTTGCATAATTCTTTCAGGGAAATATGTTGTTGTTATTGTTTCTTCATAGAATCTCACTTTAGGCTTTTCCTGCAAGACCAGTCTTACTTTTTTACAGGATGTATGGCTATTATTTCATAGTTTTGATTTCCATTTAGTTACTAGTCAGTTTCATCAATTAGTTTAGTCAGGGGGCTCAGTCAAAATATGTCGGTTTGTATAGAGATAGCCTAAATCAAAAGGATCGAGAGAGAGAGAGTGATGGAAAGAATGAGACTGACTCTACATTTTGATATCACTCAATTTAGAACAGAGCAATACATAATACATATTTTCTAACTTGGCCTTGTACTTATGCCAAGGGAAAAAGGGAGGCCATCTGATCATTTATGAAGAAGAAAATATAGATTTAAAATTGTGAGGGCAGCTTGTAGAAGACAAACTAGTAGAAAATAAATAGCACATACATTTTGAAGGTCTAAGCTTACTTGTTGGGTTGTATGGCAGAATCTCCTGAATGCTTCATTCTCCTTTCTCTAAAATAGAGGGTGCAGATGTACTTGGTGAGATTGACATGTTATTCAAATGAGAGAGCACTGAAGAGCCAGAACAGAGATTCAATACTATTGCAAGTATAATACTTTTCAAAATTGAGTGAGTGAGGTAAAGACACTCATTCTGTACCAGTGGAATTCACATATGCAAATTAGTCCAAAAACCAACTTTTAAAAACTCAAATTATTTTTTAAAGATATTTTCTTTTTTTTGTATTATTTACCGTTTAAATAAAATTTTATCCCAAAAAGCTAATAAGTTTTAAAAATCTCCTTCCAAAATAAAATAACTGGAGAATGTTTCCAAGGACTATAGACTATACGATTTGTGATTGCTATGTTGCAACTTCATTTCTATGTCTCTAGACAATGGTTTGTGATACGGGTTAAATTTGGGAATAGCTATCCATGTGAAAATGTATAGCAATTCCACAGAAGAAAATAAAAAGCATCCCTTGATATTTTTCTGTTTGGTTAACTAATTTTTCCTACCTCTCCCCTCCTCTGCCGAAACCAAAAGAAAAACCTTATTTGACCTTTCTATGCATCAAGATAGCTTTTGGTCATTATTTTTGGATTATATAGGAGAAGTCAAATTTCTTGAAGAAATTTAAGAAAATGTTTAAAACTATATAAAGTAGACATAAGTATTTTCTCATAGGAATTTGGCTGAGCATATATTCTGATTAATTCATAATATAACTCAATCTTTGGCTTTATTTTATTTAGCATTCCACTACTAAATATATTGCTTCAAATTATAAGCATTGGGTATACCATAATTATAGGCATTTCAAAAGCAAATAATTTTGACACGTGTTTCTTCCACACAGTCAGATTCTGTTAAAATGAAATACTTGTTATATGGAAATGTATTATAATATTACATATTATGAGTCAAAAATAACTCAAAATTTTCTTCATTTCACTTTTTTTCCCCTAGATAAATAGACATGTTTATCTGAAGTTTTGAAAAGCAAAAGTTACGTTTATAAAAACCATCTCCAATTTTCAGGCCAAAGTGGCATTTTTAATATGTGTTTGTGCCAAGGAAAGCCATTTTAAAGAAGATATACATACAGAGAGAGAGAGAGAGAGAAATGGGGTTGGGGCAATTGTATAAGTGAGTTCCACTTACTACTAACTTAGTTTGACGAATGATATCATGTTAGCACAGGCATGTTTAACTTTTAGGATTAATTCTACTTTCTTTGAATTCATCTATCTAGAATGAAGACAAGTGTTTCCTTTGTACAAGAATTGTTTTGACAGACAGCCAGGGAAGATAGAGAAATCTATCAGTATGTTTGATTGGTACTTTTTACTACACAGAATTCCTATAATCAGGAAAATGCTGAAGGAAAGGGAGGGAGAGTTGCACATTTCATATTAAGATACAAAAATTAATGGCAGAAACATAAAAAACTGGATCATATTAATATATAGCAATGGGGGAAGATATAAAGTTCCCTCAATATTATAATCCTTGTAGAAGACCAAGTCCTGTTCAGTTCAGGTGACTTTGAATGGAGTTTATTTTTATGGTATCCCCTAGGCTGAGAAAAGAAATTGACAAGGTAACTGGCAAGAAACAAATGTCCTGGATCCAATAGATTTGCAAACTAAATACCTCTGCATGCCTCCACCTTGAATGACAAGTAGCATTTAGAAAGTGTCATCTAAGTCCTAAGAATACATTAACCATATCACTCATTTACCACCCTTTCTAAGAAAATTTCCTTTACTTTCAATTACATTTTAAAAAAATCACTTCCATATTTGTAATTCTAGCACAGTTAACATTTAATTTTTCTGCAATATTCTCATATCTCTCTCCATTCTTAGAGGTCTAATTATAATCAGACTCACACTGGTGGCAATTAAATTATTTTTTACTGTAAATATTTTCATATAATACTTATAATAACATGAGAAAAAACATTTTAAGAAATTATTTTATCTAAAGATACTTTAATCTCCTCAAGAAATACTGTTTCAGATTCTGATGTATGGCAGAATCCATCCATCCATCCATCCATCCATCCATCCATCCATCCATCCATCCATCCTTTTTCTAAATTTATCTTCAGCTTTCTCTTAACTCCTTTTTCCTCCCGAATTCTGTTTTCTACAATTCACATTTTTTTCTTATTGTTTTAGCGCATTTAATTTTTTCTTTACGTTTTCCATTGTCTCTTTTCTCTCTTACTCAGTTTAAATTTGAGCTTGAGAAGAGAGAGAGAAAGAGAACAAATTCAAAGATTAGCAACCTCTTCAAAACAAAACTTTAATGTTATTTGTGGCATATAAAGAGACATAAAACACAGTTCATTCTTCTTTGAGAGGAGATTAAAATTTTGATACACATTTAATTGCCATTATTAGATGGTTTTCTACATAGATACATTAAAATGACTATAACAGCATGAACTTTAATTATTTGGAAATATGTCTGCACATTGTATCATACTTGAGAATTTAACAGAGACTAGCATTAGGCCTCTCAATCCCTTTTCTTTTCAGAAAATTTGACACTTTAAGATATACTTTCTTTCAAGTTTTAATCCTTATCAGGCAATACTTTGATATGATATGACATTGTTATATGACAAATTAGTTGATTCTAAGTGAATCTGATTTATCTTCCAATTTTGGCTGTTAAGAGTTACAAAGATGTTTCCTTTTTAAGATGTGACAGAATGTAATAAAAACTTACATGTACGTTAGTTTAACGCCGTATGAAATCAATATAAACTAAGAAAATAAACAATAAGGAATTAAAAGACAAGTGCATGTATATGGTTTGAACATAAACATATGAGTTGGTTTCAAGTCTTTTTCTATTTAATACAATGTTTGAACTCATGAAGGTATAAAGGGAACAACACGGCTAGAAGATAACACAAACATTTCTGATATAGTTCATACAGTTTGAGAAGCTACCTATTACCCAATAAGTACATGCAGAACCTAAAAGCGAATTCTCATTTTTTGTCAAGCAGTTAGCTCTTGCACTACAAAATGTGCCTGTGTAATTCACATGCCTGTTCTATTATTCAAGGACGATTGACATAAGCCTGGGCAGAAAGTTACATCTCATTAACCTCTTTCTTGAGTTTATATTCCCATATCTTCTGTTTCAGCATATTAGTGAGGGAAGCTTGTCATAATGCAGTAACACTTTCTTTCCTAACTTTCTTAACAAGATTTCTCTCTTTTTTAAAATTCCTTTTTCCAAATGGGGCCCATCCTTTTCACTTTTGATAACTGTGAGAATTTTAGCTCTTTTCTAACAGTTTTGAAAGTGTGTTAAATATATAATCATGGTAAAGTGCTGGTCTACAATTATTTTTACTTGTGCTATCTGATATAGTACTTCATGTCGATGTGGTGATACAACATGACACTATATCATTTTTTTTAGGAAAAAACCAGCAATCATTTACCATGTGCTCTGCTTTTATCTTAGATATTCCTCTCCCTCATGAAACTAAATTGGCACCCACATATAATCCTCTTAGTTATTTAATATTCTATCTCAGAAGAAAGTTGGGGAGTCTGTATTTTTTATGTTATATATGAAATTCTCTTCAGATATTTATTCCAATCATGGTAGCAATAGTTCTGTTCCCAAAAACATATACAGAAGCATTGAGAACTCAGCTCTAGATGAAGTCAAATTTCTGGAGATTGGAGATTCAACCAGGAAGAGCCCAATAACAGTAGTCTGCCAGTACCATTATATTTTGCTAGCACACTAGGCTGAAAAGCTCCACTCTGTTCATCTGCTCTGGTCCAACTTCAAACATTTTTCCTAAGAAAGGTTGAGAGCTGATTGTTCCAGATCAAAGACATCATCATTTCAAGGAGAGCTATGTGCTACCATTTCATCAGTATAGTTTCCAACTATTCCACACCAACTTCAAGGCAAGTTGAGCAAGTAAAGAAGTTATGGTTAGGTGGCAGTGATATGTTTAAGAGATTATCACCAGTAAATGTCAGATTTCCTAAAGGCACTCAGATTAGTCCCACCACTGGTAGAGGAAATGACACGTGTGGGTATGTTATAAAGACTAGAATCTGGTTGCCAACAGCAGGTTGAATAGAAACACTACAGTTCATTTCCCTCTTCTTTCCTATAATGAAGCAATATTTTTTGTCGATTCATAATCTGTTTCATATAAATGCAATCGCTAAATCTCCCAGTGCCTATTTGTTTGGCATTGGGATCTGGGTTTCTTTTCTCTCTCTCTCTCTCTCTCTCTCTCTCTCTCTCTCTCTCTCTTAAACCAAATAGCTGAACTATACCAGTCAATATAAGCTCATTTTCTGATTTAAAAAAAGGATCTATGATACTTCTGATTTTACTTTAACCAGTTAACCATTCCAAGGCCAGGACCAGTGCCCCAAATATTCATCTAGTATTTTCCTCCCTTTTTCACTAGTGCATCTGGTGTCAAAGATTATTAAACTCGCACAGGGATTCTTGATTTTCTAGATGAAAAGTTTATAGAATCCCGGCTTATTCTAATTCCTACCTCCTCTTTCCTTTGCTCCCCATATTCATTCCCTTCTAAACTTCTATCATTCACCAGCTACTTGGAGAAAAAGGAAAAGAAAAGCGCCAGGCTGGAGCGAGGCACTCCAGTGGTGGGTTAGCCGCTCAGGGCACCTGGGCTGTGTCACAGACCCTCAGAATCGAAAAGTCAAGTTCAAGCAGGTGCGTGCGCCCGGAAGCGCCCTAAAAGCCTCTTCACTGATGACAGGACTCTGTTCCCAGTCTGCCCCCAGGAAGAGGCTATAGAAAGGAAAGGCACTTGAATCGGCACTTTCGCTGCTCCACAGACCCCTAATGCAGCAGATAAGGAAGTTAACCTGGGAGCTAAGTTGAGGGCGGACACGCTTAACGCGGAGAACCTGGAGCTCTCAAAAGCTCGCAGTTGAGCGCCATCGCGGAGGGAAGTCTCTCTCGGAAATGCGAATTCTCATCCAAACATCTGCAGCGCTTAGGATGCGCGGGCAGAAGCGCACAGTCAAGTCCAAACACTCCCGGAGGGGACAAAATCGAGACCGGGAAGCGGCCAAAGGCAAAAGCTGTGGGGGTGCGAAGGACTCTGGCACTTGGTTCAGAAACCCCTCACCGCACCTCTCACCCCCCACAGGGCCAGCACACTGTGGCCACCCGGTCCCGGGGAGCGGGGCTGCAAGGACTTAAGTTTCACACTCACTTATCTGCAAGCATCGCCCAGCAGGAAAGCCAAGGAAGCCAGGGGAGGGGAGGGGGAAGGTGTTCTCCTTACCTCGGTCGGCTCTCACGGTCAGCACCCTGGCGATCGGCAATAATCCCGAGAGAGTGAGTAAGGCGAGGAGAAACTCGGACATTGTGGTCGCCCGGTAAGGAAGTCTGCGCTGGAGACTGCTCGGCGGCACCTTCGGCCCGGAGGCGGCGGCGGCGGCGGCGGCTTGGAGCCCGGAATCGAGCGGCGTCATTTACAAATGTCACTGGAAATTCTTCAGCTCAATGAGTCCAACCAGTCCGCCTTCTCCTGCCTGGAGCAGGATGTGGAAGGTGGAGGGATGCGCGCGTGCGGGAGAGAGGAGCGAGAGCGTGTGTGAGCGCGAGCGAGCCGCCCGTGTGTCTTGACTTTTCAATGCAGGGTACGTCTGATCTTACATCACGCAAGAGGGGCAGTGAGAGATGCCAGCGGATGGGAATTCACTGATTAATCACCGAATCCACCACACACCCCGTCGTCGTCCACATAAATCACATCTATTACTTAGTAAGAGGCATTTAACACAACAGAAAATACCACCGCGAACGCAGAGCGCCACAAATCACAATTATTTTAATCCCCTTGAAGGGAAAGTAACTAGAAGCTGGTTCTGTAGGGATTTGGGTTTTTGGAGAAGGGAGAGACTTCTGCATTGGGCTGAGCCAGCCAGGCGCCTACAATGCTCCGCAGTTCACAGCCGGCTGGGAACCCTCAGCCAAGCTTCTGCAGGCAAAGCGGGCTGATCCCTTCGTTCCTCGGAAGCTTCCTTCCCGGGAAGGAAGGATAAGCCAAGGAACAGAGCTTCTCTTAGGGAAATGGTTTCCTCGGGTCTACACAGAATCCCAGTGCTTCCTGAATTGCACTTTTAACTTTTATGCTGAGCAGCACCTGGGGACAAAGAGGCAAAATTTAGTGACTCAGCAGAAACAAAAAGCAAAACAACCCCAAAAGTCATTAACCATTGCGTAAAAAGGGAAGGTTAATGGAAAAGGCTATTGAGGACCCCAGGCAGGGAACAATAAAGCAAGGAATTGGTAGCGTTTTTCTCTGGGGTTCTGTCTTTAAAAAGGTACTTCGAGCCATTTTAAACAGGCTTTGAGGGTTTTGTTGTGGTTTTTGTTTTGTGTTTTGTTTTGTTTTCCTTTTTCATATACTACAGTGGTGGTGTAAGAACTTTCCCGAGCCATCGGAGGCATCAACGTGAATCGTTGGAATAATAATATTAGTAAAGTTGTTTTTATGACCACTTAAGTTTTCAACATGATCATCCCAGTCCCTAAAATTTGAGTTTGCCATTCTAAAGTGGCTACGGAATTAAAATTCAGAAATCTTAATAGTTGAAGGCTTACTTTCTTCCTTGTAACATCAGGAATTCTAGTCTAAGAACAATAATTGAAAAGGTTTTGTATTTAATATTTTGAAACTGGAGATGAGTGGAGAGGAAAACTATGAAAAGGGAACAGAACCAAGGAAGAGAATGATTGAAAAGTGAAGTAAGATACTTTAAAAACTTCATTTACTTTGCTGTTTGAGCTATACAGGTGAATGCCAGCATTACGATCTACCTATTTGTGAGAGTAAAATTAACCAGAAACATCTTTAGAGGCTCCTTTGAAGCCATTAAAACTAGACCGGATCAAAGAACACAGAGGTGACTCTGCAGAACATTGTCAATAATCTGTGCATTTCACCTTTTTATTCTTCCTCTGTGATTACAAATGCATCTTATGTCACTTTTTCCATATTTTAAATTACAAAGTTTACTTTCCCTTGAAAATACAACCATTTAGTGTTTAAAATATGACTCTACATTCAAAGGTGTATGCTTCTTTTCTTCTAAAGTTGTTACATGTCTAATTTCTCCTAGATATTTTAACAAAGTGTACAATATAGAATAAAAAGATTTTTGACATATTTTACTTCATACCGAAAATTCACAAACTTTGAAATGAGTGGCGAGTGTGTGTGTGTGTGTGTGTGTGTCCGCGCGCACGTGTGACAGAGAGATTTGAATGATGTGCCAAGTAATAAACGTTTCTTTCTCAAGGGTCCACAGACCTCTGTGTTGTATGACAAACTTATTCATTGGGACGACGTAGCAGGTGTCTTTCTTACATGATCCCATTCGGTCAACTAGAAGGTCAGCTATCAGGAGATCTGTATCCACTTAACTCTTGGAAAGAAAATGAGGAGTGCTCACAAACCATACTAAGGACATCCAGATTCTTCCTCTTCTGAAAGATTACCACCAATCGCCCTCCACTTCAAAAGCTACAAGGTAAAGAAAAGCAGCCTGGAACGGTATGACCCACCAAAGACTCTCACCACACGCTAAAGTGCCCCAATGCTATGATTAAAATCACTGACTCATTCACTTCTGCAGTACTTGCAGCAGCCCTAGATTCCATGGTCAGCTTGGAAAAGGGAAAAGCTAGGAAAGATCATCAGAATAGTAAATACTCAGGAGATTTTGTATTCTAAATATACTATATTCCAAATACGTAGAGCCTCCTAATAGCCTGTTAAATGAATTAGCCAGAGTAAAAATCATATGATCTTTTTAGATCATCTGGTTGGCTTCTTTACTTCGTTGAGTGGAAAAAAAATTAAAAATGCATTGTCTGCACATTGTGACCAGAATAATAAAGCAAAATAGAATTCTTAAGTAATCACCAATTAAGTCAGTAATCACGAATGACATAGGATCAAAATAGTTACTATAAAATAGTGATAGTAAATATGGAAAACTAGTTACTAAAGCATAGACTGGAACATCAATAAAAGGTAACATGTTAAGCTTAATCTCCACTGTGAATGAATCTCAATAAAGTATTATCTATAAAACAAAATTTGCAGCTTTAGGCAGGACACAGTGGCTTACTCTTATAATCCCAGCACTTTGGGAAGATGAGGTGGGTGGATCACGAGGTCAGGAGATTGAGATCATCTTGGCTAATATGGTGAAGCCCCGTCTCTACTAAAAATACAAAAAAAAAAAAAATTAGCCGGGCATGGTGACATGCACCTGTAGTATCAGCTACTCAGGAGGCTGAGGCAGGAGAATTGCTTAAACCTGGGAGGCGCAGGTTGCAGTGAGTGGAGATCGCACCACTGCACTCCAGCTTAGGCAACAAAGTGAGACTCCATCTCAAAAATAAAATAAAATAAAAAGAAAAAAATTGAAGCTTTACGACCATGATTAATAAAGATCTAAATGGTATAAAACCTCTCTCAAAAGTTTTGATGGAAATATAGGTGCTTAGGTATGCACCAGTGCTTAGGTGGACACAATACATGAATTTAAATACTTGTTAAGAATTTTTAAGACTAAAATTTATACTAAGGACGCTGATTCATACCATGAAGCCATAATATGTAATAAACAGATTAAATATTAAGCAGTAGATATATATTTGCTCCAAAACTGAAATAAAGCCAGTGTCAAAATGAAATGGGATAAAATTGTCTGTCCCACATCAAATCTCTTGTATAAAGTAGTTCTTCTTCCAGATAGTCTTTGAAAATGACCAGTTTATAAAAGAAGATTGTTGTCTGTGAGCACCAGTGAGGCTGATAAAAGTGTTGACCAAATTTGAGATTTAAAATTAAATAATTTGCTCCTAGGTTTTAAATGACCATCAAATTTTAATGGATTATAAATATGAAATGAAAAGCTTAAGTATAATTTTCTATGAAATACTTTTGTTTCCCCATAATATATGCTTCAATGAAAAAATAAATTAATAAAGTGCACTATTACTGAAGAGAGAAAAGCTTGTGAGAGCGTTCGAATTTTGTTTGTTACTAGGGCCCATTATAATTTCTTCATTCTAATCAGAGTTATTAACACTGACAAGTTAAATAAATTAATTCATCAAACTATAAAATATTATGAAATCTCTCATTAAGATAAATTAAACAAAGTAGAACCAATCATTCTTCCTTTTTGTTTTAAAACAACACACGAATGCTAATTATCAGTCAGTGGTAATCTTACACTTCCCAGTTAGAGCCACGGTTTCCATACATGTGATCAAATATCAGATTTCATTTCTGTTAACTTAATTATTTTTGTGCGATTGGATTTCTTACAGTAGATAGTAACAATTTATGTGCTACACATCTGAACATTGTAAGTTAGGGAGAGGACATGTGTCTAAACAAGCTGGAGCTGACAATCTGTCTCATGGAAGAGATGTGTGTGAAGGAGAGTTGGCCTGAAAGTTAGGTTGCCAAGGATTTCTGCAGCTATCATTGCAAGGCCTGCTAAGTTTCTTAGCCTGCCTGTTTCCAGACAGAAAAGTTGCCAGGCAGCAGCAGACACAAGATGAAAAAGAAAGGGAAGAGATTGAGAGAGACAGGGGGCGGAGGTAGAGAGAGAGAGAGAGAAAGATTGGTAAGGAAACATTATCAGTTCTTTAACTTGAAACAGAGTTACTCTGGACAAAGCCTTTAAGAGAAAAAACAAAACAAAACAAAACAAAACAAAACAAAAAAACCAAAAAAACCAAAAAACTTTAGACGCAAGTTCTTTCTCAGAATGCAACATTTCAATGCACATTTTTAACCACTTTTCTTCAAAAGTGTGTTCTGTTTTTCAGCATACTGTCTCAATTAGGATATAAAGACTTGGTTGAGATAAATAAGATTTTTGGGTAACTTTAATTCTTACTATTAAACAATTATTAGGAGGTATGCACAATTGAAAAGAAAATTAAGAGTGATGCAATTATCTAATTAAATCTGGAAAGTAAAAATATTTCCAAGACAATTACATTAGTCTTCTCTTTTTATATTTTCAGCTTCTCTTTACTATCTGTAAATGTTTTAAGACATAAATATTATGGCAAAAATCACGCCTGATAGCAATTATAAATTTCAGAAGACAATATAAGCTTTTAAAACTGATTTGACTATTTGGATTTTTTCGGACTCTTGTTTGATAAACTTGACAGTAAAAATAAAAGGAGTCTACAGATTTAGACAAACCCAGCAGAAGACTTGAAAGACTAAAAATTCTTTTTTTCTTTTCATTTTTTAAGGGATTGACATCCATAATAATAATATGGTCTGAAGATACAAATCCTATCTTGCTCTTTGGATATGTCATCAGAAGGTACAATTGGTCATATTGCCATCCGTGTGTGGGTAATACAAAAATGTCAACAATTCACCAAATCCTTGTCACTCTACTCACATGAAATTAGCCCTTAGGTTTTAAGTCAGTTGCTGATCATAAAGTATGTTGCTTCGGTACTTTTAGACCCTGACATATATGTGTTCAATATGAGCTCCACATTGCCTTCTCCAGATCCAGAATAGACTTAGTGGATCAGGTGGAGGGTCGATTGACAGTGACCATGGTCAGGATGCACTTTGCCTGAATATGCCCTTGTGGCATTTTTCTACCTTTGAATATTAATCTCTGACCTTCTTTCCGGTCATCATCTTGCTGATCTTTAATTATAATTAGAGACTTTAAGATTGTTGGAGCTGGGAGGAACATTCAAATAATCTAGTCCAATTTACCATATTTTGCAAATGAAAAAATTATAAAGAAAGAAAAGGTGACTAGTCAAGGTCACATATTTTGTTAATATCAGAAACAGACCTTGGATAAAGTTTCTTGACTTCTTCCTGTATTATGTAGTCAGCTTTGTTGATATTCTTCTAGTGTTGTTGTTGTTTTTGCTGCTGATTGTTTGTTTGTTTGTTTTACTTCACAGAAGTGGTAGCTCAGAGAATATGAAATTATTCATTCACTAAATATCTATATATTATGTGACAGACACTGTATTTAGCACCATGCATATAGCAATAAGGATAATAAACATAATTCTTGCAGGAACATAGCATATAATCTAAATGAAATAATAATATCATTCCTGTGCTAAAGGACTTACTTTCCAAGATCAGCATGGAAACCATCCTCTCAGAAACCACAAGCATGATACATAAAGGCCACTAATGGGATCACCCAGTAAAATCAGTGCTGCATCTTTCTTGGAAAGTGTCTTCTAGTCATAGAGAGAACCCAATTTCTATTAGAATTCAACACTGAATAAGAAATCATGAAATGTATTTAAATTACAACATATTTTGATCTAGAACTTGATAGCAAGTACATACATGTTAAGAACTTTCAGAAATATCAACAGTAACACATGCTTACATGTTCATTAGATTCTAAAGACTCTATTATGTTGTGGGGTCACAAAAAATCAAGACAAAAAAGAATTTGAAAAAGTCATTCAACTCATTCATCTATTTATTTTTATTGTAGCTATTAATGAAGACCTATTTGTGATGTTTTCAAGCATCTTATCCCCTCTAAATAATAATTTCCAACTTCATACCAATTCATATTCTTTCTTATATTTACATTTTATATAGCCTTTAGCATTTTACAATTTTCAGTCCCCCCAAAATGTTCTTTCTATATAATGCTTTCTCCAATAATAGGCACTCAAAGGCAATTTGCCTTACTGTTGATTAATGGCTTTCTCCTTTTTCCCTTGAACTTATTTAATATCTCCTATCTCGGCTGTTCCCTGGTCCTTCTGCCATGGAATACAGCTTTATATCCGAAGTAATCAGGGTATTTACAATGACAAAGATAGAGGTTGGGCATGAGCCATGGACAGTGAGCTGAGAAGATGAAATACCAGAACCCTATTAATTACACATAATATATACTGTAATAAAATGAATGGCTGTTAAAATGTAAAAAAGTACTTAGTAGGTATATCATCTCAGGCCAAGGTTTTTTCTTTACTTTTTTTTTTTTTTTTTACTTTAGAAGTAGAGATTGTGTCACTTTTTTTTTTTTTTAGAAGAGTAATTTTTTTTCTATTCTTTTATCAGAAATGGCCCTCATATAATAAATTACAGAACAAAACAGTAAAGAGAAGCAAAGAAATTTTAAAAAGGAAAGAAAGATGAGAAAAACATACCTTTCTTCAAAGAGCACCTTGCTTAATTCACACTGGGAATTGCTTTTGGGAGACTGTCAACAGCTCCATTTGGGCACAGTGCCTGTCATAGAGTAAGTAATAAGTAAGTGTGTTGTAAGTGACATTTACTTAGAGTAGGGCTTTTAGATTTTTTAAAGTTTGTTTTAAAGAAAAACTTACAAAACTAACTTCTCTAGAACATTGTTAATTATTTAAGTAAAAAAAAATATTCTCTGAGAAAATGTGTCTTGCACTCCAAAAGTGTTTTTCTATTATGAAAATTATACTTTTGAATCACCATAAAAATTCAAAAGCAAAACGGTGCTTTTTAGCCCTAAACAGAATGCCTTAATTTTATGTCAAGTCTCTCTTTGTAGAAAAAAAATGGTGACATTTGGACTTAAATATATTTACCAAGATTTATAAAAATATGTGATTTTATGGATGAATCGTAGCAAAGTTAAATTATGGTTGAAAGATTATTAAATGCTTTTATGACTTTTTATTGCTATATTCTGCAATGTAAACAGACTTTACCAAAGGTATCATTCATATTGTTCAAACCCTACTCTAAAACAAAAACTGCAAAATTGAGTGTCAAGATAAAGTTATTCCCAGGTATACAACAGAAGAGGTAGAAGAGGATGAATACCTTGAACACGGAATGACCAAGAATATATATGATTATTATTTAGAGTTTATATTTTTTTGCTTGTGATAAAATGCATTTACTTCTAAAAGAAATGTCAATTTTGTACTTTTAGATGTATATTAATCCTAATTTATTCTAACCTAATTTTTTCTTTTTTTTTATTGGTGAAAGAAATGACAGGAAATAGTTTCTATGCTCTTTAGTGAGCTTTGCCTGAAAACACTCTAAAATGAATTGGAAAATTAAAAAGTATATGTATATATAAATACATAATCACAAATGGACTGATATTTGGATAACACGTAAAATTGGTCAAAGGATTGTTGATATTAATTATATAAAACCAAGGAGTTTAATCAACTTGGACATTTTCACAAAGATACATATAGCCACTGGGAAAATAGCTCAGAAAAAGTAACATATTCTGTTGACCACATAAAATAATATATATATAATTATAATTAATACACATAATATAATATATATATATGAAGACATCTAGTCACCAGGCCTGAATTTGGCTGGGGAGTTGCTAAAACCAATGATGCTTCCAGCTGTAGTTTGCGAGTGAAAGCAACTTATAGCCTCAGAGATGTCATGGTGACAACTGCCTGGCTCTCTTTGTAGCTCTCAGGCCAGTTTCTTCTGCCCTCTACTTCCCCTTCCACACATTTTATTCATGATAGTCACAGTTTCCAAGCCAAAATTGAACACATGGCCTAATAAATAGAATTATGGAGCAACAGGAAGACTATTTCTAATCAAGATTATTCTGGAAAATCTTATCTTTTTGGCCATAATAACTACTAAATTCAAGAAGTCTGAGTTACAAGTTACCTCCTTTTATTTAAAATTTGATGTTTTTAAAGTACATCCATAGTAACCTGCGATTCTTCTCAAATCATTGCTAGGAGTCGTTGACATATAATCCAATTTTATGTAAGCAAATATTTACATATCTTTAATCAAAATGGAAAGCAGGTTAACATCTTACTTTATATTATAAACAGGCTGTAGGATTCGATTATACCTTCATGCAAATGTCCCAAGTATCCATTTGACAAATGACTCTGGAAGTGATTTTGTTATTCACAACTGTGATAGTGGTGAACAAGCTAATGAAGGGAGTTAGTACTTGTACGTCCTGTTTTAAAACTAAAAGCACAAATTAAGTTCTCTTGTGTGAAAATAACAGAAATAAAACACACGTGCTCTGAGTGTGGAGCACTGTGAAGTGCTTCAAAGGGAAATTTGGTGGGAGATTGGTGTTTAAAATGCTTAATGGGATTCCTATGACTATCCTGAGGGAGTTTAGAGGTTCATTTTTAAGCTGCTATAATATGACCATATTAAAATTAAAAAGCAACTTCTTTTAACTACGATTTCAAAGCTTAAATGAAACTTTTCCCCCACCACCACTTTAAATAAATCACGTTTTGATTTCGTTTAGGTGTTATGACAAGTTTTCATTTAGGGTTTGGTTAAAATGGACTCTTAGCTATCTAAACATAGATCAGTTGAAACAACATCTGGTAAACAGTCTGCCGAAGGGAATTTTAACTTTGTCCTCACCTTCATCTACCCCCCCAAACCTTAAAAAAGGACCCCACCATTTGTTAAAAATTCTCTGTGCAAGTGATTGACTAAGTCCTCCTTGCTATATTTCTTAAAAGTAATTTAAATATTCTCATATTATTCTTCTTTAAAACCTAAATAAAAATTAGGTACATGACTTTGCCTTTTACTGTTCCAGACAAAACAGTCTTCAGAAGAGAATGATAATTACCTTGGCATTGAACTGCAATGCAGAAGAAACCTTGTTTAGAATTTTGAAAATGCTCAACACCTCAGCTGTCTACACTATCGTGCCTTTATGCTTTTAGAATAATAATTCTCCAAATGCCGTTTAATCACACCTCTTAATATACCTTTATCTTTCACTGGGGAATAGTAGAAGTGTGACAAAGAGTATTTTCATTTATTTTACTCACTTTTGTTCTTTATATAAAAGGTAATACGAAAATGTGCCCAAGGGTCTACACCTTTTCATACAAACAAAATATAACTAGAGAAAGTAGATGCTGTGGTTCATAGTACTTGAGTGCCCCCTATAGGATACTTGTTATATTTTTGTTCATGTAGCTAGGTTAGCTTTTCTTACTGCGTTGAATTTTATTTAAAATAAAAATACAATGATACAAATGTGCATCTGTGAAATATAAATATGAATATTTTCTTTCCTCATATATGCCTATCTGAAAAGCCAAAGAGAACTGTCATTTTAACACTTAGTTGTTTCTCTGTTTTTGCTAAAAGTTCTCATTGCCTGCTATTCTATTCTGTCAACATTCATAGTATCAATTACTTAATTTTAAAACATGCATTCAAAAAAGTATGTCTATTATATATAGGCATTCCTCTTAATATATAAGAAGAACAATCAACTAGCTATAAGTATTAGAAAATGAAAATGAAATATCCTTTTATGTGAGTATAGGCAGTTGTTGATATGGTTGGAAACAAAATCTTTAAACGCTCAAGATTTCTTAAATTTCCAGTTGACATATATGAATAACGTTGAAATAGAATGAAAGAATACATATACTTACCTGTCCCTGGCAGTTTGACGGCAGGGTGTGCTATCTTAGATTTATTGGGTTTTATGAGCCTTTTCATATTTGTACTGTAGCCTGGAATTGAAAGTGGTAGACAAAACCAGGCACAGTGGCTCATACCTGTAATCCAGCACTTTGAGAGGCCGAAGCAGACAGATCGCTTGAGGCCAGGAGTTCAAGACCAGCCTGGCCAACATGGTGAAACCCTGTCTCTACTAAAAATACAAAAATTAGAGGGGGCGGAGCAAGATGGCCAAAAAGGAGCAGCTCCAGTCTCCAACTCCCAGCGCGAGCGACACAGAAGACCGGTGATTTCTGCATTTTCAACTGAGGTACTGGGTTCATCTCACTGGGGAGTGCCGGACGATCGGTGCTGGTCAGCTGCTGCAGCCCGACCAGCGAGAGCTGAAGCAGGGCAAGGCATTGCCTCATCTGGGAAGCGCAAGGGGGAAGGGAGTCCCTTTTCCTAGCCAGGGGAACTGAGATACACAACACCTGGAAAATCAGGTAACTCCCACACCAATACTGCGCTTTAAGCAAACAGGCACACCAGGAGATCATATCCCACACCTGGCCAGGAGGGTCCCACACCCACGGAGCCTCCCTCATTGCTAGCGCAGCAGTCTGTGATCTACCGGCAAGGCAGCAGCGAGGCTGGGGGAGGGGCGCCCGCCATTGCTGAGGCTTAAGTAGGTAAACAAAGCTGCTGGGAAGCTCGAACTGGGTGGAGCTCACAGCAGCTCAAGGAAACCTGCCTGTCTCTGTAGACTCCACCTCTGGGGACAGGGCACAGTAAATTAAACAAACGCAGCAGACACCTCTGCAGACGCAAACGACTCTGTCTGACAGCTTTGAAGAGAGCAGTGGATCTCCCAACACGGAGGTTGAGATCTGAGAAGGGACAGACTCCCTGCTCAAGTGGGTCCCTGACCCCTGAGTAGCCTAACTGGGAGACATCCCCCACTAGGGGCAGTCTGACACCCCACACCTCACAGGGAGGAGTACACCCCTGAGAGGAAGCTTCCAAAGCAAGAATCAGACAGGTACACTCGCTGTTCAGAAATATTCTATCTTCTGCAGCCTCTGCTGCTGATACCCAGGCAAACAGGGTCTGGAGTGGACCTCAAGCAATCTCCAACAGACCTACAGCTGAGGGTCCTGACTGTTAGAAGGAAAACTATCAAACAGGAAGGACACCTACACCAAAACCCCATCAGTACATCACCATCATCAAAGACCAGAGGCAAATAAAACCACAAAGATGGGGAAAAAGCAGGGCAGAAAAGCTGGAAATTCAAAAAATAAGAGCGCATCTCCCCTGGCAAAGGAGCGCAGCTCATCGCCAGCAACGGATCAAAGCTGGACAGAGAATGACTTTGACGAGATGAGAGAAGAAGGCTTCAGTCCATCAAATTTCTCAGAGCTAAAGGAGGAATTACGTACCCAGCGCAAAGAAACTAAAAATCTTGAAAAAAAAGTGGAAGAATTGATGGCTAGAGTAATTAATGCAGAGAAGGTCCTAAACGAAATGAAAGAGATGAAAACCATGACACGAGAAATACGTGACAAATGCACAAGCTTCAGTAACCGACTCAATCAACTGGAAGAAAGAGTATCAGCGATTGAGGATCAAATGAATGAAATGAAGCGAGAAGAGAAACCAAAAGAAAAAAGAAGAAAAAGAAATGAACAAAGCCTGCAAGAAGTATGGGATTATGTAAAAAGACCAAATCTACGTCTGATTGGGGTGCCTGAAAGTGAGGGGGAAAATGGAACCAAGTTGGAAAACACTCTTCAGGATATCATCCAGGAGAACTTCCCCAACCTAGTAGGGCAGGCCAACATTCAAATCCAGGAAATACAGAGAATGCCACAAAGATACTCCTCGAGAAGAGCAACTCCAAGACACATAATTGCCAGATTCACCAAAGTTGAAATGAAGGAAAAAATCTTAAGGGCAGCCAGAGAGAAAGGTCGGGTTACCCACAAAGGGAAGCCCATCAGACTAACAGCAGATCTCTCAGCAGAAACTCTACAAGCCAGAAGAGAGTGGGGGCCAATATTCAACATTCTTAAAGAAAAGAATTTTAAACCCAGAATTTCATATCCAGCCAAACTAAGTTTCATAAGTGGAGGAGAAATAAAATCCTTTACAGATAAGCAAATGCTTAGAGATTTTGTCACCACTAGGCCTGCCTTACAAGAGACCCTGAAGGAAGCACTAAACATGGAAAGGAACAACCGGTACCAGCCATTGCAAAAACATGCCAAAATGTAAAGACCATTGAGGCTAGGAAGAAACTGCATCAACTAACGAGCAGAATAACCAGTTAATATCATAATGGCAGGATCAAGTTCACACATAACAATCTTAACCTTAAATGTAAATGGACTAAATGCTCCAATTAAAAGACACAGACTGGCAAACTGGATAAAGAGTCAAGACCCATCAGTCTGCTGTATTCAGGAGACCCATCTCACACGCAGAGACATACATAGGCTCAAAATAAAGGGATGGAGGAAGATTTACCAAGCAAATGGAGAACAAAAAAAAGCAGGGGTTGCAATACTAGTCTCTGATAAAACAGACTTTAAACCATCAAAGATCAAAAGAGACAAAGAAGGCCATTACATAATGGTAAAGGGATCAATTCAACAGGAAGAGCTAACTATCCTAAATATATATGCACCCAATACAGGAGCACCCAGACTCATAAAGCAAGTCCTTAGAGACTTACAAAGAGACTTAGACTCCCATACAATAATAATGGGAGACTTCAACACTCCACTGTCAACATTAGACAGATCAACAAGACAGAAAGTTAACAAGGATATCCAGGAATTGAACTCAGCTCTGCAGCAAGCAGACCTAATAGACATCTATAGAACTCTCCACCCCAAATCAACAGAATATACATTCTTCTCAGCACCACATCATACTTACTCCAAAATTGACCACGTAATTGGAAGTAAAGCACTCCTCAGCAAATGTACAAGAACAGAAATTATAACAAACTGTCTCTCAGACCACAGTGCAATCAAACTAGAACTCAGGACTAAGAAACTCAATCAAAACCGCTCAACTACATGGAAACTGAACAACCTGCTCCTGAATGACTACTGGGTACATAACGAAATGAAGGCAGAAATAAAGATGTTCTTTGAAACCAATGAGAACAAAGATACAACATACCAGAATCTCTGGGACACATTTAAAGCAGTGTGTAGAGGGAAATTTATAGCACTAAATGCCCACAAGAGAAAGCAGGAAAGATCTAAAATTGACACTCTAACATCGCAATTAGAAGAACTAGAGAAGCAAGAGCAAACACATTCGAAAGCTAGCAGAAGGCAAGAAATAACTAAGATCAGAGCAGAACTGAAGGAGATAGAGACACAAAAAAACCCTCCAAAAAATCAATGAATCCAGGAGTTGGTTTTTTGAAAAGATCAACAAAATTGACAGCCCACTAGCCAGACTAATAAAGAAGAAAAGAGAGAAGAATCAAATCGACGCAATTAAAAATGATAAAGGGGATATCACCACCGACCCCACAGAAATACAAACTACCATCAGAGAATACTATAAACACCTCTACGCAAATAAACTGGAAAATCTAGAAGAAATGGATAATTTCCTGGACACTTACACTCTTCCAAGACTAAACCAGGAAGAAGTTGAATCCGTGAATAGACCAATAGCAGGCTCTGAAATTGAGGCAACAATTAATAGCCTACCAACCAAAAAAAGTCCAGGACCAGATGGATTCACAGCTGAATTCTACCAGAGGTACAAGGAGGAGTTGGTACCATTCCTTCTGAAACTATTCCAATCAATAGAAAAAGAGGGAATCCTCCCTAACTCATTTTATGAGGCCAACATCATCCTGATACCAAAGCCTGGCAGAGACACAACAAAAAAAGAGAATTTTAGACCAATATCCCTGATGAACATCGATGCAAAAATCCTCAATAAAACACTGGCAAACCGGATTCAGCAACACATCAAAAAGCTTATCCACCATGATCAAGTGGGCTTCATCCCTGGGATGCAAGGCTGGTTCAACATTCGCAAATCAATAAACATAATCCAGCATATAAACAGAACCAAAGACAAGAACCACATGATTATCTCAATTGATGCAGAAAAGGCTTTTGACAAAATTCAACAGCCCTTCATGCTAAAAACGCTCAATAAATTCGGTATTGATGGAACGTACCTCAAAATAATAAGAGCTATTTATGACAAACCCACAGCCAATATCATACTGAATGGACAAAAACTGAAAAAATTCCCTTTGAAAACTGGCACAAGACAGGGATGCCCTCTCTCACCACTCCTATTCAACATAGTGTTGGAAGTTCTGGCTAGGGCAATCAGGCAAGAGAAAGAAATCAAGGGTATTCAGTTAGGAAAAGAAGAAGTCAAATTGTCCCTGTTTGCAGATGACATGATTGTATATTTAGAAAACCCCATTGTCTCAGCCCAAAATCTCCTTAAGCTGATAAGCAACTTCAGCAAAGTCTCAGGATACAAAATTAATGTGCAAAAATCACAAGCATTCTTATACACCAGTAACAGACAAACAGAGAGCCAAATCAGGAATGAACTTCCATTCACAATTGCTTCAAAGAGAATCAAATACCTAGGAATCCAACTTACAAGGGATGTAAAGGACCTCTTCAAAGAGAACTACAAACCACTGCTCAGTGAAATAAAAGAGGACACAAACAAATGGAAGAACATTCCATGCTCATGGATAGGAAGAATCAATATCGTGAAAATGGCCATACTGCCCAAGGTAATTTATAGATTCAATGCCATCCCCATCAAGCTACCAATGAGTTTCTTCACAGAATTGGAAAAAACTGCTTTAAAGTTCATATGGAACCAAAAAAGAGCCCGCATCTCCAAGACAATCCTAAGTCAAAAGAACAAAGCTGGAGGCATCACGCTACCTGACTTCAAACTATACTACAAGGCTACAGTAACCAAAACAGCATGGTACTGGTACCAAAACAGAGATATAGACCAATGGAACAGAACAGAGTCCTCAGAAATAATACCACACATCTACAGCCATTTGATCTTTGACAAACCTGAGAGAAACAAGAAATGGGGAAAGGACTCCCTATTTAATAAATGGTGCTGGGAAAATTGGCTAGCCATAAGTAGAAAGCTGAAACTGGATCCTTTCCTTATTCCTTATACGAAAATTAATTCAAGATGGATTAGAGACTTAAATGTTCGACCTAATACCATAAAAATCCTAGAGGAAAACCTAGGTAGTACCATTCAGGACATAGGCATGGGCAAAGACTTCATGTCTAAAACACCAAAAGCAACGGCAGCAAAAGCCAAAATTGACAAATGGGATCTCATTAAACTAAAGAGCTTCTGCACAGCAAAAGAAACTACCATCAGAGTGAACAGGCAACCTACAGAATGGGAGAAAATTTTTGCAATCTACTCATCTGACAAAGGGCTAATATCCAGAACCTACAAAGAACTCAAACAAATTTACAAGAAAAAAACAAACAACCCCATCAAAAAGTGGGCAAAGGATATGAACAGACATTTCTCAAAAGAAGACATTCATACAGCCAACAAACACATGAAAAAATGCTCATCATCACTGGCCATCAGAGAAATGCAAATCAAAACCACAATGAGATACCATCTCACACCAGTTAGAATGGCAATCATTAAAAAGTCAGGAAACAACAGGTGCTGGAGAGGATGTGGAGAAATAGGAACGCTTTTACACTGTTGGTGGGATTGTAAACTAGTTCAACCATTATGGAAAACATTATGGCGATTCCTCAAGGATCTAGAACTAGATGTACCATATGACCCAGCCATCCCATTACTGGGTATATACCCAAAGGATTATAAATTATGCTGCTATAAAGACACATGCACACGTATGTTTATTGCAGCACTATTCACAATAGCAAAGACTTGGAATCAACCCAAATGTCCATCAGTGACAGATTGGATTAAGAAAATGTGGCACATATACACCATGGAATACTATGCAGCCATAAAAAAGGATGAGTTTGAGTCCTTTGTAGGGACTTGGATGCAGCTGGAATCCATCATTCTTAGAAAACTATCACAAGAACAGAAAACCAAACACCACATGTTCTCACTCATAGGTGGGAACTGAACAATGAGATCACTCGGACTCAGGAAGGGGAACATCACACACCGGGGCCTATCATGGGGAGGGGGGAGGGGAGAGGGATTGCATTGGGAGTTATACCTGATGTAAATGACGAGTTGATGGGTGCAGCACAGCAACATGGCACAAGTATACATATGTAACAAACCTGCACGTTATGCACATGTACCCTACAACTTAAAGTATAATAATAATAAATAAATTAAAAAAAAATACAAAAATTAGCTGGGCATGATGGCACACAACTGTAATCCCAGCTACTAGGGAAACTGAGGCTTTAGAATTGCTTGAACCTGGGAGGCAGAGGTGGCAGTGAGCCAAGATAGCACCAATGCACTCCAGTCTGGGTGACAGAGTGAGACTCTGTTTAAAAAGAAAAAAAAAAGTGGTGGACAAGAGGAGGAAGGAACACATATATTAACCACTCTGTCATATTCACTCTGTCATATTCACTCTGTCTTTATCTGGCTTAAAAACATATTGCAATAACGTACCAAGGCTTTGATTGTTTTAATTCAGAGTGGCCCAGTTAGGTGATAGGACTGTAATTAGATACTCTCTAAAATAGACCATTGAATTTATATTCTATGTAATGTACTTGGATCCCCAAAACTGCCACTAATATCCTTATCTAGAAAAAGAAATATACACACACAAATAGTCTCTGGCTAAAACCTTTTTTTTTTCTTTGTATTAGTTAATTTCTAAATGCAGAACTGATATAGTGGTAAGGAAGCGATAATGTAAGTAGGCAATGAAAAGGAGGCATTAATTTCCTTTCTTGCCTCTCTCCTTTCTATTCTCATTTATTTATTGTGTGCTTGTTTGAAAAGCACAGTACTTAGGAATTGGATTACTCTAGTGGAAAGTCATGGCCCCTGTTTTCAAGAGCTATATGTCTAATGAGAAAATGGGTCTGAAGAGACTATTAAAAAGTTTCCTGCTAAGTGCTATAAAGGAAGGTATCCATATGTACAGTGGAGGCTTTGATAAACATATATTTATTTTGCTCCCTGTGGAGCAAAAAAGATGTCACCAAGAAGGGGACACTTCAGATGACTTTTGAATATTTTGCTAGGAATAAAAGTGAGGGGTGAGCATTCTAGCAGGCGGAACAGGATGTGTTGAGGCCCATGTTGCTAGATAGTAAAGTGAAAAATGATTATCTGGAATTTTGAAAATCAAAAGTGTCAGATAATGCATTTTTAAAGGCATACTAAAGAATTTGTACTTTAAGTTGAAGGCAATAAAAATATCGTATCTGAATATATCAAGAATTAGCTAAGAACACAAAATCCATCTAATATACGTTGTATCACCTGAGAGCCTGTGTTCACACTTCTACATATACCTTCTTGGATCTCATCTCTCATTTCTCCATTTCCCATGGTCGAAGCAGTCTAAATTCCAGATTCTTATCACAGGTGGTTAAAGTAATATTTTAGCTATTAAAAAGTAACTTAAAGAATCCTACCTAGTTAATCCAGTGATCCAGGACAGTTTCCGTAACTGCATATTGCAATTCTGGATTCATTTCTAAATTCTGCACTTACAATCCAAATTATTTGGTCCAATTTCTTCAAACCAATATGTCCACCTGAGTGAACTAGAGATGACAACACTAGAGCCTCCAGTTGGGGTGCCAATTACTGAATCTTGCTGACATCTGCTGTCACTGTGCCAGACACATCACTTGCAGAACACTCATAGGAATTTCCCAGGCAGCCTGTTGCAACCTGACTCATCTATTTAATGATCTGATCTCTTTAACAATGCCATGCTGTCTAACCAGATCCACTGCCCACCCAGCCATGTTCTACAAGACACACTGCTGCTCCCAAAGGAGCAGATTGATCTAGTTGGAGACACAAGATAAAGACACATTAAAATAAGGTAACCAGAGATAAAAAGTAGCATATAGGAATTACAAAGTTAAAAGTACAAAGTAAAATATAAGTAATATAGATTTTGGAAAAAATAAAACTGGTATAAAGGAAACTGTCAGAGTTAGAATTTCAGCTATGCCTCAAAATATGTCTGGTTTTTATGACAGTTACAGGTCATTTTTGATAGAATAATATAAACATTTAAAAATCATGCTTGAAAAAAGTATATCTATTTTTGGGGAAATAAAAACAGTCTGCTTACACTATGTTAGAAATTTTTAACAAAAAATTGTACAGAATTTTCGAAAGAAATAAAAATGTCAATTTCCTATTCTACAAAATCATAGGAATAGATTTTATCTTTTTTCTGGTGCTGAAAAATTATAGACTTTTGAAAATGTGCTGGTAACAGGATATATATATATATACGTATCTTCCAAATTTATTGGAAAACAAAACTAGAAAAAACTTGAAAACTAACAAAAAATAAAATAAACAAAAAGAGAGACCAAGGAAATACATTTACAAAGGAAGATGATAAATGATAATAATAAGAACAAATGTACCTACTGGCCACAATAAATACGAATTCATTAAATAATCTAATTAAAATACATTGATTCTCAGATTGAATTTTTAACATTTATCTACATATTGTTTATTTTAAATATTTTTGTTCAAAATATTTGTTGAATACGCTCTCTGTAACAAATAAAGTGTGAGAATCTGGAAATATAATGGTTAACAAGATATCTATTTTTTTTCTTTCAAAGAAAAATAAAGACATATTTCCTTGATAAAAAATAAGAGGCAAATAAAAACCTACATATTTAAGAGGAACAGTACTTATATCAGACACAATGGAATTCTTCTTATAGAACATGAATTAATCAAGAGGATATATTGTATTGTTAAAAGTTAAATAAAAGTAATCATTACCTCATATATATATCTTTCAATGCAGTTTCAAATGCAAAACATATAAAGCAATGATCAAATAGGAGATATTAAAACACTTTAAACAACGATTTGATAGTTTTGTTTGAAAGATGACTGAGGTCACACTTGCTCAGAATTTATGAAATGCAGCACAAATCATTATGATTTTGATGAAGAAAATTCATATTATGTGAATAGAAATTAAAACTTTATTTCTCCTCATTTTACCCTAAAATATAATATAATCTCAAATTAAATTCTCAGAAAATTTCTTCATTTGGAACTTGACAAAATGATAGTAACATTAAATTAGAAAAAATAAATACCTAAGTATTACTAAGACAAGAGTCATTAACAAGAATAGAAGGAGAGTGGTGATATTTGCTCTAGAAAATAATATAGAAAAATACAAGCCATACCAATTAAAGAATAAACTAATGATGTAGAAATAAGCAGAAAGACTAATTAAACAGAATAGAAATTCCAGAAGCTACTTTAAACTGAAGAATACAGTCTATCATAATTGGAGCATTTCAATACATTTTGTGAAAGATAACTTGGACAATTTACAAATTATTGAAAGACTTTTCACATAAATATTAACACATTCTCTACTTTAAATAGCCACATAGTGAAAATTACTTTTAAAATGCCTGTGTCCAAAAGAAATTAGCAAAGTTCACAGAGTCAAGTGCAAAAACCAACCACAATAGATAAGACTTTGTAGAATGCCTTGCAAAGAGATTCCAAAGTCAGGTTTAGGAATTTCTTAAATATGTTAAAGGCAGAGAGCAAACTGGATGATCATTTGGGATCATGTCTGGCCACTGTCCAAAAACTGCATTAAGGGGTATAAAGAAGTCGGTAAGAAGACTAAATTAATGTCCTTTGCCTAAGTCATTATTGGGAAGGCTGTAGGAATATTCCAACCGCTGGCTAAATATGCAACCTGTAGTTTCAATTAGCTGCTCAGTCCAAAAGCTGGCAGATTGTAGGCATTTTATCAATTCTAAATATCCCAGAACTTGGGAACTATAGAACTGATTAATTTTGATTTGACTTTTGCAAATTACTAAATAGAATCTGTAAATAACTAGAAGGAAAACGAGTATATATGAGGAACCGCTGCTTATTGCTTGACTTCAGTTTTTAGAAGAATAAACATATACAAAATAAGGAATTTAATGTAATTTCTTTCTCAGTGTTTTCTTCAGAAGAAATATTTTAATTCAAAGGCACTAACAATGTCATGGTAAGACTTGAAGGGGGTCTATCTTCCTCTGGAAATAGAATAGCAATGGTAAAGGCATGCATCTGATGAACAATATTATTCTCTGAATGAAGACCTCCAGAGTCGAGCTTCCAGACAATGTATGTACATAATGTACAAAGACGTTTTCAGATGGTAGCATGCCCATTGTGAAAATAAACTATAAGAAAGGATCTTCAAAACTGTGAGTAGGCCGGGCATGGCCCACGCATGTAATCCCAGCACTTTGGGAGGCCGAGGCAGACAGATCACCTGAGGTCAGGAGTTCAACCAGCCTGGCCAACATGGTGAAAACCCGTCTCTACTAAAAATACAAAAATTAGCCAGGCACGGTGGTGGGTGACTGTTATCTCTGGTACTTGGGAGGCTGAGGCAGGAGAATCACTTGAACCTGGGAGGCAGAGGTTGTAGTGAACCAAGATCGTGCCATTGCACTCCAGCCTGGGCAATAAGAATGAAATTCCATCTCAAAAAAAAAAAAAAAAAAAAAAAACAAAGCAAATAAGAAAACTGTGAGTAAACAGCAAATTAGAGATCTATTTTATTATGAGAACAGCAAGTTCATTGAGTAGAAGACACAACACAGTAGTTATGGGATAATAGGTTCCAGCGTTTCAGTTTTGACCCTGAAATTCACCTGGGAAATATCAGTGATGAAAGGGACAGAATCCAAAAATTCTGGTTTCTATAGATTACAGATCAATGAATGTGATGTCACATAAATGACTGAAAAATTTTGACTGTCAGTGTTTCACAAACTGAGGATAATAATATCAATTTGATAGCGTTGTTAGTATATTTACAAGAAATAATGAAAGTGAATGCACCTAGTGGAGTGTTTGGCACATGTCTGAATTGATTTCTTGACTCCAGTCACTAGACATGTCAAGCCATTGTACCACTCTAACTAAAAACACAAAAATAGGAGAGTCTGCAGGATTTTAGTCTCAAATATGAAAAGATCATTCAGATCTCATAAAATTTGTAAGAGAAAATATTATAGCTCCATCACACATTAACAGTGAAAGATACTAATAACCGTCTAGGTGGGCCATGGTTTTCAAACAAGGCTGTACATTAGGATCACCCATGAACTTTTAAAAAATAAAGATGCTACTTCCCTCAGAATTTCTAAAAATCATCATTCCACGGTAGTCTGGGAATACCTTCTTTGGTGTGGCCTGTGTAGATCTGGCATGCACCTTGGTTGAGAACACTGACTGTAGGTATAAAGATACAAACTGCAATATAGTGTAAAAAAGAAGAGGTGGCAGAATATTCACTTGGGAGAGAGATAGAAAGCTGCCAGAATTAGCTGGGCATGGTGACTCATGCCTGTAATCCCAGCACTTTGGGAAGTCTAGGGGGGCAGATCACCTGAGGTCAGGAGTTTGAGACCAGTCTGACCAACATGGTGAATCCCCGTCTCTACTAAAAATACAAAAAAAATTAGCCCGTGGTGGTGTAGTGGCTCATGCGTGTAATCCAACCTACTTGGGAAGCTGAGGCAGGAGAATTGCTTGAACCCTGGAGGCAGAGGTTGAGGTGAGCTGAGATCGAGCCACTGAACTCCAGCCTGGGTGCCAGAGTGAGGCTACATCCCAAGGAGGAGGAGGAGAAGGAGGAGGAGGAGGAGGAGGAGGAGGAGGAGGAGGAGGAGGAGGAGGAAGAAGAAGAAGAAGAAGAAGAAGAAGAAGAAGAAGAAGAAGAAGAAGAAGAAGAAGAAGAAGAAGAAGAAGAAGAAGAAGAAGAAGAAGAGGAGGAGGAGGAGGAGGAGGAGGAGGAGGAGGAGGAAGAGGAAGAGGAAGAGGAAGAAGAAGAAGAAGAAGAGGAGGAGGAAGAGGAGGAGGAAGAGGAAGAGGAAGAGGAGGAAGAGGAGGAAGAGGAAGAAGAGGAAGAAGAAGAAGAAGAAGAAGAAGAAGAAGAAGAAGAAGAAGAAGAAGAAGAAGAAGAAGAAGAAGAAGAAGAAGAGGAAGGAGGAGGAGGAGGAGGAGAAAGCTGCTAGGATTAGGATGAAGTCTGGATAGTTAAGAATTTAGAAGTAAAATTGCGAGTATCTCTCTTTCAGTGAAAATAATAGAAGTGGAAAGGGAAAGGAATGGGGAGAGGAGGCTCTAACTGACAGCAGTGATGACTTTATAAAGTGAATTACCTGATGAATTGCTTTGGTCCAAGGATTGGTACAAAAAGAGATTAAACATAATCTTCTATCAGCCAAGTTAAAATTAGATGAGTGTGTGTTCTGGGAAATTTTGGTACATGCAGAGCATCTTATTCACTGTATTTTGCTTTAAGGCCATAGAATAAATGAGACCTGATAGGAAAGCCTAGATGACGATCACCATTTCAACACACCATTTCGAAGATGATGTCTCTGATAGCAATTTCTAGTTCTGCAAAGATGCACCAGAGACTGATTATGATGAGCCATTTTACCTCACTATTCTATAGAGATTATCTTCTGGCTTGCAGAGGTTGCTACTGTTTACAAAACCAGATGTTAGAGTGCCTCTACCCTCAGGAATCCTAGTAAGCCAGAATTTTATTTAAAAAGCTGTTTTCCCCCAATGTACCAAGCTAGAGTGTTTGCTGATGCTTTTGTCAGCATGCTCACAGCTGCTCACCTCACTTGAAGTTATACTTGAGCATTCCCCTGACATGTTCTGCTTTGCACTTTTTGCACACTGTTGATCCTCTTCAGTTTCACATATAAAACCTGTTCATGAAGTTGCTCAGCTACCATTTATCTCTTGCACATATCTAGTCCAAGAGAATGACATTCAAATGAGTATTATATCAATGTTAACAGACTGAGTGGTGCCCACGATGCTTCTGGGAAGATCAGTGGGAGGTCTATGTCTCATTTTTCAAGGAGGTAAGATGCAAAAGCATGTAGAGACACTGAATCATTTTAGAATGATGCTCTGGGGACATTCTCTTGCAGCTCCTTATTTTACCAAGAAGAAATATAAATATCCAGAGACTTTATGGAAATGTTCTTAAGTTTACATCGCTAGTTAGTAACAGAACTGACGCTGTATTCTAGATGCTATGCCAATATTGTAACCCAAAACCACGTTACTGTTATACCACATTACTTTCCTACTGGCAAACCTGTAAGAGAAAATGAAAGTAAGTTATTACAGCAAAATGCCTTTTCTTATTAAGCATTAAAGCCTGATAGCAAGGGCAATGTCCAAACACAAGTATTTAATAATAGCTTGAAGTTTTCAAGAGAACTTCCTGCGCATAAGAACGTGTGGCACGTTGAGTGACAGGGTTATTACAGCACGGAGACATCCCTAACAAGAACTAGATTTAAATAGAGTATATGGCAATTATAATGTGTCAGTGGCTAATGAGGCATTCTCTATTCTAAAGAAGAATCAATTCTTGGAGTCTTTACTACCACAGATAAAGCTGTATATTCACACCAAAACTTGATATTACTTGTTCTGCAGTTGGCGTGGTTATGCTGGTAAAATGTCTATGTTACCATATACATGGATTTCACAGTGAAATCCTAATTTGGTAAAGCTTCATTGGTCAATGTTTGGATTCACAGAGTAAATTCAGTCTTACCTGGTCTACAGGCTGCCCTAGGTAATTTCCTGGCCAAAGAAAAGTTTCAAAAATATTGGCAATAATCAATATCACCCCAAAGAAAGACAGTGCCAGTGACAACAATATGATTATTGTCAACATATAATTTTGATGTCAGTATCAGGTCATTGGTCTCAGCAGTGACAACCTCGTGATCTGTCAGGTTCTCCACAAATGTCCATAATTTTATGATCTCACATTCACTTTTCAACTTCTTAAAATCTGACTTATATGTTACCAAACCACGAAAATTTATTGCACTGAAATCATCAGTCTTTTTAGTTTTCATGATCTAATCCGAACACATTTTCATGATCACACAAAATTTCATGATCAGATCTGAACAACACATTTCATTTAATTTCTGTGGAACATTTTGGACCTTTATTTTGAAACGCTTTTCTTCCTTGACTTCTGTAAAATTATCTTCATTATTTTCCTAATTCATTAACAGCTTCTTTATTCCCAGATTCTCTTCCTTCTTCTATGATTCAGTGCTCACAGAGGATCAGAGTCAGACCTTAATTTTTCTTTTTACTTTAATTATAACCTCTAGCTTATTATTTCCACATCCATGGGGCTTGGACATTTCCTCTGTTTCTATATAGCCTAAATATTGTCTAATCATCTCTCTTCTCTCTCTCTCTCTCTCTCTCTCTCTGTGTGTGTGTATGAATCTATCTATCTATATACGTGTGTGTGTGTGTGTATATATATATTTATATAAATCTTCTTATAAACATCTTTAAATACCTTTTGGGCAGAGATTTTTTCCTAAACCAATTATTTTCACCTCTAGCCCTTGGTCACCCACATTTCTTGTTACAGGGAATGCCATTTATGCTGTCCCTAAGCCAGAAATCTGGAACCATCTTAGAGTTCTCCCTATTCTTCACTGCACTTTTAGTGGATCAAATGGACATTCAAGGTTTCTTCATTCTCTGTTATAAATACAATGTGTATATATCATTTACACTCCACATCTGCTGCCACAACCCTATTTCAAGTACTAATCACTGCTTACCTAGACCCTGAAATAATGGACCCTAAAATAAACTCTTATCTATTTTATTTTCCAGCTTCGTTCCTTTCAAATTCGTCTTCTACATTACTGCCAGCATAATCTTTCATTCTGTAAGGCAAACTGAGTGAAATGTCCAGTGTCATATTTACTCACCATGTGACCTAAACAAGTCACTTACTTCCTCTTGGCCACATTTTCCTCATCTGCAAATGGAAATACTAGTATCTACTAAAATTATTGATAAATATATTCCTTGACTTCTTGAGCCAGAAGGAAAAATGTAGGCATCATTTCATTTACCAACTCAATCTATGGCTAAGAAAAGACTAACGTACCATTTGTTTGCTCGAGGTCACAGTATGATTTAATGTAAAAATAGGTATAAATTGTCAATCTCCTGGTTCTTGGTCTAGTGTTCTTTCAATTCACCTACAGACCTTTAAATATGTGTCATGCACATTATGTCATACTGTTAAAGATGTATTGAAGAGGATATTCTCAATATCCCATGATAAAACATTATAAACACTCATTATTGAACAATAGCCTTACAAGAAATTTCTTTGAATTAATCACACTAAGCTGGCAGCTACACCTTAGTCCATCAAGTTTTGTCTCACTGTTATCTTCAGCTATTGCTTAATGGACTCCAGAATGTTACATACATCTTTTGCCCAGGGGGCTGAGTGAAAAGAAATACTGGATGAGGACTTCTGTCTAATGAGTTGAGCATGCCAGAGGCATGCACACGAGTATATATCACCCTGCCACTGGCTGTTTTAGGGTAAGATGTGCTTTCTTCCTATGTTCCCAAGTCTAGAACAAACAGGTCATTTGACTATAATATTCAGGATTTATTGTATTTTATCTAGTAAAGATAATCAACATATAGAAATCAACCTCTATTGCTTTTTTTTTCTTTCTGATCTTAAAATGTACTTTTTGAAATAAATACTTTAAAAATTTTAACTGTTAACTTGATAGTTAGATTATAACAGGTGATAAACATTGTTAAAGATTTCCAAAGAAAAGTGACATTTACAAAGGAGACATTTTCTTAGCAGTACCAATTTTGTTGTCTTTTTCACAGATAAAATTACTCTATGCCTTATTTGGTTTAAGATTAGCCATTGTTTTGTTCTAGTTTCTCTTCGTTTTTAAATATTTTTGGTTCAAAAATTAAAACTCTTTGTTGTACTCTCAAAAAGTAATGGAATTGAAGGGGATTTCAAAATTGATAGGAGCACTGGAATTCCTAAATTAATAATATCTTACTTTTTTTGTTTTCATAAATAAATCAAGGATATTTTATGAAAAATGTTTCTCTCGTACATTGATGCTTATTTTGAGAAAGATTTTTCTAGCAAAGTAGAGTAAAACAAAAAGTGGTATGAAAACTTTTATGCAAATCAATCCATCGTTCATGTCCATACGTTTGAATAGTCTATCATTCGCTAAAAGTTTCTTCTAGCAATGACACTTTAGATATTTATAAGTGATACAACTTCCTGAATTTTCCCAATTACTCATACACACCTTTGAACTAAATTGTTTCTGTAAAAACTCAGAATAGATTTATTAGAGAGGGAGACTTAATGGAATATTATGTGTAGCAATAACAATGGATCCTGAGAAGCAGAGATCTGTGGAAGTAGATGCCGACTGACAATGGAACCCAGATCTAAGATTTTGAATAAGTCATCTGGACTGGTACCAAAATCACCAGGTCATAAAATTTTCCTCCCAAGAACATTTACACTCCCATGTTCTGCTACTATTTGCATTCATTCACAAATTATTGAGTCTAATACAAAACACCAAAAATCAATTAATTTGTTTTAGTTTCTGCATATGGTTATTTAAAAATTATTAGGTAAATTTAGTCAAGGATGAAAACAATATTTCAGCATCCCTATTTTCTATATTTTATGAGTTTTGCCATATTCAATTTGTCTGTTTTTAAAAATTTTAATAGCAGTTTTATGAACATAAAACAGATACTATAAAATTCAACCAAAATATGCAGTTCATAGTTTTCTTTCTTTCTTTTCTCTTTCTTTCTTTCTCTCTCTCTTTCTTTTATTCCCTCCCTCCCTCCCTCCCTCCCTCCCTCCCTCCCTCCCTCCCTCCCTCCCTCCCTCCCTCCCTTCCTTCCTTCCTTCCTTCCTTCCTTCCTTCCTTCCTTCCTTCCTTCCTTCCTTCCTTCCTTCCTTCCTCCCTCCCTTCTTTCTCACTCCATTGCCCAGGCTGGAGTAGAGGGCCACGATGTCTGCTCACTGCATCCTCAACTTCCCAGGCTCAGGTGATCATCCCACCTCAGCCTCCCAAGTAGCTGGGACTACAGGTTAGTGCTACCATGCCCAGTTTTTTTTGTTGTTGTTTTTTTTGTTTTTTTTTTTTGTTTTTTTTTTTTTTGTATTTTTGGTACAGACAGAGTCTCACTATGTTGTCCAGGCTGATCTCGAACTCCTGAGCTCAAGCAATCTGCCTACCTCAGCTTCCTAAAGTAATAGGATCACAGCCATGAGCCACTGCATCAGGCTCCGTTCACAGTTCTTGAAGTGAAGTGTGTCTTTACAGGTTTGTGCTATGATTACCATTGTATTCCTTATAAACTTTTCATCATCGCAAATAGAAACCCTATACTCATTAGTTGTCACTCCCCATTCTCCCCCTTCTCCTGTCACTGGCAACCACTAATCTAGTGCCTATTCCTATGGATTTGACAATTCTGGGCATTTCATATACATGGAAGTATGCAATATGTGGCCTTTTTTGACTGGCTCTTTACCTGAGCATGATGTTTTCAAGGTCCATCCATGTTTTAATATCTATCGGTTCCCTCCTTCCTTTCCGTTGCTTAATAAGAATAGACTTTGTGGATATCCTATGTTTTGCTTATCCCTTCATCAGTTGATGGACATTTAGCTTTTTTCCACTCTTTGGTTATTATGTATAATGCTGCTGTGAACATTCACTTACAGGTTTTCATGTGAACAAATGTTTGAAATTCTCTTGGGTATATACACTGGAGAGGAATTGCTGGATCATGTGGTAACTCTATATTTGGCTTTTTAGGAACCGTCAAACTGTTTTTCAATGTTGCTGTATCATTTCATAATCCCACCAGAAGTGCCTAAAATCCCAATGCCTCTGCATATTCATCAACAGTCATTTTCTTCCTGTCTTTTTAAAATTTTGGTCATCTGAGTGGATGTGAAGCAATACCACATTGTGGTTTTAGTTTGCATTTTTCTAATGACCAATGACATTGAACATATTTTCATATGCTTATTGGCCATCTATTTATTTTTTGTCTTTAAAGAAATGTCCCATTTGAATCATTTTCACATTTTCATTTGTGATGTCGTTATTTTGTAGAATTGTAAGGGCTACAAAAATATTTGAAATACATGACCTTTATCACTTATAGTATGAATAAATATACACTCCCAATCTGTGGTTTGTCTCTTCACTTTCTTGATGGTATACTATAAAGCACAAAAGGTCATGATATTGATGAAATCTTATTCATCCCGTTTTAAATTTAGTCCCTTTTTATTTTAGTGTCAAATCTAAGAAGCTATTACCTAATCCAAGGTCATGAATATATATTTTTTGTAAGAGTTTTATAGATTTTAATTCTTAATTCAGGTTGATGACCAGTTTTGATTTTTGTGTATGGAGTGAGGTAGAAGTCAAATTTCATTCCTTTCCTGTGGAAATCCAGTTGTTCCAGTACCACATGTTTGAAAAGGCTTATATTTCCCCCCAGTGAGTCATGCTGGCACCCTTGTCAAAAATGAATTGCCCATAAATATAAGAGTTTATATCTGGCAATTTCATTCCATTAATCTATATGTCAATGTTTGTGCCAGTACCACATTGTCTTTATTTACTAAAGTTTCTAGTAAGATTTGAAATCTGTATGAGTCCTCTAACTGTGTTCTTTTTCAAGATTGTTCTCGTTATTCTGTGTCCCTTGCATATACACATAAATATTTGGATGAGGTGATTCCTTTGTGCAAAAGGAAAGCTGGGTTTTTTATAAAAACTGAATTGAATTATTGTTCTATTTTGAGGAGAATTACCATCTTAACAATAGTACATTTTTTGATCTATAAATGTAAGATATCTTTATGTTTATTTAAGTATTTTTTAATATTTTTCAACAATGTTTGTAGTTTTCAGTGTACAAGTGTGCACTTCCTGTTAAATTTATTTCTAGGTATTTGGTCTCTTCCTGTGGATGATGTTCTTTATTGCAAATGAATAGAAATAAAATTGATTTTTATACATTGTTCTTGTATCCTGCATACTTTATGAGCAAGTTTATTAGTTCTAATAGATTTCTTAGTGGATTAATTAGGATTTACCATATACAAAATAATGTTCTTTGCTGAGAGGTAGTTGTATTTTCTCCTTTCCAATCTAGGTGCCTTTTTCTTCTATTTTCTTGTTATATTATTCTAGCTGGAACCTCCAGTACAATGTTGAATTGCAAATATTTGTTATGGCCAGGCGCGGTGGCTCACGCCTGTAATCCCAGCACTTTGGGAGGCCGAGGTGCTCGGATCACGAGTTCAGGAGACCGAGACAATCCTGGCTAATACGGTGAAATCCTGTCTCTACTAAAAATACAAAAAACTAGCCAGGTGTGGTGGCGGGCGCCTGTAGTCCCAGCTACTTGGGAGGCTGAGGCAGGAGAATGGCGTGAACCCGGGAGGCGGAGCTTGCAGTGAGCCGAGATCGCGCCACTGCACTCCAGCCTGGGCGACAGAGCGAGACTCCATCTCAAAAAAAAAAAAAAAAAAAAAAAAAAAATTGTTAATTTTTTTGAGGATCCCTTATATGTGATTAGTTGGATCGCTTCTGCTTTCAAAATTATCCCTGTTTTTTGAGTTTGATTGTGATGTGAGTAGGTGTGTATTTCTTTGAATTTATCCTAAATGGATTTCACTGAACTTTTCATGTGTGTAGATAAATATTATCATCAAATTTGAGAGATTTTAAGCCATAAATTATTCATATATTCTTTCTACCCATTTCTTGTTTCTCCTTCTGGATCTTTTATTATGGGTATATTGGTATGCTTGATGGTGTCCACAGGTGTCTGTTCATTTTCTTTTCTTTTTTTTTTTTTTCTTTCTCTTCCTCAGACTAGATAATCTCCATTGGCCTATCTTCATGTTCAATTATTTCTTCTGCTTATAGCCGAAATCTATTTCTAATTCCTCTATTTTATATTCATTTCAATTATTTTAATTTAAATACAGAATTTCTATACAATTTTTTAAACATAGTTTATCTTTTTTAATTGATATTCTGTTCTTGGTGAGGCATCATTCCATACTATCCTTTAATTGTTTAGACAAAGTTTTCTTTGTTTTCTTTGGTCATATTTATAATAGCTGTTTAATGTCTGTCTTGTCTAGTGAGTCTAATACCTGGGCTTTTTCAGGAACCAGTTTCTTTGACTTTTGTTTTTGTTTTTCTGTGTATGGGTTATACTCTCCTGTTTACAATGTCCTATAGATTTTTGTTGTTTTGTTTAAAAATGGGACATTTAAAATAATATAATGTTACAACTCTAAAAATCTAAGTTCTGTGCTGTCGTATTCTACACTTTCCTATGGGTTATCATTGTGACTCATTGTTGGTCGTGGTGATTGTGGTTCCATTTTTTTGTTTTGAGACTTTCCTCAACTAATTGTGTAAAGTCAGTCTTTTCATATGAAGTTACTTAGGTTTTTGTTCATGTATGTGTGTTAGTGTTAAGATGATGACTGGACATAGATTTCCCTGAGTGCCTGGAATCAACATGCCTTCCAGCCTTTGCCAATGTGCTCTATGCATTGGAATATGCCTTCCATGCACCCGAAGACAGTATACAAGTCTGACTTTAGCCTTTATTTCCACCTTTGCAGAACTTCAAGTTAACCAGGGCTGAGAGATTAGAGCCTTTTCAGGTCTCTCCTTCTAGAATCCCAGGAAAATGTTGGTGCTTTTCAAAGCCCTGTATGGACATCTAATTCTCTAACTTTCCTTTTTAAGTTTTTTTTTTTTTTGGGGGGGGGGGTCAGATTTTTGTTAGTCTCAACTGTTATCACCACCTACAGATCTTTGATGTTAAATAATTGTATCTTTTGGCTTTGACAGATGTCTAGGGGAAAAGACTGTTGGCGATGCCGGACCACTGAGTCAGGTCAAAGGAAGTCAAGTTCCTGGGTGTGGGATCTAGAGAACTGCTAGCCAGGTCAAATCATCATATTATTTTGGAACAGGGCTTTTTATGGGGCTCCACATAGGAAAAGTCATAATGGAATCCTTTCTTTACAACAACTGACATTTTGAGAATAATATTTAAAACCTCAATCGAAAATGTAGGCAATTATATTCCAATTATGGAAGTGGAAAGTCTTTTAAAATAAAAACAAAAAGACCTAATTCTAAATTATTGGAAACAATCTGCTGATATTAAAATTAAAAAATATTTTATCAAAACATGACTTTAAAATGAAAAGATAAGTTATAAATGGTGAACATATATTTCAAGTCACAAAATTGATAACAGAATGCATAAAGAATACCAGTCAAATTTAACGAGCTAGAACAGTGTACAAAAATGAATGTTACGAAGAGAAAATTATAATTTCCTAAATATTATATAAAGCAAAATGCCTTTGTAAAATGAGGATAAAGGAAATAGTCCTTTATCCTCATAAGAATGTAAAGCAATATTATGATTGCATGTAACTTACAACATAGCCTTAAATTACTTACAGCAGACATGGTAGACATATAAAACTGAAATAGTCAAAATATACCTACTTAGATGCTGAGAAATGAAATTGAATAAAAATGATCAGGAACAAAGAAGGTGTAAACAACATTAAATAAAAGCTTTGTGTGATAGACACATATGAAAACTTGTCTCTGTTTTTATTAACTAATTTTTTTGTTAAACAAAGGTAATTTTTAAAAACTGATCAGTTCACAAAACATTTCATAATAAAGTGTATGTTCTTTGACCATAATAAAATAAAATTAACAGTTAACTCTACCTAGTGGCATATGTTTAGAATCTTAAAAGAAAAAGAAAAAGCTTGTTTACTATTTAAAAAATTAAGAATGGAATTATAAATTATTTTTATTTGAAATATTATAAACGCAAAAATTATCAAAATTTGTAAATATGATAATACAGGATATTGAATGCATTAAATACATTTATAAAAATCAATAAATGAACTAAATGAACTACACATTCAACTAAAAAAGCTAGAAAACAACAAAAAAATTACCCATGATGAACCAAAAGGAAAGTTTAAAAATCCTTGGAGACAACCAAGCAATACCATAAGAACATAGGCAAGGGCAAAAGTTTTATGACTAAGACGCCAAAAGCAATTGTAACAAAAGCAAAAATTAACAAATGGGATCTAATTAAACTAAAAAGCTTCTGCACAGCAAAAGAAAATATGAACAGAGTAAGCAAACGATTTATAGAATGGGAGAAAATTTTTGCAAACTATGCATCTAAAGTCTAATAATCAGCATCTATAAGGCACTTAAATTTATGAAAACAAAAAAACATTAAAAAGTGGACAAAGGATATGAACAGACACTTTTCAAAAGAAAACATACATGTGGTCAGCAAGAAAAAAAACTCAGCATAACTGATCATTAGTGAAATGCAAATTAAAACCACAATGAGGTCGGATGCAGTGGCTCACACCTGTAATCACAGTACTTTGGGGTATCAAAGAGGGCGAATCAATTAAGGTCAGGAGTTCAAGAATAGGTTGACCAACATGCGAAATTCCATTTCTACTAAAAATACAAAAATTAACCAGGCATGGTGGTGTGCACCTGTAATTCCAGCTACTCAGGAGGCTGAGTCATGATAATTGCTTGAACCCACGTGGCAGAAGTAGCAGTGAGAAGATAGTTCCACTGCACTCCAGCCTGGTTGACAGACAGAGACTCTGTCTCAGAAACAAACAAACAAACACAATGAGATACCATCTAACACCAGTGAGAATGACTATTATTAAAAAGTCAAAAAAAAAAAAAAAAAAACAGATGCTAGCAAGGTTGTAGAGAAAAAGAAATGTTTATACACTGTTGGTGGGAGTGTAAAGTAGCTCAGCTATGGTGGAAGACAGTGTAGTGATTTCCCAAAGACCTAAAGGCAGAAATACCATTCGATCCAGCAATCCCATTACTGTATATATATCCAAAGGAATATAAATCATTCCATTATAAAGACACATGCACATGTATGTTCATTGCAGCACTACTCACAATAGCAAAGACATGGATTCAACCTAAATGTCCTTAGTAAGAGACTGGATAGAGAAAATGTAGTACATATACACTATAGAATATTATGCAGTCATAAAAAAGAATGAGATCACGTCCTTTCCAGGGACATGGATGCAGCTGGAGGCCATTATAGATAGCAAAGTAACTCAGGAACAGAAAATCAACTATCACACATTCACACTTAGAAAGTGGGAACTCAATGATGAGAGCTCATGGACACATGCAGAGGAACAACACACAGTGGGAACTTTTGGGTGGAGACGAAAGGAGAGAGAGGAACAGGAGAAACAACTAATGGCTACTAGGTTAATACCTGGATGATGAAATAATCTGTACAATAAATCCCCACGACACAAGTCTACCTATGTACCAAATCTGCACTTATATCCCTGAGCTTAAAATAAAAGTTAAAAAAATAAAAAAATTAAGTGTACATGCTTATGACAAACTGAGATTCCTTGCGAAGAATGTCTTGCAAATAATACCAAAGAGACACATACAAGTATTTTTTATCACTATTGTTTACAATATGTAAAATGACAAAGCAATTGAAATATCTAATAGAAAAAAAAATGAGCAAATAAAATTAAATCTGTTCCTACAATTAAATACTATATATTATTTGTAGGAAATAAATTATATCAATATATAACTGTAGATTTCAAAAAAGAATGCTGAAAGAAGTGTGATTTCTAGAAAGTATATTAAAGTGACTACATTCATTAATATATAAAATATATCAAAAATAATGGGAAAATTAAAATATAAGCAACAGTACTTTTAAAAGAACTAGAAGGCTATTAACTTAATATATACCAGTGGTGACTTCAGAGAAAGAAACATAATGCAACTGGCTGTAGAGAATAAGAGAAATTCTAACTTTATAATATTTATGTACAAAAATTAAAGCAAATACAATAAATGAGTATTGTCAATATTAGGTTTTGGTTTTATGGATGTTTATCATAAAGTCTGCATTTTGAGTTTGCTGCATCTTTATTTGCCTGTATTTTTTTAAATTAAAATATAAAAGCATATTAACATCATCTCATTATAGGTCTATAATTTCTACCCCTTGATTGCTTTTCTTGTTGTTTTTGGTTTTTTTTTTTTTTTTTTTTTTTTTTGCCTGACAAAGAAAAGTCAAATATAAGTGCAAGGGCCAACAGTCCATCAGTTCACCTCCCTGAACCCTGAGGGACTGGATTAGATGATTTCTTAGTTCCCTCCTAGCAATATGATGCTATGAAATCCTGCAGGAAGCAGCATATTTCTTTCACTACAAGGAGAGCCTCTCTCAAACAATTAATAATAGGTTCTTTCCTTGTGGTAAGCGCCTTTATTTTTATTATCTTCATATAATACCTGACCTGTCTGTGTATGCCAAATACTGCTGTGAAAATGAAAAGACCCTTCTAAGTGCTTAGCATCCTTATAGGATTCATGGATGTGGAGGTGTTTAAATATTACCAGAATTGCATTGGAATAAATAATGTTCACCTTGACTGTCTTTAGAAAGTAGAATTGTTTTGTCAGCACTCTAGGTAAGTATTTGAGTGAAAGAAAGCTTAAAGTTGAGAAACAGCTCAATAACCAACACACAAATGAAACAAAAACAGAAAACAAACACAAACAGAATCCAAATTAACTCCTTATTCGAGAACTTGTGGGAAATGCAAAGAACCATTCTTAGATTTAAAATGCTTGAATTAAAATGAACAGATGAATTAAATGATTGGGGTGAAGAAGAATCACATGGGAAAAAGAATGATCCAGTTTTAACATTACTTCTCCTCGAGATAGTATGACAAGTTGCTCAAGAGAGAGATTTTTATTGCAAAGGAACATGAATGAGACTTTGAGATGCTAGGAATATTGTCTACTTGATGCAAGTATAAATTATACGGGTATTTGCCTTAAAATGATTTGGTAAATTATATGATTATGAACTATCCTATATAAAATCTTTATAGATATGCATATATCTGTATATATAAAGTCAGATATGACTTTGTCATATATGAAAGTATATACAGACAGATGTATCTAACTGTATAGTGAAAATTTTAAAACGCATGTTTCCTTCACAGATTGTCAAATGTTAAAAAAGAAAATGAATAATGTTGATGAAGTAGAAAAACAAGGTGAATTGCCACACATTGCGGATTGGAATATAAGTTGGTAAAACCCATTTGGGACCATTATTTGGCATCATTTTAATAAAATGGAAACTGTATCTTGATTTCAACCCAGCACTTTCTCCCAGATTCTTGCACTTGTGCACCCTCCCATTGTGCAGCCTCATCTCTGAGTGTCAAAAGTAAACTGGCCTTCATGTCATTGGATTTTAGTAACCTGATACTGGAGGGGAGGCAGATGGAGTAATAAGGGAAACGTTAAAAATAACAATATCTGAGCCTCAGCTGTACATCCGTAAGTGCTGGGCTGTATTTTAATGGCTAATATACTTACATTCATCTTCCACTTCACTGAGCCAGGAATCAGGTCTATGTAAGAACCATATCCTTCATGTCTATAATATGTATAGTATATAATAAGTTCTCAGTAAATTATGTACAACTTCTGAAAAAAAAATTGAGAGAAGCAGCATGAAGGATCATGGGCACAGTGGGGCTTTAACTCATTGTGGCCTCCAGTGAGCAGTGTTTCTGAGGAATTAGGACAACAGTGGTGATGGAGGTGGAGAGGGAATGTCTCTGCCGTGAGTATCCAGCTCGTGGTGAATCCCAGGAGATTGGTGGTGACTTCATGTAGCTTCTCAGACAGGAGAGGACTTAGTATTGATACCCTTGAGTGGCACTGGAGCAGATAAAACACCATGGCCTTGAACTGGAGAAGCGAGCCCAGGAGACAGCTGCTGGAGATGCCCAGGTGTAACTGAAGGGGAACTTGCAGCGGGGTGTGAGACCAGAATAGGCAGAAAATGCAAGGGCAGGGAAGAGACAGGTTATTTAAGTACAAAGGCAACATGTGATTTTGTAAGGCAAAATTGCATCTGCATAGGTAATTTTCTTTAATAAACAAAGTCTGAAATAAGCCCTCACTCAAATATTTTAGAGATATATTTCTATTCTCTAACATAATCCACTGAACGTAACTTAAGCTATTTTGATAACCCAAGAAATTCATTTTAAAATAATATTTACTCTATTTTATTATTTTCATTCCCATAGTAAACATTGAAATAGTGTTACACCTTTTAAACTAAATGGCCTGAGATGACCTACAAATGCAGGCCTTTGTAATTTTCGTACTAATTTTGTCCACTTTTATGTGCCTCTATTAACTGACAGCTACTTGTTCTTTCTTCTATCTTTGGGAACTCACCCACCTTTTTTGGTCCTCCCCCACCTCCAAATGTATATCTAATTATATTATTTAATCTTTCTAATCTCTTACCGATTATGAAATCAAATATATCATATATTTGTTATAAATTTTCAATAGTAAAAATATGATTTATATAAGAGATAAAATGGCTTTTTCAGAAACGCAATAGTACAACAGGTATGTGAAAATGTGTTCAGTGTCTCTAATCATCAGGAAAATGCAAATCAATACCACAAAGAGGTATCACTTCACATCTGTCAAAATGCCTATTATCACAAAGTCAACAGATAGATGTCGGTGAAGGTGTGAAGCAAAGATAACCAACACTGTCAGGGGGAATATAAATCGATACAGCCATTATAGAAAACAGTATGAGGTTTCTCAAAAAATTAAAAATAAGACTACCAGATGACTCAGTAATTATCCTTCTGTGTAAATACACCAAGGAAATAAAATCAACACCTTTGTACCAGGGATAGGGCAGTGTAGGGGAGGGAATCAGAAGATGTAGGTCAAAGGATAGAAAGGTACAGTTATGTAGGATGAATAAACTTACAGACACAACTTATAGCATAAGGAGTATAGTTAATATTATTTTTTAAATTTAAAAATTGTTTTAAATTATACTTTAAGTTCTATGGTACATATGCACAATGTGTAGGTTTGTTACATATGTATACTTGTGCCATGTTGGTGTGCTGCACCCATTAACTTGTCATTTACATTAGGTATATCTCCTAATGCTATCCCTCCCCACTCCCCCCACCCCATGACAGGCCCCAGTGTGTGATGTTCCCCTTCCTGTGTCCAGGTGTTCTCATTGTTCAATTCCCACCTATGAGTGAGAACATGCAGTGTTTGGTTTTTTGTCCTTGCGATAGTTTGCTGAGAATAATGGTTTCCAGCTTCATCCATGTCACTACAAAGGACATGAACTCATCCTTTTTTATGGCTGCACAGTATTCCATGGTGTATATGTGCCACATTTTCTTAATCCAGTCTGTCACTGATGGACATTTGGGTTGGTTCCAAGTCTTTGCTATTGTGAATAGTGCTGCAATAAACACATGTGTGCATGTGTCTTTATAGCAGAATGATTTATAATCCTTTGGGTATATACCCAGTAACGGGATGGCTGGGTCAAACAGTATTTCTAGTTCTAGATCCTTGAGGAATTGCCACACTGTCTTCCACAATGGTTAAACTAGTTTACAGTCCCACCAATAGTGTAAAAGTGTTCCTATTCCTCCACATCCCCTCCAGCACCCGTTGTTTCCTGATTTTTTAATGATTGCCATTCTAACTGGTGTGAGATGGTATCTCATTGTGGTTTTGATTTGCATTTCTCTGATGTCCAATGATGATGAGCATTTTTTTCCTGTGTCTGTTGGCTGCATAAATGTCTTCTTTTGAGGAGTGTCTGTTCATATCCTTCGTCCACTTTTTGATGAGGTTGTTTGTTTTTTTCTTATGAATTTGAGTTATTTGTATTTTCTGGATATTAGTCTTTTGTCAGATGAGTAGATTGCAAACATTTTCTCCCATTCTGTAGGTTTCCTGTTCACTCTGATGGTAGTTTCTTTTGCTGTGCAGAAGCTCTTTAGTTTAATTAGACCCCATTTGTCAATTTTGGCTTTTGTTGCCATTACTTTTGGTGTTTCAGACATGAAGTCCTTGCCCATGCCTATGTCCTGAATGGTATTACCTAGGTTTTCTTCTAGGGTTTTTATGGCTTTAGGTCTAAAATTTAAATCTTTAATCCATCTTGAGTTAATTTTTGTATAAGATGTAAGGAAGAGATCCAGTTTCAGCTTTAGTTTTCCCAGCACCATTTATTAAATAGGGAATCCTTCCCCTTTTCTTGTTTTTGTCAGGTGTCAAAGATCAGATGTTTGTAGATGTGTGGTTCTGTTCTGTTACCTTAGTCTATATCTCTGTTTTGGTAACAATACCATGCTGTTTTGATTACTGTAGCCTTGTGGTATAGTTTGAAGTCAGGTAGCATAATTCCTCCAGTTTTGTTCTTTTGGCTCAGAATTGTCTTCACAACGTGGGCTCTTTTTTGGTTCCATATGAAATTTAAAGTAGTTTTTTTCCAATTCTGTGAAGAAAGTCATTGGTAACTTGATGGGGATGGCATTGAATCTATAAATTACCTTGGGTAGTATGGCCATTTTCACTATATTGATTCTTCCTATCCATGAGCATGGAATGTTCTTCCATTTGTTTGTGTCCTCCTTTATTTCACTGAGCAGTGGTTTGTAGTTCTCCTTGAAGAGGTCCTTCACATCCCTTGTAAGTTGGATTCCTAGGTATTTGATTCTCTTTGAAACAATTGTGAATGTGAATTCACTCGTGATTTGGCTCTCTGTTTGTCTGTTATTGGTGTATAGGAATGCTTGTGATTTTGCACATTGATTTTGTATCCTGAGACTTTGCTGAAGTTGCTTATCAGCTTAACAAGATTTTGGGCTGAGACGATGGGGTTTTCTAAAAATACAATCATATCATCTTCTAACAGGGACAATTTGACTCCCTCTTTTTATAATTGAATATCCCTTATTTATTTCTCCTGTCTGATTGCCCTGGCCAGATATTCTAGCACTATGTTGAATAGGAGTGGTGAGAGATGGCATCCCTGTCTTGTGCCAGTTTTCAAAGGGAATGCTTCCAGTTTTTGCCCATTCAGTATGATATTGACTGTGGGTTTGTCATAAACAGCTCTTATTATTATGAGATACGTCCCATCAGTACCTAATTTATTGAGAGTTTTTAGCATGAAGGGTTGCTGAATTTTGTCAGAGGCTTTTTCTGTATCTATTGAGATAAGCATGCGTTTTTTGTCTTTGGTTCTGGATTATGTTGGATTATGTTTATTGATTTGCGAATGTTGAACCAGCCTTGCATCCCAAGTATGAAGCCCACTTGATCATGGTGGATAAGCTTTTCGATGTGCTGCTGGATTCGTTTTGCCAGTATTTTATTGAGGATTTTTGCATCAATGTTCATCAGGGATATTGGTCTAAAATTCTCTTTTATGTTGTGTCTCTGCCAGGTTTTGGTATCAGGATGATGTTGGCCTCATAAAATGAGTTAGGGAGGATTCCTCTTTTTCTATTGATTGGAATAGTTTCAGAAGTAATGGTACCAGCTCCTCCTTGTACCTCTGGAAGAATTCAGCTGTTAATCGTCTGGTCCTGGACTTTTTTGGGTTGGTAGGCTATTAATTATTGCCTCAATTTCAGAGCCTGTTATTGGTCTATTCGGGGATTCAACTTCTTCTTGGTTTAGTCTTGGGAGAGTGTATGTGTCCAGGAATTTATCCATTTCTTCTAGATTTTCTAGTTTATTTGCATAGAGGTGTTTATAGTATTCTCTGATGGTAGTCTGTATTTCTGTGGGATCATTGGTGATATCCCCTTTATCATTTTTTATTGCGTCTATTTGATTCTTCTCTCTTCTCTTCTTTATTAGTCTTGCCTGCGGTCTATCAATGTTGTTGATCGTTTCAAAAAACCAGCTCCTGGATTCATTGATTTTTTGAAGGGTTTTTTGTGTCTCTATCTCCTTCATTTCTGCTCTGATCGTAGTTATTTCTTGCCTTTGGCTAGCTTTTGAATGTGTTTGCTCCTGCTTCTCTAGTTCTTTTAATTTTGATGTTAGGGTGTCAATTTTAGATCTTTCCAGCTTTCTCTTGTGGACAGTTAGTGCTATAAATTACCCTCTACACACTGCTTTAAATGTGTCCCAGAGATTCTGGTATGCTGTGTCTTCATTCCTATTGGTTTCAAAGAACATCTTTATTTCCACCTTCATTTCGTCATGTACCCAGTAGTCATTCAGGAGCGAGTTATTCAGTTTCCATGTAGTTGAGTGGTTTTGAGTGAGTTTCTTAATCCTGAGTTCTAGTTTGATTGCACTGTGGTCTGAGAGAGAGTTTGTTATAATTTCTGTTCTTTTACATTTGCTGAGGAGTGCTTTACTTCCAATTATGTGGTCAATTTTGGAATAAGTGCGATGTGGTGCTGAGAAGAATGTATATTCTGTTGATTTGGGGTGGAGAGTTCTGTAGATGTCTATTAGGTCTGCTTGCTGCAGAGATGAGTTCAATTCCTGGATATCCTTGTTAACTTTCTGTCTTGTTCATCTGTCTAATGTTGACATTGGGGTGCTAAAGTCTCCCATTATTATTATGTGGGAATCTAAGTCCCTTTGTAAGTCTCTAAGGACTTGCTTTATGAGTCTGGGTGCTCCTGTATTGGGTGCATATATATTTAGGATAGTTAGCTCTTCTTGTTGAATTGATCCCTTTACCATTATGTAATAGCCTTCTTTGTCTCTTTTGATCTTTGTTGGTTTAAAGTCTGTTTTATCAGAGACTAGGATTGCAACTCCTGCCTTTTTTTGTTTTCCATTTGCTTGGCAGATCTTCCTCCATCCCTTTATTTTGAGCCTATGTGTGTCTCTGCACATGAGATGGGTCTCCTGAATACAGCACAGTGATGGGTCTTGACTCTTTATCCAATTTGCAAGTCTGTGCCTTTTAATGGGAGCATTTAACCCATTTACATTTAAGGTTAATATTGTTATGTGTGAATTTGATCCTGTCATTATGATGTTAGGTGGTTATTTTGCTCATTAGTTGATGCAATTTCTTCCTAGCATCGATGGCCTTTACAATTTGGCATGTTTTTGCAGTGGCTGGTACCAGTTGTTCCTTTCCATGTGTAGTGCTTCCTTCAGGAGGTCTTGTAGGGCAGCCCTGGTGGTGACAAAACCTCTCAGCATTTGCTTGTCTGTAAAGGATTTTATTTCTCCTTCCCTTATAAAGCTTAATTTGGCCGGATATGAAATTCTGGGTTGAAAATTCTTTTGTTTAAGAATGTTGAATATTGGCCCCCACTTTCTTCTGGCTTGTAGAGTTTCTGCCAAGAGATCCTCTGTTAATCTGATGGGCTTCCCTTTGTGGGTAACTCGACCTTTCTCTCTGGCTGCCCTTAACATTTTTTCCTTCACTTCAACTTTGGTGAATCTGGCAATTATGTGTCTTGCAGTTGCTCTTCTTGAGTATTTATTTTATTGTATGCTGAAAATCTGCTGAGCAGAATTCAGGTGTTCTGACTACAAAATGAAAATATACATGTGAGGAGATGGACACGTTAATATGCTTGACTGTAGCAATCATTTTACTGTGCACATGTTTATCAATACATCATGTTGTGTGCCTTCAGTATATACTCTATAAAATTAAAGTAAAAGTAACAGCTATAACTTATTGAACACTTATTAAGTGCCAGGCACTGTTCCCAGTTTTTCATACGTGTTCTCGAACTTAATCTTCACAATAAACCTTAGGTATTATTTCCATTCTTACTTTTCAGATGACACTGAAGCACCAAGAAGTGAAGTTACCAGGTCAACATTACACATATGGTAAGTGTGTTTCAAACTTGAACAGTCTTGATCCAGTGTCTTGAATATCGTTCTTCTCTGGTATAAATAAAATATAGGAGCTGAGTACAGCATCTTCCAACTGTTCTAATTATGAGGGGTTTCTTTCAGAAATTTTAAAAATTTACTCTGGTAAGAACTGCATTTATGAATCTTGTATTAAGAAAATATGTAACTGTAATATAAAGACTCCAAGGTCATAACCAATTTACACCTCTCTGGAACAGAAGTTACTAAGCTATAACAATGCAAATCCTCATCTTAAGGTAGTCTGAAATCTTATTGTACTCCATAATTAAACTCTATATTGCCAAGGACATACACTCTAACAGTCTTATTCTGTCTGTTTTACTGAAACAGTAACATGCCCTCTTCTTAGTGAAGCAAGACAGCAGGTCTGACTGGTGTACCTAAGCTGAACGATGGAATTAAAGTGGGATTTCCGTCACTGGAGGTATTTTAATTACTCTTTAACTCCACTGTGAGCTCCGAGTTCTCTCTCACTATTTTAATGCCAGATGATGTTCGCACGTCCAGAAATGATGAGTACTACTTTACGATCACTTTTCCCTACCATAGTACCATATGACCCAGCAATCCTCCTTCTGAATGTGTACCCCAAAGGAAATAAAATCAGCGTGTTACAGAGCTATCTGTGCTCCCATGTTCATTGCAGCATTATTCACAATGGCCGAACTATGGAAACAACCTAAGTCTCTGTCCAGGACTAGTAGATAAAGAAAAAATTAAAGAAAAATTAATGAATTTTAGATTCACATTTGACTCAGAGACGTAATATATCCCTTTCTGTTCCCAACATCATATTCTGACTTGTTAATGTCAGAAATTAGAGCTCAAGGCCGGGCGCGGTGGCTCAAGCCTGTAATCCCAGCACTTTGGGAGGCCGAGACGGGCGGATCACGAGGTCAGGAGATCGAGACCATCCTGGCTAACACGGTGAAACCCCGTCTCTACTAAAAAAATTACAAAAAATGAGCCGGGCGAGGTGGCGGGCGCCTGTAGTCCCAGCTACTCGGAAGGCTGAGGCAGGAGAATGGCGTGAACCCGGGAGGCGGAGCTTGCAGTGAGCCGAGATTGCGCCACTGCACTCCAGCCTGGGCGACAGAGCGAGACTCCGTCTCAAAAAAAAAAAAAAAAAAAAAAAAAAAAAGGAAATTAGAGCTCAAAAATCATAGGTATCAAACAGGAAGCATGAACTTCTATGACTTTGTGTACATAGACGCTTAAAAAAGACAGCAAGGCTATTGCAAGTTTTAGAATTCTTAGGATACTAAAGATTCAATTATAAACTATAAACACTTGAAAACAATTCATTTCCTTGGGAGTGGAATACAAAATGCAAGATTAATTTTAATTATCTAAAAAAGATCTTTATACTGTAATGTCTTTCTCGTGACTATCTAAATAAGAATTTAAAAAATACCTGGAGTACAGAGACACAAAGAAGACAATTTAATAATATCTGTAGTATTCAAAGGACTGTGTTAACACAAAATAAGAGTTATAATTAGCTTGGTCAACTCACTTAATATTCTTTTATTCCCTAATTTTATGGTAGATTTATCTTCCCACGTGCTTTCATAAAATGTGGACTATGAAAAGTATAAGAAAATCTATATATACACTTGTATTTTCAGATCTCAAAAATATTTGCTTTAAAAGCATCTCTAGCTACCGTGTCAATGAGTCTTATATGTTACATAAAACATACAATTTGTAATAATTCTGAGAAGATTTGAAAGCCCATCAACATCTGTAATACTTTTGGCTCATTTTATTTTTAAAAGAAAAGGTCTTTAAAAAGCTTTATCTGTGAAAGTAGTAATAGTCACTTCCACAGAAGAACCATTAGCAGAGATGCCATTGAATGTGCAAAATAGCTTCAATTACAGCCACCATAATATGTGACCTGGAGATAAAGCACAAATGATCTTTAAAAAAGAGGAAGGAAGACTATAACAAGCACATCCCTGGCTCAGAGTTGGAGTCAATATTATGGTATTCTCATACGTAATAAATATGGGGTAGATTGTCTGCGTATCACTCAGTAATTGAGGTTAGGTAATATCTTGCAAATAAAAAGCTTTTTATAAACACAAATCTAGAAACAGAGTTCACACAACTCACGCTTCACAGTAATAATCAGAGGGCTGTCTTGTGGAGGTCAAGTCTGTTGCACTGAGTGGATGATAATATCTCAGAAGTATAGCTCATTTTTTAAATAAATGTTTCAACCAATGATCAATTTAAGTAGCCAAATATATATTTCTGTATATAGTTGTCACAGCAAAATTCCGTTCAATGAATACAGATGTCTATATTTTGTATTTATATGGCATATATAATCTGAAGAGCTGAAAATGCTTGCTGTCTCTCACCTAACTTAGCCTCACAAATACTTTACATGCAAGTATTTTACCATTTGACAAACACAATACACAGAAAAGGTAAGTTATTTCAATGAAGTCACACAATAAGACAATGGAAGAATCAAGGCTTGTAACACAGTTAACTCTCCAAATCACCACCTCATCCACATTTGCCACTAACACTGCAACATGCACACACAAAAAAAGTGCAATGGAAAACAGTGTAAATTGCCTAAAAATGTTTAAATGTGAATATGGTTATTCCTTAACACAGATGGTCATGTTGCTTTATTAAACAATAATCTGAAGTTCACAGGTTATCATTGGATCAACTCTTTTACCTGCCTCTCAGAATACGACCACATAATGTTATATAAAGACAAGTTGTTAAAGAATAACTGCATTTCAATGGTTTCCATTTTTCCTCTACACTTATCTGATGTATATATCTGTATATTATTTAAAGAGTTTGAGGTATATTTAAGCACTATGAACACTAAACAAAATTCTCCTTTCAGAAATCTGAGTTATTATTAATTCAAACCTCCATCTAAGATTATCTTTAGCAAAATTATAATAAAAGTCAAGTCATTCTTTAAAATGAACCTTGAGAGCTTTCTAATTGATCTAGTCTTTATTGTTACAAAACAATATAAAATAATGTGTATTACAACAATAGAATACGACTGCCTGTTGATTGCATTTGGCTTTGACAACTGAACATGTTGCAAGAGAATTCACAAAATTTTTGGCAGCTCTTTGCTACCAATTTAGTCTCATTCTGGCCACTCAGGAGAATATAACTATCCAAAGACTGAAAGTGATAGCCAGGAGTACTTTAGAATCATGATGTCAGTGGAAATGCATCACCAGGAACTCCACTTAGTTACCAATTGATAGCAAGGCTAGATCAGTGACACAGTGGGTACATTGCCTGACCTGGCTGGCTACTCTAGAATAAACCTAGCTCTTCCTTGGGGAGAGAAGGGGTGGTTTGACTGCTTCCAGTAGTTTTTAAACATCTATTATAGATTCTTGTTTCTAATCTTGGGCAAATTTCTCCTTCAAGCTACATGTTTTCTTTTGTTTATAAGGATAACATTTTTAACTATGCCCAAATAGTAATATATTCTACTTTCCTTGTTTATTCTTTGAAAACATCCTGTTGGCTATGTAAAGTGATCAGAAACATAGGGTTTGTGAATAAGTAGCTAGACATCCTCCTGATTAACTTTTCTGGGCCTTAGAATGCTCAATGATAAAATGATTGATCCTCAATTTTACCTCTAGTCTATTTTTGCTCTAATATTCTTTAGTTGTGTGATCTCACCCTCTGCCCTTGCTCTTCCCCAACCCCACCCCAAGTCATATATGTTAGCTTTTATTCTCATTTCTTTTCATTTTAGAAATAAACTAAAGCTGTTAACAGAGCATTGGTCCTTATTGTCACCGCATCCAAGATATATATAAATATATATATAAATATATATACACACACACACACATACACACACAAACACACACCTTTGGAGACAAAGATGGTTAAAAACTTTCCTTTTCTCCTCACCATTTTTTTCTCTACTCCATTTAGGATAATGTATCATTATCTTTCAATCTCATTTACAAATATGAATTTAACTACACTCTTTATAAGAAGCATTGTGCTGTATTCTGAGGGGATTAATAACAATGAAATATAAAATACATGTTCAAAATACATTTTTGCTCCCAAGGATCTTGCAACCTATTTGGGAAAATGAAGGAGAATAAGCATGGACTGAAGTTATTAAAATAACAATACAAGACAGTCTACATATACTATGGTTCAAAGTGAGTAGGCACTGAATAGAAAATAATAAAGGACACTCAATATCATGGACACTGAAGGAATCCAAGACAATAAGATAGTAGGACAGAGGAGTCCTGAAGCATGACAAATAGAAACAAAATAATTGTATAAATTTACCATTTTAGATACTGGCAGTAGATAAGTGCTGATACTCTGCATCCTTGTCAGCACTTGATACTATCCAATTTTTAAATTTGGGAGGGATTCAATAGGTGAGACATGGTGTCTATCATAGTCTCCATTTACATTTATCCATTCATTATGATGTTGAACTCATTGATGTGTTTATGAGCACTTATCTAAAAATCCAAATTGTTTCTTTTGCCTGTTTTTCTGTTGATGTTCTTATTATATGTAGTATTTTATATTATCATAAAGTTGAGGTATTCTCTCATGGTACATGAACCAATGGGATATTGTAATTCAGTAAATCATCTTTCTTTGCAGTTAGCTGCACGGTCAACAGCTAAAGTGGTAGAAATGTTGTCATAGAGCATAGATCCTTCTGCATGCAGATTAAACACGTTAGTTTTATATTGCAGTGCTACTTGAAATGCCAGCCCACAATAAGATCAGGAACTTGTGCCAGCATGTAAATCAAGTCACTGTTTTCTTCAACAAGAACTTTTCAGCTCGACTAAATATCATGCTTACTTCTATATCTGATTTACTTTTCAGCTCAAGTGCTTCATCTTACTGCAGACCAGTAACTAACAGTTTGAGAATTGATAGCCAGTACATGAACCACACTTTGCACAGATTGTTCTAGAGGCCTCTGAAATTTTCTATGTATATTCAATTCTCTCTCTCTCTCCCCATATATATATATTTATATATTATGTATATATGTATGCACACTTATATATGTATGTATTATGCATGCACATGTATATATAATACACACAAATATATATGCATTATTCATGCTTATATATGTCTACCTTGTTAATTTCATAATTCAAAATATAATCTATTTGCTTTGTATGACAGCTAATATTCTCCCACATGTAAAAGCAATTCATTGTTGTTTTATGCATAATGGACACAATAAATAGTTGCTTTTTTGCACATATTATTTTATGACAAAAATTGTAACGATAAGTAGATTGGAGTTAATTCAGAGGATGCTTTAAGATTAAACAAATAATCGATAGTATTTATTTGGTATTTACTAGACATTGGGTACTGTCATATGCACCATAGGTAGTCAAATAAGATATACCTAACTTGGATACAAGGAGTTAGATATGTGAAAAACAAGTGCAATAAAGTGTTATGGAGACTCAGAAAGATTCATCTACAGGATACATTAGCAGTTCAGAAAATAAAATGATAGCTAGTAACCAGGGGAATTTGGAAAGGGCCATGAAAAATCTTCCCAGAGGCGAAGATTTTCTGTGGACCTCAGATTTTTTTTTTTTTTTTTGATGTGCCTTACTTTCTGTAATCACAGGAATGTTGTAACTTGTACCTTAAAAATACATTCCAGATCTTTCATATGCAGATGCTCCTTGACTTACTGATGATGGAGTTACATTCCAATGTACCTATCATAAGTCAAAAATACCGTAAGTTGAAAATGTTGTAAGTCAAAAGTGAACTTAATGCCCTGATAAACCCGTTGTGAAATAGAAAAATCCTAAGTCAAAGCAATATAAATCCAGATGCTCCTCAATTCATAACGGAATTACATTTGTAAAGTTGAAACATCTTAAGTTGAAGCATCCTAAACCAGGGATCATCTGTACTATTAAGTCTGTATAGCAAAATGGACATACATCTACCGGTCTCCTGGATGTAGTGTAAGAGTATGTTATCCCCCGATAAGGTGATAACTAAAATATATACCAGAGTACCTGACCTACTTAAGTCATAGAACCCACAAATAATTTTTAAAATTCAATAATGAAAATTTAAAACCCAGCATGATATAAGAATAAATTGATCCTATATTGTTTCAGTCTTGTAAGTATTCTTGTTTTGTATCTGTTCACATTCTTGTTCACTGGGATTCAAGAAAAGCCATCTGGGGTTGTTTCTTTTGTTTTTAAGTCTACATAACATGACTCATCCTGAAGTCCTATCTTACCATGTCACAGAAGAAAAATGAAGAACAATGATCACACACTTCTTCACAAACATGGAGAGCTCCACATTGCAGAATAATAATGTCATAATTTTGAAAATTGCTTTCTTAAAAATTTCTTTTCCTATGATTGCCTATTTCTTTTCTGACTGTGAGAGTATCTATGTTTTTAATCTCTAATGAATTTCACTCTTCCTTTTTCATGGTTGTAAAGTACAAGTAAAATACTTTAGCACATTTCATCTTTTATATTTCTTTTCCCAAAAATACTGATTACATCAGCCACCTTACTCAAAATGATTCTTTTGGGGGAACCTAATAAAATTCTAAGCCCATTTCAGGCTCTCAGTCTTATATCATGTTTACTTCAGGTAAACATTTCTATTTAACCAGAAAATCCAAAGCTTTATAACAGAAGCAGTGCCTTCCACAAGAAAGTTGTTCCTAACATTTTAGCTTTTAAGGAAAACTTCTGGTATTTTAGAAACTGAGTTTGAAAATAGAAGTAGACTAAAGTAGAAAATTTAGACCTGTGAATCTGAAATGCCACATGCTAATAGATAATTCAAGGGCCCCAAGGATATCGCTAAAGGTTTGCTCTCCAATAAGGAAAAGAAATTATATTGATATTCTAAAGCTTTTTTTGGCTCTTAATTTATTTTGAAATGTTTTAAAAGTTGTGTTCAATGGTCAGAGATGAGTATCTTTCATTGTGGTAATCTACAAAAAGAAGATCTTTGAGTAAAACCCAAAATATTGAATCTAAATTTATACCAAATTTTTAAAAAATAATTGAAAGAAACAAAAGTTGGATTATTGGGCAGGGGGGGACATATAAAGTTCGTTTAAAAATAACAGTGTGAAAAACTATTCTCCTTGGCTTACAAGCTTAGATATCACAACAATTGAGCTTCAGAAAGAAAAGTTTCAGATATTACTGATACTTTTTCAAATATAAATTACATATATTGCTATTATTTTTATGTTTAAGTTTTAAAAGTTTTTTTTGTTAAAAAAGTGGAAAATTAGATGGCTCACAATTTAATTTATAGATATTCACCTGAAGCTTGAGCATTTTACGATAGACTGCAATCAAATCCCTATGTCATCAAGACATCATCACAGTTTCTTTCAATTTCTATCAGTTACATTTCAATAAATTTATCCTAGAAACATATATGTAAATGTCAAAGACAAATTTATGAGGATATAGATAAATAGTACTCTTTATAATAGGAGAAACCTAGAAACATTCATCAAAAGGAAACTGATGAAAAAGAAAGTTGCAGCAAATTATATCATCTTATTAAAAAGGTTTATTATGTTTCAAATGTTATAGGTATACACACCTGGATGATTATATACCAGATTTTATCAAGAAACATTCTTAGTGGAAAAGAATGGGAAATGCAAGGAATTATCATTACCTCTGAGGTTTTTTTTGGTATGGTTTTAATTTTACAATGATTTTGTTTTGAGATACTTTTGGAATCTTCCCCATCCCCAAAGCAATAAATATTATTTAAGATATTCACATAGTAGGTAGGCATGGAGCTCAAGCCCAGCCCTGTGTATGTAGGCTACAGAAGGTGGCCAAAAGGGTGTCAGAGGTCTGAAGCCAGGTAATCAATTTGGAGATAGAAAACAAATAAACACCAGAAATCAAGGTTAGGTGGTGGGTTAAATCTTGGCAGGGAGTCAAAACTGACAAGTTATCATCTGGGATGAGGTCAGAGGTTGAAAGAAGCAGACATGCAAGAGTCTGAAAGCACTGTGATATTAAATGACACTGCAATGTTATTATGGTCAAGTTTAGCAAGTAGCCAGATTACTCATACCCAATAAATCGAGGTGATGAAATTCACCTGCTGATAAGAAACCATGAGACTAGTATATAAGGAAAATGAATGATTACAATATTTTGCTAAAAACTAAGAGGATAGGATAACAGAAACCAAGATAGCCAGTTTGAGCAAAATAGGGTCAAGGAAAATAAAATGCGCACTCCATTTAGCAAACAAATAGATATCCGTAAGTGGTAGTATCTTCTTTGTCTGCCAGAAAGTCTTTTTCCTACGTTCTAATGACGTAGAAAGGGATCTAAAGATGTGGCTAGCCTAGAATATCAAATAAAGACAGGTATGTAAAATTGAATAGGTGATGAGCAGTTTAACTGACAAGAATGGAGAGTGCCACATTCTACATTCTACTCAAAAGCAGGAACTTCTCCATATTCTTATATGCAGTGCAGTCATTTGGGAGAATGGTAAGTATTTTTAAGTCACCCTCTTTGGGGGCTAATTTAACTGCACTCTCTCATTGTGGCTACCTAAAAATATAGTCCTACAACTTCCCACTTTCAGTTTGTTGAGTTGTTTTTGTTTGCTTCCCCTCACATTTTTTCCTAGGATGCAATCCTTTCTCCTTTGTTGTGTTTGCACAAGCCACTTTCTCGTCTCAAGAAGGTCATTTAAATTTTCAAGTTTATTCTCCAAGGACAGTTACCCCTCCCAACTTGATGTTATCCATGAACTTAAGGAATAAGAGCTCTACTTAATCATCCCAGTCATTGATAAAGATATAGTAATGGACCTAGGACAGTATCTGAAGCATCACTCAATAGCCACCCCCATCCCTCAGGGCAGCGTCAACCGATTAATAACTACTCTTTGAGTGTGACCTTCCAAGCAGTTGCAGACCCATGCTTTAATAGCAGGATCTCAACTCTGCTTTGCTGCTCCCTAATTAATGTCATATGAGAGTGAATTAGAAGCCTGACTGAAATAAAGATCTTGTATCTATTGCTTTCCTCTTAACCACAGGGTCTGTCACTATGTCACAGAGGGAATTAGATTAGTCTGATCTGATTTGTTCTTCATAAAGAGACATTTAAAAAAAAATCCCCCCTGAGAGATCCTATATGTTTGCAAATTGAGAATCGGTGAATAGAGAGCACATAGCAGGCTTTGTGCTTCGAAAATTTACACTCTGGATACAGAGGTCCCTTAGCAACCAGAAGAATTAAATGCATTGTGACTTTTATTTTTAAGTACTAGGATCAATGTATAGCCATACATTTGCTCATCATTTTCCGTGACTTTCCACACAAAAGATATGAATAAGCTTCAGTGCTCATTTATTTGCTATTTTATTTGCCTCACACATCTTATACAGATGTGTGTAGAGACTTAAGATCCATCCCTAGATTTAAAAATTGGTCAAGATCTCTGAAACAAGGCTAAGAGAGGATCAAGGATATGATTTAAAAATAACTCAAAGGAATAACAAGTACAACATCTATGACAAGTTCATTGGGGCAACTCTCTTCCTGATTATACTTGAAAAAATTCTTCTCTGTATTTTACCTTAATTTTAAGAAAATCCTGTCAGGATTATTATCCAAAAAATATACAGCACTCTGAAGATCACTCACTACTCGATATAGTTTGGATGTGTCCCTACCCAAAATCTCATCTTGAATTGTAATGCAGATCGTAATCCTCATGTGCTGGGGAAGGAACCTCATGGGAGGTGATTAGGTCATGCGGTCGGTTCTCCCATGCTGTTCTCATGAAAGTGAGTTCTCATGATATCTGATGGTTTTATAAGGGGCCTTTTCTCCCCCTTATTCTTCTCTCTCCTTCTGCCCTGTGAAGAGGTGCCTTGAACCATGACTGTAAGTTTCCTGAGGCCTCCCCAGCCATGCAGAACTGTGAGTCAATTAAAGCTCTTTATAAATTACCCACTCTAGGGTATTTCTTCATAGCAGCATGAGAATGGACTAATACATGACTAGAATCTCTACCACAAGGAATCTAGAAGATAAATATATTTTGTAGAGTTCTTAATCTTTCAGTGTATGCAAATTGACATATGTATGTACCTAAGTTATACCAAATTATCAAAATAATGTTTTTCTTTAACATGTTCAAGTGAATAAAATAAATAATGTGAAATATGATCAAGAAAAATTATTGATTAATCAGTAAATACTAAATTATTTATAAGAAACAAAAATAAGACAGATTTTTTTTTATCCTTTCAGTAAATATCTGTTGAGCACTTATTATGTGTTAGGCACTCATGCAAACCTTGGAGATACAGGGGAAACATATCAGACAAACTTTCCTGACCTCCCAGAGACTACATTGTAAGGGGAAGAAATAGACACGAATCATATAAGTGAGAAAATAAATATACTATGTAAGTTTCAGTAACTGATGTGGTAATTTAAATACAACTAATTGGAAAGGATTCTCTGAGCAAAGAATAAAGGAGGTGAAAGCATGAAGCACATGGTTATCTGGGGAAGAATATTTTCAGGCAGAAGAATAACAAGGACTAAATTAAGATTGTTTTTCCTTTAATTTAATGCAAGTGACCTGATCACTGTAGCCTCATATGCTGAACTGATGTGGAAAAGATAGAGTCACTGTGTATATACAGAGGCCAGTGAATTTTAAAATGAGGATATTACTTTTGATTCCCCAGCATAGGTCACAAATATTTACAGTAAAACTTACCCTATAATAAATTTATATGTATAATCTTTTTCAATTGAAAGTTATTAATATTTTATACAAGAAATATTATTTTTCAAAAGTTTTCAATGAAATTTATACATTACAAAAACACCTCCTTGAATAGTATTTTCTTAATTTTAGTAGTTACATTTTGAGAAGTTATGAGCAGGAAAGATTTTCCTTATAGGTAGGCACACACACATCTCTCCATTCAACATACACATGTATGCATACTCCTATACCACAAAAGTAATGGAATATTAAAGTTAACACTTGAAATTCAAAAATATTAACTAATTCACCTTTTATAATCTTAGAATATGTACCAAATAGCCAAGTAAGTAATTTGAAATAATCATGCTTTATATATTAGAATAAAGGGAACACATTTGTCTTATTTAGAACAGCTTAAATTCTGAAGCCTAATGAACTGAAAAATCACTCGACTTGATTGCCAAATGTGTGCTATCCTTTTTCACCTACTCTACTTTCCCCCTCAGAATTAAGCATACAAAGTTACCATTGGCACCTGTACAAAAGAAAATCTATAACGTAGGGCACTTTTCAAGGTGTTTCAATTTGAAAGACTTAAAAACAGTGCAATTTTATGGAAAGTGAATGGTCTTATCCTTTTTACAATTTCAATGTCTGATTGAATCAACTCAAGCATTCAATCAATCATGTTACAGGTAAGGCCAGCTATAACATGACTAAATTGTCAGGTTAACCTTCTGTGGATGTAATTGGCATAATGTATTATCCAAATTGTATGAAAGGACATTGACATAAAGTATAGTTTGGAATTTAGAAAAAGATGGCTAAGATGATGTCCTCTTAGGTCATAGGGGGAATAGGATCAGAATATCCTAAGATAAGCCCATAATTGACAAAGGAGATAGAAATATGACCTCCAGTTAACACAGTGGACCAGGGCAAGGGAAACAATAATGTGTTAGGGCATGCCAGGTTGCATTAGCCAGAGTGTGGCTTGTTCTCGCTATAAATTACAGACACAAGGGAAAGTGCTTAATACTAATGAGGTGATGCTTGATTACTCACGTGATAGCAAGAGAAAATGTCATCTCTCCGTTAATGCCATTCATTTTCCTGAGTAAGAAAAAAAAAATACATGGTTGTAAGTTTATAAAAGTTTAGGCACATTTGCAAAGGTAGAACTGTTACAGAAAATAAAATCATTTTATGGAAAACCTTAGACCTTTTGAGACTGACATGTTCCTAGACAGCCTTTTTCCCCAACAAACTGTTCAGATGGACCTATTTATACATAATATCAGAGTTACAGTTGGGAAAAAAGTACATGTAAGGTAATTAATGACAAAGAATTAGAGGAATAAATTTTCAAGTTCATAATAGTTTCCATAAGGCAAAATTAAGCAAGCCAAATTGGTCAATACTTGGCACAATTTTCATGCCACGCTTTTAAAAAATACTCAGGGTGATAGTTACTGTTATAATTCTCCTCTCCAAATTTTGAATTCTTAGACACAGAACAAATTTCAGCTGAATTCACCTCTCTGTGATTAAACAGACTGTCAATACTTGCCTATAAAATGTTATTGCTGTAAGAGTGATCAATGATTACTGTCCATCTGACAAAAATTATGTGACAACGAATCTCTCCTTATTGCACAAAATCAATCCACGGAAGCAAAAATATAAACTGTGTTCCTGTGAAATGGAAACATTTTCCATCATCATACTGATATGGGAGGGGGGCGGGTCCTTGGCGAGGGCTCCACTCCCGGGACCGGCGCCCAGGGACTTAGTTGAGGACAGCCATTCTTGCCTTCCTGCCCAAATGTTGCATTTTCCAAGACCACCCTGGCCCGCCACTCTCTCATCCTGTGCCTATAAAAACCCCTGAGACTCTGGTGGGCAGAGACACAAGTGGCTGGACGTGGAGAGGAACACTTCGGTGGAAGAAGACACAAGCGGCTGGACGTCCAGAGGAACACTCCAGCGGAAGAGCACACTGACAGGCACCGACAGGCACCGGCAGGCCAGAGACTGGAGGAATGACAGGGAGTTTGGCTGGGGAGGTCAGAGGACAGTCCCACCGCTGGGCAGCCCAACTCCAGGGGAAAACCACCTTCCCACTCCATCCTCTTTCTGGCCTCCCCATCCACCTTGCTGAGAGCCACCACCACTCACTGAAAATTCTTGCACTCATTCCAAGCCCATGTGTGATCCGATTTTTTCCAGTACACTTAGGCAAGAACCTGGGATACAGAAAGCCCTCTGTCCTTGCGATAAGGCAGAGGGTCTAAGTGAGCTGGTTAACACAAGCCACCTGCAGATGGCTAAACTGAAAGCTCACACTGTAACACACGCCCACGGGGCCTTCAGCTGTAAACATGCACGCTGAGACTCTGCCTTGGGGTCAAAGCCCCACAGCCTGCCTGCCTGCCTGCCTGCCTGCATGCTCCCCTACAGTTTCGAGCAGCAGGGCACTAAAGAAGTGAGCCATACCACAGTCGCACGCCCTGCAAGGGAGACAATGGAAATTTTCCCATTTCAATATTAAGCAGTTACACCTGGTAGCTTGGCACTCCTTATCAAATAATGCACATATGATACGCTGAAGACAGAGAAAAAAATATCTACTGAGGACAGGATAAGAGCCTGCCTTCTTTACTCTTAGATCAGTGGTAATTTTGCAGTTGAAGAGGATATTAAAATATTCTTTTTAGAATAACAAGTCTAGGAAACACAAGATATCGTATTTTTCTTTTCTTTTCCTTTTTTTTTTTTTTTTTTTTTTTTTTTTTTTTTTTTTTTTTGAGACGGAGTCTCACTCTGTCATCAGGCTGGAGTGCAATGGCACAGTCTCGGCTCACTGCAACCTCCGACTCCGGGTTCAAGAGATTCTCCTGCCTCAGCTTGCTGAGTAGCTGGGATTACAGACGCCTGCCACTACGCCAAGCTAATGTTTGTATTTTTTGTAGAGATGGGGTTTCACCATGTTGACCAGGATGTTCTAGATCTCTTGACCTCGTGATCTGCCCACCTCGACCTCCCAAGCCATATCTTTCTTACAATGTATAACTTCTGTTTTCTGTACCTAAACTTCTTGTTAGCATGAAACATTATACGATCATCTACTTTTATTTTTCTAGACATTATGTATATTTTATTTAAAATTAGTTTTTTGGCCAGGTGTAGTGGCTGACACCTGTAATCCCAGCACTTTTGGAGGCCAATGTGGGAGGATCACTTGAGCCCAGGGGACAGAGGCTGCCATGGACCATATTCACACCGCTGCACTCTAGTCTGGGCCACAGAGTGAGACTGTCTCATAAATACATACATACATACATACATGCATACATACATAAAGTTAGTTTTTCTTTTGGAAGGTAGGTGATAAGAAGTGGAGAGAAATAAGGAAGCAAGCTGCATTATTAATCTTCTTATAGTAAGCTCTAAGGAATATCCACGTTTTTATTCAATTAGCATAAATAAATATAAAAGCACAAATAAGTGTTCCAAAATACTTTGATATTGGATCTATTGTTTCAGATTCTACTTCAAAATGTATAAAAATAGAAAAAAAAAAACCTATTTGATTTTATCAAATACTTTGTAATTCACGAGTCCTGGTTAGATAACTTGCCTAGTTGGTAGTGCTAATATTTGACTTGAATATATCATGAATTTTGCTCGCAAAATGGTAAGCATGTATATGATTTTTATTAAAAATATTTCACCTCCCTTCCCACACACTTGTAACAATCCTATTCAGCAGAGAGATAATGGAAATTGATGTAAATATTAGTTATTTATTTATCCACCATTGTGAAAATGTGTGATAGAGAAACTTGGAGATAATTTCAAAAAGGCAATATCCTGAAAAGAAAGACTTCAAATGCTGAAATTCCAAGTACAGTTTTTTGGCACATGGTAGGTTTTTATTAAATTTGTCTTTATTAAGCAACAACAACAAAAAGAAAATTAAAAAATACATAGCTATTGATATGGTTTGACAATGCATCCCCACCCACATCTCACCTTGAATTGTAATAAGGTAGGAGGTAACTGAATCATGGGGGTTGGTTTTTCCCATGCTATTCTCATGATTGTGAATAAGTCTCATGAGATCTGATGGTTTTATAATGGAGCGTTCCCCTGCACACGCTCTCTTCCTGCCACCACTTAAGATGTGATGTGACTTTGCTTCTCTTTCACCTCCCGCCATGATTGTAAGGCCTCCCCTGTTATGTGGAACTGTGAGTCAATTAAACCTCTTTCCTTTATTAACTACCCAGTCTCAGGTATGTCTTTATTAGTAGGGTGAGAACAGATTAATACAGCTATGTATTTCATGTAATGGTACATTCCCAACCCTCCCATTCAACTAGTAGGTTACAAATAGGTGGGATACCAATACCCTTCCCATAGAAGTTCCATCAATTCAATCAGTCCTCTTTGATTTCTGGAAACAAATAGGTGGGATACCAACACCCTTCCCATAGAAGTTTCACCAATTTAATCAATCCTCTTTGATTTCTGGGAATGTCTGATGAATAAAGTATGGACCTATGCATGGTCTGGAATGAACCTAATCTGAGATGAAATTCTGAAGTGACCCAGGCACCTATAAAGGTAAAGGTATTTACATTTCAACCAACTTAAAGTAACAGTCCAGGCTGCTGGGGACCACATCACCATATTGAGATGTAGTAGATCTGATGTACTTGTTTTTTTGAAGATTTATGATTTCTCCTTTTTACAGAATATTGCTTATAATTGTCCTATGGAATTTTGCCAAAATCTTTAAACTTACAAGAAAAATCAGTATTTTCAGAGCTAAGTGTTTTTTATTATATGTGGGAAAGCATGGTCAAACTAAAATTTCAACATTCGTCATGGTAGGTTACAAATTACACTTTATTCAAATGTTGAGGTATAAAATTTTAGCCCATGCCAATGAGTGATGACTAGATTGTTCTCATCAGCATCTGACTCCATGTTCCTCTTAAAACCATATTTTTGTTACATGCCTTTCACTAGGCAGAAATCAAATACATGGATGATATTACATGCCTATACATGTAATTTTTAAAAATCAAAATATTTAACTTATAATAAAACAAAAAAGAAAAGTTTACAATAAAACAATAGATATCTTAATATGTAAAGTGCCTGTATTAGTCCGTTTTCATGCTGCTGATAAACACATACCCAAGACTGAGCAATCAATAAAAGAAAGAGGTTTATCAGACTTTCAGTTCCACATGGATGGGGAGGTCTCACAATCATGGTGGAAGGCAAGGAAGAGCAAGTCATAGCTTATGTGGATGGCAGCAGGCAAAGAGAGAGCTTGTGTGGGAAACTCCCGTTTTTAAAAAACATCGGATCTCATGAGACTCATTCAGTATGATGAGAACAGCACGGGAAAGACCTGCCTCCATGATTCAGTCATCTCCCACCAGGTCCCTCCCACAACATGTGGGAATTATGGGAGCTACATTGTGAGATCCGGGCGGGGACACAGAGCCAAACCATATAAGTGCCTTTGTATAGAAGTAGAAGTAATGTGCTGGCCCAGCTGTCTAAAGTTATGAATACAATCACTGTGGCTGCCAACTGATAGAAGTGTGTGGCACTGACCACTCCTATGATATAAACAACATTGTCATAAGTAGCTAGGTTTCCTAAAACCATGATAAGTACTTTGACAACTTCTAAACAAAACAAGGTAGACTATTCCATTGATTTACATGTTAATTTTATTCCTAAAAAATTCAGTGTATCTTAGTACTGTGAAGAAAAACTTCAGTGTGTATAAAATAGAGTTATGTTCTAGACTCAGACTGGAAACAAATCTTTCAACCACTTGAATGTCTAGCTCCATAATAAATATACTGCTGTATAAAACACAGAAAGGATTTTACTGTGAAAGACTATCTTCCCCAGCACAGTTCTTATAAACTTCTGCATCCCTTTTGACTACAGGCTCCCAATCATTGTATCAACAAAAGATTTTCCTTTGAATTTCTAAAATGCCTTCCAGAGGAACATCACAAGCCATTTTAAAACATGGACTAGGTCAAGACCTCAGGTAGAGATTTGAAGCAGGCTCTACAGAATATATCTGTGCTATGGAACTGCAAGTGATAATCTTCATAAACTAAAAACTATAATTTATAATTTTCTCTTTTTAAAAAATATAACTCCTGTATACTGTGAGTCAACAAACTGTCTTGGAGGCGATGTGTCCCAGGTGTTTGGAGGAGAAAGAGGTATCCCAGGCCTCTGGGTATCTTAGGCCTCTGGATAGATTCTTTCATTACCCTAGTCTTTATTTCCTTCAACGGTAAGTTCTAACAACAATGACTGGTTTGGTCAGACTCTTTTATTTCTACAGCGGGGGAAGAAGTGCTCATCAACTGAAAGCTGCTCTGAACAATTTCTGACTGTCCTAGAATGAGCTGGAGAATGGTGTCATTACACAGAAAGAAGCCTCACTGCATAAGGAAAAGCCCAGACATGGATTCCAGGTATTTCCTGTTGGTTTAAGTGCTGCCACTAACCCACCCTAGAGTTTGTGCAAAGTCACTGGGTCTTTAAGCACTTCAGTTTTCTTATCTGTAATGAGTTGGGAGTGATTGATGATCTTTAATGCCCTTTCTAGCTGTAAAATTACAGACTTTTTTTTTTTTTTTTTTTGAGATGCAGTTTCACTATTGTTTCCCCAGCTGTAGTGCAGTGGCACAGTCTCTGCTCACTGCAACCTCCGCCTCCCAGGTTCAAGCGATTCTCATGCCTCAGTCTCCCGAATCGCTGGGATTAGAGGTGCCTGCCACCATGCTCAGCTAATTTTTGTACTTTTGGTAGAGACAGGGTTTCACCATGTTGGCCAGGCTGGTCTCCAGGGAGAATAAACTTATATTATCACTTCAAAACAAGCAAGAGTGCCAGAGACCAGCAGGGGCTCTCAGCAGTTAGAGGAAACAGTAAATGATTAGTGATTTCCTCTCTTTATGATGCTGTGTCTGCTCAGCTCCATTCAGTGGAAAACAATAGTTGTACCTAGAGACTCATGGTATGCAAGGGGTCAGAAGGAAAAGTCTAGGCAAACACTCTTCACTCCAGACCTTTGAGTAAGACATCCCAAGAGAAGTGGTGAAAAGAAACATGGCTCCTTTGCCCACCAAAATAAAATTAGGCTGGTAATGCTTGATTTCTCTGGATTTATTTCTGTAAGTATCTCTTTTATGTATTGCAATGAAACTTGTAATGTCCCCATATAGGCATTAATTAAACCATATTATAATTGCCTCTTTTTTCCAATAAAGCAGAACTATGTAGGATATGATTTTGTTTTGCCTTGTCCACAGTGCCTAGCACAATGCTTGACTTGTGACAGAAACTGTATATATCCTGATATATACATTTATATCTATAGGTATTGTACGTATTTTCTAAATTAATATAGATGTATATCCTAAATTGACATATATGGTAATAATATATATATTTCCTAAATTAGAATTTTTACTTTTTAATTGACTCATTGTAATTACATATTTCTGGGGCACAATTTGATATTTTGATACATGTATATGTTGCATAGTATTAACATCAGGGTATTTAGCATGTTCATCACCTCATGCATTCATCCTTTCTTTGTGGTGAGAACATTCAAAAACCTCTCTTCTAGCTATTTTGTAAAATGCAGTACCTTACTGTTAAGCATTGTCATCCTACTGTGCAATAGAACATGATAACTTTTTTTTCCTATCTTATTGTGACTTTGTACTTGTTGATCAATCTCTCTCCATTTTCCCTTCCCTCCTCTTATCCAGTCTCTTGTAAGCACTGTTTTATTCTCTGCTTCTATGATATCAACTCCCCTCCCACTTTTTTTTTTTTTTTTTTTTTTTTTTTTTAAGATTTCACATATGCATGATACCAAGTGGTATTTGTTTTTCTGTCTGGCTTATTTCACGTAACATTATATTCTCCAGATTCATCCATGTTGTTGCAAGTGACAGGATTTAATTCTTTTTAATGGCTGCATAGTATTCCATTGTGTATCTATACCACCTTTTATTTATTCATTGACTCACTGTTGGACACTTAGGTGGATTCCGTACCTTGGCATTTGTGAATACCACTACAGTAAACATGTAATAAACAGTTTTAAATGATTCTGTAACCCACTTCATTAGTTGGTGATGAGTTTTCTTTTCAAATTTCCCTGAAAAGTTTTATTTTGTATATGACAAAAATCAATCCATAAAGTAAAAAACAAACAAAAACTCTTAAATTATAATTTTGTGTATGCTTAATATAAATTCAAGAAAATATTTCTGAAAGCCATCGACTAAGTAATAATCAACCTAACAACAAAGTTTAAAAAAAAAATCACTGAATTCTATTGAGTGTCTCTGGGTTTCTATTTAATGTAACTCAAAAACTCTTATTTTAAAAAGAAACGTCTGCAATTAGAAGAGGCAAAAGGTACATCAAAAGCTGTCTCTAATTATTACCTAAGTAGGTAAAACTGAGCTCCTTCCATGATCAAATATAAACTAGGTAAGGTAAAATTAGTTGAGTTACCCTGTTGAGGATTACACAACCATAAAACAAACAACCAATTAACCAATTCATCATACATCAAATCAACTACCTGTGAGAGAGAATGATTGTTTCTATAAGAAAAATGTAAAATCATGAAATTATTGACTGTTAGATCTTGGCAAGAATTTACAATCATCATGTAGTCAATTGAATATAAAAACATGTTTTAGGCTGGGCGCAATGGCTCATGCCTGTAGTCCCAGCACTTTGGGAGGCCAAGGCGTGCAGATCACCTGAGATCAGGAGTTCAAGACCTTGCCTGGCCAACATGTTGAAACCCCATCTCTACTAAAAATACAGAAATTAGCCTGGTGTGGTGGTGGGCGCCTGTAATCCCAGCTACTCAGGAGGCTGAGGGAGGAGAATTGCTTGAACCTAGGAGGTGGAGGTTGCAGTGAGCCGAGATCATACCATTGCACTCCAGCCTGGGCGACAGAGTGAGACTCCATTTCAAAATAAAACAAAACAAAACAAATAAAAAACAACAACAAAAGAACATGTTTTAACACTAAATTATTTTTCCTTTTTTAATTAAATGTTCCTGTTACTGAATGATTGCTTAGTTACCTAAAAATGCTACAATTTTGAAATTTATTTTCTTATTTTTATATTATTACTCAAAGGTATATTGAACTGCCAAACAGATGGGTTTTAATACCTCCTGTATACTCCTGTATCACCTGGGACATATGTCTGCTAAAGTCCTGAAGACACTGTTAATAATTTTTGGTTTGCTTGCATGTTTATCCACACAAGCTTTTTGAGCAAAGAAGCTGTGTTTTCTGTATCTCTATATTCCCAGCATCTAGACAATCTGGCCATCTATGTGCTCAATAAAAATTGAAGTTGAGGCCAGGCACGGTGGCTCACGCCTGTAATCCCAGCACTTTGGGAGGCCGAGGTGGGAGGATCACAAGGTCAGGAGATCAAGACCATCCTGGCTAACATAGTGAAACCCTGTCTCTACTAAAAAATACAAAAAATTAGATGTGGTGGCGGGTGCCTGTAGTCCCAGCTACTCTGGAGGCTGAGGCAGGAGAAAGGCGTGAACCTGGGAGGCGGAGCTTGCAGTGAGCCGAGATAGCACCACTGCACTTCAGCCTGGGTGACAGAGGGAGACTCCGTCTCAAAAAAAAAAAAAAAAAAAAAAATAAATAAATAAATAAATAAATAAATAAAATTGAAGCTGAAAATAAAATAAAATTGATGTTAAACACAATTATAGGAGGCCATTGTCTTCGACTGCGCTCTTGCACTAGACCCCATCAGACCAGATCAAACCAAAATGGAGTCACTCATGCTAAATGTCACATAAGCAAACTGCAACTTTTAGGAAACAGATAGATCCCAAACAGCACAGATTTTCCCTGAAAACAGGGGATTCCAGTCTACATGAGTCAGCATAATAAGGAAGATCTCTCTGTTTTAACCCTTACCAAAAACTAACTCAAGTAACCTAGTGTTAACCAATCACCTTTTTTTCCTTTGTTTTGTTTCCTTCTCACCTTACAAAACCCACTGTTCTGCTATTTCCCAGTGAGAGCTCACATTCTGTTTTGTAGGATGTAAGCTGTCTTGATTCATGAATTGCAAATAAAATCCAGTTAGATCCATAACTAAATTTGTTAGAATTTTCTCTTTTAATAGGAGGTTAGCACACATAATTTACTATGATTCCAAATTAAAACAAACATAATTACTATTTTAGTCAATTCATGCATATATATATATATATGTGTGTGTATATATATATACACACACACGTAGACATGATTCCACTAGACTACCAGTCCTTAAATTATGCTGCGTATGAGTATTACCCATGGAGTTGAATAAACATGTAAATTTCTAGTACTTGCTAAGGTATTCTGACTTAGTAAGACCAAAGTACAGCCAAAAAAGTTGAATTTTTTAAGGAAGCATCTTAGGTTATCAATATATTAACCATGTTTAGGAAATACCACACTAGACTTCTTAATATGTTGAAGTAGCTCATGGACTCTCAGTGTTACTTTCACAAGAGCCCAAGTACCCAAACTGGGAGCCACTAATCTAAGCCAACCCAGACATAAAGCAACTGGAGTGAAAAGAGTTCCTAAAAAGTAAGAGGCAGAGTCCAATTTTAAAAACTGGTACCAACATTTGAGTTCCTAGAGGATAAACCCAAACATACATACAATGAGTAATTCAACTTTAAGCCTCCTGTTTTAAGATTATGAGAAGATCCTCATTTATACAAAGAATAAATGTCTTAGGTTACATAGAAGAATGCTGTTGCTATCTGGAAGATGAAATATGTGTGCAAGAATGCATGTGGTCATTGAAATGCAAAGAAATGCACTGTGGTAGATACAGGTCCAAGACTGCCTTTCCTACAGCCCTGGGGCCTGATGCACTTCAGAATTCAGAAGGTTTCAGATTTTAAGAAGGTACTCTAATACAGATACCTTGAGAAGAAAATGGATGTGAAACTGGCCTACAGTTTATTCCTTCTATTCGTTAAGGATTAAGGATTTGGGGAAACTATCAAGACAAAAAATTGTCAAATCTTCTTGTAAACATGCAAATTATGAATGTCTTTGGTAACACACTAATGGCATTTGTTTATGTTAGAATAATCATTTATGCAATACTTTCAATATGATGAACCTGGTTGTCTATAATTGGTTATGGGACATAAATCTAGAATATATACATTTATTGGTAAAGTTTCCTAGAATATATCACATAAGTGTTTTAGCTTATTTGATATTAGACATGTTTTATCATTTAAATGTATAACTGCACACATGGTTAAAGGATATGATAATCTAGGTCCAGAATATACAAAATGGCAAGAAAAGAAGTAGGTAGCTACATTAGAGGTCCCAGACCACTCTCCAATTTTCCTTTGCCTTGCATTACTTCTATTACTGAAGTTATTAGTAAAGATTGGTGTCAGGTAAGATGATACTGGATAAGATGTCCAGTGCATGCAAGTCTGATTTAACAATCTGATATTTGACATTCTGATACTTGGTGTAATTTCTGCTGTATAGTTCATAACACTCTCAGAGGGTCAGGTCACCTTGTATTCAAATAACTTGATATTCATGTAGAGAATCATATAAATATTCACATTTAGTAGGATAAACGAAGATAAAACACAGCCTCACAATCAACTCAGACAGATTTTAATATCAAATTAGTGCATATCAGGTGCGATTTACAAAGTAAGTTATTTTTTAAAAATCTTTTAGATTCAGAGTTTTTTTTTTTTTTTTTTTTTTAACATTTTGGGACAAGGGGTAAAAGTTTAAGGAGCAGTACTTGGCCTAGCTCTCTCAATTTCTATTACACTTTCCTTTTACTTTGCCATATTCCCTTATAGCTAGCAGTTGTATGCAAGCTTTCGAATCAGAAGCAAAACAGTGGCCTTATGGTGACTGCAGCAAAGCAATGTCAGACAGAAAAGAGGGTTGGCATGCTTGCACTCTGCGTGCCAATGCAAGATACCAGCTCTGGGGGTATGAAAGCCTATGGTAGGGATATCTAAGCCAGCAGCAGCAGAGCTTCCGGACCTCTACATCACAGCTATGGCAGTATGACCTTGAAATTAGTAGTCCGGTTGTAACTCCTCGATTCCAACTCCTCCAGCTCCTCTGATTTTTGAAACCCCTAATCAGTAAATCTCTCCCTGCTTGAATTCCAAGAGTGCTTTCTGTTTCCTGGTCTGAATCCTGACTGATACAGCATTTGGTAGCAGTGATTTGAGAAATTCAGCTTTTCAAAACATTATATCCTGAGCATATGTATTTTATGACAATTTGTGCTGCAGTTTGTTTGAATCATAAGCATAAGTAGAGGTACCACTCTCCACCCAAGGAAAGCTATTGGCAGCATAAGTAGATACAAACGTCTTGTTGTTCCTTACAATTCGTTATCTTTTAACTTACTTTTATATGTGGATCATGCTGTGGGAAACAAATATGATCATTATCAGTAACAAATAAAACCTTCTTTATGAAAGAGATTTTTTTCTTATGCCTGGCAATTTTCTTTCTTATTGGATATCCTTCTGCTTATATAGTTGCATTTCCTTGGATAGCTTTAGGGTTACTATAAACAGATATCTCACTGACAATGACAATGGCAGCCTTGAAATTCCAAGCCATTTCTAGAAATTCATCTTGAAGCAGCATTTTTAGTTCTCTTTTCATTGATTCTCTTCATGTTATACTATTAGGTCCAGGCGCTTAGTCATTGTTTTATTACTTTGACTAGAAAATAGACAGATATTTGTAAAAACTTCTATAGTGTTGAATTATGGCAAGTACACTATCCACCCAAACAATGCAAATGACAACCATGTGCACTGTTTCTTATTTTTGCAATGTTATAGGAGAACTGACTTGTTTTTCACCTACTAACGAATGGCACCCTCAAGGATCTGGAAACAGTTAACATATTTTTTTCTAATTTTAAAATACAAAACTTGAGGAAATTATAGGCACATGGTAGAGTTACATTGTGAAAACTGAAGAACAGGTATGACCTAGTATAGTGGCTGTTTTCAAACTCCCCTACTACCCTCCTACCCCGGGTAGCACCATTCTTCTGGAAACATCTTGGAGAAAAAGACATAGTATAAGAATGTGAGAGACTTACAATAATGGTAAGTATATTCTTAAAACTGAAATAACACCAAATATATTCATTTGTATTTTAATTAAAGTTCCATTTTCATGTTGGAATTCTTTTAGGTCATGTCTTTTTTATTGGTTGGGAGAACAAGAGTTCAGAAAAAGTTAGTATTGTAAGGTATTTTAACAGTTGCCATTTAATTGATATCTTATAGGAAAGTAATTACTTTGCCTCCCATAAAACATTAATGTAAAAATGAAAAAGAAAAAAATGTACATCTCAGAGAAATTAAGAACATGAGTTTTTAAAATATTTTTCCTTGAATCTTAACATTAACTCTAAAGCTACCTTGAACATTTCAATAGTAATTTTCTCTTAAAATAAAAACATCAAGAAACTGATATCTAATTCAAGTAAAAAGAGAGTTAATCAAAACTCAGAACAGGGTTGCTGTACTGACAAGCTACAGAGAGCTTTCAGATCTCAAGATATCCCAGTAAAAATCACTATGCCCATTTGATTTTTATATTTTTGGTTTGGCACACATAAAGGGAGATTAAGCCCATTGTACATGATCTATGTAGTTCATTCAAAAAAGTTCTAGCAAAATAAAAATATAAATTACCATTTGCCTTATCAATATAATAAAATAAAATTGTTATTGGATTACAGATTGTTTATAGCTAGCTGTTTTATATTGTTTATAATATTTCATGGGCTAACAATGATTAAGTGATGACTACTTTCCATTTATTTTGGGAGAAAGATTTACAATATTATTAGAGGTTTTTTCTCTATTATTTTCTAGGCTGACATAAACAATTTTATACAAAGTTTACTTTTCTTATATAATATTATGCAGGGATTATGCATTGGCTTTTAACACTGAATTTGTGCAGAATTATAGGGACCAACTTAATGTGATAGGCTTTCTTGAGGGGATTGACTTTGCGTAATATGGTTCTTTTTTGATCTCACACCATCTTGTAATTTGTGGCTTCACAAACAGGTACAAATTAAAAGTGAAGCTTAATGGTATATTTTAATGAGTGTGGACTGAATGTTATCAACTTAGGATGCAGACATTTTAATTAGGGAGTAGTTCTATTTTACTTGATCCCTTGACTGATAATTTCATTTTATTCAAGGACAATCTTAGGACACTATAAATGATATATAGTAGTAAATGTATGCTCCTTAATCCCTGCAATCCCAGATACTCATTATTCCTTGTCCTTCTCTGTTTTACACAGGGTGCATATGATCATCTCCCACACTATTTTAAAATACAGTTTCTCATTTATTTTGTTATTTGTTGATTGTTGAGTGTCTAGTTGACCACAATTAGAATGTAACCTCTATGAGGACGAAGAGTTTCATTTGTTTTGTTAACTGCTATAGTGCCAGCACCTCAAAAAGAGCTGGCTTTATAGAAGATGGTCAGTACATATTTGTTGAATTAATAGTGTCAACATAAATAAATATAATTTGGGAAAGCACATATTTCAAATCTGTTTTAGAAGTTAAGATTTATCTTCGCTATAATTATATAAAGCTCTAATACAAGGATTGGCAAAGGTTTTCTTTAAAGGATAATGAGTATTTTAGATTTTGTGAGCTACCTGATCTTGTGATAATTATTCAATGGCACAGTTGTGTGTACGTGAAAGCAGGTATGGATGATATAAATATATTGACATAGCTATGTAATAATAAAACTTTATTTACAAAAAGAGGGGGCAGACCCAATTTGGCCTATAGGTCATAGTTTGTTGGCCCCTGGCATAATTAATCAAGTAGCAAGGCAATTGACATTTTATTTCCCTTTTGGACCCAGTAAGGGAAATTTGTGTGATATCATTACAATCTCCTTTGAATGGTTTGCTCACAGGTTTGAAGCTTTTCATTTTTTTCTAGTGACATGGGAGCCACACATTAATATGCATAGGAAGCAAAAGCAGTCAAACATAATCAAACTATTGCTGGAACACACTGTGTGAAAAAATTTTTCCTAAACAAAGTTCAAAGTCATTCAAAGAATGCAGCTATTTATAAACAATTTGTAAAAACTTTAAACAAAAATGACAGTGTAAACTGCTTTTATTTCTTGGGTATGGCATGAATAAAAAATTACATATAATCATTACATAGCAAAATTACATTTGTGCTATTTTGAAGTATAGGACACGCAAAATAACGGATGTCACTATGGTGCTTTTAATATATTTCAACCAAAAACAAAACAAAAACTGAAACATCAAATAAAACAAAAAAAAAAAACTTGACTTTATGTGCCTTTAGACCTTCACATTGAGGCTCTTTATCCTTTTCTGCCTTTATTGGTCCAACCTTTTAAAAAGCATAAGCTACATTCAGAATCTCTATTCCTAACTTTCAATTACCCTTCAACAGATTGCAATCTGATCCATGGAAATCACCCATTCCAAAGTGCTTGAGCACTACATCTTTCTCAAAGCCAAATCCAACAGTCCTAATTTTATCTTCCTTTGCCTTGCTGGACATCTTTCAACCTCTTCTTAAGACTCAGTTGTTTCTTTGCATTTTTTTTCTTCTTCTTTATTTTTTGGTGGTACACATACACCATGGAATATTATGTGGTCATAAAAAAGAATAAAATCATGTTTGTTGCAGCAATATGGATGCAGCTGGAAGCCATTAAGTGAATTAATTTAGAAACAGAAACTCAAAGAGAACATATTCTCATAAGTGGGAGCAAAACAAAGGGTTCACATGAACATAAAGATGGAAACAATAGACACTGTCAATTCCCAAAGGAGGAAGGGAGGAAGGGAGGAAAGGGAGCAATGGTTGAAAACTACCTATCAGGTACTATGTTCATTATTTGGGTGATGAGTTCAACAGAAATCCAAACCTCAGCATTATGCAAATAGACCCATGTAGCACACCTGCACATATCCTGCCAGAATCTGCTTTAAAAAATCAAACTCGTTGTTTGATGTCATTCCCTTTATTTTATGGCAATAGTAAACATTGTTGTGCCTTGTTATTCCTCATTAAGCAATGATGCAACACATTACGATTCTTTATCTATTAAATAGAATCACTTGGTAACAAGCTAAGCTCCATCATTTCCCTCAGATTACTACTTGTTATCTGTACCTGTCTCTGTGCCTTCAGATATGGTTTGCTCAGGATTGCAGTTGTTCACTGACAGATCTGAGGATCACACCAAAAGCATTTAACTCTGACTCCTGCCTTCTGCTATGCTGAGCTTCCCATACACAGAAGCAACATTCTTCTCTTCATTCAAATATTTAATGATACAGCAAACACTTTGAATATTTCATTTGTATATGATACTAATGAATAATAAACCCAATGCAACATTTTTTTTTAGCCATTTTCTTGTAGGGAGGAAAATGATCTTAAACAGGTCACAGCAATGTAATATGATATTTACATCTAATTATTGAGGAAATGTGATGAAGGAAGAATACACATCTATTGCACACAATTAGGGATGGCTTCTTGAACACAAATTTGAAGTGGATCTTCAAGGAAATAATGGAAATAAATAGAATAAATGCTTTCTAAGTAGGGAAACAGCATACTAGACGAAGCTGCAGTGCATGACATCCAAAGAGGAGATGGATCTAGTTGGATAATAGTAATAAATGTTTGAAAGTATTTTGGGCCAGACATGGTGGATTATGCCTGTAATCCCAATAGTTTGGGAGGCAGAGGTGGGAAATCACTTGAGACCAGGAATTCAAGACTGGCCTAGGCAATATGGCGAGACTCTGTCTCTCTAAACCAAAATTGGCAGGGTGTGAGCCCAGACGTCGAGGCTGCAGTGGACCATGCAATGTGCCACTGCACTCCAGCCTGAGTGAAATAGCAAGACTGTATCACACACAAAAAAAAAGAGAAAAGAAAAGAAACGAAAAGAAAAGAAAGAAGGATATATTGAGATATTGGGGTGGTAGAGGGGTCGTAGTGGTGGGATTTTAAAATTAGGATATTTCTATGTTACCAGGACATTCTTTGCCATTTCTATTTTCTACTTTCAAATTTTGCATCCAGTCTTTGTCAAATAGTAATTTTAACATGTTGCTTTCTATGTATGATGAAACTTTCTTTGCATCATTATTTGTATGTCTTGCCTTCCCTGCTGATCTGAATCATTATTCAGGCAAGGATTCTCATTGTTTTTATTCCCCTTAAAGAATATATTTAGCACAGTCCCTCGAGTAGAGGCTCTACAAATTCTTCCTGAATGAAGGAGTCTCCCACTCAACTCTACCAATAAAAACATCATAGCCCCTTGCCTACTGCTTATGTTCAATTCACTAATGCCCAACAAATTAATCCAACTTCTCTCTCTTTGAACTCTCCCAATGTCAGGCTAGATGCAATGGAAAGTCTGCCTTTTACTTATCAGAATTTCAGGAGTGGCATCCTTTCCATACAAAGCACCACCAATGAGTGTGCTCCGTGAGGATGTACTACTATGTCACACAGCACACATAAAGACTTCGTTTTCTGATTTAAAAAAATCTGGAAAATATGACAAACTATACTAGAATGAAGTGAATGGCTTTGCTATTTTGCACCACTAGTAGAAAGCCATTATTCATCAATTTTGTTCAATCCACCGAACTGTGAAGCTTTGCAACAGAAGCATCATTATGTGAGAAGAAGAGTATGACTATTATTTTAACAAAGCTTTTGTAGTTGCCATCAATAGATAAACCTTGAATTTTTATCTCTGTTAACTTAGTGGCATGAAATATAGGCCTTCTTTGCCTTCAAAGACTCTGACTTTATTTGAGATTCGCTATACACCCCATAATAATTAGGACTTGATCATGACTCTTGAGTAATGCTTTTGAAGGTTTACCATTAAAGGAGGCTTTTTATTTCTGCTCCACACAGCACCACACAAAATAAGCTGATGCTAGTGGTAATTATATCTAGTGAACTTAGTCACTGTGCAAAAGCCAGGCTGGGAAATTTACATGTAAATAACCTCTCTTATCGCTGCAATAGGCTATCTAATAATATACATTTTTGATTTTTCTAAATTAATTATAAAAAACTGTTTTCTATCAAAGTGAACTTTTAAGGCATCGCGATAGAAATCAAAATAGTGTTTCCTTCTAGGAGAGATGATTGAGAGGGTGCATGAAGGAACCTCTCGCGGTATTACTCTATAGTTTGATTTGGCTTATACAACTGATGGCCCATCCAGTTGGACATTTCAAATTAGAGCCCTTTGCACTTCTCTATTTTCTAATATAATTTTAAAAAATAAATCAAACTAGAAGCACCAAGAAATCAACTATTATTTCTGAAATTATTTTATGTAAGGCAACATGTGAAATTATAATTATTCAAAAAATATAGTTATCTAAAAACTTATAATCTAGAACATAAACTTTAAAATATTTGAATGCCAACTGAGATTTTAAGTATATTAGAAATATATGAAGATAGATTTATATGGAATTATTAGAGACAGTATTTTGAAGGTTAAACTTTTATATGAAAGTTTCCTGAGATTAGATATGAGCTTTCAGTTTGTCATAAAACCCTTGATTAAATTCATATTTTTGATATAGCAACTTCTTGCACGTATGGAAAATCAGGTCATCTGTGAGGTAGAGGTAAATGCCTTAGCCATGTACTTTTAATGTTTTTAGCCATATTCCTGTCAGACTCATTAACAGCAACTTTTTATTTAGACTTATGTAAGGGATGATAATTAAATATGAGTTCTATTTTCCTGTCTTTAACTTAAAGCAGAATCATGTCTTCTGCCCATGATTCTTTTCCATTGGGTGCAACGTGTTTAACGAAAATAAACAAACAAATCATTTATTTAAAGATCACAGTATAGTTACTTCACATTATTTATATACTAATATTCCCTTTACCTTGATTTAAGCTTACCCCTAACTTCTGTGATTAATTATGCATTTCTTTTATTTTATCTCAAAAATATTGCCTAACTCTGATGGTTTGACTGTTCTCAGTTCCATCTCTTACTCATGCAGATATATTGCTCTTTACCTACTAATTGTGGCCTCAGTGAAAGCCACAGAGCTTTTAAAGTTTAAGTATTGTACTATGTTTTTTTGGGTTTATAAAAACCAGCAGAGTACAATATTTAAACTTCAAAAATCTGTTGAATTATATCTGTGTCAATGTCAGGTTCTTGGAGTTAATATTTATTTTAACACATTTGCGGTGGGATTTTCTCATGATTGCACCTCTAAGTATGTGCAAAGGGAAGTAACAGATGCTATACAACTGAGCTGGTAACCGCGACCAATAACCTGTGGTTTCTAGGCTCTTCTGGTCCCAGGGACAGCCAAGGAATGGCTGAATATTTCCCTTTCTCTTTCTGCTAGTCACTCAAAGTGGTTTTTCAAAGACGACACCCTTCTCTGCAAGCTCTTTCTTACTCTCAGCAAGTGAGTTTGTTCCCTACCTCAAAGAATAAAAAGAAATCAGTAAACATAAATGCTTTGATCTTACCTCTTTTCCTATAACGAATGTATTAAAAAAAAAATTCAACCATAATCTTTCCACCCCTATGTATGGAAAATGTTCCCCCTTCTACCAAAGTTAATTCCACCATATTTTGTCTTTGAGGGCTTCCTCCCAGAGTTAATCAATTTTTCCAATATCTTCAATATCTCCTCCTTATTGATTCATAAACAAAGTTATGTCCCATCTTGAAACATAAAATGTCTCCTAGATTCTGCTTCTCTCTTTAACTTACCACATTCCTGCTTCTACAAAAGGTAGTCTAAACCAGGGGTCAACAATATTTCTCCTAAAAGGCAGAGAGTAAATATTTTAGACTTTGCAGGCCACAAGGTTGTGCCTACTCAGCAGTTGTAGCATGGTTGTTTTTCTATCCTCTTCTCTTGCTCTCCACTGTCACCATGGTCTGCCTCTTTATTTTCACTTCCCAGCAATTGCAATAGTCTCCCTACCCCTTTTTATCTCTCTTTGAAATTTTCTTAGTGCCCGACGTCTCCTTCTTCACTTTTTCCTCTTTTTTTGTTTTTTGTTTTTTTGACACGGAGTCTCACTCTGTTGCCCAGGCTGGAGTGCAGTGGCACGCTCTTGGCTCACTGCAAGCTCTGCCTCCCGGGTCACGCCATTCTCCTGCCTCAGCCTCCCGAGTAGCTGGGACAACAGGTGGCCGCCACCATGCCTGGCTAATTTTTTTTTTTTGTATTTTTAGTAGAGATGGGGTTTCACCGTGTTAGCCAGGATGGTCTCGATCTCCTGATCTCATAATCTGCCCACCTCAGCCTCCCAGAGTGCTAGGATTACACGCGTGTAGTTTTTACTTTTTAACAGTGCCAGTGATATCCTTATAAATTGTAGATATTATATAAATCCATGCTTGTAATTAGTTAATGAATTATTCTTGTGGATAAATAGTGATTCAGCCCTGGGAAGAACAGGTGATACTTTCTGATCTCTTCCCCATCTGTGTATTCTACCTTCTCTCCAGACATCCCAAACTGCCCATTCTCCAAAGTCCTGTTTAATTACTCCTGGATGCTTTCTTACTTCCATATTCCTTTAACCTTACTGTTGCATCCTTCTATGATGTCGTTGTCTACTTGCCTGTTCATCTTTCAATTCTCCATACGGGAAAGTGCAACCACTTAGATCTTTGTAAGCTTTCAGTGTTAGAATGCTCCCTTAGGTTCTGAACATCACTGATCATCTCGTATGACATTATAAATTTCCAATGTAGTATATTATATACATGAACTTAAAGATACAGCAACAGTGATGTAAACCATGCTATGTTGCATCACAGATAGCAACACATGGCCCCAAGCCTCTCTCAGTATGGCACCTTGATTTGTGTTCAACTGTCCACACAGTTCCACAGCTTCAGTCACTAGATGCATCCTGTTTCTCAAGCCATAAATCTGGATATCATCTTCAAGTTTTTTTTATCTTTGTCATTCATCATGGTTATCCTCTCCAATCAATCATGAAGTCCCTCTGTCCAGCAATTAAATATGTCTCAACTCCATCAACTTTCACTGTCAGATGCCCAATTCAGACAATGATAATTTCTCACCTGGATTATTGTAATTTCCCACTAACTGGTCTCTCTGATGACAATGTTGTACCTCTTTACTCTCTGTGTTACAGACAGAATAATCATTCCGAAATGCACAGTGATATATGCCATTCCTTTCCAACATTTTCATATGTCTTATTGGGCCAATCGTTATTTGGTCCTGTTTCATCCATATCTCAACCTCATTCCTTTATCTTTATTCCACTTTCTGCCTCTCTATTTGCATTCTCTCAGAATCAGGGTTTTATCACCACCCACAGACTTCTACATTTTACTTTCCCGACTGCTTTATGTCAGAATCTTTGTATAAACCGTATACTCTGCTTACCGTGCTTCAAATATTCCTTCTTCCTTTTCTCTAACCACCCCTAACAAACGACCACATATCTTCTTCCTTTTAGCCTTAAATTATATATGCGTCCTTTTGTTGTACTTCCCTTTATTCACAGCTATCCAAAGCTTCACAAATACTGCTTTTTAAATAATGAATTCAAGGTTTGTGGCAACCCTCCATTGAACAAGTTCGTTGGCACCACTCTTCTAACAGCACATGCTCATTTTATGTCTCTGTGTCACATTCTAGTAATTCTTGCAGTATTCTAAACTTTATTATTATTATATCTGCTATAGTGATCTGTCATCAGTGATCTTTGATGTTACTATTTTAAATGTTTTGGCTCACAATAAAACATGCCAATATAAGACAGCAAACTTAATCAATGTTGTGTGTACTCTGACTGCTCCACTGACCAACCATTCCCCTTCTCTCTCCCTCTCCTCAGTCTTCCCTATTTCCTACAACACAGTGATATTCAAATTACACCAGTTAATAATCCTACAAGTGCCTCTATATATTCAAGTGAAAGGAAGAGTTGCATGTCTCTCACTTTAAATCAAAAGCTAGAAATTATTAAGCTTAGTGAGGAAGGCATGTCAAAAACCAAGATAGGCAGAGATAGGCTGAAAGCAAAGTCTCCTGTCCAGTTAGCTAAGTTGTGAATGCAAAGAAAAAGTCCTTTCAGAAAATTAAAAGTGCTACTCCAGTGAATACACGAAAAATAAGAAAGCAAAACAGCCTTATTACTGACATGGAGAGTGTGAGCGCTCTGGATAGAAGATCAAACCTGCCACAGCTTTCCCTTAAGCCAAAGCCTAATCCAAAGTGAAGCCTTAACTATCTTCAATTCTATGAAGGCTGAGAGGTAAGAACGCTGCAAAGGAAAATTTTGAAGCTAGCAGAAGTTAGTTCATGAGTTTTAAGGAAAGAAGCTATCTCTATAACATAAAAGTGCAAGGTAAAGCAGCAAGAGCTGATGGGGAAGCTGCAGGAAGTTATACAGAAGGTCTAGCTGAGATAATAGATGAAGGTGGCTACACTAAACAACAAGATTTTTAATTCAGACCAAACAGCTTTATATTGGAAAAAGATGCCTTCTTGGACTTTCATATCTTGAAAGAAGAAGTCAATGTCTGGCTTCAAAGCTTCAAAAACAAGCTGACTCTCTTGCTAGGGGCTAATGCAGCTGGTGACTTTAAATTGAAGCCAATGCTCATTTACCATTTTGAACACCCTAGGGCCCTTCAGAATTATGCCAAATCCACTCTGCCTGAGCTCTACAAATGGAACAACAAAGCCTGGATGACAGCACATCTGTTAACCGCATGGTTTACTAAATATTTTAAGCCCACTGGTGAGACTTACTGCTCCCCCCGCCCCCCCAAAAAAGATTTCTTTCAAAATATTGCTGCTCATTGACAATGCACCTAGTCACCCTGGAGCTCTGATAGAGATGTACAAGATTAATGTTGTTTTCATGCCTGCTTGCACAACATGCATTTTGCAGGCCATGGATCGAGGAGTAATTTTGACTTTCAATTCTTATTAAAGAAATACATTCACAAGGCTGCCATAGATAGAGATTCCTCTGATGGATCTAAGCAAAGCAAATTGAAAACCTACTGGAAAGGAATCACTATTCCAGATGCCAGTAGGAACATTTGTGATTGGGGGAGAAAGTAAAAATATTAACATTAGTAGAAGAAGAAGTTGGTTTCAACCTTCATGGATGGTTTGAGGTGTTCAAGCCTTCGGAAGAGAAAGTAAGTATAGATGTGGTGGTAATACAAGGAGAACTGGAATTAGAAGTGGAGTCTAAAGGTGTGACTGTTGTAATTTCATGGTAAAACATGAACAAATAAGGAATTGCTTCTTATGGATGATCAAAGATAGTAGTTTCATCAGATGAATCTACTCCCAGTGAAGGCTCTGTGAACATTGTTGAAATGACACAAAAGGATTTAGAATATTATATAAATTAGTTGATAAAGTACCAGCAGAGTTTGAGACGATTAACTCCAAGATTGAAAGAAATTTTACTGTAAATAAAATGTTACCTAACAGCATCTCATAGCCCTAGAGAAATATTTCATTAAAGGAAAAGTCACTTGATGAGACAAACCTCATTGTCTTATCTTAAGAAATTGCCTCCAGTTGGCCAGGTGCTGTGGCTCAAGCCTGTAATCCCAGCGCTTTGGGAGGCCGAGACGGGCGGATCACGAGGTCAGGAGATCCAGAACATCCTGGCTAACAGGGTGAAACCCCGTCTCTACTAAAAAATACAAAAAATTAGCCGGGCGTGGTGGCGGGCGCCTGTAATCCCAGCTACGGGAGGCTGAGGCAGGAGAATAGCGTCAACCCAGGAGGCAGAGCTTGCAATGAGCTGAGATCCGGCCACTGCACCCCAGCCTGGGCGATAGAGCGAGACTCCGTCTCAAAAAAAAAAAAAAAAAAAAAAAAAGAAAGAAAGAAATTGCCCCCAGCCACCTCAGTCTTCAGCAACCACACCCTAATCCATCAGCGACCATCAATATCCAGGGAAGACCCTCCACCAGCAAATAGACCATGACTTGTTGAAGGCTCAGATAATCATTAGTATTTTTTAGCAGTAAAATATTTTTCATTAAGGTACACACATTGAATTTAGACATAATGCAATTACACACTTAATAGAATATGGTGTAGCATACACATAACTTTTATATACATTGGAAAACCAAAAAATGTGTGGGACTCATTTTATTGCAATGTTCACTTTATTGTGGTGGTCTAGAACCAATCCCACAATATCTCCAAGGATTTTCTTTATATCTCCAAGGATTTTCTTTATATCTCCTTCTTCTCATAAGCCTTCCCTGACCTGCCAAGGCACTTATATACACTTCTTATGTGTTCTTATATTATTCTTTACTTCCCTTTGTCAATTACATTGTAAGCATCTGATTATTTTTCTATATACCTCTCTGGACAATAAGTTCCATGAGGACAGGGGCTATGTCTTGTTCCTAATTTATATCCAGGGTCTAATACATAGTAACATGGTCAACATATGTATGAAATAAATGAATAAATAAACAAATAATTACAGTGTTGATGATAAATGAAAAAGGGGTTGGACGGATAATAGTACACCATAAATATTTCAGGAAGAGGCTGCTCAAACTCTTTCTTCTCCTATCTGGTACAATAAAGGTAATGTAGATTAAATTAACAAACACACTGGTTATTTATTGAACACTGAATTATGTATAGAATTATGAACATATTTCATGCCTTTTGTAGGTTAAAATGTTTTATTTAACAACATAGCCCTTTTTGGGCTGGGCACAGTGGCACACGCTTTTAATCCCAGCACTTTGGGAGCCTGAGGAGGGTGGACAACTTGAGACCAGGAGTTTGAGGCCAGCCTGGCTAACATGGTGAAATCCCATCTCTACTAAAAATTCAAAATTAGCTGGGCGTGGTGGTAGGTGCCTATAATCCCAACTACTCAGGTGGCTGAAGCGGGAGAATCGCTTGAACCCGGGAGGGGGAGTTTGCAGTGAGGTGAGATCATGCCACTGCACTCCAGTCTGGGCAGCAGAGTGAGACTGTCTCAAAACAAAACAAAACAAAACAATATAGTCCTTTTTATTTTAAAAAATCTTAAACTTTGTTTTGAGAACCATGTTCATTATCTTCCTAATTTTCCTCGTGGGTTTCTCAATATGGTTGTTTGAATTTTTCTATTAACCATTAAATGAAGGTATCTTGATAGTTTAAAATACAGAAAAAATTCTTAGAATGCAAAGAACACATGAAAAGAAAAAGAAAAAGATTCAGAAATAAGGAAAAATTTAGAAATTGTGTAGTGCTGTGATACAGTTAAAAGGTTTAATGTCAAAATAAACAAAACTGGTATTAATACAGTTTTCTATTTTTCAGTACAATTATTTGAACAAGCATAATTAGAGTACATAAAAAATAATTAGAAAATACAACAGTGAGGACTCTTCATTTGTGGAGTAATTTAAGATAAAATCAACAAAGCAGACATGTATACTGATGTAAAAGTTATTGTTTAAACACCACGGAAGCCAATTAAATGTTGTTAATAAAGTTAGATATAGAAATCACCACATTGATGTCTCTGAAATTTCTTCCAAAAAGTGTACAAAGATAAAAAGAAGGACATAGATTCCCTGTTTGCTACACATGGATGTGTGTGTGTGCACATGTGTGTTCATATAAAAAGCTTTTACTGTTTAGTTTCAAACTATCTGCTCCCTACTTTTTTCCTATTTGGAAAATATTTTTAGTAAATCACCCTTGCTTTCTCTAGACTTGAAATATTTGAAAACAAACATCCTATATAGCTTTTTGCTACTCAATTCTTTCTCTCTAGTTTCCACTCATTTTCTCCTCCTCTCTGAGAGCAACAATGCTAAATGGGAGCAGATTATAAGTAAGTCAATAAAAGGCACATAAACAGAATAGAAAAGTGCTTGCCAACTCTATGCATGTGATTAGCTGACTAAAGAGAGAGTTGGCAATCACTGGTTCAGACTCCAAAGTAGAAGGAAAAAAATTATGGATATGGAACAGCACTCAGAAGATCTGCATTTTCTCACCATCTCATTTAAAGTTTTAGGATAAAATGGTAATGAAGAATAGTAGAAGGAAAAAAATGTAGTATGGGGTGACATGACAATCAGCATGCAATACATCAGGAAGCTTGTCTCAGAGACTGGCTTTCATAAGGTTGAGGAAGATGTATATGATTGTAGATGGTTATGTGATCACCCAAAAATTCAAAACCCATGAAAACAGGCACGTATTACGTCTAACCAGGTATCCAAGGAATTTGTAGACAAGAGAAAACAGTACTGGTTTACCAAATTTAATCTTTTACTCTCTATTAGAGAACATTTTATGTATTATAATGAATTTATGCAGATTAAGGTGATTATTTTAAGTTCTAGGATACATGTGCACAACGTGCAGGTTTGTTACAAATGTATACATGTGCCATGTGGGTGTGTTGCACCCTTTAACTCGTCATTTACATTAGGTATTTCTCCTAATGCTATCCCTCCCTCCTTCCCCACCCCGCGACAGGCCCCAGCGTGTTATGTTCCCCACCCTGTGTCCAAGTGTTCTCATTGTTCAGTTCCCATCTATGAGTGAGAACATGTGGTGGTTGGTTTTCTGTCCTCATGACAGCTTGCTCAGAATGATGGTTTCCAGCTTCATCCATGTCACTACAAAGGACATGAACTCATCCTTTTTATGGCTGCAAAGTATTCCATGGTGTACATATGCCTCATTATCTTAATCCAGTCTATCATTGATGGGTTAGTTCCAAATCTTTGCTATTGTGAATAGTGCCACAATAAACATACGTGTGCACGTGTCTTTATAGCAGCATGATTTATAATCCTTTGGGCATATACCCAGTAATGGGATGGCTGGGTCAAATGGTATTTCTAGTTCTAGATCCTTGAGGAATTGCCACACTGTCTTCCACAATGGTTGAGCTAGTTTACAGTACCACCAACAGTGTAAAAGTGTTCCTATTTCTCCACATCCTCTCCAGTACGTGTTGTTTCCTGACTTTTTAATGATCGCCATTCTAACTGGTGTGAGATGGTATCTCATTGCGGTTTTGATTTGCATTTCTCTGATGGCTAGTGATGATGAGCTTTTTTTTCATGTGCTGTTGGCTGCGTAAATATCTTTTTTTGAGAAGTGTCTGTTCATACCCTTTGCCCACTTTTGATGGGGTTGATTTTTTCTTGTAAATTTGTTTAAGTTCTTTGTAGATTCTGGATATTAGCCCTTTGTCAGATGGGTAGATTGCAAAAATTTTCTCCCGTTCTGTAGGTTGCCTGTTCACTCTGAAGGTAGTTTCATTTGATGTGCAGATGCTGTTTAGTTTAATTAGATCCCATTTGTCAATTTTGACTTTTGTTGCCTTTGCTTTTGGTGTTTTAGACATGAAGTCCTTGCCCATGCCTATGTCCTGAATGGTATTAAGTTTTAGTCTAACATTTAAGTCTTTAATCCATCTCGAGTTAATTTTTGTATAAGATGTAAGGAAGGGATCCAGTTTCAGCTTTCTACATATGACTAGCCAGTTTTCCCAGCACCATTTATTAAATAGGGAATCCTTTCCCCATTTCTTGTTTTTGTCAGGTTTGTCAAAGATCCGATGGTTGTAGATGTGTGGTATTATTTCTGAGGGCTCTGTTCTGTTCCCTTGGTCTAGATCTCTGTTTTGGTAGCAATGCCATGCTGTTTTGGTTACTGCAGGCTTGTAGTATAGTTTGAAGTCAGGTAGCATAATTCCTCCAGCTTTGTTCTTTTGACTTAGGATTGTATTGGCGATGAGGGCTCTTTTTTGGTTCCATATGAACTTTAAAGCAGTTTTTTCCAATTCTGTGAAGAAAGTCATTGGTAGCTTGATGGGGATGGCATTGAATCTATAAATTACCTTGGGCAGTATGGCCATTTTCACTATATTGATTCTTGTTATCCATGAGCATGGAATGTTCTTCCATTTGTTTGTGTTCTCTTTTATTTCGTTGAGCAGTGGCTTGTAGTTCTCCTTGAAGAGGTCCTTCACATCCCTTGTAAGTTGTGTTCCAAGTATTTTATTCTCTTTGAAGCAATTGTGAATGGGAATTCACTCATGATTTCGCTCTTTGTTTGTCTGTTATTGGTGTATAGGAATGCATGTGATTTTTGCACATTGATTTTGTATCCTGAGACTTTACTGAAGTTGCTTATCAGCTTAAGAAGATGTGGGGCTGAGATGATGGGGTTTTCTAAATATACAATCATGTCATCTGCAAACAGGGGCAATTTGACTTCCTCTTTTCATAATTGAATGTCCTTTATTTCTTTCTCCTGCCTGATTGCCCTGGCCAGATATTCTAGCACTATGTTGAATAGGAGTGGTGAGAGAGGGCATTCCTGCTTTGTGCCACTTTTCAAAGGGAATGCTTCCAGTTTTTACCCATTCAGTATGATATTGGCTGTGGGTTTGTCATAAATAGCTCTTATTATTTTGAGATATGTCCCATAAATACCTAATTTATTGAGAGTTTTTAGCATGAAGGGCTGTTGAATTTGGTCAAAGGCCTTTCCTGCATCTATTGAGATAATCATGTGGTTTTTGTCTTTGGTTCTGTTTATGTGCTGGATTACGTTTATTGATTTGTGTATGCTGAACCAGCCTTGCATCCCAGGGATGAAGCCCACTTAAACATGGTCGATAAGCTTTTTGATGTGCTGCTGGATTCGGTTTGCCAGTATTTTATTGAGGATTTTTGCATCAATGTTCATCAGGGATATTGCTCCAAAATTCTCTTTTTTTGTTGTGTCTCTTCCAGGCTTTGTTATCAGGATGATGCTGACCTCATAAAATGAGTTAGGGAGGATTCCCTCTTTTTCTATTGATTGGAATAGTTTCAGAAAGAATGGTATCAGCTCCTCCTTGTACCTCTGGTAGAATTTGGCTGTGAATTCGTCTGGTCCTGGACTTTTTTGGGTTGGTAGGCTATTAATTATTGTCTCAATTTCAGAGCCTATTGGTCTATTCAGGAATTCAACTTCTTCCTGGTTTAGTCTTGGGAGGGTGTATGTGTCCAAGAATGTATCCATTTCTTCTAGATTTTCTAGTTTATTTGCATAGAGGTGTTTGTAGTGTTCTCTGATGGTAGTCTGTACTTCTGTGGGATCGGTGGTGATAACCACTTTATCATTTTCTAGAGTCAGAAATAAGTTCTCATGTTGCATATACCTATAAGAAGGGAAAGTACAATAGGATGAAAATATTGGAGAAATGATTGTTTAGGGAGTCTTCAGAAAAGCCAAAAATGGGACTCTGGCAAGCAGAACAACAACACTTAAAAAACATTGAAATAAATTGTAATGATCAGGAGAAGAAACAAATGCAAACAATTAATTCATATGAGAAAAATACCTGTAGCTTCTTCTCTTTCAATTATGAGGTTGCTTGAGGTTGGGGGAAGTGGTATTTCTCAGTGGCATATAAGTGAATTATCAGAATAACCAATAATTTGGCCATCTGTTCTACCTTCTTAGGATCTGGTTGTTTAATAAATAATCTTTCATGCACACAACCATATCTTAGAATGGTAATCCAAATGGCCAAATATTTCATCCCCTAGTGGGAATAAATGAACTATTTGTATTTGGATGTGAGTGGCAGTTTAAGCACTAACTTCCTGTTAATTACCTTTATATTCAGATTTATTTATTTATTGCCAAAAAAAAAGGCTTGCTCCAAATTTTAGAAATTCGTAAGTATGCTGGAAGAATGAAAACATGTCCAGAAACTTCTTACCTGAGGGACATCTGGAAACACCTATAACACTGATGTTAATAATAAAAGATAGCTTATTCCTCAACATAAGATGCTTTTGCTTCCATAAGAAGCACCAGCAAGAAGATTAAGAAGATTCTGAGAATTTCTAGTTTTCTTTAGAAAATCTGTCATGACTTGGGAGAACCTTCAGATAAAATCTGTCTACCTTCTACTACAGTCTACCTTCTACTATAGTCTACCTTCTGAGTCATAGCCAGATTCCATGGTACCATGCCTTCATACGACCCAGGGCATATATTAATCTCTGCAATGGTCAAATTGAATCCCTCAGTAATGAGTCTTGAGTTGGAGCAGGTATTGCACATCTTTCTCCCTGGATAAAGGAGTTGAGGGGATAACAATAGAGCTTTCTCCAAAGATAAACTTCTTACAGCATCTCCTCTTTCACTTTGCACTCTCAGTAATATAGCAATTGTGAAACTAGTTTTGTTTCACAATTTTGAAACTAGTTTTCACAATTTCCTTGGTAAGGGAAATTTCACATTTCCTTGGTAAACTCTATAGTTTGGTCTAACGTTGTGCTTTGATAATCATCATCACGTTGATATTGGATTACATTTCAATGATGAGTCACTATAAGATAATTTGACTGAGTATATAATTAATAGATTCAAAATAACAATCCTTGAAAACTATTAATATCCTTGAGTATATCCTTCCGAATTAAGTCCTGGAGAAGTTTGAAGAAACTGTTTTCTTTCCTTTTTGTCTAACGTCTAATCTTGTCATTAGGCATTTGCCACACTCCAGGGGCAGTGTAATTGTTAGTTTTTATTTATTTGTCTTTACATTTTTTATCCTGAAAACTTTTAAACTCATCTCCTTTTTAGTTCTTAAAACTAAATATTACATTCTTTGGAATGGATTATGCTTCCTTTCATTACTTTTACTTCTGGATAACTGAAATTATGAAATTGCATTCATCATTTTCTCCCTTACATTTGTTTTTCTATTTGGAAAAAACTATTACTTAAATGTTAATATGCATGCTATAATTTTATTTTATTATTTCTTTTCTATATTCCTTCTCTTTGTTTATTGGTTCAAATTTTTAGAATATTTCTTTAAATGCATCTTCCCATGTTCTAACTTTTAAACTTTTGATCTTATTTTTTTAGTTTCCAAATTTTTTTTCTAAATTTTTTAAATGAATTTATATTATTATTCTCTCTCTACAGATGTTAACTTATTTGACTTTTTCTGTTATTTGCATTTCTTGCTTCCAAAAAATTTATTTTATATTTTTGTTTATTAGTTCTGATTATTGTCTTTTGCATTAAAGGCTCTCTCATTGATTTGATGACCTCTGACTGCTCATTCCTGTTTAAGAGTGAAACATTTAACAATTTGTTGGAAAATCCCATTAATGAGTGGAACTTACACTTTTCTGTTTTTCCCTGTAGGTTTACTGGGCATTTTGTTGCAAGGAATCCACTTTCATATCTGAAATCTTCAAAATCCTGACAGAGAGCCACAATAGAGTATGCCTGATTTTAATGACTTGAAAGTCAACTTGAGAAACAGTCCAGAGAATCTCAGTCCTCAAGATGTAGATTTATTTGCCCTTAATCTCTTCTCAGCCCTCATTCTTAACTTTCCTATCTCCAAGTCTTGGGCATCTCCTAATCAATTTCTCCATATGGCATTCCTCTCATACCATGTCTGACTGTGTTAGGATAGAAGAGAAAATCTGTCCGCTCATTCCAACCACCCACTTTTCATTACTCATAATTTCTAAATCTCCCTGGGTTCTTCAGCCCTAAGAAGATTGCTTGTCATGATCTCCCTGCTATATAACGTAGAATCTTTCAGTTTTCTATGTTCTGCTAAATTAATTACTACTTCTTTATTTGCTTTGCAACATGTAATCATTGTCTTTCATCAACGGTTATTCTCTTTGTCACTCTTCTTGTCCTTGAATGAACATAATTTCTCCATCTAATCTGATGCTTGAATTTAATGGAAGGTAGGGGTGGAGCAGAAATCAATGTGTGTTCTTAATCCTCTGTATTTAACAAGATGAATTCACCCATATTAGTTTGTTAGGGCCGCCACAGGAAAATACTACAGTCTGAATGAAATAAACAACAGATATTTATTTCCTCATGGTTCTGGAGGCAAGAAGTCAGAGATCAACATGTCCAGAGGATTAGTATCTTCTGAGGTCTCTTTCTTTGGTTTGCATATGGCTGTCTTCTCCTCCCTATGTCTTCACGTGGTCTTCGCTCTGTGTGTGTCTGTGTGTCCTAATCTTTTCTTTAAGGAGTTATATTGAAAATAGGTACAGTTATGTTGAAATAGAGCCTTCCTTAATAATCTCATTTTAACCTAATTACTGCTTTAAAAACCCCTACCTCCAAATACAGTCCATTCTGTAGAACTAGGTGCTAGGGCATCAGCATACAAATTTTGATGAACACAATTCAGCCATAGCCCCACCTCTGGTGAAATTAAAAATTATTTAAAAACTGAAGGCAAGAGATCTTAACAGGATATGTAAGACTTTTGTAAGCAGATACCAATACCACAGAAAGGGAATAGGAACATCTAGACAGGCATGTTGGACAAAGATTCAAAAGAGCATGGTCCAGCAGCACAGACCATCTGTAAGTAACTTCATGCGTGTATAAAGGACAACACTCAGAGTTCTTGAAAACCAAAGAGATCTGAGTGCAAATAGCCAAAAATCAATTCCATATGGAACAAACAGACAAAAAACATTACAGCAGCAATACAGGTAAATATAGAGCACCCCAGGATTTATTTTCAGGTTTATGAAACAAGGATCACTAACAGCACTGGAGAACAAAGTTAGAGTAGGAGAAAGACTGACTTGATTTTGTCACGGAGGATTTAATGTATAGCTGCTTAAGTTTCCAACATTCAGTAATACTGAGTGTATAAAAAGAGTTTTTGGTGACTATGAGTTTAGGAGGTCATAAAGGAATGTTCTACCAGTTATCCTAAAAGTTGATGTTATAAAACACTCTGTAATTAAGCTTGCACTGGTGGCACTCTAAATAGATATGTTAGGGGGCAACATAGTGAATCTTCATAAGTACGCCATGCCACCATAATCGTAACTTTTGTTAGAATATTTATTCTCTCTTGGATTATCTCCAATTGATGAATCATATCATTGTTTATCCCAGGAAAACAAATGATCTATGTTTATGGTAAGTTATAATCTATTTCTATAGCAACATTTTCTTTTATGTGACTTCAAGTTATTAAAATACTTAGCCAATGTAGTCTAAACTGTAATCCAATTATTCTATTTTTACAAAATGATAAATAACACAGAATACATACCTTTTCTTGACTATCATTGACAATATTTTACCTCATGTTAGAAAAGAATATATTAAAGGATTATTAAAATGGATTAAAGTACTTAATGGTAGCATGGCATTTATGCCTGCATCAGAGTTAACAAGCAAATGTAGTGAAAGCTGCCAAAATAGGAGTTTCAATTACTTATGACAATTTTGGTTGTCTAGCTATGAATAAACCTGTGAAATTGCACAAGGTGCCTTAGGAGACCATGGCCTGGCCTTCTATTAATCAGAAGAATGCCCAAGTCTAAATATTGACTGGTGATTGCTTTCCTCTCTGGGAGCATCTCAGGAGACTGGCACTATAAAAAAAGAAAACCAAGTTCACAAAACCCAGGGCTTGAAGTAAACATGAAATGAGAATGCAATCCTTTCTGAGAATCAAAAATCAATCCTTGCACTAAAAATGAAATATCTGTCTCCTATATAAGTAAAATGTCAAGACATAGATTTAGCTTTTTCACATATTTGCTATTAATTACTTTTATGGGATATATATACTTTGAATTCTTAGTTATTAATTCTAATTTGAATATTACTTTTTATTAATAGTAATTCAATTCTGCTTATGTAATTTCATGTATATATTATATGTGTTTCATAACTTTATACATAAAATTTATATTATGAATTCTCTCATCAAATGATATTCCAATGAATATATATTTGAAGTGTGTAAGCTTTTTGATCCACATGAAAATACATGTAAATATGCTGTAATTATAAATGCTTCCTCAAGTTTATTTTAGTTGGGAAGTCACAATGTAATGGGTTAAACAGTAGACTTCAATAGCTGAATATACCTTTCATTTAACCCTTAATGTGATATTGAAAGTTTTGTTTTTTACTTTTTTATGCCTTTTTTTTTTCCCTGAAGATTACAGTTTCCCTTCCCTTGCTTATTGAATATTCATGAGTATTTGTGGAATAGAAAATATAATTTGCCATGCACTGTCAAACAAAATCTGCTAGTTATACATTATTGCTTTAAAGCTCCTACTGATATTGAACAAATTAACATATGTAGATAGATATTCTTTTATCAGAAAGTGAATGAAAGCAAGACATTTAAAATGAGACTTTGAATTCAAAATAGCTTTGGGCTCCTGGAAAAGCCTGAGAAAATTCACCTGAAAAGGGCTCTTAAACCACAAGCAAAGACTCTGTAGCTCAAAGGAGAGTGGGGAACTTCACCCCATTCATTCTCAGATGCAAAACACAATTACAAAACTTGACTCTTCTTTCATGACAATACGATGGAATTAAAAAATAATGGTTCTAAAAGTGTAGAGAGCAGATAGTTAACTAAAAATCCTGAAGTTTGGACTCTACCCTAAACATATGAAATTGACATAAAGGGTGTGTTGGGAAAGAGTGGGAGAGGTGGCAAATTCAATATATTTAACGAGGTACCTCTTGAGACACACCAACGTTTGAAAACCATTGTTTAGACATGTGGGTCTTTACTCTCTCATTTTCCATAATTTTATATCCAGATATTACCCTAAAATGTGACAACACTTACTACCTTCCAGAGTGCTGTTACTTTGCCTACTGTGCAGTTGATATTTACTGTTCGTACCTCATACACTTAAGCCCAACATTACAGTTTCCTCAAATTAACACTGATCTGTCTTCTAAAACGCATAAACTAGAGAACCCTCCCCCAATTCGGGTTCACTTTCTAGTCTCTTAAAATAATATTTTCCATCCAAGGCATAACCCTAGGGGGTATGCCTTTTATAATTCAGGGGCAATTCAGACCAGGAGGAATGGGAAATGAGTTTATTTTAAAACATCAGACCATAAATTTTAGGTCTCTCAGGACACCATGGTCTATTTTAAGTTCTACTACATAATCTTAATATTTACTCTGCCAACTATAGCTCCATCTTAATTCATAGGTGACCCTGAACTTCTCTTATGTTTAAAGAACACCTCTCAAAGAAAAATAGGATTTCCTCAGTAGAAATTTGAATTTAATAAGTTTTATAAGACAAAGAGATTGATAAAATAAGGCTAATTATATACCTAGCTCATACCTTAAGGGTTAAAATAAATTAATAGAAACTTAATACCTAGGTAGGCATTGTGCATTTTATGTCTCCAACAGGTTCTTTTTTTACAAAAATTCTCAGAGATTTTAATATGTTAATGCACATTGCGACTATTTATGTGGAGTATAGAGTGTGTACTTGAGTAGATTATTTTCCAAGTGTACTTGAGTAGATTGAGGAATTTGGACTACTATTCCAGGAAACACAGTCTAGAAAAGACTCTCCAAGATTCTTGGTGCTGCATAGATGTTAGGGACTCCAGAGAGTACAGAAAACACCTTGTGAAACAAAAGCTAAAATAATCAACTTCAAGTAAATGAGAAATGCTGTATGCTTGTCTCTTGTCCTGATTTCACTTATCATCAGTGGACATCCCAAATCTTAATTGTTGTAATGTATGTAGGGTTGTCAAATAGCATTTAGACAATAGCAGTCTGGAAAATCTCTTTTCAATATTTCTTGAACTCTGTATTCCAGTGTTAAATTTTCCATGAAACAAAGAGAACTCTGTCAGCCCTATCATTGTCTAATGAAAATTCCTAATCCATATCAAATTCTTTTGTTCTCCACATTTAGCAGTAATCTGATGGTTGCTGGTTTAATATATCTGAAATGCAATGTGGAAAATATATATTGGTTCAGTTTGTCAAATTTCTGATCCTCTTTTTCAGGGCACTTCATAGCACGTATTTTCCTTGTGACTTGTCTTGGCAAATGATAAGTGAGCAGAAGTTCTATGTCACGTCTGGACAGAGATTTCAAGAAATGGTGCATAGGGTGTCATGTCCCCTTCCTTGGGTATTAGACTAACAACTCTCCAGACAGTGTAGGATCTGCAGGTCTGTTTCTCTGCATAAAGATAATAGATATGCCTTTATTGGCTCAGCCACTGAAATTAGGGGCTTGCTTTTTACATCTGCATGACAGACCCTATCCTGAGTCATACATTTTGATATCAGAAAAGAAAAGAAAAAGATGTCCCTAGAAGTTGCTAAAAGTTTTGTTTTCTTACCATTGTGTCATCTATCCATTAGGTAAAGTGACAACATCAACTTTCTTAACTTCCAAGCTAAGAACTTTAATGCTGAAGTTAACTAAAATTCCAGCAAGCAATAGAAACCTGAGCAGTCAAATATCAGGCACTCCTGATATTTAAGTAAAACATATTCTTAGGTAATATATTCCATTTGTGGATTACATATGGCCATTTTAAAATTATATATTCATTTAGCATATGTTATTTTGCGCTTTCTACCAGCAGTTGTCATGGGAGGTGCTCTATAATGCTGAATCACCTAGAAGTTTTCAAGAATTTTGTTCTCGAGACCCGTTTATGCTCAAACATTGTTGAGTGCTCCAAAAAAGTTTTATATATGAGTTATTACCACAAATATATATTCAAAATTAAAACTTAGAATATTTAAACATTTATTTTGCAAAAATTATAGATTCACATGTTGTTGTAAGAAATAATACAGAAAGATCCATATACTCTTTCTCTATTTTTCTCCATTGGTAATGACTTGTAAAACTATAGTGCAATATCACACTCAGAGTATGGACACTAATACAGTCGAGATACAGAATATTTCCATCAGCACCAAGACACTCATGTGGCTCTTTCATAACCATGCCCACTTCCCACAATCCCCATCCTTTCCTTAATCCTTGAGAATCATTAATCCACTCTCTATTTCTGTGATTTTGACACATCAAGAATGTTATATGAATAGAAGTTATACAATATGCAAACCTTTGAGCTTTTCTTCAGTAAGCATAATTCTATGAAGATTCACCCAGATTGTGGTATGTATCACATTCTATATGTTGTTTATGATTGTTTGTGTGTTCATTGTTACTGCTAAGTGGTATGTATGTGCCACAGTGTGTTTAACCCTTCACCCACTGGCGGCCATCTAATCTCATATTTTTTAATTTGCATTTTCCTAACAGCTAAGATGTTTAATATATTTTTGTGTGCTTATTTTCCATCCATATTTTCTCTTTAGTGAAATAGATATATCTTTGTCATTTTTCCATTTTTAAATTGAATTGTTTTTACTACTGATGAGTTTTGAGAGTTGGTTATAAATTTCAGATACAATCCTCTGTCAGATATATATGGTTTGACATATTTTCTCTAAGTCTGTACCTTGTGTTATCTTCCTTTTAATGAAGTATTTTGAGGAACAAAGTTTTAATTTCGATAAGGTTGAGTGTTTCATTTTTTTTCTAGCTTTTTTATTATTATTATTATACTTTAAGTTCTAGGGTACATGTGCATAACGTGCAGGTTTGTTACATATGTATACTTGTGCCATGTTGCTATGCTGCACCCATCAACTATTTTGCCTACTGCTATGTCCCAAGATTTTCTCCTAGGTTTTTTTTTGTTTTGTTTTATTTTCCTAAAGATTTTATAATTTTGTTTTACTTTTAAATACATAATCAATTTGAGTCATTTTTTGTATAGAGGTGAGATTTATGTTGATATTTACATTCTCAATCCATGGATGTCCAATTGATCCAGTACTATTTGTTAGAAAGGCTATCTTTTACCATTGAATTGCTTTTGTAACTTTGTCAAAAATCAATTGGATATTCGTATGGGTCTCTTTCTGGGTTCCCTCCTATTTTCCATTGATTTTTGTGCCTGTCTCTTCCCCGGTATTACACAGTATCATATTCTCCACCAGTACCTCTTACTTTACTATTTTTCAAAATTGTTTTAGCCATTCTGCTTCCTATAACTTTCCATATAAATGTGCACATAATCTTGTCTATATATACAAAACACATTTTGCTGAGATTTTGATAAGAATTGTGTTAAACATTTATGTCATTTTGGCTAGAATAAACATGATGACTATATTTAGTCCTCCAGTCCATCAACATGGCATATCTCTTCATTTATTTAAATCTTCTATGTTGTTTTTATCAACATTTTACACATGTATAAATCCTGTACATGTTTTGTCAGACTTACACCTAAGTATTTCTCTTGTTTTTTTCTTTGAGGAATTGTAATTGATCTTATATCTTCAAAATAATTTGCGGTCCATGTATTTGTCATTAAAATACAGAAATACAATTTTTTTTGTATTTTTATCTTATATTATGTAATCTTGCTTAACTCATTAATTCTTGGAGTTTTAAAAAATAGATCCTTTGGAATTTTTCTATATTGATAATTACGACATAAGAAAAATTGTATTTCTTCCTTTTTGGCCTACATACATTTTATTTTCCTTTCTTGCCTTATTACACCACCTCAAACTCCTAGCACTGTGTTAAATAACAGTTGTAAGAGTAAATACCCCTGCCTTCCTCCTAATTATAAGAGGAAAACATCCAGCTTTTTACAATTAAGTACAATGATAACTATAGACTTTACTTATTTATTATTTGAAAATATACCTTTTCATTTATCATGCTCTATTCCTAGTTTTCTGAGTTTTTTTGGGGGGGGGTGGGGCATGCATGGGTGTTGCATTTTGTCAAGTGTTTTTTCTGTATCAATTGATATGATATAATATTGATATGGTATTTTTTCCTTTAAATTTAGCCTATTATATGATGGATTATATTGATTGATTCTCTAACATCAAATAATCCTTGCATTTTAAAAATAAACTCCTCTTGGTAATGGTGTACAACTCTTTTCATGTATTGCTGAATTATATTTGCTAATCTTTTCTTAAAAATTTTTTAGTCTCTATCCATAAGTGATATTGGTCATTAGTTTTCTTTTTTTGTATTGTGTTTATCTGGTTGTGGTATCAGAATAGTAGTGATTTTATAAAATAATTTGTAAGTGTTCCCTTCTCTTCTGTTTTCAAGAAGAGATTATGTAAAATAAGTGTTAACTCTTCTTTAAATGTATTGTAGAATTCTCCGCAGGAAACCATCTAAGCCTGAGAATTTCCGTTTAGAGTGGTTTTTGATTGTTAATTCAATTTCCCTAATCATTAAATGACAAGTAAAATTATATTGTATTAGTTGAGTGGTAGTATTTTGTGTTTGACCAGGAATTGGTCACTTTCATCTAAGTTGTCAAATTTATTTGTGTAGAGCATTTTAGTAGTATTCTCTTATTAGAATAATTATTACTAGTATAATAAGAGAATGCTACCAAATAATAAGTATAATCTTTTGTTTCATTTCTGATGTTGGTAATTTGTGTCTTTTTTTTTGGGGGGGGGGGGTCAGTCTTGCTGGAAGCTTGCCAATTTTATTGAATGGCTTGAAGAACCAGTTATTTGTTTTATTGATTATTCTATATTGTCTCTCTACTTTCAATTTATTAATTTCTGCTAATATTATTATTCTTTCTACTTTCCTTGGGCTTATATTGATCTTTTTTTTTTTTTTTTTTTGTCTAGGATCTTGAATTGGAAAATAACATTACTAATTTTGGGCTTTTCATCTTTTGTGATTTATATTAGCACCTCAAATTTCTCTCTCAGCACTACTTAACTACATAGCAAAATTTTGATATGTTGTATATTAATTTTTATTCTGTACAATGTATCTTTAAATTTCTCTGAAGACTTACTCACTAAATCATGGATTATTTAGAAAAGTGTTGCTTAGTTTCCAAGTGTTTGGAGATAATCCTGTTGTCACTCTGTACTGATTTCTAATTTGATTTTATTGTGGTCAGAGAACAAACTCTGTGTGATTTAAATTCTTAAATTTGTTAAGGTTTATTTTATTGTCCACATAATTATCTGCCTAGATATATGTTCTGTGGGTACATTAAAGAATTGTATCTTGCTGTTGTTGGGTGGAGTGTTCTACAAATGTCAGTTAGATGTTGTTGGTTGATGGAGTGATTGAACTGTTTTGTATTCCTCCTTATTTTATCTAGTTGTTCTACCAGTTGTTGAGCCAAAAGTATTGAAATCAACAGCTATTATTGTGTGTTCGTCTATTCTTCTTTCAGTTTTTATGACATTTTGCTTTACATATTTGGCATCTCTGTTATTTAGTACATACAGATTTAGGATTACTATGCCATTTTGGTGGATTGAGCCTTTTTATATTTGTGTAACATCCCTCTCTGTCTTTAATGATTTTCTTTGCTCAAAAGACTACTAGTGCTTTCTATTAATTCATACTTATGTAGTACACTTTTAGAAATATCCTTTAACTTTCGAATTGCCTACATAAATACGCTGAAGTGAATTTCTTACAGACAGAAGTAGATGACTCATATTTTTAAATATATTATGCTAAATTATTTTGATTGATGTGTTTAAGTTGTTTATATTTAATGTAATTATTTTACTTTAGTTTTATGTCTGCCATTTTATTTTTTGTTCTTTGAAGTTTATTTGTCTTATCTCTCCACTTCCTTTTTTCTGCCTACCTGCGCATTCATTTTCCATTTTAATTTCTCTACAGTGTTTTTGAGTGTGTCTCTTTGCACAGCCTTTTTAGTTACTGTTCTATGTATTATACACACATGATTTATCGGTCTTCTGGTTTTATCATTTTAGCAGTTTGAATGATAAAAAAAATTTTTATTTCCCTATATATTCTTTTGCCTCCCTGTTTATAGTATACTTATCTTAAATATTTCATTTACATACATTTCAAACCACAAGAGTATTATGAATTTTGTTTCTACCATCAGATATAATTTAGACAACTCAAGAGGAGACTAAAAGTCTATCATATTTAATTCTCTATTTTCCTTCCATGCACTTTGTTTTTTTCAAATATACTAATGCTTTCTTTTACTTTTTTTTTCTGTTTAGATAATTTATGACACATTCTTTTAGAATAGACCCGCTGATGACAAATTCTCTTAGTTTTACTTTCTCTGAGAATGTTTTTATTTCCTTTTTATTTCTGAAGTATATTTTTTATTAGATCTAGGAGTTTGGTTTGGCAATATTTTTCTTTCAGCACTTGAAAAATGCTGGGCCACATCCTCCTAGCCTGCATGGTTTCTAATGAGAAATCACTACCATAGAAATTATTTTTCTTCTATAAGTAAAAGATTATTTCTCTCTGGCTACTTTCAATATTTGTTCCTTTGTCTTTAATTTTCATACATTTGCCTACAACACATCTTTGTGTGGATTTCTGTGTATTTATCCTATTTGAAGACCTCTCAGCTTCTTGAATCTGTATGGTTATATCTTTTGCAAATTTGGGAAGCTTTCATCCATTATTTCTCTGAGTACTTTTTTCAGTCTCATCCTCTTTTCAAAACTTCTTCTAATGAGACTCTGATAGCTCAAATGTTCAATCTCCTGTTATAGACTCACAGTGCCCTGTGGCTTTGTTTAGTTTTTCTGTCTCCTTGTTCATTGATCCTTTCCTCTGTCTTTTCCATTTTTCTGTTGAGCTAATCTATTTGAGTTTTGTTTCAGTTATTGTATTTTTCAGTTCTAAAGTTTTCATCTGGTACTTTTTATGTCTTTTATTTCTTTTTGATCATATTTTTTATGTGTACCAACCGAATTCATAATTGTTTACTGAAGTATTTTTATGATGGTTGCTTCAAAATATCTGTCAGCTAATTCCAACATCTCTGTCATCTTGGTGTATGCATCTATTGATTGTCTTTTTTAAAAATTCAGTTTGAAATCTTCTTGGTTTTTGATATTACAAGTGTCTTCCATTGAAACCTGGATATTTTCAGTATTCTGAAACTCCAGCTTTTATTTAGATCTTCTGTTTCAGTTTTTAGGTTTTTGTTTGTTTTTGACACACCTCTGGCAGGGAAAAGGGAGGTTTTGCCTCATTACTGACAGGGAGAATTTCAAATTCCCCACTCAGCCTCCACCTTAGGCAGACATACCTTGGATGTCTTCTCATCACTGTTGGGCAGGGGTGAGAGTTTCAGCATCCTATCAGGCTCAAGTAACATCCCCCTGCCTGGGGGGTGTTAAGACTGCCTCATTTCTGTTCTCTGTGGGGCCTCAACTGAAAATATGAGTTAGTAGTGAGGAATGTTCTGAATCGATGAGGCATTCTCTAGCATCATCCCAGCTTAGAGAGGGAGGGGTAGCTTGTTACTGTCAGGTAAGGATGAAGCCAGGTTATCTATCTCTAAGTAGTGATGAAGCTTCATTACCATCCAGTGGGGATGAAAATCTCAACTTCCTACTCAAAAGTTTCAGACATCAATCAAGTGGGGGAATTGGCATGGATGGGGGTGGGGACACAGGATTATTTTTCTGTCATATTTAGCTGGTACAATGTGGTTATTATGTGGACCAAGCAGCCAGCTGCCTATTTCTTGTCCTACACATAGAACAAGTTCTGGTTACTGCTTTTTTTTTTCTATGACACTTGGTTTTTCAAATTGCCATTTTCTTCAGGTCTAATTGTGGGATTATTATAAATTTTGGAATCATGATCACTGTACTTTAAAAAATTATTTAAACATAATTATCTTCAGTTCTTTTACCATATTTATAATGGTAGCTTTGTCATTTTTGTTAGCTAAATCCTACCTCTGGATCCCCTCAGAGACAGTTGACGAATTCTTGTTTTCTGTTTTTTGGGGCATATCTCCCATTTTTATTTCTTATCTGATAAGTGTTCTTGAAAACAAGATGATTTAAATACTATATTGTAACAACACTGGATTCTGACATTTTCCCTTTGAGGAGTTTTGTTTCTGCTTTTGTTTTCTTGTTTTTCTTTCTTCCTTATTTTATCTTTTTCCTTCTTTCTGTTTTCTTCCTTTACCTTTTTTTTTTCTTTTTTTTCTTTTGGTATTTTATCTGTCTGGACTAAAGCTGTGGCATCTGCAGTCCCTATCATTTTTGTGGTGTATGACTGCTTGTATTTCTGCTTAGGTGTGTTTATTTCATTGCTTAAAAATTTCAGCCTGTCTTCCTAGGGACTGCTTCTGTGCTGTATAGCTAGGGAACTGCTAATAAGACCAGGCACATGTAGATTACTTGAGCCCCTTTTGTTCTTTCCTATGCACATAGATAGAAGACTGCTAGGAATAGATATGCGGCCTTCATATCCAGTTTCTCTACTTCTATTCTATTCCCATTCTCTGCTTGTTAATTTCTTGTCTGTTGATCACTCTAACAGCCACTAAACTTCCCCATTTACTAACCATCAAGAATACTACTTTTCCTGAGAAAGCTGCTGAGCACCATCTTTTTTTCTCTTTCCACTTCAAAGCAATCCAGTGTTCGTATTGGCAAAGCTGTTGGTCTTCATCTCCTGCCTCATCCAGGTAGATCTACCTTGCTAACTGAGCGGGGAGAATAAGAGCAACTGCAGTAGGAATTCTACAGATTCTCACTGTATTTCCTCATAGTTCAGCAATTCTTCCTGAATCTGTAGAATTCAACAAAAATCCTACAAATTTCCACCATATTTACCCAAGGTTCAGCAAATTAATGGAGATGTGTTTCTGAATAAACACATCTCATTTAAATTTTTCCCTTTAGTGGATTCCCTGAGCCCTGAACTGTTTGTTTAAAAAAAATTGTCCAGTTTTATCATTGTATTCTCTGACCTTCTTATGTTACCATTTACTGAAAGTTCTGTCTGTTGTACTTATATTTAAACTCATTTCTATTTCGATTGGATCAGGGACTGTCATAGTAACGAATAACCTGCTTTATAACATGTTCTATAAAGAATTGGTCATAATTTATCTAATTAAATATTGCCAGCAAGCAAAACTGTTATCCTTTTCATAGTCATGACCTTAGGTAATTTGTCTTTATATTACCAGCATCTGTCATGAGGTAGGTGCCAGACAAAAGGCTGCTGACCTGAATCTAATGGAAATGAAGAAAGGATGTTTATCATTGAATGCATGATAAAATCCTTGCATTCTAAAATCAGTTCCAGAAAATAAACAAGCGAATAAACAACAAAATTCCCTCTAAACCAGTGAGTAAAAGGATATTATCTTAAGAAAACAAACAAACAAAGTTTACAAAAATTAATTCAGCTAGTCTAATTGATTGGCTTTATCTGAATAATTTATGTGGTCTTTCAATTTCCTGCATAATTTTTTTTTGGCTCAACTCTCATATACCATCATTTAAACTATCTTTTCAATGTATATATGCAGATTAGTAAGTAAATTCCTTTTAGCAAAAATGGAAGATGAAGATAAATTATACCAAAAAAAAAAAAATCCAAAACAAACAATTACACAAAGAAGCTTTCAAAAATTTAAGGAAAGGTTCATAATTGTGCTAAAATTTCTGAGTCCATTTAGTAAAGTGGACTGAAGAAATAGATATCACCACTGCTAGAGAGAAGAAGAATCTGTGCCTACAGCCGAACTTGGAGGGTGCCTGATTTGAGGCCTTTGTGGCAGGGTGTCCACTCCAGCTGTGAGCACACACAATTCTCCCTTTGGATGTTGCTGCCACTGAACCTAATGTGAAGCTTGGCCTGTACTTGTGGATAACCTCAACACTGGCAATCCTCCAGGCCTAGATTTGGAAGCAAAACTCAGATGAGCCTCTGTCATATTATGTGAAAAATGAACTCAGGAATCTCCTTAATTAAATTTGATTCACTCTATTTTGAGAAACAGATGAAATGTCATTTTACATGTGAATTAGAATTGTTAATATATGTCAAAAATTTGTCTAGCAGTGACATTGTCAGCGGAAAGGAGGCTTATATTTGTTGAAATCAAATAACAAAATAAGTATTAAAATTTTTTAAAACTGACAAATCCTGTTTGGACTTTAAAGATGCTATCTCTTTGGGTTTATTTTTCAAAGTGAAGAGCTTGAAGTGGCTAACTTTGGTGGATATTGCTTGTAATCTCATCAAAAGAGAACAGAATAATTTTTGTTGGGGAAAAATATCTCTTGAAATTTTAAAGAAGGTTCTAGCATTCATGGGTGCATAGCTCATGGCAATCTCAGCAATTTCTGTGTTTGACTGTCTTACGGGCTGAACCCTAACAGACAATGCCTGAACAGAATTTGAACCAAGTACCAATGCTTACAGTGTTACCGTGATAGTTCTAAGTGACTTGTAATTGAGCTATAACTGTGATTTAGGAAAAAGGTTTTTCTGATACAGTCCATAAAGACAATAAATAAACATTTACTTTTAATGTAATCTAAGCCCTTCTCTCGTTTATTTAATTTTTATTTCCCATACTTAGAAAGTTTAATGTCAAAATTACAGCTAATAATTTCTCAATTTCTAAAAGTCAATCTAAAACTATCATTTATTTAAAGGCAACTGCTACTTTTAGCACAAGGCAGTTGTTGGACATTTTTAAATAATGATATTTTAGTGAGTAATGCTACTATGTGACTTCTTATCAGTGTTGATTTAAAACATATATATTACAATAGTTTCATGGAACTAGAAAGAAATAGAAATGAAGGAAGTGGTAAGACTTTTGTTCTGTGCTATTTGCTTTTGAAATAGATCCATAAATTCTACGGGCGATTCTGAGTAAGAGTGGGATTTTAATAAAGGCAAATATGATTGAAATTGAAATTGAAAACTTCCACAGGATTTATCACAGTTTTTATCTCATAGATAATTAAAAGTTATATGTACAATTCATTATTACTATGAATATTATTTTTAAGAAAAAGTATGTAATCCAACTTTGAATTTGTGAAATAAAAATAGATAAGGCATAACACTTCAGCCTGACCCCTCATCTGACAGATTCACATTTACATGAATGGTAACGTAACTTTTTAAAACACAAAATTACAAGACAAATACTTTCTCAGCATTTCACTAGTCAGTGATGCTAACTGTAGCTTTAGGAACAAAATCAACCCATTTAATGAAATGCTTACTTAAACACCAACAGCATTATTACATATGTAACGGTTTGGAAATACTGCATTACACTTGGAAAATGCCCAGCACCAGTGAATCAATTTTCTATCTGCTTTGTAAAAACAACTTCTGCTTTATTGCTTTTTGGAAATAGAATTGAAGCAATGCTTCACAAAAGCCATTAAACACAACTTGTGACAAAATATAAGACTTCTGAGTAAACTACATTATTTCTTCATTTCTTTTAAATACCTAATGGTGTAATGAAAACTGATGAGACTATTGACACATTCACATTCTCAGTTATGATATCTGATCGCCTCAAATTAAAAACTTGAATTGTGAAATGAGATGACAGAGCAATCAACCTCATAAACAGCTTACTGCTGAATAATCCAGATTTTTAATTGGTCAAACAAAGTAGCATTTAGTGTTGGAAAATATTGAAGATAGTCTATAATTAGAACAGTTAACACAATGATGATTCTTATATAGCAGCAACACATTAAATATTTAACCGCAAGGAAAGAAAACAATTTTAAACTGGTGAATGAAGGAATAATCCTTTGGGAATTCTTTAGGGTGTTTTTAAAAATAGTTCCTTTAGAACCTAGTTGTCAAATACCATATTGTTAATATTGCAGAAATTAAAGCAAGGAAGAAAAAGAGCAGTGTCTTTTGATTTTGCATCATTTTCTAAGATAGAAAAATAAATATTGGGAAAGTATGGGTTTTTAAAAAATGCATTTGTCCAGTTGCTTTTAAAGGTATTTATGTGGTTGAAAAACTAGATTTTAACTAAAAAGACATGCATTATGTTTAAATTCTACGTTGCCCTGTATTGTGGTTTCTAAAACCTTGCAAATATAATGAAGATTGTGCTTAGTTCTTTCAATGCCACTGGAGCAGGGGCAGAAGGACTCCAAATAAATCAGCTGTGTGAGTCTGTGGAGCAGATTAAGTATTGCCATGCTGCAAAAATTAGAATTAGTGTCAGTCTTATTTAAAAGCTTCCTGTTCATCGTCAACTCTAGATTGTTGGCCAAGATTAGACCATGAATCTCCTCAACACTCTCGTGAAATAGTTAAGCAAGGAGAAGTAGAGAAAGAATGACAAAGAGGTTAGGGGACTCTAGTTGTATTAAAGTATTAGTTGTTTTAGTATGCATTTAAATTGAATGATAGAACAAATATACAAATAAATACCTGGATCTTTTTACTCCTGTGATCATTAATAACAAGATAAATGTCAATTCTAAGTCAAAAAATGTGGTTTAATGTCAATATAAATTTTAAAAATATCCATCACCACTTGGATCAAAATTAGAATTACTTTTTTCTAAATTAGAGAAATAGAGCTCCATAATTAAACATCAGGTGGAATATAAGATAATGACAAATATAAAATAATGATTAAAAAACTCTATTATTTGGAATCCAATCAGAAAAACAACTTTAAGAATTTGCAACAAGTAAGTGTAATGTAGAGGTTATGCTGAAGTTAGAAACCAAACAGAAGACATTGAGGTAACCCACTGAGCAACAACAGTAGGCAGACTGACCACTACAAGGTTGGAGGGAAAACAGGAAGAGGCATTGTTACTGGTGCTTAGAAGTAAGAGTTACCCAACAAAAGACTCAGGTCACTCAGTTTTGTGACAATTGAAGCCATGGAGTACAGAAGGCCCTTGTTCTCTAATGCAGAGGAAGAGAGTTGAGTTTTCCCTTCCCTCCACCTCAAGCTTCTGCCAATGCCTTCTATAGCTATATTTAGCCAGAAGGCAGCTGTTATAGCAACCTGAAAAATGTAGTGTGTGTGTGTGTGTGTTTATTGTTATGTTTTGTTTTGTTTTGTTTTGAGACGGAGTTTCACTCTTGTTGCCCAGGCTGGAGTGCAATAGCACCATCTTGGCTCACCACAACCTCAGCCTCCCGGGTTCAAGAGATTCTCCTGACTCAGCCTCTTGAGTAGCTGGAATTACAGGCATGTGCCACCACGCCTGGCTAATTGTATATTTTTTTAGTAGAGATGGGGTTTCTCCATGTTGGTCAGGCTGGTCTTGAACTCCTAACCTCAGGGGATCTACCTGCCTCGGCTTCCCAAAGCCCTGGGATTACAGGTGTGAGCCACCGGGCCCTGACCAAAAATGTAGTTTTTAAAAATTTTGTCGATTTAACATAGAACAATGGTAGGAAAAGGTGGGAAGGACTCTCAGGGTAAACATATTCTGAACCCGGATACCTTCCCGTTACACACTGTCAAGGTTAACTATGTTGCTGATGTTGAACATCTTAAGATTATCTTACTACAGGGAACAAAGTGACATAAGCTCTACCTTTTTTTCCTCTTTGATTAGTGTATGAAAGAGTAGATGTTGACCTAGCTGAGAATGTATGAGATCTGCTTAAAAGTTAATATATTGATTATCTTGCTAATATATTGGTTTTCTTTATTTATAAGTTAGAGGTGCCTAATGGTTTTTTATGTGTATATGTATGTATGTAAATTTTGTAAATTTCTATTTGTTGTAATTTTTTAAAGAACAAAGGACAAATCAGCCTCTTTTGGGCTTGTAAATAATGTTATAGAAGTTTAAATCTTTAAAAGTTTAAATCTTTAAAACCTATTGTGATTTAAATAATCTATGCCATTAAACCACTCTAAAACAGAATTAGCATCGTATAAAATATTTTAATCAGAGTTTCTGAGCAAAAAATCATTAACTTATACCCTAATGACCTTCCCTCAAAATTATCCTGGAATAATATGAAGAATATCTTAGGAGAACATAGAGAGGCTATCCTAGTTAAATTTCTATTAGACCCCACATGCAAGGCAGATGGATTTTACAGATATAATCCAGGCAAGTTACTAAACAAATGAAGAAAAACAGCAAAAACAATTTTTAAAAAAAATGCATAACCCAAAGTTACTATATTATCTGAGGTGTACAGTTTTCAACACCAAAAAATATTAAAAATCCAAATAAACATGGAAATGCAGCCTATTCCCATGGAAAAGGAATCAAAAGAAAATATCTGTGAGTTCACTCAAATTTTTGATTGAGCAAGTGGAAACTACCAAGCCGCTAACAAATATGTCCAACAAACTCAAAAGAAAAAAATATTTAAAGAGCTAAACAAAATTATTAGAACAATGACCGGCAATAAAGATACTAAATAAGGATATATTAATTAAAAAATAAAATTTCTGGAGTGAAAATTAAGAATATTAGCTTTTCAATAGCTAATTCAAGGTGGCAGAAAATCAGTTAACTTGAAAAAATTCAATATAAATTATCTATGTAAAGAATAGACAGGCAAAATTAGAGAAAATTAATTAGAACTTCAGAAACCTGTGAAAAAATATTAAATGTACTAATATATATCTGATAAGCATCTCAGAAGAAGAGAAAAAAATAGCGCAAAAAATGAAAAAGAATTGAAAATCATCCTGAATTTGATGAAAAATTAATAAATATCCAGGAAGCTCAACTAATCCTAAGTATGATACTTATAAGTAGATCCATACCTAGACATTTTATATCAAACTACTGAACACCCAAAACAAACAACAAATCCTGAACAAAGGAAGAATTCATTATGGTAAAGTAAAATATCAAAATGATTAACTACTGCCTTTTTAAATTAAAAACAAGAGCTACCAGAAGACAGTGGGATAAGATATTTCTAGGGCAGAAAGAAAAATAAAATGTCATCCCCAAATTGTACGTCCAGCACAACAATTCTTAAAAAATGAAGAAGAGATAAAGACTTTCTCAGATATGCAAAAATGAGTTTTTTGCTAGCAGACTTGCTTCATAGGAAGCAAAGGATATCCTCTGTGCTGAAAGGAAATGAAACAAGTTGCTAATTTAAATCCACAGGAAGAAATAAATAACACTGGAAATTTTAGTATGTGGGTTAATATTAGCAAATTTATAAATGTAGTCTTCTCATCTCTTAACATTTAAAAAAGAAATAGTACTGTGTCAAGCAATAATTAAGCTCTTTATTTCTGAATTGATAACATATTTAAGATCTAACACATATGGCAATAATAGTAAAAAGTAGGAGGAGAGCATGAAGTTATATTGGACAAAAGTTTCTACAGATATTACCAAAATTAAGTTAATATGAACTGATACATTATGATAAGTGAAAATCTATATAATAATCTCTAGAGCAGCTATAAATATATTAAAAATATCTAAAAAACATTCAGCTGGGAAATTAAAATAGTACATCAAACATTTATTTAATATGAAAGAAGATAGTCATAAACAGAGGAGTAAAAAAGTGAGAATAGACATAAAAACAAATAGAAAAATTACAGATGTAAACTCAGCAATATTAACAATTGCATATGTAAATTATGTGAATACCCAATCAAAAGGCAAGGATTATTCTACTTAATATAAGGTAAAATTCAACTATAGCCTCTATATGCTGTCTAAAAGAGACATTCCTTAAAGACACAAATAGGTTAAAAGTAAAAGAATGAAAAACAAGTACGTGTGTGTATGTATATATATGTAAATATATATACACATACATGTTTGTATATGTATGTGTATGTATATACATGAAAAACATGTATGTTTATATGTTTCTATACATAGTTTTCATTCTTTTACTTTATATATATTTTCTTTTAATTTAGATGTGTGTGTGTGTGTGTGTGTGTGTGTGTGTATGAACACTAATCATAGAAAAGCTGAGGCAATTATATCAGACCAAATAGACTTTAAGACAAGAAGAATCATAAATAATAAAGAAAGACATCTTAAAATGACAAAAACAGTCATATATCAGGAAGACATAATTGCAAAGGTCTATGGACCTAAAAACAAAACTCCAAAATACATAAAGTAAAAGCTGGCAGAATTGAAAAAAGAAATAAATTATTGAATAAAAATAATTGGAGAATTCAATGCCAACTCTTAATTGCTGATAAAACAACTAGAGAAAACAAATCAACAGAGAATTAAAAGATTTTAAATAACATTATCAAGAAACTTGAGCTGACTTTATTCAACTAATCTAGAATCCTTTTTGAGAATAACTGAAACATTGTCTAGGACAGATCATATGTCAAGTTATAAATCTAGTGTAAATACACTAAGATGATTGAAATAATTAAAAGCATGGTTTTTGCCCATAATTAAATTAACTTAGAAACCAACAAAAAACTGGGATATCACCAAATTTAGAGATTAATCAGCAAATGTTAAAATAATACACTATCAAATAATAAACTCATAGGAGAAACTGGAAAATATTTCAGGTGAATTAAAATAAAAACATGTTAAAATTGATGGGAAGCAGCTAAAGAAGTACTTAGAAGAAATTTACACATTTAAATCTACATAACAGAGAGTAAAAAACTCTCGAATTAATTACCTGAGATTCTACCTTAAAAAACTAGAAAAAATGAGCAAATTAAGATCACAGAAAGCAGAAAGAGTAAAAGGAATGGTACAAATTACTACAGAAATCAACGAAACAGAAAAACAGCAAAGTAATAGAGAAAATTGTTGAAAATATAAATTGGTTGTTTGAGATGATCAACAAAATCAACAAACCTTTATCTAGAAGAACAACAAAAAAAAAGACATAAATTACCAAAATCAGGAATAAAGTCATTATCACTAATGACTGATTTCAGATATTAAGAGAAATAAGGAAACATTATGAGCAGCAATTAGACACAACTAATTAGACAACTTAGATAAAATCAACAAATTCCTAGAAAGATACAAATGACTACACTGTCTCAGGACAAAATTGGAAATCTGAATATATTTATAACAAGTTAAAAAAATGAATTAATAATTATGAATTTTTCTGCAAAATAAATCCAGGTTCAAATGGTTTCTTTAGTGAATTTTGTCAAATATATCAATAATTAATACCAGTCTTTCACAAATTTGTTCAGAAAATAGAGAATGAAGTATCTCTTCCCAACTCGTTTATAAAACCAGTATTGCCTGATATCAAAGTTTGACAAAAACATCACAAGAAGACTGGAGACCAATATGCCTTATGAATATAAATGTAAAAATTATTAATCAAATTGTATTAAACTGTATTAGCGATATTTAAATAGGATCATCTGCCAAGACTAAGAGGTGTTAATCCCAGACTGCAACCTTAACATCCAGATATTGACTAAAGTAATAAACTATATTAATAGAATAAAGGACAAAAATATATGCTTATCTCAGTAGCTACAGAAAAATCATCTGAAAATTATGTGATAAAATCCAACACTGATTCATAACTGTCAACAAATGCAAAAAGAAGGGAACTTTCCAACCTTATGAAGGCCATGTACAAATTAACCAGCAGCTCATCATAGATAATGGTGGAGAACTGAATGCTTTACAGGATCAGGAAGAAGTAAGGTGCGTATTTGTTACTTCTATTGAACATATTACTTGAGCTTCTAGATAATTATATAGCCAACCACCATCACCAAATTATAGACAGTCAGGTTGGAGGGAAATAAATAAAAGTATCTTTATTGCCTAATGATATGATCCTCACATGGAAAATCCAAGTGTTTTACAGAAACAAAGCAAAAACAACCAAAATCAAAACAAGAACCCCCACGAAACTACTAGGGCTAGCAAACATGCTTAACAAAATTATCAAGGTACAGAATCAATATAGAAAAATAAATTGTATTTCTGTATATTGGCAATGCAGAAAACCCAAAAATGAAATAAGTAAACTGCAGGGGCCTTTGAAAACAGTATGCTGAGAATAGATAGGGCTCAAGGACAGTATCTCCAATTGAACTTTTAATGAACTCCCGTAGGCGCCAAGAAGGCGGGCAGATAAGGAAGAGCATAGAAACAAAGAACTGAGTAGAAGGTTACATCTGGGAAAAGAAAGTTTGTTTTGCATTGCATTCTTTCTGCTGACGTGGGGTTTATGGAGTATAAATAAAGTGAGGCGGAGGCTCTGAGCGCGGCCGCCATGTTCTCTGTGTGTCTTTGTCTTTTGTGTGTTCTTTCATTCTCCACCACCCCCGGCACGGACCCCAACAGTAAACATTTCAATTTATAGTTTTGTAAAAATAAAATATATTTAACAACAGGAGTACAAGATCTGTGTACTGAAAACTACAAAACATTGTTGAGATAAATTTAAGAAGATCTAGAAAACAGAGACTTTTTTTCCCAATCATGTTTTGGGAGACTCAAGACTCAATATTTTCAGTATATAATTACTCACAGGTTGATTTATAAATACAATACAATGCAATTCCCATCAACATTCCAATAGTCTTTTCTTTTTGAAAATTGACAATCTCATTCTAAAACTTATTTGCAAATATAGAGAACTTAGAATAGCTAAAGAAATTTTGAAAAAGAAGAACAGATTTTGAAGAGTAATACCACTTATGTCAAAAGTTAATATAAATTCACAGTAATGAAGATTTATGGAATAGCTGCAAGGATAGTTATTTGGTCAACAGAACAGAATTGAAAGTCAGGAAATAAATCCTTACAGTTTGGTTCAACTGATTTCAACAAAAGTTTTAAAACAATTAATTAAGAATGGATATGCTTTTCAAAAGAATGGTACTAAGACAATTGGATATCCTAGTGGGGGAAAAAAAAAACTACCATATACAAATATTAACTAAAAACAGATTATAGCCCTAAGTGTAAGAGCTAAAAAGTTCACAAAGGAGATTACAAAGGAGAAAATATTTTTGACCCTTGGTTGGGCAAAGTATACCTTTGGTTGGGCATCACACACACACACACACACACACACACACACACACACACACAAAGTATAAATATATATGTTGATAAATTGGAATTTATCAAAATTTAAACTGCATGTTGGGGAGTTTCCTAAAAAGTTAAACATAAAGCTACCCCATTACCCACAATCTACTCCTAGGTATCAAACTAAGAGAAACAAAATATAATGTCCACATACAGACATGTACATAAATGCTTATTGAAGTATTATTAACAAAAGGTTGAAACTGGTAACTTTCAAAATATCCTTGAACTGGCAAATATAAGAAAATATGGTCTATGCAATGGGATATTATTCGGCAAATGAAAAGGATAACAAAACGATTTACGCTTATATTGCTTTTCTGTTGATGCTGTAACACATGATTGATAATATGGCTTAATAAAACACAAATTTACTCTTTTGGTTTATGGAGATCAGAAATCTAAAATGGTCACACTGGGCTAAAATTAACTGGGCTCCTGAAATCCCTTTCAGGAGGTTCTAGCAGAACCCAAGAGGTCCTCTCCAAGGCACATTATAAGCAAAACATTAAAGGTCAAAGACAGATAATTTTTAAAGCAGCAAGAGAAAAACATTCAATCACATGTAAATGACTTCAATACCCACTTTTGACAGTGAATGTATTAACCAGACGAAAAACTAATATGAAAGTAATGAACTTGAATTACACTTTTTACAAAAGAGACCTAACAGAAATACACAGAACTTTCCATCCAACTGTGGCATATTACACATTTTGTTTATTCAGTGTGCATAAAACATTCTCCGGAATAGACCATATGTTAACTCAAAAAACAAGCCTTAACAAATTTAGGAAGATTGAAATTATATCTACAATTGTTTGAATTACAAAGCTATGAAACTAGAAATCAATAACAGAAGGGATCTTGAAAATTGAAAATGAAATAACATGCTCATGAACAACTAATGTGCCACAGAAGAAATCAAATTGGAAATTTAAAAATATCTTGAGACAAGTAACAATGGAAACACAACATACCAAAACCTATGGGATACAGTAAAAGCAGTTCTAAGGAGAAAGTTTATAGCAATAGATGCCTACAGTTAAAAAGAAGAAAGGTCCCAAAGAGATAGTCTAACATAACACTTTAAATAACTAGAAAAAATGAAAACAACTTAAACCCCAAATTATTAGGAGGAAGGAAATAATAAAAATCAGAACATAAATAGATCAAATAGAGAACCAAAAAACCATAGAATCAACAAAACTAAGAATTACTTTTTTTTGAGAAAGTAAACAAAAATAATAATCCCTTGACTAAGGAAAAAAGCGTGAAGACTCAAATAGAATAAAAGAAAGTGAATAAATGACAATAGACATCTCAGAAATTAAAAGGATCATAAGAGACTACTATTAACAATTATATGCCAACAATTTTATACCAACAAATTGGAAAACTTGAAGAAAATAGATAAATTTCTAGAAAAATACAACCTACCAATATTGAGCCAGGAAGAAATAGAAAGCATAAGCAGACCAATAAGAAACAAAATATTTTTAAAAAATCAAAACCTCCCAACAAAGAAAAACCCAGGACCAGATGATTTCACAGTTGAATTCTATAAAACTTTAAAAAAATTATACCCAATTTTTTAAAAGTCTTCAAAAAAATAGAGCTAGAGGGAGTACTTCCAAGCAGTTTTTATGAGGCCAGAATCACCTTGATGCCAAAACCAGACAAAGTTATCATAAGAAAATAAAACTAAATGCCAGTTTCTCCAGTGAACATAGATGAAAAATTATAAATGAAATATTAGGAAACCAAATCCAATGACACATCAAAAAGATTATACATCATAACCAGGTGTGATATATCCTTGGCATGCAAGTCTGGTCTAAACTAGGAGAGTCAATCAATTTGATACATCATATTAATTCAATGAAAAATCAAACTACATGACCATCTCAATTAATGCAGAAAAATCATTTGACAAAGACCAATATCCTTTCTCGGTAAAAGCTCTCAGCAGTTAGGTATAAAAGAAAAGTTTCTCAACATAATGAAGGCTGCATATAAAAAACTGACAGTGAAAATTACAATCAATGGGGAAAGTTGAAAACTATTCCACTAGGATTCAGTCCAAGGATCAGACTTCCTAATTTAAAATTATACTACAAAGCTATAGTAATCAAAACAGTATAATACTAACATAAAACAGACAATAAACCAGTGAAACAGAATAGAAAACCCAGGAATGAATCCAAACATGTACAGTCAACTAATTTTTGACAAGGGCACCAAGAAGACACAGTGGGGAAGGGATAGTCTCTTCAATAAATGGTGCTGGCAAAACAGGATTTCCAGAGGCAAAAGAATAAGATCGGACTCTTATCTTACCATATCATTTTACCCTATACAGCAATCAACTCAAAATGGATTTAAAAACCTAAATATAAGATCAGAAACTATAAAACTCTCAGTAGACAAGGAAACTATACAACTCTCAGTAGACAGGGAAAAGCTACTGAAGATTGGCCTTGGCTATTATTTTTTGGATATCACATTATAAGCTCAGTCCACTAAAAGAAAAACTAAATAAATGAAAGTACATTAAACCAAAAGCCTTTTTCACAGCAAAGTAATTGATGAAAGGAAATGGCATTCTATGGATTGGGAAAAAATGTTTTCAAATCATATATCTAATAAATGATTAATATCCGAAATATATAAAGAACATGTAAAACTCAATATTGGAGAATAAAAATCCAATTAAAAAATGGGCCAAAGATCTGAATAGATGTTTTTCCAAAAAAGACAAAAATGACCAACAGGTATTTGAAATGGTGCTCAACATTATTAATCCTAAGTGAAATGCAAATCAAAACCACAATGAGATATTACATCATACCCATTAGAATAGTAATATTGTTTGGCTCTCTGTCCCTTCCCAAATCTCATGTTGAATTGTAATCCTCAATGTTGGGTGAGGGGCCTGGTTGGAGGTGATTGGATAATGGGGTGGATTTCTCCCTTGCTGTTTTTGTGTTGTTTGGAAGTGTGTAGCACTTCTCCCTTTGCTCTCTCTTCCTCCTGCTGGCCATGTAAGACACACTTGCTTCCCCTTTGCTCTTTCAGCATGATTGTAAACTTCTTGAGGCCTTCCCAGAAGCAGAAGCCTGTACAGCCCATGGAACCATGAGCCAATTAAACCACTTTCTTTTATAAATTACCCAGTCTCAGGCATGTCTTTATAGCAGTGTGAGAATGGACTAATACAGATAGCTATTATCAAAAAGTCAAAAGTAAAGGTTGGTGAGGGTGTAGAGAAAAATCAACTCTTGTACACTGTTGGGAATGTAGACTAGTATAGCGATTATGGAAAATAATATGGAAGTTTCTAAAGAAATTGAAAATAGAACTACCATATGACCCATCAATCCTTCTTCTGGGCATTGACACAGAGAAAATGAAATTTTCACCACATAAAGATATCTACACTCCCATGTTCATTGCCATATTACTTATAATAGCAAAGATATGGAAACCAACTAAGTGTCTGAGAACGAACTAATGAATAAAGAAACTGTGGTACAATGGAATAATATTCAGCCTTAAAACGAGAATGTGATGTTGCCATTTCCCACAATGTGGATGAGTTTGGAGGACATTATGTTAAGTGAAATAAGTCAAACACAGAAAGAAAAATACTGCAGCATCTCACTTATATGGGAAATTGAAAAAAAAAAAATTACATGCAGTTACAAAGCAAAAAGAGTGAATACCAGCGAGGCAGGAAGAGAAAATGGAGAGATGTAGGGTCAGAGAAGTCAAAGTAGCAGATATGTAGGACGAAAAGTCTCAAGATTTAACAGACAACATGAAAATTGTACTTAATAAAATTGTACTGAATATGGGAATTCATGCTAAATGAGTAGATCTTAGCTAACTTTGCCACAAAAACAAAAATAGGCAACCATGTGAGATGATAGACATGTTAATTTGCTTCACTATAGTAATCTTTTTACTCCCTTTATATATGCCATAATATCATGTTGATACCTCAAATAAATACAGCAATTTTTCAAAAAAAAATATTGTCATATATTAAAGAGGGCAGAAGTTTGTTTTCAGGGATTTGAATAGGACTCCCTTATAGGAAAGTTATTTGTAAGAGATCAGAAAGAAAGAAAGTAGATTATAATTCAAATATATCTTAAAGTATAGTTCTCAATTTGTATACCCTATAAGATAGGGCCAATTATCATTCATCTATATATTTTGTTGTTTATAAATGTTGAGAGAAATTTTATTGACCCATAATGAAGGAATAATATCTTGCCCTAGCTCTGAAAAGTAAATCATTTAACAAAATGAGAAAGGTTGCTTGAGAATACATTATGCCCAAAATTTCCACTTCCAGAAAATAACGATGATGACATTTAATCTTTGAATATTTATGTTGAAAAGCCTTTCAAGTATTTTAAGGAATCTGCTTCTGAAATTCTTCAATATGGAATAATAATGAGTAGGCAAATGGGAAACTCAGGACTTGGTGATAGGACTAAAGAAATGAATGTAAAATATGAAAATGTTTTATTCACACATAGTTTACAGTATTTAGCACCATATACCACAAATCTCAATAGACTTTTCTGTAACTTAAATTAGTTTCTCAAAAATCACTTCAACGCTACATTTATCTCTTTTGCTTGGAGAGAAAATAAGTCGTTACCATCTTTTTAATAAAACACAGATCCCCAGACAATTGCTTAGCCCTCTGTAATTTACAACCTTTCTGAAGAACTCCAAAGCTGCAATCCATTTTGCCAAGGAGTTACTGCAGTCACAGCTACTGGCAGTTCTCCAAGCCATATAGGCAGGCACAGAGCAGAAGGCCAGATCTCCAAGGACCTGAACAATCTCCTTAAGAATTGAGTGTGTTGGCTGTACAATCCTCATCTGAAAAGTTCAGACAGTGACCATGAAATCCCCTGGGATTTTATTCTCCGTCATCACTTGCAAGACTCAAATACATTCCCACAGGCAAGGCAGTCAGTGCTCCTGTGTTCTAGTAACAAAGGGAATCTGGCCTTGATTTACGGATAGTCACTAGTTTAAGTCTTCCTTCTATTCCAAAGCATTTAAGAATCTGTAAAAATACACACTTTTAGTGAGTGTGGAAAATAAAACATGTATGTATAATGTCTCAATATTTCAAAGGTGGTAATATTTGGAAATTTCAACCGTATCATCAATGTGTGTTTACCAAGTCATGTCTTTGTTCTCTTAACAGAGAACAGTTACCTTTGAAAGTGACCTATGGCAGTGAAAATTAATCATTTCGGGGAGAATATAAAGTGCAATAATGAATTTAAGAGTAAATACTTAAGTTGATTCTGTTTCAAACCAAACTAAAAAAAAAAAAAATCAGTTTTATTTTGATCTCTTGCTTTGCTTTTTTAGAAAAATAGTTAGAGAAATGGGTTTTATATTTTCATAAACACTGCTAGTATTTTCTACTTTTTCATAGAAATGCATAAGGTTAAGGAACCCATTTGTTCTTACACTATTGAAATACAAAAATAAATAAATAAAATTATTCAAACTCATAGCTAATTTCAAAATGATTGCTAACTGAATGCCAAAATAAGGAGGTAACTCTTCAGATAAAAAAGGCTAATCATGGTTAATTGTTTTCCTATTTATTCTGATGATAATAGTCATTATAAACTCATTTGAAGTATGCAGATGTAATATGCAATTACCACAAAACTCAGGTTTCCAAAACTCAAACAGAAGACTAAGACAGTATTGAGCTCTGTTTATTGGTAAGGCTGCCAAACTGTTTCATTTTCAAAGTGAAAATAAGTGTGTAGCTGTAGTTCAATCTTGTTTACATGCTCATATTTTCTCTTTATGTGTGCTGTTTTGATGACTATAGTCTAAATCAACCTGTTTATTTTTGCACAAAGCAGTGGGTGGCTGTCACTGTTGTCTGGACATTTCTGAAAAAATGGAGTTTAAATCACAAAGCATTTTAATTCCAGGTCTTTTTTGTCTTATAGTTGAAAAATATGACCCACTGGACATTGTAAAATGCACAAAGGCACATAGTCTTCCTATGAACACACTTGGAGAATGTGTTGTACATTTTGTTAAAAAGTGTCACATATTAAAGAAGACAGAAATTTGTTTTCAGGGAGTGTGTACTAAGAACTTCTTCTAATGTGAGTATATGCTTAGATCTTTATACAAAAAGAAGTTGAGAATCTCTCTGTTTGAGATATAAGATGAAGTTATGGAGTTGACTTTTGACCTTCACATAACTTGGCACCAAAAAAAAACAAAAAACAAAAAACAACACTGTGGCTTGACATATTCAATCTGTAGATTCTATAGCCTTTAAAATAATAGTGGGAGGATAAGTTGTTATAGAATTCTGTGAAAGGGAGTGCCAACTCCCCCAGGGAGTAGTAATCTTTTCATTAAGGCTTTTCTCAAAATAACAAGACAGGCCTATGCTACTGTTTCTTTATATTGGAAGAACATGCTATTCAAACCTATTCCTCTTGCCTTTGCCACTCTTATGATCAGTGTGCTTTCCCAGGCAGCCTTAACTCATTGCCAATCACTTCAGTAATCCTCTTCTTAGCACACAAAAATTTCTCTACATAAAAATGTATTCTAGTCTCCTTTATCCCAATAAAGAGTTTCTACTGGCCTACTTCCCTCTCAGACTTCAAGCTTTTCTACTCTCATTCACCACTGAAATGGAAATCAATTAACTTCCAATATCACCTCAATGATAATTAATCCTAATTGCTTCTGATTTTGACATTTGCTTCCAATTGCTTCCTAGGAAACATGATATTTGGTTCTCTGAATCTTTTCAGTAAGTCAGTCCAAAATTCAGCTCATCTTCACTCTCAAATTCCTTTATACCTGTAGTTTAGCAAATACTGTATATAATGGAGCCTCGGAGTGAAATGCTGAGAAAATTGCAAAGGCTTTTTTTTCTGACATTCTTGAGTTGCAGAACCAATATCAGGAACCCTCTAAATTAATATAAAGAAAAGAACCCCTGTAAATATACAACGCTCTAGCTAAGTGGCAATTGCAAGCAGTTGAACAGAACCTTTAACTACTACACTACTGATCCCCAAATTAAAAATCATTTTAAGAAATAAAGCTGTTTAACATAAGGTAGGTATTAAAATATTAGTAAAGTAAGACCATATCCAGCTCTACAAAATATAGGCAGTTCCTGACTTAAGATAGACATATATGTGTTTTTTTTTTCAACTTTGCAATAGTATGAGAGTCATACACATTCAGTAGAAACCGTTCTTCAATGTATACAAAAATCATTCTGTTTTCACTTTTAATATATTATTCAAGAAATTACATGAGATATTCCACAATTTATTATGAAACAGGTTTTGTGTTAGATGTTGTTTCCCAACTGTAGGCTAATGTAAGTGTTCTGAGCACATTTAAGGCAGGCTAGGCTAAGCTATAATGTTTGGTAGGATAGGTGTATTAAAAACATCTTCAACCTACAATATTTTCAAGTCATGATGGGTTTATAAGGATATAATTCCATCATGAGTCAAGGGGGATCTGTAGTCACTTGGCATATATTGAATTTTATAAAAGCAAATTGAAAATACAAATGGAGATAACTTCTAAAAAATAAAAGCATCTTGACATTTTTCATACCATCTAAAAAAAAAAAAAACCCGGATAGCTTATTTGCAAAATTAGGGTTATTCAAGTATTTCCTCTCTATTAAAAAACAGTTTAGTTTAATGTGATCTTTTCATTAAAAAATTACTAAATATTTAAACTTTATTAAATTTAACCTTAGTGAAAACCTAATATGAAATAGCTCTCACCCAGGTATGTCATCTAAATACAAAATTGAAATATTTTAATTTTTAAAGGTGGTGTTAATTATTTCTCTTCTGCAAGAGAGGTATGACACACATAAATGAGATGCATTCTCTTCATGTCACAAATCCTTAGAATTTACTAGGAAGATGTCACCTTCTTCAATTTAACAAAATTTTGCCTTTCTCTTTTTGTTGCTTTGGGTTTTTGTTTGATTGCCATTGGTTTTAGGGATAATCCATATACTCAATTGCAGTAGTTTTCCTTAGCTTCTGTTCTTTGGTACAACTGTTTTCCTAGACGTGCCCTGCAACTATTGTGTTTGTACTTTTACGTTTACATATGTAGTTTCATGGAAATTGTGCCTCTCACCTAAAGTTATACAACTCAGGTTTGTATGACATATACTCAAATCTGCTAGTTTTAGATCTTAAGACAGTTTGCAGACCTCTGGCCTAGGAGAAGCTATTGACGTGATATGTCATTGGTTCGGAAATTTTCTTTTTTATTGAACATTATAGTTAATGAAAGCTCCTGCAATGATTGTTGTTTATTTCTTTGACTTTTTTTTAAAATAAATCAAGATGGTTCATACACACACACACACACACACACACACACACACACACAATTAGAAATTGGTATTGTTCATTCAGCTACTAGGTCTTATTTTAATTTTTAAGCTTATATGACAATTTTTTAACATCATTAATCAATCAATAAGAATGTCTTTTGTCCAAAATTCTTATACAATCAAATATCATTTGCTTACCTTCTAACTTTTCTGTGATTTAAATGTGAATGCACTTAAATAGAAAGTCCAATAAAATTTCTAAACATAATCTTTTAATTCTAAACAGTTTACTATATACATTTTGGTAAATGGTTTCAATATAAAGCTACCTAACAGCTCTCATGGAAGGTATGGCAGAAGGTTAAGAGAGCAGCATGGCTGAAGAAATAGGGTAAGTTATTTAGATACTAAAGTGCAGGGGGGGAAAAGAGCAGTGAGTGTCTCAGGCATTGAAAATAAGTTTTGTCTTTGCCATTATTTTCTCTAGAATTATAATCAACAGTGTCAGGTGAATTCATAAATCAAATCAATTAATCAATTAAATGAAAGCCATAGGACATAGAAGGGTCAAAACTATTCATCTGAGAAGTTTCCCTGCCTTATAGAACATGACTCTGAGTTGACTTACTGTAGAGAAGGAAAACTTTCATGCTTATAAGCATAAATCGTAAAATTGGCCTTACCTAACCCCCAAGGAAATCACTGAATAATCACAGTAAGAAATGAAACCCATGGGAGACCATTAAGACCTTAAAGCTTACAGTTTACGTGTTCAAATTCATTCTATTTATGAGAATAATAGAGTAGAAATGCTGTAATTTCAATAAAAATTTCATATTGAAAATGCAAAGGTATGAATTTTATAATATACTAGTTAGGTATTAAATGCAAATATTAAGTATAGGGTGTGGCTATTTTGGTCAAGCTCTCCTTTGAATCAAAAATGATACTTATCACATGACTTAACTAACAGCTTTTATAACCTCACAAATAATCCAACAAGAATATTAGAATTGACACAATTATCACATTTATAAATAATAATAAATTCACATGTTAGATTGGAAGTAGAATTAGAAAAATGTCATGAAATAGTCTGACGAAATGGTCAGCAAATTTAAACTTTTTGGACTTCTTTGGGTATAATTAAATTGATAGAAGGTATACAGTCTTATATTCCATTAAAGACAGTAGGAAAATTTCTAGCCATGAAAACATGACAAATATAAATATCACCTCAATAAAGTCAGAAGATGCTGAAGTATATTAGTTTTGCTACAAGGGACAGACACTCTATTTTAATGAGAATAGAGAAAAATTATAACTATATAAAATTTAATAAAATATAATAACATCAAAAACATTGTGGAATGAAAAGATATACCACTGGACTCCAGAATTGGATATCATGTTGGTGAGGATGTGAGCACAAAGAAGCCTGGTAAACTGTGGGAATAAAGATTGGTACAGCCATTATAAAAAACAGTGTGAACATTGCTAGTGAAATTAAAAATGGAGCTACCATATAATCCAGCAATCCCTCTTCTGGCATTTTACCTGGAGAAAATGAAATTACTACTTCAAAAGATATCTTCACTCCCATGTGTTTGCAGCGTTACTCACATAGCCAAAATATGTAAAATAATCACTTGTCTGTCAACAGATTAATTGATAAATAAAATGTGGTACATATATACAATAGAATATTATTCAACCTTAAAAAGAACAAGATCTTGCCATTTACCACAACATAAATGAGCATAAAGGACATTATGCTAAGTGAAATAAACCAAATACAGAAAGAAAAATATAGTTGGTTTTTTTTTTTTTTTTTTTTTTTTTGTATCCCTTGGTACCTGCAGGGAACTGGTTCCAGGACACCCTACAAATAACAAAATCTGTGGATACTCAAGTCTCTTATTTAAAATGGCATAATATTTTCATCTAACCTATGCACATCCTCTTATTTACTTTAACCCATCTCGAGATTACTTAGAGACCAAAATGTAAATGCTATGTAAATAGTGTTATTGTGTTATTTTTTATTTGTATTATTGTATTACTTTTCTTTTTTTAAAATTTTCAATCCATGTTCGGTTGAATCCATGGATGCAAAACCTCCAGACAGGGAGGGCTGACTGCGTTGCATGATGTTACTTACATGCACAATCTAAAAAACATTTCAAATATAACATATAGAGACAGAGACAGAACAAAACAGTAGTTACTGGAGTTACTGGGGGCAGCGGGGACGTAGGGAGAAAATTGGCAGATGTAAGTCAAAGGATCCCAAGTTGTAGATATGTAGGATAAACAAATCTAGAGATACAGGGAACAACATGAGAACTATAGGTAATAAAATTGTATCATATATGAGACTCATGCTATAAAAGTAGATTTTAGCTTCCTTTGCCACAAAAAAAAAAAAGTGGGGAACTATGTGAAATGATGGATATGTTTATTTGCTTCACTATAGTAACTTTTTAGTATCTATATGCATTCTAAAACTTTATGTGGTATATAATAAACACTATAAAAATTATAGTAGAAGACTCAGATGACCCAAATAATACTAATATAGTTATGCACTGCATAATGACATCTTCGTCAACACTAGACTGCAATACAATAGTGATCCAGTAAATTTATAATACCATATTTTTATTGTACCTCTTCTATGTTTATGTATATTGAGATATACAAATATATTTAGAAACACAAATACTTACCATTGTGTTACAGTATTCAATACAATAATATGCTGTACAGGTTTTTAGCCTAGAGGCCACAGGCTATACCACGTAGCTTAGGTGTGTAGTAAGCTATTCTATCTAGGTTAGTACAAGTATACCCTGATTCTATGATGTCTACACAATGACAATCACCCAGTGACACACTTTTCAGAATGTATCTCATTGCTAAGAGATTTATGACTTTAATAATAAAACAGGATAATTAGAGGAGAGGCTACAGGATTTTAAATAGTCTCTCTTTTGAGGAAGAACTAGGGTGACGTTCGGAAAGTTGTGTGCCTTTGGAGACTAGATGATGTCATGAAGACAAAGAATTTGAATGAAGCTGTATTTAGGAGAGAATTTCTGGGTCTGCTAAGCTACTGGTTCTCCCATGGCCTGTGTGTAGAAAATTGTTATGAATTGAGTTGTCTCCCCTGCAATATATGTTGAAGCCCCAGCCTTCAAGATCTCAGAATGTAACCTTTGGAAATAGGGTTTAAATCCAGATAAATGAGGTCATTAGTGTGGGTTCCACATCAACATGACTGGTGTCCTTGTAAATAGAAGAAATTTGGACACAGAGACAGACATGCACATAGTCTATGTGAACATGAAGGCAGAAATCAGGGTGATGCGCCTACAAGCCAAAGAACACTAAAGATTGTCAGTAAACCACCGTAAGATACAAGAGAGGCTTGGAACAGACTCTCCTTTACAGTCATCAAATAACAGTAGTGACACCTTGATCTTGAATTCCTAGCTTCTAGAACTGTGAGTCAGTAAGTTACTGTTAAGTCAACAGTTTGTGGTATGTTATGGTGCCATAGTAAGGAAATAGAATAACAAATTATGTAATTACTTTTCAGTGGTATCTTGCTTGTTCTGTGCATTACCATAACTACTTGGAAAAATCCATGCATGGAGAAAAAGCTGATGCTCACTATCCTGCTACTCTGTTAATATGGCCTTGATCGGAGGTTGCTCTACCTTCTCTTTACATCATGATAAGTAGGGAGTCAAAATATATTTGATTTTAGTTATGTTTCTCACTAGCTCTTTAACATTGAGTTAATCTTGTAAAATTTGAGTATTGGTTTTCCTATTTATAAATTATAAATTAGAAAGATAAAAAGATGTTTAATGTAGAGGACATATCAGGATTGTTTGGGTCACTTTAAAATACACATACATAGGCCTCAGCTCTCAAGAATAAAAATCAATATTTGGAATTCAGACATCTGTATTTTTAAGAAGTGTTTACAGTTAAACATATTGACAACTCTTCAATGAAGACCATTAGATTTAATATCTAAAATTGTTCTCAGCTCCAATTTCATTCATTCTATGATTATACTGTTGTGTCGTAAGTGATATAGACAGAGGTAGGAGCAAGAATACTCAAAAAACGATATTCACGTACTTATCGACAAAAAATATTTAATGTAAATAGGATTGTAAGCAGCCTTATACAGATGAATGTAGATCTGGCACAATGACTTAGAAAACTATATTTTTAGTTTGGAGCAATGCTAAAATTCAGAATTCTTGTATTTCATAATATTTTTCTTCCATAATCTTCTGGCAAGAGGATGCTTGCTGTTTTGTGGCAGTGACAATTTTAATGCAGCATTGACATATTTTCTAATTACCCTAATTTCTTTTATACAATCATATATTAAAAGCAGCAAGTTTATAAAAATCTTAGCTTGACAAATCGGAGTTCTTTCCGTAAATGCTGAGGGCTGCAAAATGAAATTTAGTATATATGAGCTCCTAGAAGCTATTTACCACTTTAACATTTAACAGCCATACATTAACATTTAAAAAGTCATAAAAAATTTACATCTATAAGCGATTTTACTTAATAGGTTAGCCATATGCATTCTATGCAATAGAAGGAGAACAGCACTAATAAAATGTATACTGAACTCAATAAAAGAAATTTATACAACGAGAGCTCACTTGATGATTAGAGGGCAAATTATAGGTTATATGTGATGGATTTATCTGTCCCTAAAAATTATTCTTGCCACATTGCCCCCAATAATTAGGAGTGACCATCTGACCGGAGGCAGAGGTATGGATGGGATGACCTTTCAAAGTTTCTTTGAGATGACCATGATTAATTTCAAAGCAACAGTAAATGGTAGAATAAGCCACAGATCTGAGAGTTGAAACCGTTTCAAGTTGAAATAATTGGGGCATAGTTCTTTTTTTCATTTTTTTAAAACTCAGCATGTCTTTTTATGAAATATAAGATAAACAAATCAACAATTAATTTTGTGACAACAGTATAGAGAGGAAAACAAAATTTTCAAATGAATAAAGTAATGAGAATAAACCAAATCAGTCTTGCACAATTTATCTACATCTTTCTCCTTTGAAATTGAAATGCACCCTGGTAAGTCATAAGAAAGTAGAATAATATTTAACTGCAAATTTCATCCATGTAGCATTGTAGTGTACAAATCCATTTTCAGCCTTCGAGAATTCTGTATCATTTCTGTGAGGACTGATTAACAAAAGAACAAAATAATTTGAAATAGAAAATGGAAGCAAAGCAGATGGCAATAAGACAGTGAGGATTGTTATAGTACAAGTTTAGGAAAGAAGAAAAAAATAACGGTAAGAGGAAAGTCTTCCTGAGCTTTAGCACTGCTCTGTGATGATGAAAGAAACAGCTAGGGAGGCAGAAATCAACAACTGAGGAGTCTTGTAAGCAGAAAGACGTTAAATCCCAAGTAAAGAAACAGACACAGGGGAAAAGCTTTTTATAATGTTTAGCATCTACAATAGACACATTTTGAAGTGTTTCCTTGATATAATCACGAATTGAGTATCAGACATAAGCTATTACAGATTGGTGAGTAGAAATCACTAGTGTAACAATTATTATTAATTTAAAATATAAAATTTGCCTAATAGTCTTAATAATTTACAGCTATTATTTTATTTTAGCATATCAACACTACACATACTAATGGATTTTATATGTTTACTCTTAACCTGAGTTTCCAAAGATTTTTATATAAAATGTATTTTATTACCTTGTAGAAATAAACTGTAACTGTTACATATTGATGATGGAAGGGCAAAATGGTACCATTTCTTTGAAAAGAATTCAACAGTTTTGTAAGTAAAATTAAAGCTGTACTTACCAAATGATCCAGAGCTTCTATTGTTAGGTATTTACCCAAGAGAAACGAAATCAATTGCTTACACAGAAACCTGTACATGACTGTTTACAGTAGCTTTATTCATAATAGCCCCAAACTGGGAACAACCCAAGTGTCCATCCACTAGTAAATGGATAAGCAAATTGTAACACAGCTGTACAATGGAATACGATTCAACAATAAAAGAGGATCAATTATTTATATATGCAAAAACATAAGTGAATCTCAAAATAATTATGCAAAGTAAAAGAAACCAAATGCAAATGCAACATACTGTATGATTTTGCTTATGTGTCATTCAGGAAAAGGCAAACTATAAGACCAGAAACCTGATCAGGAGTTTCTGGGGGTTTGGGGTAAGGAGAGGGAATTGGCTACCAAAGGCATGTGGGAAGTTTGCTGGGATGATGGAAATGTTCCATATCTCAAATGTTATGGTGGAGACACAACACTACACATTAGTCAGAGCTCATTTAAGTATATACCTAAGGTAGGTGAATTTTATTGCATATAAATTATAATAAAATCAACTTGAATTTTTTTAAAAAAATGTGTTATATAAATAAGAAAGTAAGAATTATCTGTTATCTCACCACTCAGAGATATTTTCTGGCAAAATATTTTTCTAAATTTTTTTATGTTTATGAACATGCAGGAACTTTTTCTAACAAAAGTGGGGCCATACATTGTATTCTACAATAGTTGATAATTATTTCGAATTAAAAATGCATAGTACACATCTGTGGTTTTTTTTTAAAGCAGTTTCATAGCATAATATTCTATAGATGTATTATAATTTATTTATTTAAATGATTAGCATATCTGAATTGCTATCTTGAATTGTTTCCAAGTTATGTAACCATGAGTGAATATTTTCATATATACATCTTTACATGACCATATGCAATTTTCTGGCAATTTCCTTGGGATAAATTCCTACATGTTCACTTTCAGAATACAGGTCTAGACATGTTAAAACTTTTGATACAAAATTGAAAATTATTTTTCACAAAGGTTCTATAAAACAGGAATCCCCAGCTCCCAGGCCACAGATCCGTACTGGTCCATGACCTGTTAGGAACCCAGCCGCACAGCAGGATGTGAGGGACCAGCCAGCAAGCATTACCACCTGAGCTCTGCCACCTGTCAGATCAGCGAGGGCATTAGATTTTCATAGGAGCACGAACCCTATTGTGAACTGTGCATGAGAGGGATCTAGGCTGCATGCTCCCTTTGAGAATCTAATGCCTGATGATCTGAGTTGGAGCAGTTTCATCCTAAAACCATCCCCCCACTGCCATCCTGCTCATGGAAAAATTGTCTTCCACAAAACTGGTTCCTGGTGCCAAAAAAGTTGGGGACTGCTCCTATAAAACTACATTCCTACCAACAATATAAAAAACTGTTTACTTTTATGCCTCCCCTACAGAATATTATTATCATTTAAAATACCTTTTAAAAGATAGGAAGTTACCGCTGACTGCAGTGGCTCATGCCTGTAATCCCAGCACTTTGGGAGACCAAGGCAGGTGCGTCACCTGAGGTCAGGAGTTCGAGACCAGCCTGACCAACATGATAAAACCCTGTCTCTACTAAAAATACAAAAAATTTGCTGTATGGTGGGCACCTGTAATCCCAGCTACTTGGGAGGCTGAGGCAGGAGAATGGCTTGAACTTAGGAGGCCGAAGTTGCAGTGAGCCGAGATCACGCCATTGCACTCCAACCCGGGCAAAAAGAGCGAAACTCTGTCTCGGGGTGGGGTGGGTGCTGCAGCAGGTGGAAGAAAAAAATAAACAGGAAGTTCCTCAATCCCTATCTACATTCATGAACAAAAATATACTGATGGTAAAGGTCTAACTGAAATGTCTCCACAACTCACTTCTTATTCAACAGTAAATACATTATTCATTTCACATGTGGATTAGATGTTTAATTTTTTTTATAAATCTTTTCCTATGACCTTTTACTGATAGATTTAAATATTTAAACATTTCCCTCTTTCCTTGAAGTTTTGAGCCCATTGTTGTTCAGGTTCATTTTCCACTCTTTTCATAAAGACCTCTCTGAGCTTGATCACCCTACCTTCTGGCCTCCAGATGAGATTGAATAAGGGGAGATGTCATTGTCCTGAGGGCAGGAGAGGGAGACTGGAGTAACTGATGTCCCACTTTCTCAATACTAGGCCATAGTTGAGGCAAAAGATACTTCCTTCATCCATTAGCATTGCTCCCTTTGGGTGGCTTCTCTTCCAGAGCTATAGCTCTCCCTGCATTCTGGCTTTTCTGCCCTCTTCAGGCATACCAATGGTTAGTTATTGCTATTCCCTGGGTCTCTTAACCCTTTCCACACTTCTGTAAAAAGTGTTTTCATGAAAATTAACTTCATTTAATGACTTGATTTTCTTTTTCTGTTGAAACCCTACATGATACAGGGATGAAACACAGAGCAATAACTAGAGCTTAAATAACAAATTCTATGCTAGGCCATAAACAAATAGGAGAGGATTTAGTCAAAGAAATTATGTCAGATCAATAGTCAGGTTATATTTACTACAGCCAAAGTCCTTGGAGGTATTTATGCAATAGTAAACACATAAACAGAATCATGAAAATTTATAGGAACTAAATCTAACAGAAATACACAGGAGTGGATACAATAGCGTTTAGAAAAGAATGAAAGAAAATTATGTAAAATGATTGACTTGAGGCAAAACATTCTTAATAAATAGTTCTCTGTAGAAATGACAGATACAGCAAACAAAAATACAGGATGCCCAGTCAAATTTGCATTTCAGATAAACGGTGGATAATTTTTTAGTATGTTTATCTGAAATGCAAATTTAACTTGGCTCTCCATATTTTATCTGGCAACCCCATTCTTGTGCATAATTTATTAACACAGCCTATCATTTTCCAAAATATCTCATGATTTGCCTACCGAACAATCAACAAGGTGCAAATGACCTAGTGACACATGAGGCCAAGTGGATCAATAACTAGTGTATAGGAGACTAGTGTGTAGAAGGAAAGGTAAAAGGGAGCATTTCACTCAAACAACATGTTACAATGGGAGTGACCTGTTCATTGATGGAGAGGAAGAGAGAGAAGAGAGAGAGAGTGATTGTGCATATAGGGTCACTAATATGAATTCTGGGGATAAGTGTGGTCAGTGTCATTTCAGAACAAATTTTAACGAACAGGAAAATGTATGAAAATTCAACACATGACATGGAATTTAGATCAGAAAAAGGAGACAATGGAAGTTGTGGTCTGAGAACATAGATAAGCGTGAAATTTAAAATCTGCATTAGTCGAGACTGTGGACACAAACAGAAGTAGTGATAAACATAAAAAGCAGCCCAAAAAGTAAAATACAAATAATAGTTGCTTGGAAGTAGGGACAACTGACTTGTACTTCTAACATGACCTTGAGTAAACCTCAGGCTCTATTACTTTAACTACAAAATGAATAGGTAGTTAGGTAGACTTTATTTTAAATTGCAGCCTTAAAAACCTGTGCTCAATAATCTAGAATTCCAAATGAAATTGAACCCAAGAGAACAATGGGTGAGGTTTTTCAGACAGTAAGGTCATGTGATTGTATTAGAATCAAGTATAACAGGTGACATTGTTTGGATGTCTGACCTCTCCAAATCTCATGTTGAAATTTGATCTCCAGTGTTGAAGATAGGGGCCTAGTGGGAAGTGTTTGGGTCATGGGGGCAGATCCCTCATTAATATCTTCGTGCTCTCTGCAAGGTAACAGTGAGTTCTCACTCAGCTAGTTACCATGAGATCTGATTGTTAAAAAAGACTCTGGGACCATCCTCCTCTCTCTCGTTTCCTCTTAAGCCATATGACACCCTCTCTCCCCTCTTCACCTTCTTCCATGAGTAAAAGTTTCCAAAGGTCTCAACAAAAGCTGAGCAGATGCTGGTGCCATGCTTGTACAGCCTATAAAACCATGAGCCAAATAAACCTCTTTTCTTTATAAATTACTCAGACTCAAGCATTCCTTTATAGTAACACAAAATGGATTTATATAACATAGCAGGCTTGAACAATACTAAGTTAGATAAAAATTAGATGCTGATCCTGGGATGTGGTTCTCAGCTGTCTGCTCTGTGCTTCCGTTCAAAGTGTTCTCCCAGTCTGGGCAGATCACCAGTGGAAGGTTTTCGTCTGTTTGAACAAGACAGGCTTCTAACACTGCCCAAATCTGGTAATCGTGGCACAAATAGATAAACCAGATGAAGAAATTCTATAATTTTAACTATGTGGTAGAGAAAGACAAAACACTAACTTATAATATAGTTGTTAAAACAGTAAAAAACTTCTACGATTAAAAACCTTGTAGACTAAAGGCATTGCCCAATTAGAATAAAAAGACAAGGAGAATGTTTCTGATCTCCCTTCGCCCTGTTTTCTCATATGGCATTAGGTTTTGACTCATATGCCATCTTGCTGTGTCCTTTCTCATATGCCATCATGTTTTGACTCAGATTTAAGAAGTAGGAAGGGGACCTGAGTTATACCAAAAACCAGCTGGGAAATATGGCTTAAAGACGATTTGAGCAAATGTCCCAGTGGATTGTGAGAAGAGTTTCAACAAGGTGAAAGTGAAATTAAACCATAACAAAAATGCACTCCACTTTCTTCAAATAAATAAGTAAAGGAATTGCCTATTCCATAAAAAGGGAGGAGCAAGGCAAGTCACAGATTGTGGCAATGACAAAAAGATGGAAATATAACAGCAAGTTAAATGAGGTTTCCCATGAGAGACCAAGTAAAAAATAACTACTATATTCCAAAGTGACATATCACACTGTAATGCAAAATTTTAGAAAGTCACCCCCAAACTGCTAAATCTTCCACCAACACCAATATTTCAAAAGGATCAGGAGTCAGAGATTGAGTGGAAGGAGTTTTAAAATAAATTCATTGGCAAGAGCTTTTCCGTGAATCTCACCTTCCTCGAGTGAGGAGTGGGAGATTCCTCATTCTCACCATTATCCCAAGAAAGAGAATTCTAAGAAAGCCTTCTGAGACCTTAAAGTGCATCCTGTGATGTTTGGGGAATCCAGAGATTTGGTATTTGATTTATATAAAAATCTGAAGGACAAGAGGTTGAACAGAGAAATCTATGGTTGCAGAGAGGACTACATTTTCGAAAGTAATAAAACTCTAGAAAATAATACATTGAAAAGATAGATGGATGATTTCCATGGACTAGAATTCAGTCACACACCACAGAGAGAAATTATGGGCTTATCTTTGATTCCATCAAAAGAGGGTCATTTAAATGTGTTAATAGACTTCAGCACAAAAACACAAGACTTATTTCTAGATGCCCACAGATTGCAGAAAGTGAAGGAAATTTCAAATTACAAGAGAAAGTATCACCCTCATCAAAGAAACCACAGGCAAGAGATCCCTGAAATATGGGTGGAAGTCTCCGAAGAAGACTTAGCCCATAAACTATGACTCAACTTTAAATATTTGATATGTCCAGAGAAAGGATAAACTAGTTCATGACAGTATCAGAAAAGTAGAAATCTTCATCTGGCCTTTTCCTTCTTTACATCTCTGCTCTCCAAATGGGGAAGAGTCAGATGTTAGATATAGAAAGATAAAGAGAAATCTATGGGGAATGAGGGGATAAGCCTACCAAACTCCGCCCCTACCTATGGACTTCCCAAGTACTGCAGAACTACACAGAGGAGCGGACTGAGATACCTGCACTGTTAAATCAAATTTAAAGTTTTGAAGTAACAAACCTCCCATTTTAATTGTTGATTTGAGAATGTTTTGCAAGTTTAAATAGGATTTGTTTTTTAAGCTTAGAGTAGCTGTAAAAGTCATGGAGCCCACCCAAGTTTTCAACACGTACAAGAGAAGAACTGGCTGTTCAGAGTTCATTTCAAAGAACAATAGAAAACAAAAATAGTGTTGTCTTATAATTACATCTCATAAGTCCTCTGAATCAACCTCCAAGTTATGTTACCTCTAGAGAAAAATTACTTCTGAATAAGAAATGAAATTTGTATTTTTATATTATCCTTTTATCAGTCAGGATCTTGGTACATTTTGATATGGCATACTCAAAAAGGTAATTGAAAAAGTGTAATGAATAAATTACTTACAAAATTGTGGGCAGGGTTAGGTAAAATGAAGAGGAATGGTTAATGCTAGCAACAGCAGAAAATTAAAACTACCCCTAATTAAAAGGCACACTAGAAAGAAGGAGCTACTGGAACGAGGACATATCATTGTTGTGAAGAGACACCATAGGAGCTGTAGTCTCTACTGAAAGAGATGCAGCCAATTCACTACAAAATAATAGTTAATGGTAAAACATTAAACCGCTTCCCTCTAATGGTGGGAAAAAACTCGAGAATGTCTGTTCCCATCTGAGCTGTTTAACATGATTAAGTTTGTATTAGCCACTACAATTAGGCACGAAAAATTTATCAAAGCATAAAGATGAAAGGAAAAAGAAAATTCCTTATTTATAATGTGTTTTTTTCTATTTACACAAGGCTAGGGAATTTACAAAGCAACCACTCTGCCTCTTAAGTAAATTTAGCAAGTTTGCAGAATGAAGTCAATTTACAAAATCAATTGAATTTCTATAGGATAGTTGCGAATAATTTGAAAATAAGTTAAATCTATGTGAGCATGAAAAATCATGAACTACTTAGGAATGAAATCAATAAAATCAATATTAAAATACCACTGCACTAAAAACCACAGGGTGTTGCTGAGATCAGTTGAATAAGACCTAAATAAATTGATAGATATACAATATTCCTGAGACTCAATTTCACTAAGATGTCAATTCTTCCAAATTGTTCCATACCTTCAACTTAATCCTAATTATAATTCCAGTAATATTTTTCAAAATACAATTTTACAAGTTGATTTAAACATCTATTTAAAATACCAAAAGCCAAATTAACCAAAACAATTTTGAGGACAATCAGCCTATATGCCAACTGTCTTTAAGATGCTGTGAAACTGCGGGGATCAAGAGAGCTTGACATTGGGATAAAGTCAGATAAGAAGTTAGATAGGACAAAACAGAGTTCAGAAATATATCCACACATTTATGGTCAATTAATTAAAAAAACTATAAAACATTCTGTACAGTTTTAGATTTACAGATTTTTTTAAAGCTATTACAGAGAAAAATAGAAATTATATAACTTACACCCAGTTTATTATTAACATTTTACATGGGGATGGTACATTTGTCAGACTTAGCTAATATTGGTGCATTTTATTAACTTAAACCATAATTATTCAGGCTTTCTTCGTATTTCCCTAATGCTCATGTTCTCTTCCGAGATTCCATATATGATAATACATTATGTTTAAGAACACAGATAAACATTACATGAAACTTTTCTTAAAAAAACATGAAAACAAGAAGACAGTAGAGTGAAACTTAAAGTATTGAATGAAAAGAATCACCAACATAGAAATGTGTATCCAGTGAATTATTGTTCAAAAATAGAAGGGAAAAGAAGACTCTCAGATAAAGAAAATGGAGGAAATTTGTTCTCAGCATATCTGCCCTGCAACAAATATTGAAAGAAGTTTTTCATGTGATCGTGTCCTTTGCAGGGACATAACGATGTTGGTGGTAATTATCCTTAGCAAACTAACACAGGAACAGAAAACCAAATACCACATATCTTCACTTATAAGTAGAAGCTAAATGATGAGAACACATGGACCCATAGAGGGGAACGACACATACTAGGGTCTTTGGGAGGGTGGAGGTTGAGTGTAGGGAGATGATTAGGAAAAACCACTAATGGGTAGTAGACTTAATACATGGGTGATGAAATAATCTGTACAACAACCCCTCATGACACAAGTTTACCTATGTAACATACCTGCATTTGTACCCCTGAATTTAAAATAAAAGTTAAAAATAAGTTATTTTAAGAGAAGACAAAGAGATAGGTCAGAAACTTAGTAACTTGGATCTACATAAAGAAAGAGAGCATTTGAGAAGATTAAGTGCAGTATACTAAAATATTTCCTTTTTCTTAATTGATCCAATAGATAAAAATGTTGTCAAAGTAATAATTGCAACAATATATCAGGTGATAATAGCTTACAGGTAAGTGAAATGAAAGACAGCAATACTGTAAGGGACAGGGCAAAACATTGTGAATATTCTATTATAAAGTAGAGGCACTATCTATGAAGCACTATAACGTTATTTGAAAAGGGACTTGGATTAGTTGGAAGTGTATATCAGAAACTCTAAAATAACTATTTTTTAAAATTTAAAAAATGTATATAATTATTATTCTAAGAGAAGAGATTAAAAAAGAAAGAGGAAAAGAAAATTTTTCAAAAACAAAATTTAAAAAAGAAACAAAAGCAACAAATGGAAAACAGTTGCAAATTGTATGCTCCCTCAAAAATTTGTATATGAATGTTCACAGTAGTTTTACTGATAATAGTTAAAAACTGGAAGAGAATGGAAACCAAATCACAGTATGTTCATAAAATAGAATGCTAGTTAGCAGTCAAAAAGCACAACCTGCTAATACACTAATACATGCAACAACATGGATGAATTTCAAAATATTATTTGGATGGCAAAAAGATAGACACAAAAAGTTCACACTTTAGGGTTTCGTTTATACACAATTTTAAAACTAATAAAACTAATCTACAGTATCAGAAAGCTAAAATCCTTGGCTTTGGGGGGGATTGTCTAGAAAGTAACATAATACTACTTCTGTAAGAATGATGTAGAATGATACTATCTCTTGATGGGACTGTATTACACGGAAATATGCAGATATTAAAACTTATGGAATAGTATGCTTAAGGTGTATGCAACTTACTTACAGAAATTTACCTCAAGAGAGGAAATAGAACTTGAAACAAGTATTGCCTCTAGTTTGGTGGTTTCAACCAAAAAAAAAAAAGAGAATAATAAGAAGCCTTTTATTGGCTCATGGGATTGAAAATACCTTCCCTAGATTTTATTTTAGGAAAGGTTTTATATAGCAATAAATACAATGCTATGAAAAATCTGGTTTCTCTCTTTCTACAGAATTCTCTACGTTAGCTTCATTCTCAGGTTCCTTGGGGTGTTCCGCAGGCAATGGCAAGTTCTTTTTTTAAATCAAAATAAATGCCTTAGCTTGAGATTTTATAGTTTTATTCCATTCTATCCAGAAGGAAAGGGAGCCCCTTTCAAAAGTAATCTTAGAAAACAGAAGCTTCTGTTTCATAAAAGTCCCAGGAAATACCACTTCACATCTCATCAGCTCTGATCTGTTATGCCTATCTTTAGATGTGAGAGTAAGGTCAATAATATTAGAGAAAAATAAGTAAGAATAGAAAAAGTCTTGGCAGTGGGCAGTGGTGACTTGTGTCTGTAATCTCAGCACTTTGGGAGGCCAAGGCAGGAGGATTTGAGGCCGGGAGTTCAAGACCAGCCTGGGCAATATAGCAAGACCCTTGTTTCAACAACAACAACAACAAAACAGTTGACTGTGGTGGTGTGTGCCTATAGTCCCAGCTACTAAGGAGACTGAGATGTAAGGATCTCTTGAGCCCAGGAGTTCAAGGTTACAGTGAGTTATGGTTGTGACACTTCACTCCAGCCTGGGTGGCAAGACCCTGTTTCTAAAAAATAGGTTCTTGAAGAAATTCTAGGCCCTAATATCAGAAGGTTGAGAAGTAGGGGCTGACAGAAGAAATGTTGCTCTTGCAAATAATTAATTTATTGTTTTTCATGGTAACTCAGAGCATTGGTTTTAAATTCCAAGTCTAGCATTTTAATTAACATTTGAGTGTAACTAGGATGTAATTTAAAATTCAGGTAACATTGTGACCCAGTTAGGTAGTAAATAGTGGACTTTTGTTAAAGACTTACAAAGCAGGTGGATAGCAAACAAGAAACTATTAAATTATCTTAATTGCTGTATATGCTGGCAATGAATTAATAATATGATGATTATCAGGTCAGGTCAGGCACACTTTTCATTTTTTGAAGGAGGTACAATATAATCCTTTAATTAATTAGAGAGATTAAATCAGGTCAAAGTTAAAATGAATTTCTGAATGTAAAAATCTGTATGTTTTTTAGATGATTTCATTATGAGAGTCATAAAACCAAAGTAGAGTCCTGCCATTTTAACATCATCATTTTGCCTCCTACACATTCAGATTACATCTACATAAATCAAATCATACTATGATGAAATCCATACAAGTCCAATAAACTTCATTCATTTTGGTTTTTGCCATAACGTTCATCATCATAAATGATACATCCTTAACTACTTTTCCTAGGGAACTTAGAATACTGAAATAATTATTTTTGGTTATTATGATGTAAGAGAAGACCTTAGAAATGGCAAATGCCAGTCAGGATTTTCTATGACATAATTTGGATGCCATTGTATTCCATATCATAGTGAAGGAACATTTAAATTCTAAATCAGATGATGAGGCAAAAACTGGACTGAAAAATTGGAAGTAGAAAGAAGTGGTTTATGGTTTATTGGCCAGCAGAATAGAGGTATATTTACATGAACCAGAAACTAAGCTATCTTAAGAAAAAAGGACATTAAAATTTCTTTAATAAAGGGAAGAGAAACCGCAAGATCATAATCAACTGTTTTATAATATGCCACTAATTTCCTGGTTTATTTTCAAGTCAAGCAATTAGTTTTTTTAAAAACACACTAAATAGTCTCAAAATGACCATAAATTATTTGTAATTTCCTGTCATCATCTATTCTAATAAAAGCTGAATATAACTCAGGATTCTGTAGAAAATACTGATGTCACTCAACTGTTAAGCTCCATTTGGCCCCCTGTAGTGTTTCCGAGTTTCTCAGCGGAAAAAAAATATATATATATACAAATGGCAGCATAAATCACCTTTGTGCCTTCTTCCAAGTTCTCCTCACTCTACATGTATATTCCTTGCTAGGATCCTGCCTATTCTACCATCTACAAACTGGAATTTAATTTTAAAAAGGGGAAAATTCTATAAATACTCCAGTGAGACACATGTAGGTTGTACCCCCAGCATCCATTTCCTGCTTCCCTCTTAGTAAGGGCCGCCCACATTTCCAACTCTCCAGATCACCATTCAGAGATGTAAATGTTAGGTAAATCTTGCGAATCAGAGCCAATGGAACTTAACTCTGTGTGCAGGGGCATTTGTGCTTTTGTGTGTGTGTGTGTGTGTGCGCGCGTGTGCGTGCGTGCGCTAAGTTATGATGATTGTGAGCTTTTTCCCTGTAGGATGGAAAAGCTCTACATATTTCTGTCAGACAACATGGAACTCAAAGAGGAAATTCTGAGGATGGTAACAAGCCTCAGAAATGAAGAAAATGATACTAGGTCTTTGATATATCAGTTGTTCTGTTGGGGTACCATTAAATACCCTCTTCCTTTTTTTCTGCTTACACAGTTTGAGTGAGATTTCCTATTTCTTGCAACTACATGAATTTAGATACATATGCATTCACAAACAATTGCATTCACGAAAAAATACCTTTAGATAAAGAAACACATTTTTTTCCCCTAGAGGAATGCTTTTTTGTTTAAAAAAAAATATCAACTTTTATTTTAGATTCAGGGAGTACATGTGCAAGTTTGTTAAATGAGTATTATGCAATGCTGAGGTATGGGGAACAATTCATCCTGTCACCCAGGTAGTGAGCACAGTACCCAATAGGAAGTTTTTCAACCCTTGTGCTTCTCCTTGTAGTCCCCAGTGACTGTTGTTCCCATTTTTTTATTACCATGTAGACCCAGTGTTTACTTCCCACTTGTAAGTGAGAACATGCAGTATCTGATTTACTGTTTCTACATTAATTGACTTAGGAGGATGGTCTCCAGCTCCATTCATTTTGCTGCAAAGGACATGGTTTTTTTCCTTCGTATGGCTGTGTGGTATTCCATGGTATATATGTACCACATTTGCTTTATCCAACCCACCATTGATGAGCACCTATGTTGATTTCATGTCTTTGCTATTGTGAATAGTGCTGCAATAAACATACAAGTGCATGTGGATTTTTTTTTTTTTTTTGGTAGAATGATTTATTTTCTTTGATATATATACCTAGTTGTAGGATTGCTGGGTTAAAGGGTAGTTTTATTTTTAGTTCTTTGAGAAATCTCCAAACTGCTTTCCACAGGGAATGAACAAATTTACATTCCTACCAACAGTGTATAATTCTTCCCTTTTCTCTGCTGCCTCACCAATGTCTGTTATTTTTTGACTTTTTAATAACTATTCTGACTGGAGTGACATAGTATCTCATTATGGCTTTGATTTGCATTTCTCTGATGATTTGTGATGTTGAGCATTATTTTCATAAGTTTGTTGTTTGCTTGCATGTCTTCTTTTGAGAAGTGTCTGTTAGATGTATTTGGTGTTAGATTTATTCCCAGGTGTTTTTGTTTGTTTGCTTGTTTGTTTTGTTTTGTTTTTGGTGGCTATTGAAAATGCAATTGCATTCTTCATTTGGCTTTCAGCTTGATTGTTGTTGGTGTGTAGAAATGCTACTGATACTGTATGTCAATTTTGTATCCTGAAACTTTACTAAAGTTGTTTATCAGTTACAGGAGCCTTTTGTCAGGGCCTTTCGGTGTTCAAGGTACGGAATCATTTAGTCAGTGAAGAGAGAGAGTTTGACTTCTTCTTTTTCAATTTGGGTACCTTTACTTTCTTTATCTTGCCTGACTGCTCTGGTTAGGACTTCCAGGACTATATTGAATAGGAGTGGTGAGAGTAGGCATCTTTGTCTTGTTCCAGTTTTTAAGGAGAATCCTCTCAACTTTTGCCTGCTGAGTATGATACTAGCTGTGGGTTTGTCATAGATAATTCTTATTATTTTGAGGTATTTTCCTTTGATGCTTAGTTTGTTGAGAGTTTTATCACAAAGGGATGTTGCATTACACTGAAAGCTTTTTCTGCATCTAGTGACATTATAATTTTTTTTGTTTGTTTTTAATTCTATCTATGTGGTAGAACACGTTTTTATTTGCATATGTTGAATCAATCTTGCATCTCAGAAATAAAACTTACTTAACCATGGTGAATTACATCTTTGATGTGCTGCTGGATTTGGTTTACTAGTATTTTGTTGAGGATTTTTGTGTCTATGATCCTCAGTGCTATTGGTTTATATTTTTTCTGTTTTTTAATTGAGTGTCAGATTTTGGTCTCAGGATGATGCTGACTTCACAGAAATAGTTAGAGAAGAGACTCTCATCAATTTTATGGAATAGCTTCAGTAGAATTGGTACCAGCTCTTCTTTGTACATTTGTAGAATTTGTATATGAATCCATCTAATCCAGGGCTTGGTCTTTTTTGTTTTGTTTTTTTTTTTTGTTTGTTTGTTTGTTTTGGGTTTTTTTTGGTTGGGAGGTTTTTTTAAATTATTGATTCAATTTTGGAAGTCATTATTAGTCTGTTCAGAGATTTAATTTGTCCTGATTCAACCTTGGGAAGTTGTGTGTTTCCAAGGTTCTATCCATTTCTTCTAGATTTTCTAGTTTGTATGCATAGTGGTGTTCATCAGAGTCTCTGAGGATCTTTTGTATTTCTGTGGGATCAGTTGTAATGTCACCTTTGTCATTTCTGATTGTGCTTATTTGGATCTTCTCTCTCTGTTTGTTAGTCTAGTAGTCTATCAATCTTTTTTTATTCTTTTTTATTTTTATTTTTAAACAACTTTATTGAGACATAATTCACATACCTATCAGGTGTACCATTTAAAGATTTTTAGTACATTCAGATTTATGCAATCATCACTATAACCAATTTTAAAACATGCTCACCTTAGTATCAAAAATATCCACTACTGCATAGTATGGAGTGTACTTGTTTGCGAAACAACAGAAATTGACCTCACTAAATTAGGCAGGAAAGGAATCTGTGGGAGGGAATTACTAACATTTTTAGCATAAAGAATATCACTGGAATAGGAGGCTCAGGCTCGAACTTTCCTGCAAGAGTCAACTGCTGTCAGTATCACATTCATCTCACTAGCTGTTGCCTCAAATAAATGTTCAAGTGCTTAGATTCCTGGACACTGCTTGGTGAGGGGAAAAAGGCATAAGAAGATACCTGTGTATGGCTGCCACTTACTGTGGCACAATGGAGATCTTCCCTTAGGGCTACGGAAAATAATGTATGACATTGTAAATAATTGGTAAGGAGATCAGAGGCAGGACAAGTGAGCTTAAATTTAAAAATTAAGTCTCCTAAACTTGAGATATGGAATCCCTATAGCATGTAGGGTTTAAAAATTGAATAAAACAACCTAAAATCTAAAATGGTATTAACATTTAGCATTTTAGGGTGGATCTTATTTCTAAATGTATTAGCTCTGGAGAAGTTAGGAATGGATCTAATGAAAGTCAAAAAAGCATTTCAATGATAATGACATAAATAATTGTCATATATATCTCTAAATTGTTTTGTAGTTTGCAAAGCACGTTCACATAATCTGTCTCATTTGATTTTTATTCTTTTAAATGAACAAAAAAAGTATGGAAATAAAAGTATGGACTTTTGGTTTTGTTGATCCTTTGTATGAATTTCTGGGTCTCAATTTCATTTAGTTCTGCTCTGATTTTAGTTATTTCTTTTTTTCTGCTAGCTTTAGGGTTAGTTTGTTCTTCTTTTTCGAGTTCCTCACAGTGCAATGCTGAATTATTAATTTTATATATTTTTAACTTCTTGATGTAGGTTTTTAGTGCTACAAACTTTCCTCTTAACACTGCTTTTGCTGCATCTCAGAGATTTTGCTATGTTGTGGTTCTGTTATGCATTTCAAATATATATATATATATTTTTTAAATTCTGCCTTGATTTTATTGTTTATTTAAAAGTCATTTAAGGGCAGGGTTTTTTTTGTTTCCAGGTAACTGTGTAGTTTGAGGGATCTTCTTACTATTGATTTCTATTTTTATTCCACTGTGGTCCAAGAGTATGCTTGATATAATTTCAGTATTTTTGAATTTGCTAAGGTTTGGTTTGTGGCCAAGATGTGGTCGATCTTAGAGTGTGGGCCATATGCAGAGAAGAAGAATGTATATTCTGTGGTTGTTAAGTGGAGTATTCTGTAAATGTCAATGAGGTCCAATTGGTCAAGTGTCAAATTGAAGTGTAGAATTTTTTTTGTTTTCTGCCTTGAGTATCTGTCTAATGTTTGCAGTGGAGTGTTAAGTCCTGCACTAACATTCTGTGACTGCCTAAGTCTTTTTGCAGGTCTAGAAGCAATTTTTTATGATCTGGGTGCTCCAGTGTTGGATATGTATTATTTAGGATAAAGTCTTATTGTAGAATTAAACTCTTTATCATTATATAATGTCCTTCTTTATCCTTTTTAAATGTTGTTGGTTTAAAGTCTGTTTTATCTGACATTAGAAAGTAACCTCTGCTCTTTTTTTATTTTCCCTTTGCATGATGATTCTTTCTCTGCCCCTTTACTTAGAGCCCACGGGTGCCACTACCTGTGAGATGGGTCTTTTGAAGACAGAGATGGTTGGGTCTTTTATTTATTGAACTTGTCACTCTGTGCCTTTTAAATGGGATATTTAGACTATTTATTTTCAAGGTTAATGTTGATATGCGAGGTTTTGATACCATCGTGATGTTACGTGGTTGCTTTGTAGTCTTGAATGTGTAGTTGCTTTATAGGGTCTGTGTGCTATGTCAAGTGTGGTATTGGTCACTCTTCTTTTGTTTCCAAGAACTCCTTTAGAGTTCTCTTAAGGATCTCTTGTAAGGATGGTCTAGTGGAAACAATTCATCTTATGGATGGTCTGAAAAGATTTTATTTCTACTTTGCTTCTGAAGATTAATTGGTGGGATATGAAATTCTCAGTTGGAATATCTTTTCTTTAAGAATGCTGGAAATACGGCACCAATTTATTCTGGCTTGTAAGATATCTGCTGAGATGTCTGTTAGCCTGATGGAGTCCCCTTTGTAAGTGATGTGAACCTTTTCTGTAGCTGCCTTTAAGATTTTTTCTTTCATGTTGACGTTGGAAAGTCTGGTGACTACATGTCTAGGGGATGGTCATCTTTTATAGTATCTCATGGTTGTGGGGGAGGGGTCTGTGAATTTTTTAAACTTTCATGTCAACTTCTCTAACGAGAATGGGGAAATTTGTGTGCTCTATTCCTCAAATCTGTTTTCTAAGTTGGTACCTCTCTCTCCTCTCTCAGAAATGCCAAATAATTATAAATTAGTCTATATAATGCCATATTTTTGGAGCCTTTGCTCATTTTTAAAATTATTTTTTCTTTATTTTTGTCTGACTGGATTGATTGGAGAACTGGTCTTTGAGCTCTGAAATTCTTTCCTCGGCTTGGTCTAGTCTGTTGTTAAGGCTTTCAATTGTATTTTAAAATTCCTTTAGTTAATTTTTCAGTTCCAGAAGATCAACTTCTTACATTTGCAATGTCATCTTTCAACTCTTGGATTATTTTATTGGCATCTTTGGATTAGATTTCAACTTTCTCCTAGTCTTGTTACAGTTCCTTGCCATCTCGATTCTCGACTCCATGTGTCATGTCAGACATTTCAATCTAGTTAGGATCTATTGCTGGAGAGTGTGCAATCCTTTAGAGAAAATAAACACTCGGCCTTTTTGAAGTGCCAGAGTCTTGTGCTAATTCCTTCTCATCTAAGGTGGGTGGCTGGTGTTTCTTTTCCTTTTATAAATTGCTGTCATCTGGATTTTGTTGCGTTTTCTTTTAGGGGGTGGGGGGTGTTATATTCTTTTTTTCCCTTGAGGGTTTGACTGTGCTGTATGTTGTGTATAGTTGACTGGCTTCATTTCATCAGAGGGCCAAAGCCCTGTATGGGCTCCATAGTTGTGGCTAGCTTCCTGCATTGGGTTTCACCGGCTAAAGAAATTTATTTTTGTTTGGTGGTGTCATTCTGACTGAAATCCAGTAGATGGCGGTTAAGAGTATGGACAGGCACATAAGCTTGCTCTTAGCAGTGCTTCTCTTGTATTTCAGTGAATACGCAGTAGTGTTCTGGGGAGGGCGAGATGATGGGAGAACAAGAGATGATCCTCTTACCAAGTCATTCCTGGAAGAGTCCTCTGCAATCATTTACACCATTCCCACATTGCCTTATCCCCAAGAGGAGCCCTGGTGGGCTGAACTCCTCCCTCCTTTACAGGTGGCCTGAGCTGATGGTTAGGTCACCAAGAGACCTGCAACTTCCTGGGGATTTCTTAGGTTGGTAGAGTCCTCTTAGCTTGGTAGAGTCAGAGCGGGTTATGGGTATGTCTGTGGGTTATCTGGTAATGCAGTGGGCCAAAGATAGAGGAATCCTGGACAGTATGTGGTGCTGTGGGTGTGTAGCTCATATGGCACCCACAGTCCGAAGTTTTTAGCCCATTAAGTGGCTGTGTGGTCTACCCAGCTTGCCCAGGGTCTGGGTCTCTGGACCGGGTCTCCCTCTGGTACTGCCCCAGGAGCAAACCCTCCCAGCAAGATTTGTCTCAGGCCTTCTGCAGCCAGATTGTTGGGCTGTTCCAGGTGTCCAGGGCCTCAGGGCTCTGTTGGGCAGAAGCAGTGGCTGGATAACAGGCTGCACCCTTCCCAGACTGCTCTTGTAGAGGGAGGGGTGCTCAGCTCCTGTAATGACACAGGAACGGGCACTTTACTCTTCTCTGTGTTCTGAGAGTGGGGACTCCTCCCTTGCTCAAGCTCTGGCCATAGATCTCAACTGGATACCCCTGGGCAGTGTGCTCAAACCCGGGGGGATTGGTACTGGTCCGGTACCAAAATTGCAAACTTGTCCTTTGCCTGCTGTGCCGTGCTGTGCTGGGGGTGCCGAATTGCTGCCAGTGCTCTGGCAAAACAGTTGGGGCAGGGGTGCTGTGTGTACCTATTGCAGGAATGGCCAGGCATACGGCCTTGGGAGAAGCTGGTGGACAAGGGGCACCTACATCAAATGTACCCTAGTCCCATGGAAAAGGCAGCCTTGCTCTTTCCTGGCCGGTAGTCAGCAGAAGCTGCAGCCACTCAGAGCAGATTGATAGCCTTAGGGGATGGGCATCTAAGGTTACATTTTGCTGCAGCTACCTCACACTCTGCCTCACCTTCTGGGCTCTACACAGGCTCAAGTTCTGCCTCTGCCTGCTGTCCAGGCAGTTCCCCTTGCCAACTCAAATGCCTGTGGTGGTCATGGGCTCTCCTGTAGCTAGGATCCCAAAGGTGTAAACAACAGAAAGTTATCTTCTCACAGTCAGGGAGACTAGAAATCTGAATTCAAGGTGTTGGCAAACTGAGTTTCTTCTGTGGCCTTCTCCCTGTGTCTTCACAGCTTCTTCCCTGTGTGTGTCTGTGTCCTAATTTTTTTCTTCTTGTAAAGATACCAGTCATATTGAATTAAGACCCACGCTAATAACGTAAATTTAATGTAATTAAGTCTTTTAACGCCCTATCTCCAGGAACAGTCACATCGTGAAGTACTGGGGATTAGGATTTCAACATATAAATTTTGGGCGGAACACATTTCAGCCCCAAATAGAAACCTTGTGTGTTAGAGTGTGCCACCTAAATATGCCACCCCATAACTCTTCTCAAAATGCTTCTTTTCCTTTATTAAGTTAACCACCCTGAATCACTTAATCACAACTCTACAAAGAATCAGCAGTGGACAAAGAGACGCAGTAACACTATCAATACCAAATTCTCGGTCAGGCGCTGTGGCTCATGCCTGTAATCCCGGCACTTTGAGAGGCCAAGGTGGGCGGATCACTTGAGATCAGGAGTTCAAGATGAGTCTGGCCAACATGGTGAAAACCCATCTCTACAAAAAATACAAAAATTAGCCAGGTATGGTGGCATGCACCTGTAATCCCAGCCACTCGGGAGGCTGAGACAGGATAATCACTTGAACCCAGGAGGCAGAGGTTGTGGTGAACTGAGATCATGCCACTGCACTCCAGCCTGGGCAACAGAGTGAGACTCTGTCTCAAAAAAACAAAACCCCATATTCTCATAAACAGAGGTGTAAACAGATGGTTCAACAAAGGTGACTGGTGTATGTGTCACTATAATGCATCTGATGTCAGGAAGAATCCAATGAAACTCTGGAATAAAGGAATATAATATTCCAATTTTCTGTCTTTATAAAAATTTTCAGTGTTATTTAATTTCTACAAGAAACTTAAAAGGGCCAGAAGTTATCTATAAACATTATTCAAGGTTTTCTTGTTACAAGCATCCTTTAATGTATAAAAATAGTGTGTTCCAAAGATTCGCTTGTAAATTAGGTGGTATTTGGGACTCAGATTACATTTCACCATGGAAACAGTTTGTTCACTAGAGCAGTCACCCTGCCCTAGCCCATGAAACCATCCATGAAGCAAAAGGAAGTGTAATAGCAGTCAAATCTTACCACCATAGATCCTGATTTTCAAAAGGCAAAATGTAGTCAGAGTATCATTTGGGAAAACAATTTCTCTTTTATGCTTTTGAAATAATGTCCAGGATTTCCTATTTTATTCTCCACGGGGCAGTAAAAACAGGGATTCCCCTGCCCCGAGTTCGAGACCCTACCTACGAAGGACTTTATGGCTAAGGCAGATGCTCTGAGAGGGAGAAGGCATGGAGCTGTCAAAACCTAGGAATATTTCCTTCTAGAAGGATTCAAGGCTATGTCTTGGTCCCAGGGTATTTAAAATTCTAATTAAAGATGTTCCTGGAACCAGTAATATGCCCGGGAAGGAGAAGGTGTGTTTGGCTGAGACCAGTTCACCAGATTGTTTTGCATTTGTCATATATATGTTACATCATTTTTATTATTGTTTTTTAAGCTCATTACAGACAATATACCCTCTAAATACCTGCATGAGTAAACATTCCTCATTTCTTTCTTCATGCAAAGACAGACTGCCACTGCCTCAAAATCCATATAATGGAAGCTAATGTTCGGTTTTTCCAAACACTCTAATTCCTGATAGTGTCACTATTTCTAAGGGTTCACGGTTTCTTTTTCTTTTTTTTTTTTCTTTTTTTTATTTTGGTTTTGTTTTGCTTTTTTGAGACAGAGTCTCGCTTTGTCGCCCCAGCTGGAGTGCAGTGGTGCCATCTCGGCTCACTGCAACCTCCGCCCCCAGGGATCTAGCAAGTCTCCTACCTCACCCTCCTGCGTAGCTGGGATTACAGGCACCCACCACCGCGCCCGGGTAATTTTTTTTGTATTTGTAGTATTGACGAGGTTTCACCATGTTGGCCAGGTTGGTCTCAAACTCTTGACCTCAGGTGATCCACCTGCCTCAGTCTCCCAAAGCGCTGGGATTACAGGCATGAGCCACTGTGCCTGGTCACCTGGTTTCTTTTCTTTTCTCCTAAAAAGAAACATTCCTATACCCTTCCCTTTATCTTCATTCTTCTCATCCTTTAGATAAAAATACAAAATATATAAATATACACGATAGGATTTGAGAAACGTTAGCCACTAAATTAACATTCAATTTGACTTATTATAAACAAACCAGATTGTCAGTTGGTTTGTCTCTTCACAAAGGAAGGCAATTTAAGACACTTGAGTTCAAGACATAAAAACGTCTATTTTTGAGAGAATTACTTCTAAAGGGCTTCTGGAAGAGGAGCAAAAAAGTAAGTAAAGTAGAAATAATGTCAGTTTTTCCTGAGAAAAAGTTCAAGAGAAGAAGTGTAAAGAGGGAAAGAAAATTTCAATGGAAATAATAGAAAAGGAAAAACATTTTATGTTTTTAATCATCCCTGGAATAATTATTTGTATGTTATTCGTATTTGTACGTTACATATAATATACATATATCAATTAAATACTACCACATTTTTTCTAAAACATATTTTCTGAATAAATGTTGATATGAATATTCAGAATGTTATTACTTATTGCTACTTTTTTAAGTTTCTGTTGTCTTCGACTACTTTAAGGTTACCTATTTTTTTATAAGTAAGCTCAAATTTTTATTGAAACTAAACGTTTAAAGTATGATCTAATTTATATCCCTGTCTATCTAATTCAAAGATAATCTTTAAAAAAATGTCTGAGAACCAGTATTGACTTCCGATGACTCAATTTTTTTATAAATCAAGATGCAACACAAATTCTACATTATCCTCAATAGGACTAGTTTCCTGGAATTCAATTATGACTAATATGAAGAACTCTACCAAAGTTCTTTCCATGACAAATTTTGTTAATTTGATCTTTTGGAACTTCTCTGTTCTCTTCTATTTATTTCTAATTTAATAATTTACATTGATTAAAACCAAGACGTAAAGTGAGGAAAGACTTTACTTGGGACATATCAGCAGACTCTCAATATCACAAGGCAAAAGGTGAAGGGAACTAATATTTTTGAGGTCTGCTATGTGCAAACATGAAGATTCATTTAAAAAGTAATTATGCAACACTGTGTAGGTTTTGAAGGAGATTCAGTGAGAAAAACAACACATGAAAATTCCACTTATGCAATTTCACAAGTTTCCGTTGTAAGGGAGACATCTGTTTTATATGGGTAACCAGAGAATCTATAAGTCTGCCAGGCTTCTAGAATTTCCTTTATCTTTAATATCCTTATCAATTTACCCAAGAATTGTCTATGTAGTGATAAGATAAGCAACATTCCCAATATTTCTAAGCATCACAGTGTAGAAGGATGGGTGCATAGCTGAGCACATCCTGATCTCACCTTTTGCTAGTCACTCTTTCTTGAAACTCCTCATCCTGCTGAATTGTAATTTAGTTTACAATTTTGTCTGACTTAGTTTACAGTTTTGCATCTGATTATCTTCTTTTCTTACTCATTTGCCATTAACTTTTGGTTCTCAAAGCACGACTTATAAAAACAAACATAACTCAAAGGTTTCAAAATGCCTTTGAGTAGACATTAGATTTTACTGGAAGAATGATGGCAAGTAGGAAGGATTGCAATAACAAAAGGCAGAAAGCAGCTTCCCATTCAACCTTCCGTCATTGTATTGACCTCCCCTGATCATCTCAGCTATAGGGGATTTCTTACTGGTAAGTGTTCACTTGGTCTATACTATTGCTAGAACTTAATCTTCAACGTAATTTTCTTTCCCCATTTTTCCAGACCCTTCTCTCACTGTTTTCCTTTTGTTACTTCTGGAATCCTTCACTCCAGCTGCTCTCTTTCAAATTTAAATACTATATCACACTAAATATTATTTGTGTTCATGATCAGGATTTTCCTCAGAAATATCCATTATGATGTATTTCCTCTCAAAAAAGTATGTATCTAATAGTTTCCTTATATTTTCTTAGTACATGCAAGCAGCAGCATTTTATATTTTTTAATAGCTAATTTTATTTTCCTGTGACAAAATGTCTTAATTCTTTAAATTCTGATAGCCAAACTAACAAAGTAGTATCATTATTTCATTTTCAAAGTGAGGATATTAGACATCACAGAATAGAAACAAATTATCCAAGGTCATACATTTATTAAGTTACAAGATATTAAATTTATATTATGTTTGCTTGATTACAGAGCCTCTGACCCTGACTGCATAGTATTCATCAATATTTCTTGTGTAAAATTCAGAAACATATCTGCAGAGCTATTGTTATAACATCTTTAATATTAATACATTAAGTATTTTCAGGGAGAATAATAATCTTTAGTAAGAAATGTGTGTAAATTGGTGTTATTTTTGAATGTTAACATTAAAAAAAAATGAAACCTGCTTTGATTTTATGTTAAACATCAGTAGCAAATATCCCCTAAAACTTTGATCTGACAATATAATCCTAATGACATCCAAGGAAACCCAGTATGTTTAAGGGTGTGAAAATTTACATCTTAAGTGGAAGCTCAAAAAGTTCAAAACTCATCAACAAAAAAAGAAAAACAAACAAACAAAAAGATCCTTCTTGCTCAAATACAAACTCAGCTTCCTCTTATTATTGGCTTGGACATCCTGCAGATTAAACTGCTATTTGTGAAATTCACTGAGCCAGGGGTGAACCAAAATCTCCTCTAGTTCACACAATTCTGCTTTCAAGTTATCTTGTCAGGGAAGCTGACAGTCTCAATGATGTTACTTTATAGACTCCTTGGCAAAAATAGGATGTTGAAAATCTACCCATCAAAAACTAAACCCACAAAAGTTTGCTGTCCTTGGGTCAAAGAACATAAAATATACTTGATCTCATATTGTCTGAGATGAGTCTGTGCATATAAACTCTTTAGAGGTAGTGAGTTAGGAACAGTAAGAAATGGAAAAAGAGCCAGCGATTCCAACTCAAAGCAGAGTTGCTTATGCAAAAAAACAGATAAGCTAATATATAAACAAAAAATAAAATCCATCTGAAGCCTAGTTATATCTTGAATAATCGTTCTCTTACTTACCAACTTGTTGCACACTGACATGTTTGACTTAGGTCATTAAGAAAATGAAAAAAAAAAAAAAAAAAAGAACATAAGATCCCCTCAAAGTTATATACAAATCACTGCCAAATTTTCTAACATTAGACTGAGTTTCAGAAAGCAATATTGCAAATTTGTGTGTGTGTGTATAGAAAACATGGCATTCATCCCAGTAGAAAAGGACTGTCATTATTAACCACTACATACTTGTTGTTTCTGACCTTTCCTTTTCTATCTAATGCTCATGTTGTCCAACTTGCATTTAGTAGAATCTTATCTTTACATATTTTAAATTATTAATCACAGTTCAGACCTAGCACTGGGTTATTCATGTTCACTGTTGAAAGCTGATTAAACATTGTGATTGGAGATACAATTAGTACTGTAACATCAGTACCACTGTCTTCTATTCTATTTTTTCACAAGTAAATTAAAACGATGTTTAATTATTATATTTTTAAGTATTTATTTTCTGGTTCAATAAGCTTTCTTGATAGATAACTGCACTGATTATGAGTGCATGATAAATGTTTAATAGCAGAAAATGAACTTAGTTGTAAGTACATTCTGTTTTCATCTTCTCAATAAGAAACAAATGCATATTTTTCTTGTCAGTTTCCTCACTTGTATTATTTATGTATGGAGACTTTTTAAAAGTGTGAGATTTCTTAGTAATATGCTCTCTTTGATACAGAGAGAAAAAATTGGATGTGAATATGTCAGTTAGATATTGTGATATGCATGACCACTGTTGGTATACATATTGTGACTGTCATTTCCAAATGTAAACAGATTCCTGTATGTGCCTTTCCAGGACTTTTAGTGTAACAGTTGGTGGTCGGGGGAGGTTTGTGGTTATGCAGCATGAAAGATGGTGAACTCTAGACCAGGTTTGTCTGGACGCGTGAGTGGGTCCTAGTGATTATCAATTTAGCAGCAAGCATATTCCAGGAGGAGCCTCTTGACAAAAGCAGTTGAAAGGGGTGCGAACAGCAATTAATCACCCTGTTACTTACCTGCTCTGAACAGAATTTAATTAAACAGAGTTCATACCTCTCTACTTGCTCTTATCATGTCTTCAGACTTTCCAAAGTGCTTGAGTTGACAATTTGCTAAAGAGGAAAGTTATGCTAGGAGAAAAAAAGCAAGTGGGCTTGTATTATTACAATGGGACAAAGAATCAGGAACAATAAGCAAAGTAAGTGCATTAATATTATAACATTAGGCAAGACCAGAGCCCTTTAAATTGATCTACAAAAAGTATACAAATTAGCCAGGCATGGTGGGTTGTACCTGTGGTATCAGCTACTCGGTAGGCTGGGGTGGGAGGATCACTTGAGCCCAGGAGGTGAAGGCTACAGTGAGACATGTTCATTTCACCACGCTCCAGCCTGGGTGACAGAGCAAGACCTTGTCTCAAAAACAAAAATTGAATTTTAGGGAAATTATACATCTCTTATAATGCTGAAAAACAGCATCTAAGGCCACCTTAAAAAGATAGAGACAATTCTTGAATACAAGTTAGATTTTTATATATAGTACACTATTTGAGTGCAAGACACCATAGTTCTTAACTAAATCACTCCAATAAATAATCACTCCTGCTAACCTTTTCTGACTAAACCCTATGCTGAGATAACTATAATAATTTTGGGTTAATAAAATTTCTCCCAGTAAAATTACTAAAGATTCTTTTTAATATGTGGTAACTTAAATAAATTTTAGCATTTTTTAAATTTAATAGGCGTATCCTATTTTCCCATGTATAACTATGTTTATAGTTTTCAGATTCAACTGATATGAGTTAAGAAATAATATACTTTTGTATATAAATGTTTTATATTTTAATGATAAATTCTCCCTCTGCTAACTTCTTTTATTAGAAAAGTATGTCTTTGGAATTATTATTTAATTCAATACATATTCATTGAGCAAAAACTCTTTCTTCCATGCTATATTACTGCTAGAGCAAAGTTAAAGAAAACACACAGTTTTTCTCTTTTAAAAAAGTAACATTTAACTTTAGGAAAGTCCCAGAACAAGCATGTAATGCATAAAGCACATGAATGAGAAAGGGAGTTCAGAAAAGGAGAAGAGTAATACAGTGTAGTTTTGAATTAAGAAGAGGAGATAAGTCACTAAACCTCATTGATGGGATCAGTGTGGGCTACGTAGTTCTTCATACAGCCCACATATAGCCTGACTGGGAATAGAATTAGGTTAATCCAGCAAATGTGTTTTGGGAAATGCTTGGAGAGCTGCGGCATATGATTATGAGAGAATGAACCTCAAGCATCTATTTCTATCTGGCTTTCCTTTCATCAGCTCCCACTTTCTTCAGGCATATGACAGAAAGCAGACATTTTGATCCTGGACTGTTTTTTATCATCAAGAGTTCTTCTCCATTTTTCCCTGCTCTGTCATGGGTCCCTGCTAACATTTCTGGAACAGCTGCACACAGCCATCTACATGAGATCTGTGCCTTCTCAGTGGGACGTGCCGAGTGGTTCACCGCTTCTCTTTGTTGATCTGTATATCTGTTCCATAGCACCATTTCCAAACGTTTTACTTTACATGTTATTCAAATTTCTTTGGATATTTCATCTCCTGTGGTAAAATTCCTTATAATTACTCCAAAACATCAATAAATAGGTAGTATAAGTATGTCTTTCTTATGTCCACTGAGACCTAACTAAGACATTCAGCCAGTTGGCTAGGCAGCCTGGCCATCTGGCTACTGGATTCCTTACTCTCTCCCAATGTACCTCCCTCTTTCAAATTCCCCCATGAGAATTGTAACCCACTTTTCTACAATTCAGACACCTATCCACATGTTACATTTGGATTTTCAATCTGGAATTTCCCAGCATATATTTATATGTAAAATGGGAAGGAAGAATAAATGATTAAGGAGAGAATTATATAGAGAAAGAAAAAGCTTTAGCACACTATTCAGTAATTTATGTTGAAAACCTTAGTCACCCAGAAAAATCTTTCTACCATTCCAAATTGTAGGAATGTCAATGACATTTTTTTTCAGTGATCCGACAGAGAACTCTTGACCTAAATATGAGTATGCACACACGTACACACACGTACACTTTCCCAAGGAAAATCACGGATTCTCAAAAATATTGAAGTCTAAACTCTGAAGGAGGAGCAAATATTTTCTTTTTAATTTTCTAGGCATCTATTTCCCACAGAGAAGTCATGGTTTTTATTACCACATAGAACACACACACCTTATTTCCTTTGATCTTCTGCTTTCTCATTTGGCTATAGTTGAGTGGTGAGGGGTCATATCTTACACACTATTCACAAGTCTATCCAACTTCATACTCTGTCACTTTCCTCCAATACAGTCACGATTTAGGGCATTTTTATTTTTCTGAAAATGTAACCCTGTGTTCTTCTGAATGAATCTCTTTTGATTGTTCTGGAAAGATATCCATGGTTTACTTGCCTATCCAAGATCCATTTGAGGCTCACCTTATCACTTACTAAAAGAACCATCCATTTCTTTAGGTGACCATGTAGAAATCTGCAGTGATGCATCTTGATTGATTTCCCATTTCCCCAGCTTTCCCTCTAGTTAGAGGCAGAGAAATCACCAACTTCGACCAGTGAGATCTAAACAAAGAGTCTATTGTAAAGATTACTGGGAACATTTGATTTCCTGACAAATGGGGCATATGTGGCTAATCTCCTTCTTCCTGCTCTTAAGCTCCCACTCAACAGAATGGTTTCTAGAAAATCTGTTGATAACCCTGCAATGAGAGAAAATACCACTTTGAGAGATCCTTGGCAGTGTCTCAGAAGGGGGAAGTTAAAGAAGGATCGTTTCAGAGCTCTCAGGCCAGAAATTGGTGTCATTAAGGTGGGCCCTCTCAGGCAGGGATGTGATTGATATTGGGCATAGTATGATAGCTTTCAATGAATGAACGCCTGGGGTGAGAGTCTTGAAGTAGGCCTTGATAAGCAAGAGTTCATCTCAGTAAGCAAGCATATAAAAAACATATTTCCTAGAACAAATAGTCCAATAATTGCCTAGTTTCAGGATTATTTAGCACAGAAATGAGAATATATGCTTTATCTTAGAATTGACAACCACAAAATAAAGGATAACAGATTGTCAGAATTGTTTATCATGGGATAGGAATGCATGTTGACTGTTTTCTCCCTACATTAGGAATATAATGTTTGCAGCTGCATCAGCGTGAAGCAACACGTAAAGAAAAGGCCACCAGAATCTCAATGACGGCTGCCCCCGAAATGTTCTCCCACTGAACCAAGGCCAACATCTAGCTCTGTCTAGAGTTCTTGTTATATGAGAAAGGGAAACCTCAAATTATTTACGGCAGTGGGATTAGGGTTTTCTGTTCCCCGTGAATGAATATATTCTTCACATTACACAGAAGACCAGGCATATAATTCTTGTTTAAATATTGAGAATGTTGTTGTTTGTTAAGTAATATTTTTAAAATTTCCTATTTTTCAAGCACAACTTGTATATTTCCTTGACAAAATATTTAGAAAGGCTTTAAAATCTCAAATATATGCTATCTGTCATTGGACTCTTTACAAGGTAACCACATCAATGTGTGTTTAATACTTCTGTGTAAACAGGAAAGTATAACATGTGTTGTTATAGGCTAACTCCTATGGCTGGGTTCATGAGCATAGGACCACTGTAATGCAGTATCACAGAGCCCAGTGCTCAAAAGGGGGCCTTGTGTTTGGGGTTTAATGCTATGTGGTCATTTTCTTGAAGTTCTTACAATTTTCATCTTTGAATTTGGGTTTTGCAAGTGAATTTCAATTGGACAATTGAATATATCTCATGGGGGCTGACAGCCGCATTTCCCATGAGATCCTGCACCCCACTAGCTCTGTACTTTCCTGGGCCAGCTTCACAGATGCCTAATTCTCAGACCCTGCCCAAAGATGAGTATTAGTTGAAAGTCCTTAAAGAGGAGAGCCAAAACTTCCCCAAAGAAGAACACATTTTAAAGTGCCTTTTAACTTTGAAAACCCCCTAATTATATCTTGGCTTTATTTTCCCTACCAAGTAAATCTGTTTTAATTTCTTAAATTAAATTGAATGCATTAGGGTGAGAAGATTGTGAAAATTCTCACTTGCCAGAGGCTTCCTACTTTACGCGTCACAATATTTTATAGTGTCTCAGCCCCCAGAAAAAGTATGCTTTGAAGATGTTATTAATTAGAATAGATGACTGTGTATGTGTGTGACTTATAATTTTGTAAGTCAGAAGTCTTTTGTATTATTTAGAAGTAAAAATGTAAAATTTCATCCATCTAAATCACCTAATATTAAGAAAAAAGTGCAGGTTAGTAAAAATGGTAAGCATATGTACGAGAAAGATCATTTATCTGTGGTAATGAGTGAGAATAAGCCATTAAATCAAAAGTTCAGAGAAGAGAAGAGAGGTGGCTTGACATATTATGGGAAATAGAAACCCTACCCTAGACTGATGATAACATTTAGAACTGGTGAAATGATTTATTTTCTTGCTTTTTATTTTATGTGTATCTAATGTATGTTTTTTGGTTTGAGGTTACCACAAGGCTTGCAAATACTATCTTATTACAATTATTTTAACCTGATAAGAACTAACACTCTTTGCATAAACTAAAATAAAACAATAAAAACTCTATGCCTTAATTTGTCCCGATTTTAACTTTTTGTTGTTTCTATTTATTTCTAATTGTACTGTGTGTCTTGAAAATTCCTGTAGTTGTTGTTTTTGATTGGTTCATAATTTAGTATTTTACTTAGGATAAGAGTAGTTTACAGACCACAGTTAGTGTTATAATATTCTGTGTTTTTCTGTGTACTATAATCTGTGAGTTTTGTACCTACAGGTGATGACTTATTGCTCATGAATGTCTTTTGTTTGATTGAACAGTTCTCGTAGGACAGACCTGGTATTGATGAAATCCTTCAGCTTTTGTTTGCTTGGGAAAGCTTTTATTTCTCCTTCATGTTTGAAGGATATTTTTGCCAAATAAACTATTCTAAGGTAAACATTTTTTTTTTTTTTTTCCTTCAGCACTTTAAAAATGTGATGCCATTCCCTCCTAACCTCTAGGACTTTTCCACTGAAAAGTCTGCTGCCGGATATATTGGAGTTCCATTGTATGTTGTTTGTCCTCTTGCTGTTTTTAGGATCTTTTCTTTATCCTTGATCTTTGGGAGTTTGGTTGTTAAAAGCCTTGAGATAGTCTTCCTTGGGTTAATTCTGCTTGGTGTTTTCTAACCTTCTTGTACTGGATATTGACATCTTTCTCAAGGTTTGGAAGTTCTCTGTTATTATCCCTTTAAATCAACTTTCTACCTCTGTAACTTCTTTACCTCCTCTTCAAGACCAATAACTCTTAGTTTTGCCCCTTTAAGGCTGCTTTCTAGATTCCGTAGGTGTGTTTCATTAGTTTTTACCCTTTTTTCTTTTGTCTCCTCTGACTGTGTATTTTCAAGTAGCCTGTCTTCAAGCTCAGTAATTCCTTCTTCTGCTTTCCACTTGATCAATTCTGCTATTAAAAGACTCTGATGTATTTTCAGTATGCCTATTGTATTTTCACCTCCAGAATTTCTGCTTCATTCCTTTAAATTATTTCAGTCCCTTTGTTAAATTTATCTGATAGAATTCTGAATTCCTTTTCTGTGTTATCTTGAATTTCTCAACACAGCTATTTTGAATTCTGTCTTAAAGGTCACATATCTCTGTTTCTGCAGGATGGGTCCCTGGTGCCTTACTAGTTTAATTTGGTGAGATTATGTTTTCCTGGATGGTGTTGATCCTAGTAGGTGTTCTTTGGTGTCTGGGCATAGAAGAGTTAAGTATTTATTGTAGTCTTCACTGTCTGGGCTTGTCTTTAGTTATCCTTTTTGGGAAGCCTTTCCAGATATTTGAAAGGACTTGAGTGCTGTAATCTAAGCTGGTTCTACTTTCAGTGGCACCTCAAGCCCAGTAACGCTGTGATTCTTATAGACTCACAGAGGTAACATCTTGATGGTCTTGACCAAGACCCAGGAGAATTCTCTAGATTACCAGGCAGAGACTCTTGTTCTCTTTCATTTTTTTCTCCCAAATAAATGAACTGTCTCTCTGAGTTCTGTGCCACTTAAAGCTGAGGTGGAGTGACACAGGCACCCCTGTGGCCACCACCACTATGACTGCACTGGGTCAGACCTGAAGGCAGCACAGCACTGGGTCTCACCCACGGCCTGCAGTAACCACTTCCTGACTACTGCCTATGTTCACTCAAGTTCTTGGAGCTCTAAAGTTGCCAGATGACAAAGTCAGCTAGGCCTGTGTCCTTTCCTTCAGTGCAGCAAGTTCCCTCAGGCCCCGGGTGGGTCCAGAAGTGCCATCCAGGAGGCAGGGACTAGAGTCAGAAACCTTAGCAGTCTACCTGGTGTTCTACTGTACTGTGGCTGAGCTGGCACTCAAACCACAAGATGTAGTCCTTCCCACTCTTCCTTCCCCTTTCCAAAGGCACAGGAGCCTCACCTCATAGCCACCAACACCATAGACCACGGGAAGTACTGCCAGACTACCACTGATACACCCTTAAGGACCAAGCACTCTTAAGTCAGCTTGTGGGGTGAATGCTGCCTGGCCTGGTGCTCACCCTTCAGAGCAGTGGGCTCCCCTCTGGCCTGGGGCCGGTCAAGAAGCACCATCTGAGAGTCAAGTCCTGGAATCAGGGACCCTAAATAACCTGCTTGGTGCTTTACCCCACTGTGACTGTGCTGGTACCTGAGGTGCTTTCCTTAAGCAGAAGGAGTTTTGCCCCGTAGCCAACAGTGCTGATAATGTACTGAATCTTACCCGAAGCCAGCAAGTCTCAGAGGCTCACCCTCGGCCGTTGATGTAGTACTCCGGTATTGCTGCTGGTTATTCAGGACCCAAGGACTCTTCAGTTAGCAGGTGATGAATGCCACCAGATCCAGGTCCTTCCCTTCAAGACAGTGAGTTCCTTTCTGGCGCAGGGTGTGTCTAGAAATATCATCCAGGAGCTAGGGCCTCACAATTCTCACCAGTGCTCTATCCTGCTGTGACTGAACTCGTATCTGAGATGTAAGTCAATGTTCTTCCCACTCTTCCCTCTCCTCTCCTCAAGTATAATATTAATTGAAGGAAGGGGTCTCTTTTGTAGCCATGAGCTGTGCAGCCTGGAGTTAAGGGAGGGGTAATGCCAGCACTCAATCACCCTAGCTTGTGTCCCAATTTGTCATGTGCCCTCCAGTCCACTGTCTTTGGGCCCAGTTCAGCACTAGCACTCACCAAAGAATTGCAGTCCTTGTGACCTAGACTGCCTTTCAAGTTTACTTAGAGACCTACAGCACTGTAGCCTTTGGTGGTGAGGTTCGTGGGAACTCAATTTCTGACAGCTGGTATCGAGGAGTCCCCTATGGCTAGTGCTGGTTTAAATGCTACTTCGGTGGGCAGGTGTCAGCTGAGTTTTTTCTGGTTTTCCTTTCCGCTCTAACACGACAGCACGAAATGCAATGCATCACAAGTGATTTGAGTTTTCTGTAATTTCAACAGCACCTGGAGCTGTTCTTTGCCCCACCAGCACCTGGAAATGCTGTCTGCACCGCCCTGCTGCGGCGGGGCAGGGAAGCTGTGGCATCTGTGAGGCAAGGCTATTTTTTCTGTCTCTTTCAGTGCTATGAAGTTAAAACCAGGTACTATGAGTGCGAGTGCTCACCTGATTTTGGTTTTTATGAAGGTATTTTTTTCTGTGTAGAGGGTTGTTAGCTTGCTGTCTTTGCAGGGGCAATGATTGATGGAGACTTCTATTCTGCTGTCTTGCTCCAACAAATATCCTGAAATTTGGAAGTCATGGTCCCAGCCTCTGGTTTTCAAATGGCAACCATACAGACCTGAATCCAAAAAAATCTTCAGATAAGCCTTCAAAGATCACTCAATCAAGGACAATCATAACTTATGTAGATGACTATATTTGCCTAAATAAAAATGTTAAAGTTAAAACATTCTCCCACCTGGAAAAGTAGTCATCCATTTCCAAGTACCAAAAAACAGGCTGTACTTTCTTTCTTTTTTCTTTTTTCTTTTTTTCCTAATATTAAGTTTTGAGTAGCTGGGACTACAGACATGTGCCAACACTCATGGCTAATTTTTGCATTTTCCACAGAGGTGGGATCTTGCTATATTGCCCAGACTGGTCTAGAGCTCCTGGGTTCAAGCAATCTACCTGCCTTGGCCTTTCAAAATGTTGAAATTACAGGCATGAGTCACCACACTTAGACTTGACTTTCTTTCTTCATGCGTCTCCATCTTTTTCTTCTCAAAGTCAAAAGACTTAGAGGAAAGAGATAGAGATAATAAAAAAGAAATGCCAATATTTGTTTTCAGTTCTTTTAGCAAGCCCCTCATAATAAAAATACCTTTTAATAAGAGAAGTTACCACATATTGATTAGAACTATAAAAGTCTAACAGTCCTGCAGGTGTCACAATTTCAAATACTTATAAGGAAACTTACAGGCAAACTAAATGAAGGAAGCAGGTAAGATAGAGGACGTACATCAAGTAGAACTTGCTATCTCTGTTATTTCTCTCTACTTCCGAGTTATTTTTAAGTTCTTTTGCTTTAGTGTTCTGCAATTTATCTACATATGGCAGGATATATATTTAGCTTTATTTATTCTGCTCAAGATCCATTGTGAATCTGAAGAGTCGTATGTTTTTTGAAACTCCAGAAAACTCAAATTTAGTATCATTTTAAACATTGCTTCTCTCCAATCATACTATCTATTTCTGGAACCCCTATTAGATATACATGAGACTTATTTATTGTACTTAAAAATTTTTAACCTGGTTTTTATATTTTATATCTCTTTTTTCTGTGTAATGATTTTTCATCAATTTATTCAGTGCTACCTTTTATTTCCCTAATTTTCTCTTCAGCTTTATCTCATCTGCATTTTAACCATTCAATTTTTATATTTTAACAATTACAAGTTTTGTTGTCAGAAATTTTAACTTCCTTTTTTAATGCTTGTTTTTGTCATTTTTATACCATATTTTTCTTTACTTTTCTGCCCTAACTTTACCTTTTGGACCTCATATTTTACTACCCCTATTATTCCTACTCTCACTCAGACTTAGCCACACAGGCTTCCTTACTGTTTTCACAGTTACTACTTTGGGCCTTTGCACGTTGGATTTTCCCTGCCTGGAACATTCATCCTTCAGATATACAGCTGACTTACACCCTTACCTCCTTTAGCTTCAAGTACCCTTTTCTCAGTGAGGTTTTCTCTGATCTCCAAAGTATTAATAAAATTTAAATCGCACCTTTACCCAGAGCTCCCTACCCACCCCTCCTGCTTTATTTCCATTCATAGCACATTTCAGTATAAAACATATTTTGCTTATTTTGCTTTTTATCTGTCTCTTACAATTAGAATATAAATTTTATAAAGGCAGTGATAGGGGGTGGCAGTGGTGAATTTTTGTATTCCCAGTAACTAGAGAAATGCCTGACATAATTTGGTCCTTGAAAAATCTTAGTTAAGTAAAATAAACACATGTTGTTGAATGAATATTCTTCCTTATTCTTTCTTCTTTAAACCTTTAAACATAATTTCTAATCTAGTCTAATAATTCTATTATATGAAATTATTGAAGGTCTAATGCAGCTATTTGTGTTTTAGATGAATATATGTGTTGTGAAATTTGGGGTTATGCTATTGTTGTTTTAATCTGAAGAGCTTTATATCCAGTGGGGCAGAGGGGACTTTGCTCACATAATATGCATTTATATCTTATCTTTGTTTTTTTCTACAAGAATCTTTCAAGGTCTGGGCTGAGGATCTCTTCAGAGAGGTCTAGTTATTGATCCCAGGGTGCCATCAGCCTGTGATCATTTGTTATGTTCATTTCCTAGTTTGCTGGGATACTAGTGGAATTTTAACTATACACCCAGACCCTGGGAAATCCTATGTCTATGCTTTGAAAGCCACAGGTTAGTTTTTGTTGTTGTTGTTGTTCTTATTTTATTTTTTTCCCTGAGATCTTGAGGAGATACAGACCAGTGTCTCTATCTCTGTGGACTCCTTTACCAGGGGAAAGACTGGGAAAGACTGCTTCTCTTCCACTTTCGACTGATGATAAAAAGTTATTTTTGTTAAGGGTCAATTCTTGTTTCTTGTCTCTTGCATATTCAAAGCCTTGTCTCTCATCTGTCTGTGGCCCAGCTATGCAAAAAAAGATGTCTTTAGACATTTTTCAACATTAAATTAATTCTGTGGAGGAATTCTGATATCTAGTCAACCACATTGTCAGAAAAGCAGTCTGGAAATTCTATCTGTGTTAGTTCCCTCCAGCTGCCAGAATAAAGTGCCACAATCTGGGTGGCTTCAAACATCAGAAACATGTTCTCTCATAGTTCTAGAAGCTAGACAGCAAAAATCAATGGGTTGGTAGGGCCATGCTTTCTCCAAAACCCATAGAGGAAGTTTCTCCCTTGCCTCTTTCAGCCTCTGGAAGCCTCACGAGTCTCCTGACTTGTGGCTGCTTAACTCTAAGCCCTGTGTTCATTTTCACCTGGCTTTCTCCTCCCTGTGTTTCTCCACTTCTTCACATGGCGTTCCTTTTATGAGGACACCAGTCATATTGGTTTCGGGGCCCATCTTACTCCAGTATGACTTTTCCTTAGCTAATCATGTTTTCAATGATCTTATTTCCAAATAATGTCACATGCTGAAATACTCAGGGTTAGGACTTCAACATTTTGGGTAGGGGGGGTATTGAGGGGAGAACACAATTCACCCCATAACATGATCAAAAGAAAGCAGATGCTCTTTAGCTCTCACCTCCTGCTTTCATGTTAAGATACGGGTCCAATGTTGTCAGACTTCTGTTGATCAAAAGAATCTAGAGATTTGACTTCACATTTAAAATATTCTGGCCTGTAAATATTGGCTGCCTACCAAAAATTTTAAAACATTGTCATTAAGTTAATATTTTGCTGGCAAAACACAACTACTGGCTAGGTGGGTTTATAGACTACTGATTTTCAATCTCCACAATAATATGAGGCACACTGGATTACTTATACAGTGGTTCCTTTGAGTCAAACTAGAGTGTTTTTAATATATTAAAGGACGATGGAGTGACTGAAAAGGTATTCAGAATAGATAACACATCCGTCACAAGGTCCAAAACCAAAATGTATGTACCTTTACTCATAAAATAGCTCCTTGGGCCACGACATAGAATTTATTCATCATTATTTTACACATATTTCTAAGAAATTGGCCAGGTTTTCCTGCTCAGAGTAGATTTAAATTAGGTTCAGTATGTGAGAAATTGGAGGGTTGTTGCTAGAGGAAAGTGCATGGATAAAAATGAGAAGTGACAGCCCTGACAGAAAGACACAGAGAAAAAGATTTTCGAAAGCAGATTTAAGAATTCCGAAAGTCATAGCAATCTGGCATCATTTGGTGCACTTTGGAAACCTGGAGGCATTACTATTATAACTTGCTGCAATAATTCATGTTCTAAACATCCACCTTAAACATTAGGAAAAAGTTTAAGTTATACTTTATTGAAGGGGGCAGAATAAAAAGAAATTGAATGTATTGAGAAAAGCTCTCGAGAGATATTCAGCCAGTATGCACCAGGACAGCTGAACTGCCAGCTAAAAATACTGAAATACTTCCACGTGGGTTGTAGCTGCCGCCCTGCACACCAGATTTCCCCCACCACAGGGGGTTCCAGACTGCTCCACCCCCCCGCCCAGCTCAGCAACTATAAGAACAATGGCTGGCCAAATCAGAGGCTGAAGGGCTTACTCTTCTAAGACTTTTGAAACTATCTGTTTTATTCCGCTACTTTTGCCAGCTACATTGTGTATTACTCCTACTGGTGCAAATATTTACCGAAGTAAATTTCTTCACTTTAATATCTCTATATATGACTTAGGAAATATATATATGTGACTTAAGAAAGAACAGGAATGTTAGAGAATAAGTCAGTCTGTGAACAAGTGGCATGTTATCTGAGCAGAGGGCATGGTGACTGAGAAAATGACTAGTTACCTTGCTTAACACCACTTAGTATTCACAGTAAGAAATTACCTGTCCTTGATTTTATTTGAAGGCAAACTTTCTATGACAAATTGACTACCCCGGTGTTTTACCTACAAAAAGAATGAATTGGTCAAAAGACTGAAAAACTCCTTAGTTACCTTGGAATTTATATTTTAGTCATAATTAGTAAATTAACTTTTGAATTTTATGTATCTCCTCTTATGAGATTAGTATTGGGGCAAGTCCTGAGAGATTTTTCCGTGACTTTGAAATTACAAGGATTTCATAAATCAGTTTTCCAAAGTTGAGGTAAATTCACCAAGTTAATGAGATCCCATGGGGACCTGGGAATTCAGTTACTGTGTCATCCCAGAGAACATCCCTCCGTGCTATTGTACAGGTTTAATTGTCTGTCCTATCGGAAATTTTATATGATGATTTTCTATAATTGTAAATATCTTCATAATGCAGCCTACCTTTAAGTATTATCTAAACTAAATTCAGTGATTACAAACTTGTTGTTAAGCAGCCATGAACAAATATTGATATATTTGCATTGCATCAATAGATTGTTTTGAAATATCAAATTTTCTAGAAATTCAAACAAGAAACCCTAAAATATACAGAAATCATCTTCACATGCTATTGATAATCCAGACAAGAGAGATGAATATTACATATATTTAAGTGAACACATTTTAATATAACAAATATAGATTGCATATATTTAAATACTTTAAATATTCTTCATTTACGTATTCAATCTATAAATCAGAAAAGTGTTTAATTCACAGTCTAATAGATAAGCACATACATTTTCGATGTGGAGAAATGAGCATTGGATTGAAATCGGAATACCTGATTTATATTTTTCACTTTCTCCCTAACACAATTGAACACTGGGCAAGACACTAAATCCCTCTGGATCTCTGCTCTTTCATCTGGAAAAAAAAAAAAAAAAATTCTCCATTTGTAGACTATGATTGATTCCATCTCTAACATCTTATGAATCTTATGAGTCCACCTATTTCATTTTTCTGATTTAACAGATGAACAAACTAAAACATAGAGAGATGAAATGACTTGCTTATGCTCATACAATGTCCAAAGCGAAAACAAGAGGAGGTTTCTTTTTCCTAGTCCAGCCTACTGTTCTACTACCGTTGATAATTGTCAGAGGGGTATGTGGATGGTAGTAATCCTTGCAAGAATAATTTTCAACTATTGACAAAGAAAAAAACATTCTAGTGATTTGGGGGAAAAAATGTAATTTTCTTAGTTGAATGTGTCACCATTTTAAGGAGTATATTTCTGGAGAGAGTTAAGTCAAATAACTAATTATGCATTGTCTCACATTATATAAGAGCATTATACAAGTAAATTAGAACTGACAATAAAATAACTTCCAAGGAAGATCTTCTGAATGGCCCTTATTTCTCTTTTAAAATCATTGAAGCAAAATCACATTCCAATTCAAATATTCTGAAAGTCTATCCAGCCTATATGCATTCCCCTGCAGCGTTTTTACTCTCTTCCTAGGTTTTAGCAAAGAAACATGTCTATTTACTTCTGTAACTCCTGTGAGGGCACGGAAATTCTAACTGCCATTATTTTCCGGGTAAGAATATAAGAAAATGCATTTCATTTTTTTTTTAAACCCAGAACCAGGCTTCAATTTTCAATTAGAAAGGCGTAACTTATTTAAAAAGAATGAACAAAAGTATTTTTGTTTATAAAAACATTCCATTCCAAACAAATAAAAAATACAGGAAAACAACTTAGCCCTGAACCCCGTCTCATGTATCTCAATAATTATTTAACCAAAAGTTTCCAACAGATTGCTTTGCCTTTATTTCTGAGTCACTCAATAATCTTTGTCCCCATCATTGTGAGGCTTTCTTGGGTCTCAGAGCACAATGAAACGAAAGAAGGAGATTTAGCACTGATTAATCCTGATTAAACCTAAAGGACAAACATTGTAAACTTGTTCCTTGATTTAATACAACAGCAGCATAAATGTTACTAAATAGTATGGTTATGTTTTACTATCTGAAAATGAAGTATGCTTTTCTTATTTCAAAAACAGTCTTCACCAAAATTTGGCTGAAAAATGTGACTTGGTGCAGAAAACTTATTTTTAAAGGACTATAATTGCACCTTCACTTTAGTAAATAGCTAGTTCTCTAAGTGGTTGGAGAAAACATAGTGTCCCTATTGTTTAATACTTTACTATATGCCACCCACTATACGAGGCTCTTCTGATATATTATTTATTTTTTACAACTAGCCTAGGAAATAACTATTTTTTATTACTTCTACTTTACAGATGAGTTAACTAAGAATCAAGTAATTAGCTTGCCTGGGTTTTCAGAGGAGGTATATAGCATATATGAGATTTGGATTTACTTTACCTATATATTATTTATCTAACACTCAGTAATAACAATTCCCAATAAACTCCCTGGTTAATATTGCCAAAGATTACCTTAAAAGATGATAATTCTACTAGGAGTAGTAACTAGTACTTGATACATCATATAGGCCGAACATACTAAAATCCTATGAGTTTGTTATTACTAGTATCTTGTTTTACATTGTGAAAACTGACATCAGTAGGCAGTAATTAACAGAAATGGGACTTGAAGGCAAGTAATGCTTTAGAAACATTTCCAAATATCTATTTTAGAAATATTCCCAAATATCTATACTATAGTGCTATCATGTTATAGAAAATAACTTTAAATTAAAGGAGTATACTGCAAACAATTACAAAAATTTGTTTGATGATTTAAGGCACACTTCCAACTGTGCTTCAAGGCCATTATTTATAACATTGCTGTGACAAAAGCACCGTGGAATCTCAGAAGTGAAGGCCAATGAGTCAGTCAATATTGGCTTCATTAGATGCAATTTTTCAGATTATTAGTTTCCTTTCCAACAAATTCCTGTGGTGAGCCTATTTATTATTTATTTCTCTTAGAAAATAAAATATATAAAATATATATTACTATTTAAGCTATGTAGTTGCTTCGTTTCAGATCAATCAATTTACATTTGAATTTCTTATCAAAGCTATGGAATCTTCATGTTTTCTATAATTTTTTTTTCTCTTTCATGCAGACGTATAACTAGGAAGATCAGAAACCATGACAACGCTGTCTTACTCAAAGAAAGAAAATTGAACGTAATAATCCTTTGGTCTCTGACATAAACCAGTCCTATAGTGAGGTGTAAGCTGGGCCTTTCCCTGTACACTGTGTATCATTATCATTACAACGGTGTTTTTTGTTGACCAGGTATCTCAGAAGCATTTCACAAAATTGAGAAAGTTTTAGATGTTGTTTACAGAGACCCTCCAAATCTCAAATCACTGAGATAAATTTGAACTGAGGTGAGTTATGGGATGGAAAAAGTACTAAGCCATCAGAGATAATTATTGTTTGTAAAATCTCACCTAGAGTAAATATAATATAGAGTTGTAAAAAACAATTTTACAAGAATGTTACCAACTTCACAAAAGAGTAAAAACACCATTTTTTTTAGAGGCTATCACAGTGTCTTCCCTTATGAAGATCAGTTTTTTAAATTAAAGGATAGTTGCTGTGTTGGCACAAGAAAAAAATATATATATGCTGAAAGAAATTAGAGGCAAATTCAACCCACCAATATATTTTCCTCTTCTGATTCTGAATCAGGAGCTGTGTGGAGAGAGCGGTCATCCTCAACATTTCAAAGGAGATGAAGTTTGTCTTTATCTGTGCTTTTACTTTCCCATTCGTTGCCTTCTTTGTTTTTATACTTTACTATAGCCATGACCGAATAGTAAGATTCCAGATTTGAAGTGAAGGGGATAGTTTTTGACAAATGATTGTTAATGTTATTAAGTGTGTTGACTTGAGTGGCGATCCAGTGAAATTATATTTGAATATGCACTCATGTTGAAGGATGTGAAAGGAATGTCCCCGGCACTCCAGCCTTGCACAGGCCTGGCTCTGTCCCCTCCTGCCCTTCCTCTAACACTCACTGCCTGTCCTGTGGTGCTTCCCTGATCCCACATGCCCCTGGAAGCACTCCCAATTTTCAACTTGGTCTCTATCCTGATAAAACATCTGTGAGACTATGAGAACCATCTTAAACTCTAACCCAGTAAATCACTAATCTGTACAAAATTTGATCATCTGTTACATTCTTACTTCATTCTTCATTTTACCTGCAGACAAATGGCCCTAGGCATTCTAGGTTTTCTGTCTATTTTTCTATTGTATCTACTTTTCTAAAAGGCATGTTTTGGATGATAACTTTTATGATCATCCTTCCTCATCTATAGACAGTGTTTCCAGTAATTACCAAATTATCGTCAGTTCCATGTCGCCTGGAAAGTTGTGTTTTTAAATTACTAATTTACAGATGCTCCCCAGTCCTCCCAAATGAACTGCAGCATGAGGCTACCTCACAGTATTTGTAATAGGCTCTCCAGTGACTACTGTAAAGGTTTCATGAGAGTTCATACTTTAGAGAATTAAACCGCGTTGAAGTCTGACAGCCTCGCTTGCCACTGATCTGTGGGAACTTAGGCATGAAAATTAACCTCTCTGAGCTTCAGTTATTATTGTTATTCAGTATTGTAAAAGGAGAATTAATAATAATGCTTACCTCATAGTTTCCAGAGAATTAAAGAAAACAACCAAACCAAGTAAGGTGCTTGCAAAGTGCTTTTTACATAATACGTAATAAGATGAATAATTAATATTGAGAATTTCTGTGCTTTGCACTGTCCTAAGCACTTTGCACATACAAGATTAATATTTAATCTTCACAAAATTCCAATGAAGTTGAGGAAAGAAAGATCTCTGGTCTCCAGTGACTGGGGCTCCCCTTCTCATGTTCTTCCAGTGACTTGGCAGGGAGTTGGATTAATTGGGCTGAACTACTTTACAGAAGTCGAATAAGGTCTCAGACTGATGCAGTAGCATTAGTGTTCCAAATCTCTAGCTGAGTTCGGAGGCTTCTCAAGGGCCTTAGGCCAGAAAGTCCCTTTGTGCTTAAAACATTAGGTGTGCTTTATCCACTTTTAGTTCAACCTGTTAAGTATGTAACTAGTGCAGGGGTCGAATTCCCTCCACTAGAGGGCTCTTCCACAGCCCTGTGGTCCTGGCTGACCTCCAAGGAGCAGGGGTTAGAGGCATTCTTGAGCACCATCCTACACCTCTGTTGGAAAGTGCTTTCACTAAATCTCATCAGAATTTTTGCCATGCACCGACAGTGGGATGGACCACTGGGCACCTGCACAATAGAAGCAGGGGAGAAATTGAGGCACGGAGAAGACCAAGTCCCACACGTGATACAGCAAGTAAATGACGCAGCGTGCAGATTAATCCCGATGGTATAGCTCCTCGTAATACTGTTAATGATGACACTTATTGGCATTATTCAGGTATGATGGGAGGCTTCAGATAAAAGTTTTTGGACTGATAGGGCCTTAGAGCTCTCTTCAAGTCATGCTACAATCTTCACTCTCTCACACACACACACACACAAACACAAACACACTTTCATTAGAATTTTTACATAAGCTAGTACAAATTTGGGGTGTGCTAATTTTGTAAATCTAATACTAATTATTCTGCATTTTAACATTTAAAGATCATACAATTGTCTTTTTTTAAGATTGGTGCTTCAATGAGAGTAAAAATACTTTCCCCATCTATAAAATTTCGAAGTTAATTTAAACTAGTGTTTTCCAAAGAACTGAAGAATGTCTGTTAACTGACAGAGTGGAGGCAGGAATGGAAGGAGAAGAAAGTGAGGTAGGGCAAAGTGACTGGCATTATTTACATTCCTAGCTCTGACGCTGACAGATTAGCCCACTAATGCAGGCCAATGGACTATCTTCATCTCTCTCCAGATCAGCAAGTGTAGGGATTTCAGAAAATTGGCCTTTTAGGCTGTATCTGAAGAAAGCATGGCAGGACAGGGTGGAAAAAGCAGAATATCCATGGGAAAACAGAATCCTACCTTTACCCTCCATTTTTTATTCAATCACCCCAGACAGCAGACTCGGAGTTAAAAGAATATTCTAGTGTGGGTCAGAGTCTTGGCTCAGTCATTGTTAGCTAGTTGTACTTTGAAAAATCACTTCAACCTCTCTGCAATTCCAACCCTCTTTTGCCCCTATGGAAATGGGAATAATAATGCAAGCCTCAGGAATTTAGTGAGATTTAATTTTTTTTTTTTTTTTTTTTTTTTTGAGACAGAGTTTCACTCCATCACCCAGGTTGGAATGGAATGGTGCAATCTCGGCTCATTGAAACCTCTGCCTCCTGGGTTCAAGTGATTTTCCTGCCTCAGCCTCCCAAGTAGCTGGTATTACAGGTGCCCACCACCATGCTCAGCTAATTTTTGTTTTGTTTTGTATTTTTAGTAGAGACAGGATTTCACCATTTTGCCATGTTTTCCAGCCTGGTCTCGAACTCCTGACCTCAGGTGATCCACCTGCCTCGGCCTCCCTAAGTGCTGGGATTACAGGCGTGAGCCACTGCACCTGGCCAAAAGATATTTTGTATGTATACCACTCATTGCATGGTACTGTTTTACTGTGATTGACATGGTGCATAGAGAGACTGCAGAGAGGGTCTGCGAACTTTACTCATTCATTAAATTAAACTAAAAAATATTATTCTCAGAAGGACCTAACTATATTTACCAACTAAGTCAATGAAGGCATGGTGAGCATTATGAAAATACAATGTGAATAATGTTGTTCCCATACATTTTTCTATAAAGTGTATGGCAGTGTGGGAGAGAACAAATTTTGTTTTTCCTTCACATTGCACATTAGCAAATCCAGTGGAAAAACAATTCTGAAGATGACTTTGGAAGTCTTCTTGAAACTCTGTTGGTTAAACAAGATAACTTGCATTACGGTACTAGGAATAAATATTAATATCCAACTTTTTCAAGAAAAGTTCTGAGATCTCTTCAGCCTTTTCTGACTGCATGCACAGATGCAGTGGGATTCTCAGTGGAAGCAAATACCACAACTAAAAAATGGAATAACTTAATGATATTGAATCTCTTTTCTATCTTAAGCAAAGTGACATTGAGATGATTATCCCTTTATTAAGAATGAATTATAAGTATTTTTTATTCTCACTGAATAATTTATTTTTGCACACCTATTTTTGAAACTATTTGATTTGGTATCACTTATACTCATTACTTTTAAAAATAAAGTAACATTTTAAATTTAGTTTTATAGCTACCTTCAATTTAAAGCAAAAAAAAATATTTCCTTTCCATCTTAGAACGTGATAAAATTTTTCCTTTGTAAGTAAGATAAAGACATTAGGAACGTAAGAGTGGAGATGGTACATGGAAGTGGTAAAGCATGTTAATATATTTTGAGTGTGTTTAGGAAAGGCGGGACTTCACAATCTTAGAGGTCCTTTCTTCCCATTTTAAGAGACTGTGGATTTTAGAATTTGGATGTAATGTAGGCTGGGGAACAAGAGAATATATTCCTCACACCTGGACCCCTGAAGGTAAAACATAAGATCTTTTCCCAGCTATTTTCCCTTGAAATGAAAATAAAGGCAAATTAGGATAGAGGTTCTCAAAGTGTGATTTTATTTATTTATTTTTATTTCATTTTGTTTATTTTTTTTAGACATAGGGTCTTGCTCTGTTGCCCAGGCTAGAGTTCAGTGGCTTGATCATGGCTCACCACAACTTTGAACTCCGGGCTCAAGCAATCCTCCTGCCTCAGCCTGCTGAGTAGCTGGGACTACAAGCACGTGCCACCACAGCTAGTTCATTAAAAACAAACAAACAGAACAAAACAACAACCAAAAAAACCATAATATTTTGTAGAGATGAGTCTCACTATGTTGCCCAGACTAATCTTGAAATCCTGGCCTCAAGTCAGGATTCTCTTATCTCAACCTCAAAAAATGTTGAGATTAGAGGCATGAGCCATTGCATCTGGCCAAAGTGTCATTTTAGAACCAACAACATCAGTATCATCTGGGAACTTACTAGAAATACAAATTATCAGGCCCTGCCTGTACCTGCTAAATTAGAATCTCTAAAAATGGAGCCCCAAAATCTGTGCTCTTATAAGCCCTCCAGGTGATTCTCATGCCTGCTGAGGCTTGATGACCACTGAATTAGGGAAGCATATATGTAACATCACTGACCATGAATGCAACTAGAAAAGTGGTGTTATACTGTTAAGTCTAGTGAAAGTCATCTTGAAAATGATCTTAGCCTAATGAATGTCACTAAATGTTTTGAGAAAGGGAAAGAGAAATTTTTGCTTAGAAATGAGTTCCTGTAACAGTAGAAGAAATCTCATTGGCAAAGACTTAAATTTACCAATCACATTAAATACTTTAATATCATTTTTGCTGGGGGAGACAGTGACATGCAAAACCAACATAAGGACATGTAAATTTACACCTTTCAGTGCAATGAAAAGCTGGAATCTATCTCTAAATGTCATAAACCAATCAGTTATACCTATAGTTGTTAGCTGGGCATTTGGTCCTCTTCTCTGGAAATCTCCTTACATACCCTTTCTGATGAGGAAGGTGTCTGGCTCGTAGCCACTGCTAATGGGATCAGGGATGAACACCTAAGCCAATTAGAGTCTTTCAGCAGAGAGTTTGGAATTGGCACGCAGGCACTCAGGGTGTATTTGTAGAGGAATTAAGAGGCCATGGAAATTGAGGCTGAGGTGGCCATGTGTACTCAAAAGCAGAAAACGAAGGGCTTTTAGAGGAAGAGAAGAATACATGAAGTAAATACGCAGAGTATCTGACTGTGGAGTGGCATGGGATATGGAGGAGGGATAGGAAGAGGGAGTGAATGACGGAGATTGCCAAGCCCCTAATGGTTTCTAATTCCAGCTGCATTTTCTCTTCTTAGGTTTCTTGTGATAACTCAACATCCATCCAACAAATTGCCATAGTTTTTTAAATTATTGCTTGGATAGGTAAGTCTAAAGAAGTTTTCTATGAAGTTTGGTAAGTTTACTACTTATCAGTGAATATCAGTATTAATTTAAAATATGAATATAATTTTGATTAGCTATTGACTGAGACCAATGGCCAGGATTTGGTGTTGAATACCAAATTTCCTCTCTAGCAGAAAAGAAATCTTACAGTATGAAGAATAGGAAATGTTGTGCTATGTGGCAGTTAAATTGATTTCCCTTTATTAACTAAAAGGAAAGGAACAGAAGAATTCAAATTTATAGACCAACCAGTAAGAATTGCAATGTTGATTAATCAAAGTCAAAAAGCTAAGGCAGTCTTTCAAAGGATGAATGCAATACTGCAAGACTAAGAAAAGCCTGATAGGCAGGCAGTAGGGTAAGCACCAATGAGTCCTGCTCAGCCCTCCCAAGCACAAGTGCCAAAGGAAATATTAAGGATGGTTGCAGCTGAGTACAAAACAGGCACTGGGCCAAACACTGCTAAAACACAAAACATGTTGGACAAGCCTGACCCTAATAAAAAGGTAGGCAGAACGTGACATAGGGCTCCAGCACAGGCCTTTTTTACCTTAAGCAAGCAATTATTCCTCTGGCTCTGAAGTTGCCCGTGATAATTATAGAAGCAGAAAATTGATAAAGGCATTTGGGAATAGGAAGAAGAAACTGAATTTTTAAGCTCCCAAGAGGTGATTATAAACATATCTCCTTGTCATGTGCTTTAGCAGAAGATAGAGAAATAATAGCTTGAAAAATAAAGGCCTATTGTGAAGCTAGGATCCATCCACTCAGCAGATGTATTCTTCCAAATAAAATGTAATAGTTCCAATAAATTCATTTGGGTTGACTTAGGGAATTTTTAAAAAATCACTTAAAATATGTGGTTACCTTTATACAATTTATTTACTTTCTATTTCCTTTCCCCTTATTCTATATACCCAGGGGAATGAATAAGATTAACATTCTCATGTTTAGATGAGAATACTGATTAACTGGCTTAACGTATTCATTAAGTATCTCATTCATCATTGTCTCTCACTACACAACCCTTAGGATTTCCATTATAAATTAGCAAAATTATAAATAATTAATATCTTGGATTTCAGGTGACTCTATAAAAAGGGAAACCCTCTGTTTAAGATGGAAAGGTCCACAGTTACATCACTTACTACTATAAAACTAAAAGATTATTTGTATCAAGAAGAGAGAAGAAAATGGAAAGTCTTCAATTATTTTTAAGTCAAATGATGTACACTCCAGAATGAGAGTTCCTGGAAGGCTGACAGTAAAGTGAGCTAGTGTTGCAGCTTTAGAGAAAGCCCAGGTACATCCCAAACGTTCCTTTTGTACTCAGATTTTCCACCCCTTAATCAATATCTAAAACTTCACCCAGGACTATTCCTAGGGTATCATGACTCAGGGATTATCCTGAGATTTAGTTGAAATCTTCTTTCTATATCTGTCAGTGATTCATAGAGGCATTTTGCAGAAACTGAAGACACCAGGTATAATTGGGATATTTGTTCCCTCCAAATCTCAAGTTGAAATTTGATCCCTAATGTTGAAGGTGGGGCCTAGTGGGAGGTGTTTTGGTCATGGAGGCAGATCCCTCATGAATGACTTGGTGTTCCCTTGTCCCCAACCCACAGTAATGAGTGAGTACTCTCTCCATTAGTTTACCTGATAGCTGACTGCTTAAAAGAGCATGGCACCGCTCCTCACTCTCTCTCTCTTTTTCCTTCTCCCTGGCCACATGATGTTTGCCCCCCTTTCCCTTCTGTCATGCGTGGAAGCTTCCTGAAGCCCTCAGCAGAAGCAGATGCTGGTGCCCTGCTTCTTGTTCATCCTGCAGAACTATGAGCCAAATAAACCTCCTTTCTTTATAAATTACCTTGCCCCATGTATTACTTTATAGTGATGCAATACACTAAGACAATATCCAAGATTCAAATGCATGCACGCACTATGTTGTAAGCTTCCTTCTAAGAGCCATATAAGATAGGATCATTTATTTAACAGGGCTCATTCTCCATCCGTTCTTACACAGACTTGTCAGTGATTCTCATGTCCTCTCTTTTCCCTCACCACTCTTGTTGGTCATTTTATTTATTTTTTATTGTAATTTTTATTTTTTGAGACAGAGTCTCACTGTGTCACCCAGGCTGGAGTGCAATGGTGTGATCTCAGCTCACTGCAGCCTCTGTTTCCTGGGATCAAACGATTCTCCTGTCTCAGGCCCCCGAGTAATTGGGACTACAGGCAAACCCTACCACATCAGGTTATTTTTATTTTTTTAGTAGAGTCGCGGTTTCACCACATTGGCCAGGCTGGTCTTGAACTCCCGACCTCAGGTGATCCGCCTGCCTCAGCCTCCCAAAATGCTGAGATTACAGGCGTGAGCCACTGCACCCAACCTTGTGATCATTTTAAACTTAGTCCACCTGAACAAAATGTGGACATGAGCATTAGACTAGCTGGCCAGCCACGGAATCCTCCTAGAAAAAGTCAGCTTCCTGTATTGGTAGAAGACATGAAATTTATTCAGAATACAGTAGAAAATACAGTAGAGCCCCAGGAAAATTACAATGTTATTGATAAGCCAACTGGAAATTTCGGCTTTGCTGACAATATGTCAATTTCCATTCAGAGACTTTAACATCATAACAATTATCACTTTACTATTTCTCTTTCTAAATAGGCAATTTCTTGCATAGTATGGTAATATGTACTCAGATATCTTCAATTTTCTTACAGTTTTTGCTTGAACTAAAAAGCTGTAACATTTTATTATGTTGATATATTAACTCTTAACTTGGCAAATTACAACCAAGAGGAATCATACATAATATCCTATGGATTTTTCATTGTCTTCTTGTTAGATTTGGGAGTTTAGGAAGATCTATTTAACAATTGCTGTGAGATGAACAATGCATTTTGAATGTCAAAGAAAAAGAAGTCAGAATTGGAAAAGGCAAAAAACAATTTTATTAGCCTGAAGCAAACTAGAACTGTCCCCATTATGTATTTACAATAGCACTATTTAATACAGGTAGCAGATTTAGCTTTAGGAGTGATCATGCTAGAATCTAGCTGTTGTTAGCCATGTCTAAATACTGTCATATAAAAATCTTTACTTAGTTAATTATATGTTATACTTTTTTCCAAATACACTTTTTGTACTATATTTTTATTGTACAAATTTATTATATTTTGCATGAATTTTTGAAAAAACTATAGACTTACAGGGGAGTTGCAAAAATCGTGCAAAGAGAATTTTCCTGTACCCATATCTCATCTTTCCCTGTTTGTTAACATCGTTGAAAACCACAGGACATATGTTGAAATTAAAAAATTAATCTTGGTACAATATCGTAAATTCCAGAACTTATTCAGATTTCACTAGTTTTTCAAAGAATGTCCTTTTTTTTCTGATTCAAGATCTAATTCAGAATCCCATATTTCATTTAGTTCTGTGTCTCCTTGGTCTCCATCATTCTGTAACAAATATTAGTTTCTTCTCATATTTTGTGATCTTGATACTTTTGAAGAGTGCTGGTTAATTTTTTGTGTAGAACACACCTCATTTTTGGTTTTACTGATGTTTTCTTTCTCTTAAATATAGGTTATGGATTACTGGAAAGTATACCACAGAGATGATGTGCTGCTTTTTTTCCCCAGAGCATTGTAGTAAGTGGTATATAATGTTCATATGCATTAATGGTGATGTTAGTCTCGATCATCTGCCTGAAGCAGTGTCTTTTAGAATCCTCTGCTATAGTCATTATTTTTCTGTTTGTAATTACTAAAAGCCTTGGGAGAGATACTTTGAGACAATACAAATATCTTGTTTATGCTTAAACTTTCACCCACTCATTTTATTATCCATTGAATGACCTTGTTTGATATAAATATTACTATAAGGTTTAATGGTGATTTTATATTTCTCTCATTTCTTTTACATGTGTTCATTGGAATTCTTCAACAAAGAAGAGCTGTTGCTCTTTCTTTTTTCTGAGACTTCTTTCTTCATTTATTTTATTAACTTATAAATATTATTTTATTTTTTGGAATATAATCAATGCCATCATTATTTATTTTATTTTCAGTTGTTTCAGCTTTGACCACTGGGGACTCTGTCAGGCTGACTTCTGTGCCCTTTTGATATGTTTCTCGTCATTTTGTTTATTTAGTTTGATTTTCCATATCCTTACTTTCTGGCACTGCAAGATACTGTAGGCTTTTCTTGTATTTTTTCTACCCCAGACCTGGAATCAATCAGTTCTCCCAGGACCCCTGGCTCCTTTTATTGGAAAATGGTATTTAGAAATCAATATCTGGGTGTTTAGTATGCTCATTGCTACTGGGCCAAAGGTTTTCATTATTGAGTTTTGATGAAAATGATATTGCTCAAAAATCATTCCTAAAATATCTCAACTCTCAACAGAAATTTTGAAATATGATGAGATTTTAATGTAACACTTTCTAATGGGAGTTAATAGATACTGTGCTTTGGTGGGTTTCCATTGTCTAATAATCAAAGCACATTAACAACACATCCCCTCTCTCAGAGATTCACTACGTGCATTACTGAAAAATTGGGTCAAGACTTTACATGCTAAATAAACTTATTTGCCTTTGTTAACCCAATTATGTCTAAAGTTAATTATTTTTCTTTTTTCATAGTGCTACTACAACCATCCAGCAGAAGAGTCAGGGTCAGTTGAATACCATATTAGGAAACATAATTTTAACTAAAGATTTCCTCTTTTAAATGTTATCACTAGTTAATGAGTTACAGGATATAAATTACCTTGCTTTCGGCTCTTCATGTGACTAACCTAGCACAGTCATCAGGAATAACTTCATTGAAGCCACCGAAAACTGACATTGGAATAAGGAGCCTCTGCATTGTCTTCTAGTTTTCCCATGCATTCCTCTGCCCCCACGACACCATACATGTGTGCACGCACACACAGACACACACACCCCTACATACTTTTCTTTCTCTCTTTCTCCCTCCCTTCTTTCTTTCCCTTTCTTTCTGTCTTCTCTTTCTCTCTTTCTTTCTTTCTTTCTTTCTTTCTTTCTTTCTTTCTTTCTTTCTTTCTTTCTTTCTTTCTTTCTTTCTTTCTTTCTTTCTTTCCTTCTTTCTTTCTTTCTTTCTTTCTTTCTCTTTCTTTCTTTCTTTTTCTTCTTTTCTTCTTTCCTTATTTCTCTTTCTTCTTTCTTTCTTTCTCTTTCTTATCTCTCTCTCTCTTTCTTTCTTCTTTTCTTTCTCTCCCTCTCTTGCTCTCTCTTTTTCTTTCTATTAGATATATTGACAACTTTTCCAATCCTCATAATATAATCCTGGCTTGAAAACTGCAATTTCCTAGTACCAGGAATAACACTATTTCTAAAGCCAACCTATATTTTAAAAGTGAGAACTCATCTCTTTTATATTCTAATATGTCCTTTTGTTGACTGTTGTATTCATGCAGCATTAGTCTCTTATTTTTCTCGTGTCTCAATACGTGTATACAATAGTTCTGCAGGATTCTCATGCTTTGTGGTTTATCCATGAATGTCCAAGCACTGTCTCTCTATCTTCTCCTCTTCATGTCAAATTAGACTCTTGACTTTATATTTAAGATGGTGTAGTTATCTATTTGGAAATCAGTGCTTTTCATATTACCTAGTTTATTTATTAGATAAGAGAAGTCTATTGAAGAAAAATGATTTAAGATATAAGGATATATTTTATAGCAAAAAACCCAAGTCACCATGAATTGTGGATTATGTCAAATCATTATCAACAAAACTATATAATTAAACCAGCAAAGGAGCAGCACCACCACCAACACAACTAACTCTTAGAATTGACCAGAGTTATCCAAATCATAAATACACATACACACTCTCTTGCATGATAGAAGACCTAGAGTTCTTATGCAACATTTATTTGTGCAACCAGTATTTACTGAGCACCTAGTATGCCAAACAGTATACTTTCTAATGGACATTCAAACTTAAACACGATACAGCTCTAGCCCTCAAAGATTACAGTCAGGTGGTGGGAAATGAAATGTAAATCTAATTTTGATCTGGTGTAAAAATAATAATAATGTTACAAGAAATTAGGGGAGTACAGAGAACAATCATCTAATACAACATTATTCAGTATATTAATCAGCTCTGGCTGCCATACCAAAAGATGACAGGCTAGGTGGCTTAAACAGCAGCAAGTTATTTCTCACAATCTGGAAGGCTGGAAGTCTCAGATCAAGGTCCAGTTGAGTTTAGCTTTTAGTGAGGACTCTCCTTCTGACTTGCAGACAGCCACCTTCTTGCTGTGTGTTCCCATGGCCTTTTCTGTGTGTGCACAGGGAGAGACAAAGAGTGCTCTCTTACATTTCTTCTTGCAAGGATACTAATGCTATCAGATCAGGGCCCCATATTTTATGACTTCATTTATCCTTCATTACTTCCTTATAAGGCCTTATCTCCAAATATAGTCACACTGGGGGTTAGGGCTTCAACATATGAATGTTGGTAGAAACAGAAAAATTAAGTCTATAACACTCAAACTTCTTGAAAATGTTAATTTTTTTTAAAATAAATGGTAATTATGTATTTTATTAAGCTTAGGAAACATGAATAGGGAAGAAAAATTGAGTATTTTGCTCATGTAAATATATCCATTAATTACTCATGTCAATAAAACATTTAATTCATTTAATAATTTTAATTTGTAAGGCACATTCACTTTTTTGTGGTGATTGTTCTACAAACAAGATTGAGGCAGTTGGGCCAATATTATTGCACGTAATTTTCTGATAAAAGGCACAGGGATATACTGCAATTTGTCCAAAATTGCACCATGCATTCACAGTAAAACTTAGATAAATTACTGGTTCCATCCTACGATATTTCTTAATAATCAAGAAAGCCTAAGTATAGGAAATATTTAAAATAAAAGATAGCACAAAAGGCATCATATATTCCTTGGTGGTTCAATGTCTTCTCTAAGAAAATAATTGTTCACTTCTGGCTTCTAATATGGCATGTGAAGAGCTTAGAAATCGTTACTTCATCCTACCAACAACTAAAAGGCTGAAAAGACAGAAAAATCAACACGCCTTCTTAGATCTATCACAGAAAGTTTCAGAGAAGAAAAATAATGTAAGTTAAACATTAGGAAGGAATACTATGTATTTGATTCTCATAAATGTGATAATCTAGAAGAAATGGACCAATATCTTGAAAGACCTAATCTGTCAAAACTCACACAAGAAGAAATAGACAATCTGAATAGGTTGATTTCTACTAAAGAAACTAAATTGATAATTAATAACTTCACAAAACAGAAGGCACCACACCCAGATGGGTTTGTTGGTAAATTGTACCAAACATTTTAAGAGGAAACAATTGTCCACAATTTCTTCCAGAAGATGGTAGAAGCAGACAGAATACTTCCTAACTCATTCTATGAGTCTGGCATTAGCTTACTAACAAAATCAGACATTGCAAGAAAAAAAAAAGCTGCAGAACAATGTATTTTATGAACATACACACAAAAATCCTCAACAAAATGTTAGCAAATTGAATCCAACAACGTATAAAAAGAACTATACACCAAGACCCAATGGGATTTATCCCAGGTTGCAAGGCTGTTTCAGTATTTGAAAATCAACTAGCACAATTTGCCACATCAACAGACTAAAGAACAAAAATCACATAATCATGCAAGCAGATGCAGAAAAATATCTGTTACATGATTCAACACCTGCTCATAAAAAAATAAAAATAAAAATAAAAAAAATCTCAGCAAATTAGGAATAGCGGGGGAACTTCTGGCTTAAGGAGAGTGTATAGGAAGTGTTAGGCAGGGTATTGGCACATTAAGCCAAACAATTTTTCAAGGGTAGATAACCTGCTACTGAGAAAACTAAGAGACAGCCCACACACCAACAGGATAAAATAAGATAAAATAAGGTGAGTAGAAAAGTGCAGTTCAGGGGATGCATGAAAATCAGGTAGCCCAGTCAGTACTTGAGCCTAGTTTTCTTCTCTTCTCACAATCTACTGTCTGTGTATGCGACCTTATCCTCATTCACGACTTTACATACTGTCTACCTACCAATATTATTTATACCTCCATACCAGACTTTTATTAGCCACAGACCCAACTACCTTCTTGATTTCTGCACTTGATTATCCCACAGGATTTTTAAACTCAACACCTCAAACTGAACTCATCACCTCTTCTCTCTTTTCCCAAACAGATCCATCTCTCAGTGAATGACAACTTCATCAAAATGATGCTCCAATCATAATAATTACTAAAATGTTTGATCATTTAATGTTTGCCAAGTGATGTTTTAAGTGCTTGATGTCATCAGCTTTTAGAACCAAAACAAACATAATCTTGTTTTAAACAACAATGGGAGCCAAGAAGTTTTCCTGTGACTGGTGTTTCCAAGCACACGTTTCTCTCTCTCTCTCTCTCTCTCTCTCTCTCTCTCTCTCTCTCTGTATATGTGTGTGTGTGTGTGTTTATCCAGAAATTTAAATGTTTTTCCAAATATAATATCCCCAAAAACACCTATCAAGAAATTAGGAAAACTATAAAACTGCTATATGTCTGCTGTTACAATTAAAAGAAGTAGAAAGTGGTTTGACAAAACCCATTGATGTCACATTGAAAGAAATACCCGGGTGCACTGACACTCAGAGTTGGAGAATAAAGCTGGACATTTCTGGAAAGAGATGTTGATGATCTAATCACTCATGTTTGATCATAGTTTTTGCTATGTTATAAGTATTCTTTCATGAGCCTGTCTGCTGCTAATGGTGAGACCTTCTTATAAATAAAATAAATATTAATAAATCTACATTGTATATTTTACACAAATCCTATCTGTGGTATTCCAGGAAGTGACAAGTTTTAGAAGAAAAATAAGTCCTTAAATTGGCAATTTAGAAATGTGATTATGCCATTATGCCATTGCCTTTGCTGAGAAAACAGAATGTGAGGTTATTTGTATACTACCTGAGAGTATCCACTGGTGACTTTTTGTGTTTAAACATTTGCTTTAGCCTACAGTTATTTGTAAATACCTTAAGAAGAGATGCAAAGAGAAGCTGATGGTTATATTGTTGGAGACTACTCTGGTATGAACCCAAAACATATAGAAAATCTGAAGTAACAAAAGTAATATTGATTTCCACAGCAAACCTAAGTTAGGCAAGCACACAAATTATTTTCATAGTTAAAAAACAAGATTACATGAAGCAACGTAACTCTAAGACCTATCTTGAATATAACAATGCTTGTGTGCTTTAAAATTTCATTTTAAGAATACCATTTAAATATTAAATACTTGCTTTTAAATCTTAACATTATTATTTGACATTTACTTTGTTTTAATAATTTCTTCTTTTATGAAATAGCTCTATCAGGTTAGAGATCAATTTGGATGTTATTGAAATATTAACTCTTGTCATAATATGCCAGTTTATTTTAATAGTAGAGCATGCACTTTCATTATTTTTAAAAATTACATGAAATTTTTAGTATAGCCTAATTAAAAAAAAATTCAGTTTGTTATAACATAATTATGTAAAAACATGTAAATAAATTTTCATGAAAAACAAGGAATAATTATGTTTTTAAGAATTCCCCATTGGGCATGGTGGCTCATGCCTGTAATCCCAGCATTTTGGGAGGCTAAGGCAGGTGGATCACAAGGTCAGGAGTTCAAGACCAGCCTGACAACATGGTGAAACCCTGTCTCTACTAACAATACAAAAAATTTCGCCAGGTGTGGTGGCACACACCTGTAATCCCAGCTACTTAGGAGGATGAGGCAGAAGAATCACTTGACCTTGTAGATGGAGGTTGCAATGAGCCAAGATCACATCACTGCACTCCAGCCTGGGTGTCAGAGTGAGACTCCATCTCAAAAACAAACAAACAAACAAAAATTCCAAAGAATTCCCAAAAATTTCTGAATTCCAATTTCTTATTTTTGAATTCGGAATATTAACATATTACAGGAATTCGAAAACATTACCTGTTAAACTATTCTGGAATGGCAAGTTTCCCACACGTGTTTAAAAATACTGAGAAAACAACAAAAACTAGCTCTTGCTCCTGGAAGATAAGACCAAACTAAATAGAATAGTTAACTCTCCGAAGAGCAACCACTGGTTGATCAAGGTAAGCCCTCTTCCTTGTTAGGCTGGTCAGTCCAAAGCTGTTATGTCCATTCCCAACTAGTAACTCGACTTGAACAACTCACCTAAAAATCAATCAATTCGGGCCCTGAAATTATATAAATATCTTCTTCAGGCAACCATGTTCTGACAAAACACTAAGTTTGGTCAAGGTGATATTCTCCCTACTGTGATAAGTCTACTAAACTGAGCTTTGTTTGATCAAAATGTTTTCTTCGGTAGTGTTTCGAAGATCAGAAGTTGACTGCTATATAATATTTGCATATGCACTAGGAAAGAACTAACATAATTCTCATTGTATCTGTGAGTATTAAGGCATAGAGAGGTTAAATAACTCACCTCATGTCTCACAGATCAGTGGAAGAGTCAGGATTCCATACTATTTCTCTTTTTCTATCATGGTATATCTAGTCGCCTAAAACATGTTGAAGTTTTTTCAAACTATAGCTCAATTTCACCTATTTGTTTGTAACTCTTTCCTTTTGACTCACATTATTATAATATTTTACTTGAACTAGTGCAATTATCTATGAACTGATCTTACTTCCAAGCTTGTCCCCCTTGAAATCATTCTCTAGCAGCCAGCCAGGATGTCAGAATCATCTTTGAATTTGCTAACTAGATACTAGCTTCCTCTACTTAAAACATTTTCAGTGGTGTTCTACTGAATATACAATGGACAACAAAAATAAAGTAAGAAACACACACACACACATATATCACACTACAAAATCTAAATACTTAGCAAGATTTCCAAGCCCTGCTTCAGCTGACATTTGCTACCTCTCCAGGACTATACCTTACTAAACCTTCATAATTTTCTCTCCTTCCAACAGAGTGATTTTCTTTCATTTATTCAAATATATGGCTCCTCTTTCCTATCCCAGCGTTTTGCAAAAAATGGTTCTTCTACTTAGAGTTCCTTTACCTTCTAGGTCTTTTAAAATCATTCATATCTTATCCTTTAGGCCTCTACTCTAAAACTTTTCCAGAGATTATCCACATTACTTCAATATCTAAATCAGGAGCTCTTGTTAAAATGTAATCAAAATGTTACCTTTCCGTGATAACATGTGTTACAATTTGCCATTATACCTTTATTTTAATGACCATTTAATCCATATTTTTCTTCCATAAGACGATCATTTCTACTAAGTCTGGTGGTAACACTTTTGTTCATTACTGCTGTTATAGTTTGGATGTTTGTCCCCTACAAATCTAATGTTGAAATTTGATCCCCAATGTTGGATGAGGTGGGTACCTAGTGGGAGATATTTGGGTCATGGGAACTGATTCCTCATGAATAGCTTGGTGCCATTCTTTCATGGGTTCTCACTCTATTAGTTATTGGGAGAGCTGGTTGTTTAAAAAGAACCTGGCTCTTCCTACCCCCTCTCTTCTTGCTTTTTCTCTTGCCCTATAATCTCTGCACATGACAGCTCCCCTTCACCTTCCAACATGAGTGAAAGAATCCTGAGGCCCTCACCAGAAGCAGATGCCAGAGCTATTCTTCCTGTTCAGGCTGCAGAACTGTGAGCCAAAAAACCTCTTTTCTTTATAAATTGCCCAGTCTCAAGTATTTTTTATAGCAATACAAACAGACTTATACAACTGTATTTTCAGTATCAATACAATATTGCTACCTAAAAGCAATGTAGTCACTAATAGTTGAATTGATAAATAAATACATGAATGAATGATAGCATACAAGAATAAAATTTCAGAGACTACTAAAATGCTGCGCTAATTTATCCAGGGTAAAGGTGAAGGCTGTATAACTGCTAGTTGGAAATAGCAGTGCTTCTAGGTCAATGGTTTTCAACCCTGGCTGGGCTCTATAATTATATGAAAACTTGAAAAAATTCATTTCTCGGGTACCACAGAACAAGATTAAATGTTTTGGTGAAAGGCTCAGGAATTCAGAATTTTTAAACAATTTCCAAGTTAATTCTAATGTGGCTAAGATTGAGAACCATAGTAAGGAGCATGGAAAACTAGATATTCCCCAGAATCATGAACACTGGGTATGCTAAAATCATATTTTAGTTCTTGGAGGGTCATAATACCAATCAAGAGAACATTTAAAATACTAGGGTGAGTTAAATGTATACCACATTTTACTTCATCTCTCTATTCTTCAAATAATGACTAAAACATTGGCTGAAACTCCCAATTTCATGGCTTGTTAAATCCAGATATTGACTAAGATTTTACTACATCTCTAACCTTCCTCTGTTGCCTCTTCTTCCTACCCTTTGGTTCATATCCATTGCCCAAATTCTGTTTCACAAAATGCAGTGCAAGCTTCTTGATTTCACAAGATACAATAAAAAAAATTCAACTAAGCCATACATTTTATGTATTTAAACTATCCAGAGATTTTGAGCATTGCAGAAAGCACAGAATTGTGCCCTGCCAACATTTCATGCCCTGAACCCTCCTGAATTTCTTACTTCTGATACTTTACACCTCCATCCAAAGGCAGTCCCATTGAAAGGGTTAATGTACCTCCAGTCTACTGCATTATTTTGTTAGTACCATGAAAATTCTGGTAATACATAATACTGCAATACACACACACACACACATACACACACACACACACACACACACACACACACATTATAGTGCCTTCCTGAGAAACTAGTTTAGCTCATTGGCAATTATTTCTGTTTCCTGTTGGTACATGAGATGAAGATTATTAACAGTTACAGATTGGTACATTTGGACTCATGGATGAACACTTCCTCTTATTTGTTCTCAATGAAGGATTTGGAGGGATTTTTCTCTGATGGCCCTTTAATGGCCTTTCTGGCTTATCCTGGAGTCCAAGGTAAGAAGAAATGTTCTTGTCCTTTCCTCCAGGTCAATAGTTTCTCATATCATGGAAACACAGCCAGTTGAAATACCATGTATTTCAGAAACCCAGTGAAAGAGGAAAAGAGATGCTGGTATATGTCTCTGGAAATGTCATAGGTTATATACAGCAGTTTAAAATTTAAAGGTAATCCAGGAGACAGGCTGCTCAGCCTACTCCTCTGCCACACTTCTTCCATAATCAGAGACGTTCTAACCCCTCACACAGGATATGAGCATCATCAGATGAACACTTAGCCATATCTGCTGTATTCCTCCATGGATCTTGCATCTTCCCTGGGGAATGGAGAGCTTCAATTATTTGGATGTCAAAGAAGTTCAGCCCTCAGGTCCCGCCATAATTTCCCAACTTTCATTTTTGGAGGTCCAGTAGGGAGAACTTCTCATTTTCAGATTATCACCTGATACTAGGGTACCAGGAGATCTTCTTCTCTTTCTCCTTCAACTTTACCACCCATCCTGAGGTTTTGGGTTTCTAGGACTATCCACCAAGCTTCTCATAATTGTCTCCACATTGGAAGCATGTTCGTGAGTGTGGTCACTAAAATGTGGCTCAGGTTTGTACCGAAGAATTCATTAAGCAGATATGGCAACAGACATACGCCTATGCCCTGAGAGCTCCCTGTTAGGAATTGGACATTAATTCCTTTCTAAAGTAACTCCATGACCCTCAACGTGTATTCAATGTTTCTTGCTAAAATCATGCTCTTAGATATTATTCCCTAATGGAACGTAAAGTTTATTTTCCTTCGACTTTCTACCAAAGTTACTTGGTTAACAGTCACAATTTGGAACTAGATGATGGAAGTAGAGAGTAGCCCCAGCCCTCTTGGTTTCCCTAGAAAAGCATGACTGCATGCTTTTTTACATATCACTCCCAAAGCAGTCACTTACTCACCTTAGCCTGATTTTGAAAAATACTATCTTGGTTTTTGGATTTCTCTAAAAGTGTCTTGAATCTTTGTGTTTAAGCAGAACTTTTCTTTCTCCTGTTGATGTCAACTAATCTTCATGTGTAAAGCAATCCACAAAATGGAAGTTCTTGTTTCTGAACCCTTTCTTTTTTCATTTCAAAATTGGCCTCACTGGCCGGGCGCGGTGGCTCAAGCCTGTAATCCCAGCACTTTGGGAGGCCGAGGCGGGCGGATGACAAGGTCAGGAGATCGAGACCACAGTGAAACCCCGTCTCTACTAAAAATACAAAAAATTAGCCAGGCGCGGTGGCGGGCGCCTGTAGTCCCAGCTACTCAGGAGGCTGAGGCAGGAGAATGGCGGGAACCCGGGAGGCGGAGCTTGCAGTGAGCCGAGATCGCGCCACTGCACTCCAGCCTGGGGCAACAGCGTGAGACTCCATCTCAAAAAAAAAAAAAAAAAAAAAAAAAAAAAAAAAAAAAAAAAAAAAAAAAATGGCCTCACTTTATAATGCATTCATAAAGTTTGGTCTTAATATGTTCATGGCAAATGTCTCCTATAGCTCCTTTAGCCTTCATGGTTTCTCCATGGCTGTTGTTAGGCTCTGAAAAGCCTGGGTTGCCTCACACCCAGACCTGCCACCATGTGTCCTCTCTTTAGGAGACCAATATGAAGTGAGGCTGGCAAAAATTACTCTTTGCACCATGTGGTGATTATTACAGAATCAAGTAAATTGTGATACGTGTGTGAAATTATCTGCTGAAAATACAGATCAATCTCAGAGGAGAAATTTAATATTAGGAGATAATAATGCATTTTCAGCTTAGTTTGTATTTTTCTTTTTTTCTACACAAGACACTTTAAAGCTCTATCTTTGTAAGAGTTGTACCGGAGACTCTGCCCATTGTTTTTCTGTGTTCTTCCTGCGTTCAGGTATGTTCCCTTACTCATGTTTAGTTTACGTGCAAATTTCTAGTTGAAATTATGACAAAATGAAACCATGGACACATTGAAGGCCAACAGTGAAAGGTGACAACTTTGGTAGATGACCTACTGCAGAGAGACAAAAGAGAATTTGGAGTTTTAAAGTCTGTTATAGATACCTCACCTAAGAAGTGACATGTGTGTTTAAAGGTCAGCTTAAACTCTGCTCTGGAGGTGGGGGCAGCAAGCCAGTTGAAACCCAGGAAAAGAATAATTGACTACATTACTCTTTTCTAGTCAACATGATCAAGGAAAAACAGACTCTGCTCAGATCAGTACTGATGCAGGGAGGCTCCCAAAGAGACATCCATTCTGTCCAGAGGAAACACCTTTGCTAAAGATACTGATCCTTTCTGGTAGGAGGAGGATATAACTGATTACGCACAGGGAAGGAGCTAGCTTAACAGACTTGGGATACTTAAGGCAAACATCCCAGACACTAACATTCTTCCTATATAAAACCTACCCTAAAACGACTCTTCGTAAGCCTGCAAACACTGTCTCATTTATTCCTTCAGGCTTAATGTATTATTTCTCTCCTAATTGTGACCATGAATTAGCCTCTGCCTCTTTGGTACCTTGACTTTAAGCAAAGCATTTTTCAAATATCACCTGGCTTGACCTTCTCATCATTGTAGGTTGACGCTGATCACATGTAAATTAAAATTAAGTTTATCAACATGTCTGGAGTTATAGATACACTCTGTCTCTACATCTGTATTAATATTTCTCTTCTGATAGATGGAAATGTGTGTATATATGTGTGTGTGTATAATATATATGTGTGTATAATATATATGTATATAATATATATAATAAATATGTATATATAAAAAAATATATATTCCAAACTATATTTTATGATAAAAGTTCTCCACAATGATTTTTTCTACTAGTCATTACACATGCTGGGTTTTATATTCTTTTTTGTAAATATGTCTTCAGCCAATTCACATGTAATTTGTTAGTCGTGAGTTTCTTGTCACATAAGTACAAAGGTTTTTTATTCAAGATCAGATTTTTACAAAAGATTTTTCTGGTGGAATATTTGTGTGCTTTATTAGCCTGAGACCTAACTTAAAACCAGTTTTTCTTACAATGAAAAGAGTTAAATAATATTTTCTCTTAGATTATTTTACTGCCTCTACTACATTATGGACCTACTGCTTTGGCATGATGATTCACTAAGTATTTCAACTTTCCTTAAAGTGATTTGAGGATTTTAAGCCACAGGAAACAGATGCTTTGTCTCTAGGCATAATGTTCTTGGAATAAGAATGTTTATTTTTATTCTCAGTTACTGATTATATTCTTTTACTGATTAATATATTGTTTCATTTTATTTTCTATCATCTTCTTCATGATCATTGCCATTAAATGATAATCATTAAGGGTTTCCATTTAAAAGTTTACAAGTATTTAGGCAAAATTCTTTGACTATTCCCCCTGTTCTCAAAAGGTTAAAGTACATAAACAGATGGCATTAGTTTCTATGGCAAGTAGCAAGAAGAAAGTTATACAAGGAACAGGAGAAAAGGATTTAACAATCAAATGATAACTATTTAGGGCTTCCATGCAAGTGTTGCATAGACTGGAAATAGGACATATGTGGTAAGTGGTAAAAACAGATTTTTTCTAATCCAAGTAAGACATTGGTGTGAATATTTTAATCTTTTCTAATTGGCACCAGTTTCCATGACCTAATAGGCATGGTGTGATCCACATTGGTCAGTTGAGTGAGAAAGCCAAAGTGACTCCATCAGCTGTGCCAAGGCTCCTCCTCTGGATGGAGAAATATAATCAGATCAGTTTTATTACAAAGATATTTTGAGAAAGCTTTGGAAAGAAGAGGATATTTTAGGTATAGAGGATACTACTTGAGTAATTGAGCCAAAGAAGGTACAATGAATCATTTTGAAGTATTTTTTCTGTTCAGGATGATTCTTGATTGACCTTAGCTCTCTAAGTGGGGAAAACCAAAGCCATATTTGTATTTTATGAGCACCTGATCATATGACACAGACTAAGAGTGGAGGTTTAAATAAAATGAGGAAATTGGCCTTTCTTTTCCAGAAAACTGAAGTTAGCACTAAGATTATCTGTCCTTTCATTTTGTGACATTCATAACACATAAACTTGTGAGTCACTGAATGACTATCCCATGCCTTCCAGGTGGATTGAGTTCAGAGGGGAAGAGAGACCCCAAACCATAGAGAGTGGAGACTACAGATGAGAGAACAGTACTACTTCAAGTGCCTGATATCTTTCTATTTCCAGGTTTCATTCTTCTTTTATCTGACCACACTCCTTTTATTTCACGAAGAAAAGTAGGGTTTGTTTCTTATAACAAAGAGTTTAAATATAAATATGACACAGATGAATTAATTGTCACAGGAAGAAAGGGAATAGGCCAGGAATCAGAAAAGAAAGAAGCATAATATATCCCTAGTTATAGGTCCTATATTTATTTCTCATTTACTTTCTAAATGACTTTCTTAAAATGCCACTGCAGTTTGGTGCTGTCTTTATAACTATATTGGATATATGCAAATATTGGATTTCGGAAATCAAAGCTCTGTCTATATATAAATAGATATGGCAAAGAAACATTTTACTTAGCATTTTACACTCTGTAGTGTGATACAATTAGACTTTGCAAACAACAGCAAACAAATGATTTGGCAAGGGAAACACAGTCTCATGTGCTTGAGCATCAGCATCAGAATCAGCTCTGGCTCCTGTCCTCTGTCTTCATACTCGACTGCTCTGTTAAACATTCACTGAATGGGATTTCTGAGTCTAAAATCTTTTTATTTCTTTTGTTTGTATCAGATTACCTCTTAAGGCACTTTTAGTACTCTCTCTTACTTGCACTGACAAGGGGCAGAGCATCAAATACATGGTTTACAGACACTCAATGATGATCAAACCTTCTAGGATGAGAAGTAAAATTTCATGGAAGTCGTAGAATATCCCATCATTGTGGAATTTCACAGACTTGGGTTCAACATTCACCAGCAGTGTGATCCTGTGGGAGTGATTTAACCTTTCTGATCCTCAGCGTTCTCATCTGTAAGTGGGGATAATGATATTCATATGATAGGCCTGTTAGAATTACAACAAGGTAACACATGCAAAGTGTAGGGCATGGATTCTGTCACATCATAGACACAAAAGCAAGGCGTATTATTATTACTTGCTAGAAGGAAATCCCTTAACACTCTGATTCTTAACTTAGTCACGTTATTGATGACCAAAATCCATTTGTACTCCTTATGTACGCAGAAGCTTTCAAACTTTATTTCCAGCAGCAGAGCTGCACTCAGGTAATAAGTCAGCTAAAGGATTTTTTTTTCCTTGAATGAATTATGCTTCTGGTGTGCTAAATTTTCTCAAGGCAGTCAACCATAAAAATTATATTATGTATTTCTCTTGTGTAACTTGTGTGAAAGTAGAGTTTGTCAAAACTGGCTGCTCAGCATTTAATGAGACCCTCCACTGCATTTGATCCGAAGTCAAGCTGTATATAAGGACGGTAAACAAGAAGGTCGGAGAGGGGAGCTCAAGCTAAGGAAATCATGTTATAAATAATAAATGGAGAAATTCTTAAAACTAAAATAAAATTGGTGGAAAAATTCAACTAATTGTCATCTTTTTTTATAAATGAATGTCGAATTTGCTTTGTGTGTGCCAAGACCTGAAATTAAAGAACTTCATTTCCACTGAAGTCCTTAATACTCATTGGTGAAATATGAAGCAGGTGTCTCTATGACCTCTACCTAATTGAACAGGAATGTCATGGGGAGAAGAGTCATCAATCTTTGGATTGTCTTGGAAAAAGGTCCTGAGGATTTTCAACAAATGATCATGTTACATGTAGACTAAGTTAGAATGTTACATAAAAATTAAGATATTAAATACTTATAGCACCCTGCCTTCTATGCATCTACATTTAGATGGATGGAGTTTACAATTGAGTGCATAACAATGAAGTTTTGCTTTTTTGTCTCTAATTCATTGCAATATTAAATGATATTTTATTCTGGAATTTATTAAAAGATATTTAAAGATTCTGAGTTCATCTTGTTTTCCAGCCACCTTGATTTGAGTGTCAAATGCTCATCCACAGTCTGCTGATTGCTTGAAGACAGAGTTGCAGTGCATACTGCAGTGTTTCTAAGTGGGTTTCTGCCTTTTGTAATCATTGCAAATTACAAATACCATTTGCACAGAACATGTTGCACTGCATCAGGATGACCACCTGCTTGTCTACCTGTCCTATTATATTATGAGAGATTTTACTTCCTATTGCTTGTTTTATCTTCATCATCTACGACCATTTTCGGTCTAACTCTTTAGTACATTACTGTATTAGCCCATTTTCATACTGCTATAACAAACTACCTAAAACTGGGTAATTTATAAAGAAAAGAGGTTTAATTGACTCACAGGTACACATGGTTGGGGAAACCTCAGGAAACTTACAATCATGGTGGAAAGCAAAGGAGAAACAAGCACTTTCTTCACAAGGCAGCAGGAGAGATGAGGCAGTGAGAGTGAACTGCCAAATACTTTTAAACCATCATTCACTAGAACAGCATAGGGGAAATGGCCCACATGATCCAATTACCTCCCACCAGGTCCCTCCCTTGACAGGTGCAAATTACAATTTGAGATGAGATTTGGGTGGAGATATAGAGACAAACCATATTATTCCACCTCTGGACTCTCCCAGATCTCATGTTTTTCTCACATTTCAAAACATATCATGCCTTCCCAACACACCCCCATATTCTTGATTTATTCCAAATACTAACCCAATAGTCCACAGTCCAAAGTTTTATCTGAAGATAAGGCAAATCCCTTCCATCTATGAGCCCATAAAATCAAAAGCAAGTTACTTTCTTCCAAGATACAATGTGGGTACAGGCATTGGGTAAATTTTCCCATTCCATATGGGAGAAATTGGCTTTAAAAAAGGGGGCTACAGGCCCCATGCAAGTTCAAAATCCAGTAGATTAGTTATTAAATCTTATAGCTCCAAAATGATCTCCTTTGACTCCATATCTCACATCCAGGGCACACTGATGCAAAGGGTGAGCAAAGGGTGGGCTCCCATGACCTTGGGTAGCTTCTTCACGGGCTGGCATTGAGTGCCTGTGCATTTTCCAGGTGCACAGTGCAAGCTATCAGTGGATCTACCATTCTGGGGTCTGGAGAATGGTAGTCCTCTTCTCACAGCTCCACTAGGCAGTGCCTCAGTGAGAACTCTTTGTGGGGGCTCCAACCCCACATTTCCACTCTGCATTATCCTAGTAGAGGTTCTCCATGAGGGCACCACTCTGCAGAAGATTTCTACCTGGCATTTTCACACATCCTCTGAAATCTAGGTGGCGGCTCCCAAAGATCAACTCTTATTTTATGTCTACCTACATGCCCAAAACTATGTGGAAGCTGCCAAGGCTTGGGGATTGCACTCTCTGAAACAGTTGCTCAAGCTGTACCTTGGCCTCTTTTAGCCATGGCTAGGGCTGGAGTGGCTGGGACACAGGGCACCATGTCTCGAGGCTGTACAGAGCAGCAGAGTCCTGGGCCTGACCCACAAAACCATTTTTTCCTCCTAGGCCTCTGGGTCTGTGATGGGAGGGGCTGCCATGATGATCTCTGAACTACCCTGGATAAATTTTCCTCATTATCTTGGCTATTGGCATTCAGTTTCTCTTTACTCATGCAAATTTCTGCAGCCAGCTTGAATTTCTCCCCAGAAAATAGGGTTTTCTTTTCTACCACATTGTCAGGCTGCAAATTTTCCAAACTTTCATGTTCTGCTTCCCTTTCAAACATAAGCTTCAATTTCAGATAATCTCTTTGTGAACACATATGACTGGGTGCTTTCAGAAGAAACCAGTTCACATCTTGAATGCTTTGCTGCTTGGAAATTTTTCCTGCCAGATAGCCTAAATTAACTCTCCCAAGTCCAGAGTTTCACAGGGGCAAAATGCTTCCAGTCTCTGCTTAAAGCATAGCAAAAGTGACCTTTGTTCCGGTTCCCAGTAAGTTCCTCATCTCTATCTGAGACCATCTCAGCCTGGACTTCATTGTCCATATCACTATCAGCATTTTGATCAAAAGTACTCAACAAGTCTCTAGGAAGTTCCAAACTTTCCCATTTTCCTGTTTTCTTCTGAGCCCTTCAAACCATTCCAATCTCTGCTCCTTAACCAGTTCCAAAGTCGCATCTACACTTTCAGGTTATCTTTATAGCAGTACCCCACTATCCCAGTAACAATTTTCTGTACTAGTCCATTTTCACACTGATATAAAGAACTGCCTGATACAAAGTAATTAATAAAAAAAAAAAAAAAAAAGAGGTTTAATTGACTCACAGTTCCACATGGCTGGGAAGGCCTCAAGAAACTTACAATCATGAAAAAAGGCAAGTGAGAAGCAAACACTTTCTTCACAAAGCAGCAGGACAATGAGCGAGAGAGAGGAGGGAAGTGCCACACTTTTAAACCATCAGATTTTGTGAGAACTCTCTATCATGAGAACAGCTTGGAGGAAACCTCCCCATGATCCATTCACCTCCCACCAGGTCTCTCCCTCAACACATGGGGATTACAATTTGAGATGAGATTTACAGAGTCAAACCATATCAATTACCTCACCATCACTTACCTGATTTTTTTCCAACAACTTTTTCCAGATCACCTCACCTCTTATCTTGCTTTCCTCCACAACAGAGTGACTATAGCCAGCAAATAGGGATATCCCTTGTTCGCACAAATTTCTCTAGTAGTTACCTATGGTTTAGGGAAAACTAAATCAAATCTTGCATTGAAATACTATGCAAACTTTGTTAATAAGAATGATTATCTGATATTTAAATGTATGCATTTATTTCAACTGTGTTCTAGCAATGTGACGCTTGTACCTCCAGAATCTCCCATTTATTTTTCTCATATAATAGCTGGATAGAGAAGTAAATAGCGGAAAAATAAATCGATAATATATAAGCTGTGGGACAGCTCAGGACTATAGCCCTGAAGGCAGTGTTCTAAGCATGGCCTGGATTACTTATTGCTAAAGCAAGTTTCTTGGTCCTAGTTCAAAATCAAGCCTGGAATTGAGATATCTTTCTGTTGTACTATGATACTGCCAACTTTAATACACTCCCTGGTGATGTTTTTGTTCACTATGTGTAGAGAACTATAACCTTAGGCCATTCAGTGGGTATTGGAATGGATTGCAGAAATAGAAATCTATGGTACTGAACTTGGTAGCACATGAAGGCCCTACATGTAGTCTTCTCAAGGCTAATAACAAACATAAAAATTATCTGTGAAACTTCTGTAACACTTATCTGTGATACATGTACTAAGCAATATTGTAAGATTGATTTTCTTACTGTGGGTTGTTGTCACAAAGTTTTGAAAGCCCTTGCTTCAGGGAAGTAGTATGTGAAACGATCTAATTCTAATATCTAAATGTAGATATTTATGCATACTTTTAAAAAGGGTGAGCATAGGTATGGTCAGATGGATCAGTATTGAGTTGCATCCCTCTTGCATTAAGTCAAGGCCCAGGGGAAATGTACAAACCCTCGCAATGCTGAATCATGTGAAGCTATGGACCAGGGCTACGTTCCGCACACATTAGAGCCCTCAATATGCATTATTTCCCATCTGTTGAGTCTGAAATATTCAAAAAATTAATATTTTGATGGAAAGTAGACTAGTAGGGTTACCAACTTATCCTTGTTTTTCTAAGACTTTCCCCATTGTAGCAATGAAACTCCTGTTTCCTGGCAACTCCCTCAGTTCCAGGCAAACCAGGACAGTTGGGTTACTCTATGCGTAATGTAGTAAATCATCTAAGCTGTTTATATATTATTCAAACAAATTTTTACTTGCAATTCCAACATAAACCAGTTGCATTTGAAGGTGCTGTGCTCTAAATAAGGAGAGGTGCCAAAGCCTTTCCCAACTAACCCGATGCTGTCATAATCATCCCTAACTCTTGTCCAAGGGTTCTATGAGGATATATGATTACATCATAGCCTTCCTGCCTAGCCTTCCTGCCTATCTCTCTTATTGGCTAGGGTTCACTGATTACGATATTTTCTCTGATGCTAAATTTCCTCATCTGGAATATGAAAATAAACATTTTTAGGAGGGCTGTGATATTTAAATTTCTCCTACTTGAGGCCAACTTGATTTCCAAACCACTTTTATGACAGTATGCACCACAGACAGTGAAATCTCTTTAGTGCTTTTCTCTGGAAAATAATTACAAAGCATAATCGTACCTCCTAACTTGCTTGCCTTGCATAGATTTATATAATAGTATTTAAAGACTGAAATTTTAGTAGCAAATGCAATAGTAATACAAATGTCAAAAGAGTTGTAACAGATGCTTACATTTTAGTATCTTGATTTTGAGCTGTCTTCAACAGAAAGATCAGTGCTCTTTGTAAGTATTACACAGTAATGGAAATAAAAAAATGACCAGACAGGCAAACCTGTGGCCAAATCACAGACTAATAGAAAGTCTTATATTGTCCATAAATTCTAGAATTTGAAGTTTTGGTGCTGACATATGTGTGTTACTCATAAGAGTTGGGTTCTCACAGGAAACCAGTCATTTCACTTTTACTGCCCTTTTCTAAAATGCAGATGCTGTGGGTTAGTATCATAAACATACAGATTAAAATATTGTTAAAAGTAAAGACTTAAAAATACAGATGGTCGCCAATATAGAATAGTTCCACTTAGGATTTTTTGACTTTATGATGGTGTGAAAGCCATATGCATTAAGTAGCAACCATATTTCGAATTCTGAAGTTTGATCTTTTTCTGGGCTAGTGTTACACGGTGCAATACTTTTTCATGATGCAGACAGAGGCACTGAGGCACAGCTCCCAATCAGCCGCATAATTGTAAGGGCAAACAACAGATGCTTTGCAGTATTCTGTGATGCCAGATGATTTTGCCCAACTAAGGCTAACACAAGTGTTCTGAGAACGTTTAAGGTAGACTAGGATAAACTGTAATGTTTAATAGATTACGTGGACTCAAGGTGTTATGGACTTACAATATTTTCAACTTATGATGGGTTTATCAGGATATAACCACATCATAAGGCAAGGAGCATCTGTATGATTAACTGCAAAAAAATTTCAAAGTGATTCTTAGTGATTACAACTTCTTTAAAGAATTTTAATTTAATAGGAATGGTCATAATTTCAGAGTATACATTTATCTTTCCATAGATCAATATCATTTATCTTGGTCTCAATGTTGTATATATGTCCATATCAAACTTGTGCTTCCTCTAAATTCTTTTTACATTCATAAAATTTATTTTAGACTAAAACAAATTAAAATAACCTTGGCAGAAATATGTAATCCAGAGTATGGTTCATTTTGACTCTTGAAGATGGAATATGAGAATGGTGAGAAAAATACTCACCATGGAATTAGCAATAATTTTAATCATTCTCCTCGTAGAAACATCTGGCTGAGGCCCAGACACTTTAGGCCTCCTTTTAAAATGGGAATTGATTCCTGGAAGGAAACCAACGTTGTCCACAATAAAATCTATTGCTTTGTGAATGAATTGAATTAGTATCCTCAGTTGAATACAAGGAGAGAAGATAAACCTGTGACTATGAATATGCTCCACAATCTCATAGAATTTTGTCCATTTCAACCAAATGGTTTATAACCTTCTTAATTAAACAAATTGTCAGCTGCAGGAACATGCTGAAGCTTGCCTAAAACTATTCCTTTGGATACAATTTTAGGCCAAATTAATTTCCATGATGGTTCTTCCACTTGTGTGACACTCATTGCAATTCATGGACACACATGTATCATCTTTCAGCTCTGTTCTCAATGTTGTGTCTGAAAATGACTTTCCGCAGCTCTTCAGTATTCCACCAGGATTCTAGACAAAGAACAGTTAATCTGTGCCCATTTGCAGACAGTCACCTGGGTTACTTTTCTCCCTGTTTCCTCTCTGCTAACAGTAGCTTGGACAGTGAGTTCTGCAGCAATGAGATATTCTTAGACAACCTGACTTGCTGGTGAGTCCCAAGGATGGGGATAGAGACATTGTAACATTTGGGGTCTTCAGTGTAGGTTGCCTTGACGGATTTCAAAAAGTGATCTCATGAAGGCAAAACATTATTAAGAATTATCTGTTCTTTGCTTTGAATATCCCAGTGTCTCTTCTTTAAAAAGATTACATCTAGACTTAGAAATGAGGGCAGCATGTCATTTCCTTGAAAAAGAATATGGATCTGTACAGAGGTGAGTAAATTATCATGGTGGTAGGGGTGCACTAAAGGGAATATAATAGTGTTAGCAGAGAAAGCAAACATGTAGGCAGGGTGATGAATGAGTGGTTTATACAGTGAATCACATTTGGCTTTTGACACTGACCAGAATTCATTCTTCAAATAGTCCAAGTTTTATCCATCAGTTATCTCTTTCTTTTTTTTTTCCATAGGCCTTTCCCACCTCTCCTGGGCAACCCTGCTTCCCTGACCTTACACAGGGGAGCCTCAGGATAAATTGAGATGAAATAACAGAAAACACACAGAATGAAAAACAGAAATAACCAAACAGCTTCCTTTATTTTTTATTAGAAAAATATTTTACTTATAATTTTACAGCTTCTCTTTTAATTATTTCTAATAGTTTTCAAGGGAACACTATATTCTCTTGAAAATAAAAAAAAAATGCAACTTACAGTTGTTCTATAATTCTATTATCCACACTTTGTTCTTTCTGTGTTTATTTCACCCTATGTAGCACTGGCTTCTCATACATAGGACCTTCAAAGTTTCACCTTGAGAACCACTTGCCCAAGACAAATTAGCACAGCAGGAAATGATAGTTGCTCTGAGTGACTCAAGAGGAAAAATATACATTATTTTTCTCTAATCTGCTGAAGCACATTTGACTTGATTCCCACGGCGATTTTCATTTTGACAAGATAGATAGCAAAGGAAGCACAATGGTATAGATTTGGGCATTTATTCCCATTTTCAAGGCACAAGTGGAGAAATCTTCCCTGGTTGATAACTTAAAGTGTCCTGTCAGTCTGTTCTTAAGTATGAAAGTGTTCGGAAATCAGGATGCTGTAATGTGCCATTGCAATATCCCGCTAACTCACTGGGCTAAGCAGTACTTTGAGGTGTCAAGGGCAAAGAACTCTAATTCAACTGCCGCTGATTTGTCACATTTACCAATGAGAAAAGGCACAGTAACGCTGGAGGGTTAATTTTTAAAACTACCTTCGAGCTCAAGAAGGGTTGAGCCCTTAGGGTAGGAGACATAGATTTGTCATCATCCCTTGTCACTTTCTTTACTCGTTGGAACAAGGCATGCACTAGCAGACACACTTCCTTGAGAGCTGAGCCTGGAGTCTGGGACCAGAAAAGGTTTTTGCCTTTATGAAGTCACATATATTGTCCTGACATCTTATATGATAAGATTATTTGGTTTTCAGGGAAATTTTAACCATCAAAAGAAAGTTGTTGGTTTATTTTCAGTATTATCATTATTATTATTTTTAGAAATTCTTCCCTTCTTCAGGCTAAGAAAAAAAATAAAATTGTTTTTGAAAAGATTTTAGACTTCCATGCATGGATGAATAAATTTTTGAGACAAAAAACAGAAAGGAAACACATCAGATTATGATTTTGCATTTGGAAAGAAACATCCGTTGTTATTTTCTGAATTCAAAATCTACATTTCTTGGGTGATGGATATTACATAATACTGGATTTCATTCTCCAAAATGTCTAAAACCACCATCTGGGGGTGAATTTTTATAGCAGTGTCATGTGCCATAGTTTTGAGATCATATGCCTTAGCTTTTTTATTTAACAACCACAAACTATAGTTATCAGTCTTAATGGTCATCTTGCTATATACATGTGGCGAAAATTAAAGTGGAGGGAAGGAGGATGACTATGTGAAACTTGATCACAACTCCAAAAATCACCTCAAAATTATCAACTCAAATTGAAATTAATTTAACAAATTTCATTTACACTTTCATTATATATGAGACTTTAGCAAAAGCTTATGGAAAAAATCAAAAATCTCTCTCTCTCACACACACACACACACACACACATACACATATGCATGCACACACAAATATAAGTAACAAGGCAAATTCTATTAAACAGGTAAGTATACTATTTTGAGGCTATGAAAGAAGAGAAAATTAGATGACTGAGAAACTATAAATAGAACATTAATTATGAGCAGATATAAATTATTCATATGAATTTTTAAAACTTTAAAAAATTTTGGAACACATTTAGATTTACAGAAATGTTTCAAAGACAGTACAGAGACACCCTTTATATCCAGATTCCCCAATGCGAATATCATTTATAACAATGGAGTATTGGTCGAAACTAAGAAATTAACTTGATATGCTACTATTAACTAAACCACAGACTTTATTTTCATTGACAGGTTTTTAAATAATGTTATTTTCTGTTCTGGGATTTAATACAGAATACACCATCGCATTAAGGATATAAATTATTTTAATTCATAATTTGCATCCTTAATGGTGATCCTTGATAGAGATGGTGAAGTAAGATAACATTGGGTTCTAGGATCAGAAATACCTAATTTCAAATTCTTGTTTTGTCAATTGTCTCCCCATTGTAACAGTAGTCATGTAACTAAACCTTTCTAGGCCCCGGGTTGCTCAGTTTTGAAATAAGAACAATAATAGTAGCAATTTCTGCATTGTTGTTCTGAGTGAGGACATGTATTTGAAGTGTTTAGCCGGTGTCTGACCCTAACATTTAGTGATTGTTAGCAAACATTATGTTTGATTATATTGATCCACTTAAAAAATGAAATTGTGAAAGTAAAATGATGTCAGAGATTTTAAAATCTGTATATGATGCAAGAATAGCAGTGCCTTTTACATTTCAAATTGACGTAACATGTATTACAGCTGGAATAATAGTAAAGAGATATTTTAGAGGAACTCTGTCTTGATTTGGATAGTAACAAGTGAATAAGCATTGGATAGACAGGAGAGAAGGATAAGATATTTTAAGTACGCATGTAAAAGAACACACTGCAAATCTAAAGAAGGGGCAGGAGATGAGTTTAGAAATAAAAGTAGATTTATGAATATGATTAGTTAGGGGAAAGCTGGAGAGGAAATTGGGACCCGTCTTGATGGGCCTTGAATGTCAGGGTAAGAGGATTTGACTTGATTCTGTAGGCAACATGATTTCATGAAGTGGGCAGAAATTGTTTGCCATGGGATGGGTCTTTCTCAGGGCACATTAACTCTCGTTAATAGCCCATAAGAGAGATACATTAAGTACTGAAAATATTTTTTAGATGATGTAGCAATTGCTGGACACATAGACAGGTACTAAATTAACACTTAAGTACTTATTCTCTGGAACATTTAAAAGTAATTTTTTGCTCTTATGCAATAATCACATGAAGCATTTCTGGATCAATTTTCATTTGGAAACCACCCACTTGGTTAATTGCAGATAAGATGTCAAAAAATCTCTAACGGCTTATTGAAAATGATATTTGGGCCTATATCTGTGGGTTAATATGGGTTAATATGACAAATGTTTGTCAAGATCTATGTTGGTATTGTCTCAGCCACGACTTTTGTATTTGTCATTTTAGGTACAACTGGGTGATAACACAGATATTTCAAGATATAATATATGTGCGTGAATATGCTTGACTATTAGAACCATAGCATAAAATAGTGAGAGGAAATTATAAAGATAATTTGTTTGGATTTGGTGTCAAGAGGTTCATGTCCTGGCTCTATAACTTATATCATCCCTGTGACTTTAACATGTCTCAGGTTCTTTGAACTTTATTTTTTTTCGAGCTGTCATCTAGAATTGATAATATATAATAACAGCTTCTCAAACTTAATATAAGTATCGAGTTAAATTTTAAAATGGGAGTGTTTTATAAAATGCAAATATTATTACAAATATCAGTCACTATTTTATGATGCTATTTCAAAATGCTAGAAATTTCTAGCATTTCTAGCATGGGGTCCAAGCAGTGGAATAATTTATATCTATGAATTTCCTTTTATCTTAATAGTTTTAACTTTTATGCCAGTTTTTCATTTATATAACCAAAGAGCCAATGGAATAATATGAATTTACCCTGAATGCTTTTTTTTCTCTGTGTTCATTTCCAACTAAAGGTGACATACAGTTGTGAAATAACAAAGGAGCCAAATACTGGTGACAGAAGGGAAATTAAAAGATTGATTCATCCAAAAAAGGCAATAGTTAGGCTTCTTCCCATCAAGCTGACTGCAATATCTTCCCTTTACCTTTGGGTTCAAAACATAGCCCTCTTTGACATCTCATAAACATTTCCTAATGATGTTCTCAAATGAGATAAAGGAGTATAAATGAAGTAGTGAGCCTCACCCATGAGGAGAATTGAAGAGCTCTTCAAGAAAATCTACTTCTGAAGATATGGATTCTAGAGTCAGGCAGTTGTCCCCAATTCCCAGAAGTTCAAACTCAGTGATTAGCACAGAAAGCCAGAACTGATAAATGATTTGTAGAATGTCCCGGTTTTTGGTGAAATTTCTTCAGATGAATAAATGATTAAAATGGCTCAATGAAAATCACACACAAGGGTGAAATATAATGACTATCTGATCTGTTAAAAGGAAAAAGCTTTTAAACTAATCGATCTTTTCCACAACAATTTATGTCATAGCCTTTTAAGATGATCCCATCTTAAATGGGGAAGTGACAAAGAAATATATATCTAATATACTTGTTCAATGGATAGATTTTCAGTACCCTAAGAAAATGCATTTGAGAGCCTTCATTTTTAAAGGGGACTACACATTAGATGCTTGTGGATGATCTTATGTTTAGTTTTACCCTTGTTATTGCTAAGGGTTAGAAGGTAGGAAATTGAGACCAAGACTTTTTTTCTTTGGGTTTGATGGGCAATTGTGTAGCAATCATTTAACCTCCCTGTGCTTCATTGACAGCATCTCTCAAAGGACTACACTAATGTATGTCACGCTAATGCTTGCCATCCATCTACTTCATGGGCACATTACAAGGGTTAACTAATAAGGCTGATAAGCACTTTGCAAATTCAAAGTACAAAGTAGAAGTGCTAAGTAAGCTAAATAAAAAGAAGAGACTCACCTGATGGTCAACCAATTTGAATTTTCAATGATTTATGGATTTAATGAATACTTTCTCCTACATTTTGAAATAAATTAAAGCCATTTTAGTACATTTTAAAAAACTCATTTCAGAAATATAGGAATGGACATTGTGTGCATCATTTCTAATGTGAACAAAAGGTTTTATATTACTCAGGTGTTTTCAAAATATACTACTGTTGTGTATCACTTTTTGGAGGAGTCATAAGTTGTTTTTTTGTTTCTACCATTTTGTTGTGTGGAATATGTCATAATGACAAAATAATAAAATAACTGATCAGAAAACCAGAATGGCAAAGTACAAGTTTCCATTGACTTCTAGGGAGAAATATCTCAACCACGGGAAAGAAAGATAAACTCTAAGGGAGAAAGTGATTTATTCCATCTTGGCTTAATATTCAGTCCTAGTCATACCTACTTCAGCTGTCAGGAAGAAGACTAATTAGTGCCAGTGGTGATGGGAGTTTTTGTGATGCCAACTTTTGTCCCTTAAGAACTTGATTAAACCTAAAATAATTTCCCATACTCTGCAAAACAGAATGCTTTGACGATGTCTCAGCCAAGTCACAGATGAAACCATTTCTGTCAAACTTTGACGTTATAGTTACTGTTACAGTAGGTAGCTAGCCATGCATGAGTGGGGCAGGAGGGCACTCCCCTCACCCACCGGGAATGTCAGCTGACCACCAGGTGATGGTCAGGCAGTTGTCACACTGCCTCTCTAAAATAAAAATTGGTTTCAAGACAGTGCCAGGGAAAGGTAGTTTCCCAATAGATAAAAACACCTGTAATTGATAATCAGCACCTTTTAGGAACTCGGCGAGTGAGCTCAAGCATGCATACTAAGAGGCAAAAATGTCAGAGTATGACCTTCCAGGGGCATTCCGCTAGGAAAGGGAAGAATGCCTCAGGTGAGCATGCATATGACTTCAGTAAATACACTGCACATGCTCACATCCCAAGTGCTAGCAGGCCACCACGCATGTGGGCAAGTCACCCTGAAGGAAGAATCAAGCAAAAGGGATGCAGGACCCCAGAAGCATGCCAACATATAAAACCCTAAGTCAAAGGTCAGATGCTGCACTTGACTTCCAAGATACTTGCTTGGGCCTCTTCCAAGTGTATTTTCCTTTCTTTCTTTCCTACTCTAAAGCTTTTTAATAAACTTCCATTCCTGCTCTAAAGCTTGCCTGGGTCTCTTCTTCTGCCTTATGACCCTCAGTTGAATTCTTTATTCTGAGGAAGCAATAGTTGAGGTTGCTGCAGACCCCATGCAGAATTGCAGCCGGTAACTTGGATAACTTCCACTGGTAACAGTGATAGCTAAAGCTGGACAGCAAAGTGCAGAGTAGGGTTATTATGTGGAATAATAGAGACCAATGACACTTTGTCATGTGTATTAGTCAGCTCAGGCTGCCATAACAAAATACCACAGATTGGGTAACTCAAACAATAGATATTTCTTTTCTCATTGTTTTGGAGGGCAGAAGAGCGTGATCAAGGTGCTGGTGAATTTGGTTTCTGGTGAGGACTGTCTTCCTGCCTTGTAGATGGCCATCTTCTTGATGTGTCCTCATATGGCCTTTCCTCTGTGCTTGCTCAGAGAGTTAGTAAGCTGCGATGTCGCTTCTTTTTCATGAGGACACAAGTTATATATCCTGTTAGGGGCCCATTCATATAACCTCATTGAACCTTAATTACTTCCATAAAGGCCCTCTCTCCAAATACAGTCACATTAGTGGTGGGGGCTTCAACATTCAAATTTTGGAGGGACACAATTCAATGCATAACACTATAATACATTAGAGTATTGAGACCCACACATTCTTTACTTGACTATTCTAGACACTTGCAGAACCACAGTATTCCTATCTACTTTATGTGTTTGAGACTAAGCATAAAACCGTATTCTTCCTCTCTGAAGGCTCTCAAGGAGAATCTTTCCCTGTTTCTGGTGGCGGCTGCAGGTGTTCCTTGGCTCATGTCTCATCACTACCATCTGACTCAGTCTTCAATATAACCTTCCACTCTGTGTCTCTTCCTTTTCTATAGGGACAACAGTTTGCATACATAACAATCTCTGTCCTATTTGAATAACAATGACCCTGTTTACATTTTCTATAGGGACAGTAGTTTCCATATATAACAATCTGTGTTCTACTTGAATAACAATGATGTAGTGAAGAACAATATATTTTCGTCAGTCTGCAATCTCTGAAAGCAGTTGTTGAGAAACAGTTAAAAAGTGTCCCTTATAGCTCTCAGGACTGGTATTAGAGCTAGTTGGAAAAATTGAGTGATATGACTTTATGGCTATCCCTTTTCTCCCTCTAATGAACAAAATATATTACCTGATTTGCTTGAAATTCAGCCAGAGAAAAATTCATCTCAGTACCTAATTCTCAGACTAAAGCAAGACTTTTTACATGTAAAAATGTAATTCCCTAGACACCTTGGTGTTGAGTTAAATTTCCAGATGTCAGCATCCTCATTTCAACCCAAAAGGTGTAAGCATACAGAATCTCCATCCCAAACTTGAAGCCAGTAAGTGTGGATGGATTCGTTTTGGAGATTAATTGTATAATTTACTTAATTGCTTAAGAGTTTACAGTCCTGCATTGGTTTTGGTGTTATCGTTGCATTTTAAAAGTTGTATTAGCACTCAATATACCACTTTCATTATTCTAATAAGGAGAAGGAAACAGAGTTTGCCTAAAGAGTAGAAATGCCAATTCAGCCCAATATTGGAAAAAGGTCAGACAGTCAGTCACTTGGGTGGACAAAATAGTGGCACAATCCTACAACACACAGCTGTAAACCAAAAATACAGTTCTAAGGCCCCCAACCATCTGAATGAACTTCCTCCTCAGCCAGGGCACTCTTAAAATTGAACCTGAAAGACTGGTTCAGGCCATGACCAGAAGCAGAGGTGACACATGCCTCAGTATACCTCCCTGGCATTAATATCAACAGATCTTAAGTCTGAAAAGAAGCATTTACAGTCTATTCTCTCTAAAGCCTGCTACTTGAAGGCTTCCGTCTCCACACAATGAGAACTTCGGACTCCACAATCCTTTATCTTAATCCAGTCATTTTATTTCTATTGATCCCAGGTCTTTAGATAAACTCAACCCATTGTCAATCAGAAAATTTTTAAATCAACCTATAACCTGAAAGCACCACACACACTGCACCCCCCACTTCAAGCCATCCCATCCTTCTAAACCAAACCAATGTATTTCTTAAATGCATTTGATTGAAGTCTCACATCTCCCTGAAATGTATAAAACCAAACTGCAGCCTGACCGCCTTCGTCACGTGTTCTCAGAACCTCCTGAGGGCTGTGTCACGGGCCTTGATCACTCATATTTGGCTCAGAATAAATCTCTTCAAATATTTTACAGAGTTTGACTCTTTTTGTCAACACATCTCAGAACACATCCAGTAGCCAGCAATCACATTTGTCTCACCAGTGGTCATTTAGTTTCAGAACATAATAATCTGTCAGATTCAATTAAAGCTAAAATTTGAATGATATCTATTTAACTGTTTTGTAATTGTTTAATTTCTAAATACTTTCTTCTTACATAGTTAAATTAAATACTTAAATATAGAAAGTGTATGCTTAGTTTTTGTGTGTACATTTAGCAGACTCTAGTTGTTCAAGGTTTACAGAATAGGTGAATGTGTTCAATATCACCAGATTTTGGCCTATTTTGACTTCTTCATGACTCAAGAGGAGTTATTCAGTCATAGAATGATTGGAAAGTTCACCACCCTCTCCTCAAAGGAGAGGAATTACAAAAATTCATTTTACAATTCAGATCTGTGTTTCTTAAGGTCTAGTTTTTAGTTGCTTACCATTCGGACTCCAGATGTAATGCTCCACTGAGACTTTCAACAAGGGCTATGATGAGGGAAGAACACAGAGAGGAGTTTTTGCTAAAGGTGGGCAAAAGTTGGGAAACAGAGTAGTTGTACATGAGGGGGACAGTGGGAATCTTGAATATTAGTCAACCTTTATTTATCAGTATAGTGAGTAGTGAATTGTGATCTTCTTAAAAGATATATCTACACCCCAGAAACTTTCATTTGGAAAAAGTATCTTTGTAGATATAATTAACTATCTTGTGATGAGATAATCTTGGATGGGGTGGTCTCTAAATCCAATGGCAAATATTTCTGTAGAAAAGGAGGAGACAGAGTAGAAGGTACGGTGAAGACTGGAGCAGAGACTGGAGTGATGCAGCAATGAGCCAAAGAATGCCTGGAGCCACCAGAAGCAGGGAAAGATTCTATCTGAGAGTCTTCAGAGACAGTATGGCCCTGCTGACACTAATTTTGAATTTCTGATGGCCGGAACTATGAAAGGATAAATTTCTGTGGTTTTAAGCCTCCACGTTTGTGGCAATTTACTGCAGCATCCTTAGGAAACCAATGAAGTCAGTAAGCTAGATCAGTGATTTGCTAGTGGAAACCCCCATGCAGGAGCCATGGGTGATAGAGACAAAAGGAAAACTGGGTGCCTCATCCATGCACCCACCAGTCTTGTAGAATCAGAGTCCTCATTGATCGGTTAACTGCACAGGTATCAAATGCACAGAAATTTTGACTTCCAGTAGATGGCCTCCAGAGGAATTACCAGAGTGGGCATGCATTTGTTTCATATTTCAGCTTTGCTTTTTGCTATCTATCGCTAGTGTCTGGATGATTCAGTAGAAGTGTAAACCCAAAATATCCTGTCTGCAATCAACAGATAACAAACCAGCTTCACTGAGCTGCTTTAGTACTTACTAGGGCAAAAACCAAGGACAGTATCAGAGATAATAGGTAAGAGAATATGTATAGGAAGGTAATATGTGATATGGATAGCTACCATAAACTTAGCTTAGCAAGGAAAGTATTTTATAAACTGAAAAATATTGATCCTTTGAGGTATCATGACAAGATAGATGGATTTGAACTTGGTTATATGAGCTTAAGAGTGTCAGAGAGAAGAAATCTCTTTAGATTAATAGGAACATCATTTTGAGGTCAGTGGCAGGGTGTATTATGGTAATCCAGGCTATCAGCTAACTTGTTCTTGTATTCTGTGGTTCTGCTTTAAGATAGTGGGGAAACAATGTCAAGAGTACTCTGTTGAGGAGATCTGGTAATTAGAGACCGTTTGGACAAAATGCATGCCAAATTTTTATTCACTAACTCAAAAGAACATCCTTTGTGCCAGGCCCTTCTTTAGGGCTTGAGAATATACTGAGGAATGACGCATGTAAATGACACACTTAGGTTCCCTCCTAAAGCTATCTCTACATCTATCTTTCTAGAAAAGTAAATTTCTGTCTAAAACAAAAACACAAAGTAAATTTGTGACCTTCATGTTTTAGATTATTTGTTTAGTCCTGTGTAACTGTTGTTTCTGGAGCCTACCTTTTATTTTATATCTCTTGTTTGCCCTCTAAAAGAATAAAAAGGCCACTGGGCTTACTCTTCTCCAGGAATTATCTTAAAGCCTATGAAAGTTCCACATCACAGCCCAACTATACTACTAACACTGCCCAGAGAATGCAAGAAAAAGAAGTGTTTTTGTCCACAAATTTTATCTGACCTAAGTAATAATACCTTCCATTTGTCTATAACACTTTTATATTTTTTAAGGAGCTTACACAGTCATTTCATTTCATCTTCATACAGGGTCAAATTTCAAGGCCAAATTGTTCTCTACATTGCCAGCTGGCTCCTTGAATTGCTGGCTTTGACTTCCCAGTGTACCGCTAAATATTGAGCAGGGAAGTTAAACAGGAATCTCTAGAAACCATATTTCTGCCCTGGGCAACGGTAACTCACATTCTCCTACAATTCATTCTTCTCATATGTGAACAGAAAAACAACTTTTCCTCATCAGGAGAGACCTGATTTGGACTTGGCGTATTAGAATATTGGTCTGATTGGGCAACATAAGTAAATGTAAACATGACTTTGGTAACGATTCTGTTGTAAGGAATACACTTGTAAATTTTTCCATTGCTCTGTCCTTTGAAAGGAAAGCAGTGATCTGAACTTTCAACCGTCATTAGAGGAGTAAAGGCAAACATCATGTATCACACACATTTAGGGAGCAGTTTCCCATAACATCTTGCAACGTACTTGGATGTCCTGGATATGAGAAGAACAACGAGAAGGTCAGAAAGTGCCAATTGTTTTACAGAATAGTTTGAGTGAGTGTCTTAAAGTTATAAAGGTAAAATGCTACCAATTTCTTTTGTATATTTCAACTTTTAGAACCCAGCTATCCCATTACTGGGCATATACCCAAAGGAATATAAATCATGCTGCTATAAAGACACATGCACACATACATTTATTGCGGCACTATTCACAATAGCAAAGACTTGGAATCAACCCAAATGTCCATCAGTGACAGACTGGATTAAGAAAATATGGCACATATACACCATGGAATACTATGCAGCCATAAAAAAGGATGAGCTTGTGTCCTTTGTAGGTACATAGATGCAACTGGAAACCATCATTCTCAGCAAACTATCACAAGAACAGAAAACCAAACACCGCATGTTCTCACTCACAGGTGGGAATTGAACAATGAGATCACTTGGACTCGGGAAGGGGAACATCACACACCGGGGCCTATTATGGGGAGGGGGTTGGGGGGAGGGATGGCATTGGGAGTTATACCTGATGTAAATGACGAGTTGATGGGTGCTGACGAGTTGATGGGTGCAGCACACCAACATGGCACAGGTATACATATGTAACAAATCTGCGTATTGTGCACATGTACCCTAGAACTTAAAGTACAATTTAAAAAAAAAAGAAGTAAAACTAATGAAAATGGAAGTAGAGATGGCAACTGAAGTACGATTTACTTTCTGCATTGCTATATTTTAAGGACTCTCTGAGTACTTTAAAATGGACAGATTTTATAATGTTTTAAATGAACTAAAATATTTCCCGTATTTTTTTTCCAAAAATTAGTAATATACATGGAGATAAAATGTATTATTTCCAAAGAAGTTAATTGTTTTCTCAAGATAATTAAAACATTATTAATTTATGTTCATGGTAGAGAATTACAATATTCAGAGAAGATGATACATATTCAAGATACAAAACAGATTTTAAAAATTCATAATTTTAAAACATAAATGAAATAGAATAACCTTCAATGTAGAATATATGCACAATATTTTTTAAAGTCTCACAATACAAAGGCTATGAAATTAAACTAATATCCAATGTACATGCTATCTCTGCATTGGATATTTACTGCGTAAACTCTCTAAGATGTAGTTCCCTTTAGGATTAAGAAATAGATCAGAGTGTGGGAAAACAGACTTCTCTTCTAATTCTTGGGGGGAATGTAAAGCATGATTTTGCAATCTATTTTAGTAATAAAAGTCAAGGTTTTAATAATTATCCATAATTATAATTCCTAACACATAGGAATTATGCTTTTGAGAAGTTCATTATAAAACAATCCAAAATATAACTAAAAACTAGAAAACTTCTAAATACCCAACAACAGGGAATCTCTCAGCACATTATAGTATTTATCATGTAATTTTGTAAAAAATATGGTACAGCATGAAAAAAATTATTTCAAAGACATATGCTTTGAAACAGAGCAAATGCTTTTGACATAATATTTATAAAAATACAGGAAAAAAACTGTATGAACAGTGAGACCACAAATACAATATTTTAACAATTTATGTTTGTAAGGATAGTATTATGAATAAATTGTGAAAACTATCTACTTATATATCTTTTATTATTCAAGTGCTCTTATTCCCTAACCTATAAACTACTATTTAAAATCTGGGAAAACTGGTTTTTATATAAAGGAATTCTTGGAGAGTTAAGCTGAGGAGTAGTGGAGTGGTGTGAATGAAGGTGGCCCGTTTTAGCATATGTTAAGTAAGTGGACTTCTGAAGTACTGTTTTAAATCTAGTGGGATGCCTGGGAATTACACTTTCTTGGAAATTCTCTGGTAGTGGGAAGCAATGGTTTGTAGTGGCCTTTTTGTGATTGTGACTTGGCCTTCACTTATCAAAGAATGACTATTACTTCAGAGAAATGTTCCTGGTGGGAATAGTCATCGACTATGTGATCTCCATAATGCAAGAAGAAACTGGGTTGAAGGAACTTTCTATTTGCAATACTTTCTAGATAACTGTTCTTTTGACTTTTGAACATAAAGCAAGCTCTCATCATATAGAAAAAATTCTCTGATTTATTATTATTATTGTTTCAAGATGGAGTCTTGCTCTGTTGCCCAGGCTGGGGTGCATGATCCAGTGGCATGATCTTGGCTCACTGCAACCTCCTCCACCCGGATTCAAGTGATTTTCCTGCCTCAGCCTCCAGAGTAGCTGGGACTATAGTCACACACCACCACACCAGCTAATTTTTGGTTTTTATTTTATTTTATTTTATTTTTTTAGTAGAGATGAGGTTTCACTATGTTGGCCAAGCTGGTCTCGAACTCCTGACCTCAGGTGATCCAACTGCCTTGGCCTCCCAAAATGCTGGGATTAGAGGTGTGAGCCACCACACCCAACGTTTTGATTTATTATTTAAAATGATTTATTTTATATTACTAAATGACTTACATATAAATAAAAGGCTTACTAATTTAAGCTAGTTAACATTTCCCTTATTATCTAAGTCACAATGTTTCAGGATATGAAGAGAATCAAGTGAATAGAGGAAGAAGGTAAGAGGACCCAGGCTGAAAATCCTTAGCTGTGTAGGTGGAGGGACATCACAACGTTTTGATTTAGATGTTTTTATATCTTTTCTTTTTAAAGTGCTATCACAGGGCATATTAGGTTTACTATTATAGAGAGCAGATTGAGTGAGAATGTTGAGGCAGATTCCACATCCAAATGAGATGATTGAGGAGAGGTCACAAAGGAAACAGACCAGAGTTGGCAAAGAGCCCTAGGATTGGTAAGTGAGGAACCATTGTAACCTCTAATCTTGAAGCCAAGAAGGAGTCATTGCTTGGAAATCCAAGAAACCTAAAATCATAGGAGAGGGCCACCTGATAGTAGATAGAAGCTGTGGTCTTTGACAGAGGAACATTGTTGACTGCTGAGATTGATCCAGGAGCTATTCAGTAGGATGGATAATCTGACCTCACTTTCCCTCATGCTTCTCACCGACCAATCCAACCTGGAAGAAAAGGCAATCTGTTGATGAAATCCACAAAGGGTACCCTCAGGGGCACAGAGCAAGATGAAGAAGGGTGAAGAGTGGATCTGAAAAATGAAATGATTCAACACACAGGTATTCTTAGTGGGGATACTGTTTTCATTTAATCCACCCCTTTCTTGTTTAGGTTACAGCTGTAAATATGACTAAAAAAAATTTTTTTTTAACTAGGAAAGAGACAATAAATGAGAACCTTAGGGGAGAATGTTAAAAGTGAAGTAGCTGGAACTTTGTCTATTTCAAGAGTCCTGTGAGCAGGTTGGATCTCTATGGATACAAGTGAAAGAACCAGAAACTAGTGGGTTCTTTTTTCATAGAGACATGGTAAGACTCTAGGTGGAGGGAGAATATTTTCAAGTCCTAGGTGACAAACAGTGGCTTAAAGTTGGGGACCGGGGCCTTCTTGACCACTCTTGTGGGAACCACATAAAGCACTTTATGTGCTTTCATAGTCAACAGGGACCCTGAGCTAAAAAGCTCAGGGTCCCTGTTGACTATGAAAGGGATAAACAGACTCATCAGTGAGACTTCACCAAGTATCTTGGACAAAAGAAGACAGAATATGGTAGAAGGAAAATGTCAAAAGATATTTGATAACTGATTTTGCCACAAAGGAACAGCAGCCAGACTATAACTCCAAATCACCTGAGTTAAAAGCATGAGAAGAAGAGTGGTGGAGAGAAGTCAGAAGTAAAGGGAGGAGTGCCCTCAGTCTAGAGGTGATTTGCCCTCGAACTTAGATCTCATACTCTGTCTTCACCAGGGATCAAAGGGCTGACCCAGGGCTGGATTATACATTTTAGCCAAAGAAGAGTTGTAGAGGAAAGATGATGTTTGCAATAGAGGAAGGAGGTCTACAACTTTGAAATTTCTGTTAAAAATATTTGTTTGAAATATTTTCACTCTAAATTTTCCCCTTAGCATAGCATTGGTTGCTTTTTCAAAGTCTTTCTCTGACAAGTTAGTTGCTAAACCTTTTAGGGCTCTTATGTGTCACTCTTCGGTATCTCTCAGTTAAGACATTTTGATGGGTCTAGCTGCCTAAATTCAGGTTGGTATCAATCCTTATTCCTATAATTGATTCATGTATAATAAAATTGACCTCATTCAATAGTCAAGACTGGTGAGTCTTGGGACATATGGATATGATTTTATTATCATCAATTTTAAGAATTAAATGGGTGTAGCATGCTAAATCCTTAATCACTTTATATAAATGGTTTTGTAAATTCAAGTGTTATTACTTATCCCGGCCCACGGGATAGTCAGAGCAGGCCCTGGAGGAGGGGGTGGGAATTTGGGGAACAAGAGACATGAGAAATGGAGACAAGACAGTGCTCTGATCAAGTCTCGTTTAGTGGCGGTAATGCACTGCCTTATATACACTTGGAAGGGAAGGGGTTGGGCTAAGGCGGAAATGATCTCATTGCCGAGGGCGTGGCCAGGTTAGTTTCGGTTTCTCCGGTCGGACGTCATGTTGCGCTTGCACTATTAAGTAACAATTTTCCCGGGCGTGGGAAAAGTGAGTGAAGAAGAAGCAGGAAGAGCGCCATCTTTAATGAGGTATTAGTACAGGGGAAAAAAGGCAAAGATAGGGAGAAGGTGTGGGGTGGAAATGAATATAGCTCAGGCGTTTAATCCTCAATTATTATTCGCTATGGCCGGGGCGTGCAGCTCCGGACAGGTCCCCCTTTTTATATTTTTATGACAAGAAAAACCCTTCGGGAACTGCGCCTGTCTTAGGTTGGGTCAACTCACCCCCACCTTCTAGGCCCGTCATGGGATAAGGCAGCAGCAAGGGTGGCCCTCCTGTCTTAGGCTCCGATGGAGATAGTGTCCTCTTACCCGTCATTGACTGTCCAGTTCAGCACACAGGGGAGGTGGTCTTATTAAGGTAAATAAGACTCACCATTTTCAGTCATCTCAAGGCGATGATAATGGACCTGTATAGGTTTGGCCTGGAAGGCCTCAATTTGTTGTCTGACAAATGCCATAAGCTTATTAAGGATTATAGGCCCGAGAGTGAGGAAAAGTAGAAGAGTGAGTAAAGGACCAAGAAATGGCAGGAGATAGGGGAGAAGTCCATCGAGTCCAGTCCATAGTGGATTGGCGGCCAAGCCTTTTCTGCACTTTTCTAGTTCTTCTTGCAAAGTTTTTATCTTATCTCTGACGATTCCGGATTTGTTGGCGTAAAAACAGCACTTTTCCTGTAAAGCCAAACATATCCCTCCCTGTTCTGCCGTTAACAAATCTAGACCTCTTCTATTCTGGAGAACTACTTCAGCTAACGAGTCTACTTGGTCTTGTAAATCTTGTATAGTACTGGATAAGGTCTCTACATCTGAGATTAATTGATTGGATAATTTAGTATATTGGGTTAATGAGACTCCTAGGCCTGTGGCTCCTGTAGTAAAAGCAGTGGTGATTCCTAGTCCAGCCAACAAGGGAATAAATTGTATGGCTCGTTTTGGTCTATAAATAAAATGTTCAATAGCGGGGATGGGGATAGGTTCATCTCCAGGGATGATAACAATGTCGGGGAGAAGAGTGGCCAGAACACAAAGCCCTGTCCAATTTGTAGGTAGATACGTATATGCCATGTTGTTTCCACAAATGAAAACTGAGCCATTTATAGCACACAAAGGGTTGGTGGCATTGATTATGGAAGTACAGTTGCCAAACACAACATAGCCTAAATCAATTTCTTTAGTGTTATTATATGATGGTGAAAAGAGGCAAGAGGAATTAGAAAACGTCATCGGTTGAACTAAGAGGGGGGCGGTAATAGGACAGGAATTATTTACTAAGGATTCATTTGAGTAATTGACATAGGGCAATGAAAGGTTAGGTAAGGCTAGAGGAATAGGGGGGCCCATTTTAAGACAAAGCCAAGAATCGTGGGCCAGGCTTGTATTGGACATTTGAAGTAAATTGTAAGTAGCATTGAGGATATCAAAGGTTTGGGCATCGAGCCTAAAATTATCTCTAAGCTCAGGCAAGGCTAAAGGGTGATATTGAAGTTCAGGATATGGAGCTTTATGAGTTTCTTCTAATTTTTTCTGGACGGTTTTAATTCTTGCAATATCTAATGGGCCTCCTCCATCAGAAATGTGAATGGGGCGGTAGTGCTCCAACAAACAGGCTTTCCTTTTTGGCCGTTACAAGGAGACTGTACAAGTTTATTAGTGGATCCTAATACTTGTACGTCATTAATGCCTCCAGTTTGTGTTTTTAGTAACGTGGCCGTATAATATGTTCTATTGCCTGATTTGCATTGTTGATAGGAGGTATAACAGGAACTATGTACAGAAGATTGGAAAGAGCTACAAGGGCATTCTAGGAGCGGCCCGCTAGGTGAGGTATCTCTTGGGGTAGACTTACATTTCCATAACTGGTTTGGCATTAGGTAAGCTGTCTTGCCCATGCAGGTCACCTGGGTGATTCTATCTGACGGAGGTTCAGATATTTGTCCCCCTCTGCAGTCACAAGGCTGGCCGTATTGTTTTCGTAATAATTCTCTTGCCTTACGAGGGTCACTAAAACCTGCATAGACTGTCACTATGTTGTATAGAGCGATTATTCTCCAAAGGAATTTCATGTTAGGCTTCATTTTCTGAAAAACAAGAAGGAAAGAACTTCTCAGGGAGATTTATCTTCCCTGGACTGACAATGGTTATGATTTATTTGTCTTACCAATCTTTCAGGCAGCCATCTGGCTGCATCATTTTTTTGTGAGAAGATGCATACTGAGCCTCTTCCCCAAATTAAAACTGGATCGGGGCCATGCCATGAACTATCGAGTGGATCTTTCCATTTTACCATTGCAAACTGTTTTTGAGATTCAGGATGCCAGAAACGGTCGGCAGCCGATTTTCCATGACTGTCCAAATTTAAAAAATTAAGGATAAACAGGGCATGATTGAGTATGTTTCTGGGGGTACCCTTCACGGGGTACCAGCTCCCCCCTTTTAATTTTGTGATAATAGTTTTTAATGACAGATGAGCTCTTTCTACTATACCTTGTCCTTGGGGATTATAGGGAATGCCTGTGGTATGTTTAATTTGTAGGGTATTACAAAATTGTAAGAAGGTTTTGGCTATATAACCAGGGCCATTATCTGTTTTGATTTGTTTGGGTATTCCTAAAATAGAAAAGCAGTGTAATAAATGAGCTATGACATGTTTGGTGGCCTCTCCTGTTTGGAGAGTTGCACTGATGAATCCACTATAAGTGTCTATGCATACATGGGTATATTTTACTTGACCGAATTCTAAGTGGTGAGTAACGTCCATTTGCCAAATTTCGTTGGGGATGAGTCCTCGGGGGTTAACTCCTAGATGGGGAACAGGTAAATATGTTATGCAGTTGGCTCATTGTTTAACTATTTGTTGAGCTTGTTCTCTGGTAAGTTTAAACATAAGTCTTAAGGTTTGGGCGTTTAAATGATGTAAGGCATGTGCTTTTTGCGCTTGTTGCAAATTGTCTGTAGTGACTGTGGCTATGGTTTTTGTTGCCGTGTCAGCTGTTGCGTTACCTTGTGTTAGAGGTCCCGGTAATCCTGAATGTGCTCTAATATGCCCAAGAAAAAAGGGAGTAGTCCTTTTTCGGATAAGTTGTTGACATTGTAAAAATAGGTTAGCTGTGTCTGAAATATGTTTAATTTGAGACACGGTCTCTAAGAGGGGTATTGAATGAGCCAGGTAGGCGCTGTCTGTATAAATGTTAAGTGGCTGACAAGGAAAAGCTGATAGTGCTGCAATTATAGCTTGCAATTCGACCAGTTGAGCTGATGTATAAGTGGTCTGGAATTTAACGACTACATTATTGTAAGTGTAAGCGGCAAGTCCTGTGGAAGATCCATCAGTGAAAATTAGTAATGCGTCATTGAGAGGTTCTTTACTGGTAATATGGGGAAATACAAACGCATGAAGTTTACAAAATTGAATAAGTTTGTTAGGTGGGTAATGATTGTCAATCGCGCCAGTATAAGAAGCGCAAGCAATTGGCCAGGCTTCCGTATTTTGTAACAGCCAATGGATGCGTGATTGAGTGTAGGGCTGTATAATGGTAGAGGGTTCTATTCCAAAGTATTTTCTACTGTTTTCTCTTCCCAAGATAATTAGATCAGCTATGGCATCATAATAAGGCAACAAAACCTTTTTAGGGGAGGAGGGTAGGTGTACCCACATAATGGGATTGTTCTGCCAAAATAGGCCAGTAGGGGTTATTGTTGTGTTAAAAATAAGGAATATTAATGGCTAAGAATAATCAATACCGGTAACAAATTGTGTTGCAATGGCATGTTCTACCCGTTGGAGTGTTATTAATGCTTCTTTAGTAATGGACCTGGGGGATTTTGGATTAGAGTCTCCTTTTAATATATCGAAAAGAGGTTTTAACTCTCCTGTGGTGAGCTTTAAGTACAGTGGAAGCCAATTTATGTCTCCCAGTAATTTTTGGAAATCATTTAAAGTTTTTAAATGATCACGACGTATAACGGCCTTTTGATTAATGATTTTGTGTCCATTAATCTGGAAACCAAGATAAGTATATGGATCTTGTAATTGTACCTTTTCTGGGGCTATTTGTAGTCCGGCTGCTGTTAACTCTTGTTTGAGTTGGGCGAAGCACTGTAAGACTTGTTCGCCAATTTCTCCTGCTATTAAAATATCATCCATATAATGTATAATATACATTTGTGCCCATGTTTTTCTGACTGGCTCTATAGTGGCAGCTACATATTTTTGACACAAGGTAGGACTATTGGCCATACCTTGAGGTAAGACTTTCCATTGATAGCGCTTCATTGGTTGTTTAAAATTTGTAGATGGAAGACTAAAGGCAAATCTTTTCTGGTCAGCAGGGTGAAGGGGAATTGTAAAAAGCAATCTTTAAGGTCAATAACGATTTTAAAATATTTTTGAGGAATTGCAACCGGTGAAGGCAATCCTGGTTGTAAGGCACCCATAAGGATCATAGTGATATTTACTGCTCTTAAATCTTGTAAGAGTCTCCATTTACCAGACTTCTTTTTAATAACAAAAATAGGTGTATTCCAAGGGGAATTACTTTCCTCATATGTCCTGCTGCTAGTTGTTCCTGCACTAACTGTTGGGCAGCACTTAGTTTATCATTGAGTAAAGGCCACTGATCAACCCAAACGGGCTCATCTGACTTCCAAGTAATGGGGTCAGCGCACCTTTGGGGTGCAGGTATGTCAGTGGCCTGAGCTAAAAATTTCCAAACCCCTTTTTATCAAGTTGTCCTGAAACCAGTATAGGCTGTGGGATACCGTTCTCTCCTTTTCCAAGACCTTTACCAGGGGTGTATCCTTGAGTTAACATTTGTGCAGTAACTATATCATTTGGACTACACATTATACTTTTCATTTGAGAGAGTAGATCTCGCCCCCAAAGGTTAACAGGTAGGTAAGGGATGACAAATGGCTTAATGAGGCCTGAATTGTTTTCTTTATCTGTCCATGTTAGGTATTTAGAACTTTGTTTAGGATTACTGCTTTGTCCAATTCCTCTCAAGTGAGTTAAAGTTTCTGTAGTAGGCCAATGAGAGGGCCAATCTTCCTGTTTAATGATAGTTACATCAGCCCCTGTGTCTATTAGTCCAGTGAATGCCTTCCCGTCTAACCACAAGGTTAGAGAGGGTTTTTGATTTGTAATTGGTTGCACCCAATATATATCTGATGATCCGAAACCTTTTATATTTCTATTAGAGTATTGGATATTATTATCTGTTTTAACCAAAGGTAGCAGGAGTAACTGAGCTATTCTAACTCCTTGAGGGACAGTAATAATACTATCAATAGCTCTGGCCATAATTTTAATTTCTCCTTCATAATCATTATCAATAACTCCAGGGAGGACTTGTAAGCCTCTCATGGTGACACTACTTCTTCCTAAAAGTAGCCCAAAAGTGTTAGGTGGTAAGGGTCCATATATTCCGGTATTTAAGGTTTGCGGTCCCATTTCAGGTGTTAGTATTGTGTGGGAGGTGGAACTGAGGTCCAATCCTGCACTTCCTGGGGTTGCTCTACTAAGTTTTGAAATGGATTGCTGTTGCTGGCTGGAACAAAGCTGACTGCCCCATATGCTTGTTTCGGGGCCTGAGGCTGGCCCCTCATCCCGTTTCCCTGCCTGGGGGGTAAAGGATTTCCTTGACTGTCAGTTTTAGATTTACATTCGTTTGCCCAGTGCCTTCCTCTTTTACACCTTGGGCAAAGGCCTGGGATTTTTGCTTCTGGACTCTTATTTTGGTTTTCACAGCAATCTTTTGCAAAGTGTCCCCTTTTACCGCATCTAAAACATCCCCCTTTATCTTTACCTTTGTTAATGAGGAAATCTCTTACTGTTTGGCCGCTTAAAGCGGCGGCCATTGCTAGGCCTTGTTGATATGAGGGCCCAATATCTGAACAAAGGCGAATGTATCCTGTTAAATCTGTTTTCTTTCGATAAGGTCTGATTGCCGCTTGGCAGGCGGGGTTAGCATTTTCATAAGCTAACTGTTTAACATAATCTACACCCGTTTCTGCATTTCCAAAGATTCTACCTGCCGTGGTCACAAGTCTATGCACAAAGTCTGAAAATGGCTCATCGGGTCCTTGTTTAACCGCTGTGAGCGAGGCCCCTGGATCTCCTTTAACGGGAAGTTTTCTCCAGGCTTTTGTAGCAGCAGCCTGGATTTGTGAGAACAGTCCAGGGTCATATTGCATTTGGGCCTGAGTGTCTGCATAATTACCTGAACCAGTTAACATATCAAAATCCCAACCGTTTCCTGCCTGTTGATTTATTTTAGCTGTATCTCTACAATTTTCAAAGAACTCTGACTTCCAAATTAAGTGGTCTCCCCCAGAAAGAACTGCCCTGACTAAGGTATTCCAGTCTGTAGGAGTGAGCCAATTCTCAGCTACAGATTCCACCATAGCAAGAGTATATGGAGCAGTAGCCCCATACTGAGAGGCAGCAGTCTTTAACTCTTTTATAATAGTAAAATCAAATCCAGTATGATGCCTCCAAGCCTGTCCCTGTTCATCTATGGTTTCTGTGACCGGAAAAACGTCTTTGGGGGAGGAGTCTTCTCTATGTCGGCTAGCAACTAACCCCCTCTTGGAACATGTTGTCCAGGCCGCTGAAGTGGGCGCAAGGAACCCTCCATAGTGTCTGAGTTAGGTATTTTTTCATTTCCTGTTTTTAGCTTTTGGAGCCTAATTATCAATGATTGATGTAACTCTTCAAGTTTAATCTGTTCTTCTAGTTGAGCAATTTTTTGCTTTAATTCTTCTTTGGGATCTATTGCTGCCATAACAATGGGCACAGAAGCCTCATTATGTGTCTTATTATATGGGGGTGGGTATGAAGTAAAGGGAGGCAAATCAGGGTTGTGATATTTAGCCACTTCTTCCTCTAAATCATCCCAATTTATATCCAATTGATTAGGCTTATTAATTTCCTCCTCCTTTTGAAGCATCTGTAAAATTGGGTATTTTTTTGGTTTGTTTTCGTGTGGTATTTCTTTATCTGTTACAGAAGGAGACTTCATTTCCTCATGATCACTTTCGAGGGAAATGAGATCTTCCTCCGTATCTTGCGGAGGCTTTGTGAGGTTAGAGCGGGAGCTAACCTTTAAAATATGCTCTGTCTGAGCGACCGCAGCCATGACTTGCGGATTGGCCTCCTTCTTATCTATTAAATCTCTAATGAGGTTCCAATAAGAGAAGGCGGTTACAGGAGTTTTTTCTGGCCCAAAAGTATTATAATAGTCCTGCAAACAATCCCCTACTCTAGGCCATCTTTTAATATCAATAGTTCCTTCCTGTGGGAACCAAGGGCAAGTGTCTTTTACAAAATCAAAAAATTTAAACAAATCATTACCTTTAACCTTTACTCCTCGTATCTTTAAAGCCTCTTTTAATTGTCCTACATATATTTGATGTTGGCTTAATTCTTGTCCCATTTCGGACGCGTCACTTACCTTCGATCCTGACGCGGCAGGTTCCCGCGGTGATCGGAAGAGTTTGACTCCTTTTGTCTTCGTTAGCGGTCGACCGTCCTTTGGCGTCCTCTTCCTCATGAAGTCCCTCGTTTCCAGGTCCCTGTTCGGGCGCCACGTATCCCGGCCCGCGGGATAGTCAGAGCAGGCCCTGGAGGAGGGGTGGGAATTTGGGGAACAAGAGACACGAGAAATGGAGACAAGACAGTGCTCTGATCAAGTCTCGTTTAATGGCGGTAATGCACTGCCTTATATACACTTGGAAGGGAAGGGGTTGGGCTAAGGCGGAAATGATCTCATTGCCGAGGGCGTGGCCAGGTTAGTTTCGGTTTCTCCGGTCGGATGTCATGTTGCGCTTGCGCTATTAAGTAACAATTTTCCCGGGCGCGGGAAAAGTGAGTGAAGAAGAAGCAGGAAGAGCGCCATCTTTAATGAGGTATTAGTACAGGGGAAAAAAGGCAAAGATAGGGAGAAGGTGTGGGGTGGAAATGAATATAGCTCAGGCGTTTAATCCTCAATTATTATTCGCTATGGCCGGGGCGTGCAGCTCCGGACAATTACTTTAGTGTGAATGCGGTCATTCACAATACACACTATATTAATTTTTTTGGAGGAGGAAAAGAAAGGAAATAGGGCTGTATATTTTTTACATTTTCTACACAGTATCAAGGAACACAATAGAAATTGAAAGCAGGGTGACACTACTTGAAAAAACAGCAACTATTTTAGATTTATCATATCTTTGATGCTTATTCACATTCATATTCCAGATTTCTCAGTCACCTTTCTCATTATTCTGAGAAGTCAGGCAGAAAAAGAAGAAAATGAATGATGAGGTAAGAGTTGGTGAAATTGGGTTTCTGAAATTCCCTTCATTAATGGGTAAATATATCTTTCTCTTATCTCAGGAAAACATATCAGCACCTAGGTTTGAGTGTTGAAATATAGGAGGAGATCTATTTAACACATTGCTGGGAGGCATCCACTGAACAACCCAGATGCTTGGTGATGCTATTCTCACAATCTAAAAATGGCAGAAAATGCTTGACATTACTGCTGTATAAATCTATCAACTCTGTTGTGTCTTGATCCTTATTTTGGAAAGGAAGTAATTGAGTTTTTAATATCATACAGATTTTATACACTTTTTTGAGGTAAATATATTAATTCGTATATTATAACCATAGTAGAATTATTTATTCTTTTTTTCCTTCTCCATAGGTTCAACTGAGTTAATCATTTTCTAATGTGCACTCTGACACAACATATGTTGTAAAACTGCTGATTCTTTTCAAATTGGATATGACAGAGTAACAAGAGTAGAAGAGAAACATCTGAACTTTATGAAATAGTTGGTTATGGGAAAAGGTAATTTATGTTACATAATACTTACAAAGCATTGATCTATAATGGGATTAATTTGGATCAAATTAATAATTTTTAAAAAGTATTTTTTAAAACTACGTGAATGGAAAAACAAAGACAAGGACAAAGAGATTTTATTAATGTTACATCTATTAGTGAATATGGTTCTCAAATTACAAAAAGTTCAAGTTTCATAGGCCAAATATATATTGATAGGTGGATCAGTATATCTTCCATCTGAATGAAGAGAAATAGTGCATAAGGGAAATGGAGCATAGGCTCCACTTTGTAGTTTTGTGTATAGGAGCACATTTGGAAGCATAATTTAGCTTACTAATTCTAGAGGCTATGTTTTCAAATGTATTTGAGAGCAAGGAAATACTAGTTCCCTAAATTTAAAGACCTCAAAAGACAAAAAAGTAGCTAATATGCTATTTTTTCATATATCAAGTTTATGATGATGTAAAGTCCTCTGAATATATATCTAATTTAAAAAATATATATTGTTAGCTAAGGATCCTCCAGCCACTCTGTGTTAAATAAAAACATCAAATTCTTACCATTGAGGCAGTTTTTATACCTAGCATACATAGAAATATTGCCAAAACATCACTGATCATTTTTGCCTATTCAATATTTTCTCTTCTCCAAGTTTTCAGAAAATATTGAGCATCATCTCTAAACTGGCAAATTTCTTTTTGATGTGGGATGTGTGTGTGTGTATCTGTGTGTGAGTGGGGGGGGGGTGTGCATGTGCACACATGTGTCATACATGGTAGGTTCTACTTTCTCTCAGACCTGTACTTGCTCCCTTTTTCTGGCTTATCAAGAGAATGTACAGCAGCAATACAAAATAATCTTAAATAAGAGATTTTCTGTCTCCTATAAGGTTTAGGAAAAGGGATGAGAAAAATCCTAACATTTTAGTAAGCTTTGAAACCCTGTGAATGTTAAGAATCAATGATAAAAGTGAGATGTGGAAAAGCAAATTTTATCAAGGCATCTTAGGGACTCTGTGGACACAGGCTTTGTCAGCCTCTCTGTCTCTGTTTCTTTCTGTTCAAATCATTTGCAAAAACAGAAAGATTTGGAAAATCTGTATTTTTTTAATATCTAAAAAGTGAGAAAATGTATCTATTATAATCTAATTTATTTTCCCCCAACGTAGCCAGGTCTCTAAATGTGTGTGAATGAATTAATTGTTTATGTATTTTAATATGAGTTATTAGAAAATTTGTGATAGACTTGAAAAAATGTTTTGCAAATCTTGGCCTAATAACCACCTCAAACATGTAAAAAGGGTGACAATTGAAAAAGAAGGCCATAAAATAAAATATATTTAGGTAAAATTGCTGAGATGTGCAATTTTTTTTCTTTTGTCCCCTCAAGTAAAGTAGGAGAAATTACAGAGGACTGCTCAGAAAACCTGCAATATCTATCTATCTATCTCTCGGTATTTTTAGGAGATAGAATCTTAGTTTTTAGAGTGTCTTGACAAATTTCAATGTATGATGCATAGGCTATGGCTAACCATAGAGAATAGTGGACAGAGACAGAGAAAGTTTGGCCTATATTGATGTTATGGGCTGAACCGTGTCACCTTAAAACTTACATGTTGAAGTTCTAACCCCCAGCTTCTTAGAATGTGACTGTATTTAGAGATAGGGTCCTTAAAGAAGGAATTAAGGTTAAATGATATTATTAGAGTAGGCCCTAATTCCATACAATTGGTATCCTTGTACAAAGAGATTGGGACACAGAAACACAAAGGGCAAAGACCATGTGAAGACATAGGGAAAATGGTCATCTACAAGCCAGAGAGAGGCCTCAGAACAAACATATAGTGCCAACACATTGATCAGGGAGTTACAACCTCTAGAATTGTGATTGTGAAGCATGAATTTCTGTTGTTTAAACCATCCAATCTGTGGTACATTGTTATGGAAGCCCCAAGATACTAATGTAACTGAGAACTGGCTAAACTCCGACTTCAGATATGGGAAAATTATATGTGGATATTTTTCATGGACCAATATGGGCCCCATGGAAGAGAGCAGACTTGGTGACATTTTAAATCCTGTCAATGAATAATCACTGAAGGGTCACTGCAACCCAGCAAAGCAGGTAGACTGAGAAATGTCCAGGGGCTGAAGGATGAAATTAATCCTCTTCATGACATGTTAATGCAGAAGGGACAGTGTCAGCAAAACCCTGGAGAAGCAGAAACTATTCCCATGAGAGAAAGAACCAGCTTAGAAAATCTACTAAACCCAGAGGAGGCCAGAGTGAAATGACACCAGTACCCAGCAAGCAATACATTTCCTGTAACTTACCTTGCCTCATTTTTCCAACACATCCTAAAACACTGAAGAAGTCAAAGCCACAGTTTGAAAGGTGGTGGAGAGGTGGAGGAAAAAGTTCATTTCTGACCTAAAACATTACCAAAAGGAAAAAGGGAAAATAATCTTAACTTTATAGTTTGAAGATTTTGTGATTAATTTAAATTGAATATTTTACCTACCATGGCAATCCGTTACTGTGTTACTAAAAAGAAAGACCTAAGGCTGGGTAATTTATGAAGAAAAAAGATGTAATTGGGTCACAGTTCTGCGGGCTGTACAGGAAGTATGGCACCAACATCTGGTCAGCCTCTGGTAAGGGTCTCGGGATGCTTACAATCATGGTGGAAGATAAAGGAGGAAACTGGTGGTATTACATGCTGAGAGATGGAGCAAGACAGAGAACGGGGTGGTGCAAGACTCTTTTAAACAACCAGATCTTGTGTGAACTAACTGACCAAGAACTCACTCATCATCAAGGGGATGGTGTGAAATCATCCATGAGGAGTCCATCCACATGATACAATAATCTCATACCAGGTCCAACTCCAACATTGGGAATTACATTTCAACATCTAAATCATATCGTTCTGCTCCCCCACCCCATCTCATATCTTTCTCACATTTCAAAATACAATCATGCCTTCACAATAGTCCTGAAAAGCCTTAATGCATTCCATCGTTAATTCAAAAGTCCCAAGCTCCTAGTCCCAAGTTGAAAGTCTCACCTGAAGATGAATTCCTTCCACCTGTGAGATCAAAAACTAATTATTTACTCCCAGGATACAATGGTGTTACAGGCATTTGGTATACATTCTCATTTTCAAAAAGATAAATCAGCCAAAAGAAAGGGGCTACATGCCCCATGCAGTCTGAAACACGGCGGGGCAGTCATTAAATCCTAAAGCTTTAAGATGATCCCCTTTGACTCCATGTCCTGCGTCCAGGGCACACTGTTGGACGGGGTGGGCTCCCAAGGCCTTGGACAGCTGTGCCCCTATGGCTTTGCAGGGCACAGCCCTCATGGCTGCTTCCATGGGATGGAATTGAGTGTCTGTGGCTTTTCCCAGGTCAGGATGCAAGCTGCCAGTGGTTCTACCATCCTGGGGGCTAGAAGGCAGCAGCCTCCTTCCCTCAACTCCACTAGGCAATGCCCTAGTGGGGACTCCGTTTGGGGGTCCAACCCCACATATCCCCTCTGCACTGCCCTAGTAGAGGTTCTCTGTGAGGGCTCTGCTCCTGCAACAAGCTTGTGCCTGGGCATCTAGGCTTTCTCATACATCCTCTGAAATCTAGGTAAAAGCCAAAAAGCTTCCCTCATACTTGCATTCTGGGCACCTGCAGACTTAAAACCAGGTAGACGCCACCAAGGTTTATGACTTGAACTGTCTGGAACAGTGCTCTGAGTGGGGCTCTGGGCCTGATCTCTGAAACCATTATTTCCTTCTATCCCTCTCTGCCTGTGATGGAGAGGTTATCTTCAAGATCTCTGAAATGCCTTCAAAGCCTTTTTCCTGTTTTCTTGGATATTAGCATATGGCTCCCTTTTAGTCATTCTAACCTCTCTAGCAAGTGGTTGCTCTGCAGCCCGCTTGGATTCTTTCTCTTTTACATGACCAGGCTGCAAATTTTCCAAACTTTCATTCTCCATTTCCCTTTTAAATATAAGTTCCAACTTTAAGTCATTTCTTAGCTCTCATCTGATCATAGGCAGTCATACTAACTCTTGAATGCTTTGCTTTTTAGAAATTTTTTCCACCAAACACCCTAAAGCATCACTCTTAAGTTCAAATATCTGCAGATCCCTATTACCTGGACTTAATGCAGCCAAGCTTTTTGCTAGTGCATAACAGATGTGACCTTTACTCTGGTTCCCAGTAAGTTCCTTATTTCCATCTGAAACCTCATTAGCCTGGCCTTCCCTGTCCATATCTCTATCAGCAATCTTGGTTACAACCATTTAACCAATCTCTACAAAGTTCCAAACTTTCTCTCATCTTCTTCTCTTCTTCTGAGCCCACCAAATTCTTCGAACCTCTGCCCACTACCCAGTTCCAAAGCTACTTCTACATCTTCAGGTATCTTTACTGCAGCACTCTACTCCTCAGTATCAATTTTATGTGCTAGTCTTTCCTTGCACTGCTATAAAGAAATACCTGAAGCTCGGTAATTTCTAAAGTCAAGAAGTTTAAATAGCTTATGGTTCTGCATGCTGTACAAGCATGACATCAACATTTGCTTGGCTTTTAGTGAGGGACTAAGGAAGATTATAATCATGGTGAAAGGCAAAGGGGGAAGCTGCAGTATCACATGGTGAGGTGAAAGAGGGAGCAAGAAAGAGGAGGAGGTCCCAGACTCTTAAAAAAACAGATTTCATGTGAACTGAGAACTCCCTCATCACCAAGTGCATGATGCTAAGCCATTCATGAGGGTTCCACTCCCGTGATCCAATCACCTCCCACCGGTTCCTACTTCCAACCCTGGGAATAACATCTCAACATGAGATTTTGAGGGGACAAACATCCAAACCATATCACCTATTGAACCACTTGGGAAAATAAAGGTGATCAACAGTCTATTATTATATAGAAGTGACTTAAAAAGTGATGGAACCAGAATGAGATCTTATCCACAGGCAAAGACATGGGTGAAAATAAAATACTTTCTGCTTTCCCTCTGTGGAGTCCTGTGTATGAAATGTTAACGTTATGTTAAGTGCCTATTTTGAGGAAAGGCAATGCTGAAGATAATACAGTGTTCCCAGTAAGTACTTAGTGTAAGCGAGGCAAAACTTTACCTCTATCAGCATTTTCAGCTAGGCTTAAAAATTAAATTGACGTAAGATAGGTCAACAGGAGAAAGGCATACATTTTACAGGACACAGGAGCCCTCATAAGAAAATAAAGACACAAAGAATTGACAAAACCTAAATTTCATATGGGGTTAAAGTAACAAAACTGTGTGAGGAGACAAAAAAAGTTAAGAATTATTTTAACAAGGTCAGTTTGTGCAGAATTTTCTCAGCTATGACATGCCTTGGAAGAATTCTTTTTTCTCCTGGTACTGGGAGGGCATCTTCCACATGGGAGGTTTTATCTCCTGTTTTCAGGAAGAAAAGGGAGATTAAAATGCTCTTCTTGGATTTGCTGTTTTTCAAGTGTCTTTATCTCAAATGAATCCTTTGTCAAAGTGGCATGCTTGAGGGTGGTATATTCTGCCACCCTTCATTAAGAAATTCTTGAGAACTGACAGGAGCTACTAGGCTCTTTTGAATATATTATGCCACTTAATCCCTTTAGAAGTCCAGCAAAATCTCCATTTTATAGTAATATACATTCAAGGTGACATCTTAATTGCCTGCAACATATAAAGGAAGAACATTTGATCCCTGGTATAACTGCTACATAGTCCAGACTTTCAACTATGCCAGATGGTATTCAGTATTACCCTCTACCACTTGGTAATGTCTCAATTGGCATTTGTTGAAAAGAAAATAATATAAAATTTCTTCCTGATGAAGGAGATTTATCAAAACTTTAACAATTACCCATAATTTGGCTACTTTAATTAGGGCAGAAATTTTAATGATACACCTTTGTTTATTTAGCAATATGACACCCATTGTAATTTATTTAAATAATAAACCACAACTTTTAGCTTCAAAGGCCTCACAGGATAGTAGAGGAATTTTATGATGAGAAATATCTAAGTAACCGCTTGGATCTTCCCTAAAACGCTTCTTTGAGGAGTAGGCTTGTGTACTAAGACAAGAAAACTTTGAAACTGGTTAGGAAAGCATGGAATATTTACCAAAGCACCTGACAAAATACAGGATAGATATTAGAAAGTCTAGATATTCAAAGACATTGGAAAATATTTTAAAAAGGAGAACTAATGGGTTTATAGGACAGTATAAATATCTCAAGGATTCATATTTGAAATAGAATATAGTTCTTATGCTTTTCAAAGGATCATTTTCTGTTGAATTAATATATGGCTTAGGGTTAGAAAAGTAATTTCATCTTTGACCTCTTTCCCTTATATTCTTTAGTTTCCAAAGCTGTAAAATGAGGTCATATACATGTGAAATATTTCCAAACACATATCCATTTGCAATCCAATAAAATTGAGGCTGAAAAACTACTATAAATGCTCTTGTATAGCAGTATAACAAATGTCTATTAATTTCTTTCAAAATTGTATTTCCTAAATTGTGTTCTGAGAAATTATATTGATATAGTTTTTGTGTTTGTCCACACCCAAATCTCAGGTTGATTGTAATCTCCAGTGCTGGAGGTGGGCCCTGGTGGGAGGTGTTTGGATCATGACAGTGGATCCCTCATGGCTTGGTGCCATCTTTATGACAGTGAGTTCTTGTAAGATTTGGTCATTTAAAAGCGTGTGGCACTTCCTCTCCATTCTTTCTTTCTTGCTCCAGCTTTCACCATGTGACATGCCTGTTTCCCTCTTCATCTATCACCTTGAGTAAAAGCTTCCTGAGGCCTCCCCAGAAGCTGAGTGATGCTGGTGTTATGCTTCCTGCACTACTTGCAGAACCATGAGTCAATTAAACTTCTTTTGTTTACAAATTACCTAGTCTCAGGTATCTCCTTATAGCCATGCAAGAATGAACTAATACACCTACGTACTTATAAAGGCTAACAAGTTTTATGTACCAAAAATGCACTAAAAGATTTTAGGGTCAATAATTTGGGAAAAACTGAATTAATCAAAATTAAACAATTGCATTTATTACAGAACATTTAGAGTATTTAACATACTAATGTGAACTGTGAAGTTTCAAGAGAGGATGTCCTGTACAGCTTTTCTAAATATAATTTGCGCATGGAAAAGGTTTTCATAAGAACTTTCAACATCACAAGGGATAAATGTAGCTTGAGTCAGAGTATTTAAAACAACATGTTAATGTGGAAACAAAAAAGTACATCAATGTGGAAATATCTGAACTATTGAGTATATTAACTAAAGTGATAGTCTTACATTCCATAAATTATAAAGTACTTCACTAATCTATATAAAATATCACTATCATAACACAACCTCTGCTGAGGGTGCAAGCCAAATTATTTGGAGATCTTTGGGGCTACAATGGCTGATAGTATCATGATGTCCAAGCTGAAATGAATCAGACTTGTGAAATTCATAATAGTTCTTTCAGTTTTTAATAATTAAAACTATTGTTCAACAATTTTAATAATTATAACATATCACTCTTTGCAAAACTATGACAACAGTGAAGGTAATGAGATGAGTGAAACACTTATCTTACATGCAAAATTTAAGAGCATGCCAAACCTCAGTAACCAAGAGAAATCTTATCTTAATGCAATATTTTAAAAAATCAAAAATAATCCAAAAAATCTGTGGTGGACAAAATGTCAAAAATTGTAGTAAAGATAAATCCAGCATTACTAGATTTTCCTTTTGCCTCAGGCTTCAGTATGGTTCCTTGGTCCACTGGTTCCTTGCCATAATTTTATCCATAATTTAGTTAGAGATTATCTGTATAAAATTTCAAACATAAAACTGTTCTCATAGCAAATAGAATAACATTTTGTTTGGTTCGTCATTAGTGGTCTGATTTAATTTTATTATTATAATATATGGGGAAAATACAAAAAAATACAAAACACTAATAAAACTCTTTGAAAGTTACAGAGAAAAAAAATGACAGTTTCTACAAATCAAGCATTGTCATTGATTTTTTTTTAAGTTTCCTTTTGTTTCAAAGGCTCTTTTCCCAAAACAATTATTTGTATGTTTGCAAAACAATACTTAATAGGGAAATATATTTATGCTTGGGGATAAAAATCTACTTATCAACCGAGATCCATCTTTTATGGTAACAATTATTATAAGAGCTTAAATTAAACATTTTTGACAGAGTATTTAGCTATTTGGTAGGTAGTTAGAATACATGGAAATTTCCTCCAGCAACATTTGGTGCATCCCTGGTGGCATTAAAAAAAATCTAGAACCTATCTAGGGAGTCATGTGAAATTTGCTCACTAGGAAAATCTGTTTTGTGCAGATTGTGTATTTATTTGAGCAGTAAAACAGATGCAGAGTATATTTTGCCTTGCACTATTTTTCCTTATGTTTAATTGTAACTTCACAGCCAGAAAGAAGATATAAAATACAATCAAATGGGAGAGTAAAACACATTCAGAAAAGCAATTTTGATCATAAGCATGTGGTATCTATAGAAACTGTTATGTTGGAAAAGGGTTTGCCATTTCAGTGATCGAGTTAATGAAGGTATCATTAGATCTCTATTTTAACACAGTAATTTGTTACATATTACACTTTATGCAGCTAAGCTGTTATATTGCTAATTTAGCTTTTAAGAATATTAAAATCAGAAATTCTTTTATTTTATACAGAACAAAAGGAATACTGAATATTTGGGATAAATATTTTTTTCTGTTTAGAAACAAGCTACAATATTATGGGGAGATACTTTGATGAAGAGATTCCTCAGTAAGAACTGTGAGTTCTGCCTCTTTCACGAAAGCAGGCATGGTCCATGAGGCTACCAGACCCAGCTATGTCTGGGAGAATATACAGGTGTTAAATTAGCTAGAGGAAATGTTCTCCAGGTCCTGAAGGTTGATGCACCATATGGAATATTACAGCATTTCTTAAACAACAATAAAAAGCAAGTGAAATAGGGGCAGGAAGACAGAAAGAATAATAAAAACATCTAGGTAGTTCAACTCTAAACTATTTTCTAATCATTCATAAGTTTCTATATACCATAAGAACAGATCTCTGGGACTATGGATTAACTAATGCTTTATTCAGTCTGCATGCACAATTCTCCAGATTCTGTCATAAATTATCTAAACCATTATTGAGAGAAAGTCTTTCTATACCATAGACTCTGTGTGTTCAAGGTGGTGGTGCATTCCAGTTTGAGGTCCCAAGCACTGGTCTACCAATGATCTTCGCACCCTTATGACCACTATACCAGCACGAAGTAAAAACTACATTTTATCATCCTCTTTGTCTTCCTCAGACCAAGCACAATGATTTTTCTATAATGCTAAATATAGCATTATATTTATATTTATATATCCTCCTTCAGATTAAGCTCTGTTACACCAATCACCTTCATTATTTTCTAGAGAACATTTGCAGGTAGTTTGCAGTTGGATTTTCCAGTTAAATGTAATAGCACTATCCATCTAATCAGTTATATGTAGGTATCACAGGCTTCCCCATCCTCAACAAAGGAATGTATTTTTAGGAAAATCGAGAACTATATTTTCCCATCTGTGTCTTCATTTCAAAGGACTACTGTAATTTTTTTGAGACATCCTAATTGTTATATATATATTTTCTCTCCATTTGGTGCCCCTTTGAAAGAAGGCATATTCAACAAAAGTCATCAAGCGAGAGAATTTATATCAGCAAATTATCTAAATTCAGCCATCAGGCCTACATGCAAATGAGAAGCAGAAAGAATAAACAAAATCACACCTTTCAAATTCAAAAGATCCATGAGACAATATGTCTCATATCAGAATTTTAATCCTACCATTACTCTCTCTATTCATGCTCAGATAATTTGGCTTTTTCTCTCTCCCTCTCTCTGTAATATTCAGTTGACCACTTTTGTTTCCTCTAGTGTGCCTTACCATGATGGCAAATCCAATGTTCTATTTCTATAAGATAAAATTCACTCCTCATTCTTCAACAAGCTCTATCAACATTTTACTTAATCCAAAATGGTCTTCAGAAAACTCTATGTTAGATAGCCACCATAAACGCAGGACATACTGATTGGAGTTTTGATTTACTGTCCTAACTATTTATTTTTACTGCACAAAGGAAACACTTGTTCCTTCCTGTTTTGCATTTCAGAAGAAAATTCAGGATGGTCCAAATGACAGACTCCAGAATGATTCTAGATATTATGGACCACATCTGTAACAATAACACACAACAAACTTAGGACTGAAAATGTAGCTAATAAAGAACTATACTTATTAATCCAATCATTTGCTGTGTCAAGACTGGGTTAGAATAAAGAGTGGATCTGAAGGGAAAATGAAAATACCCAGGACACCAGAAAATCAAGAGTAAATGAAAAACCAACAAATAAGAAATAATACCCAGGGAACCTTGGAATCGCAGAGGATTAGTGGGTGAGACCTGCGGGGAATGAAAAAGGATGGGAACCTAACTCCATTTTGGATGACAATCCCTTCTACTATTCAACACATTTTGTAATGATGCCACTTCAGTTCAAGAGCGAGATTATATTACTGCTCATGACCCTGAAGGCATGATCCATGAGGCTACAGAACAGTTGTTTTTACACAGAAAAATAGGATCAATGTCCTTACATAAGACACACCAAATCTGTGGCTTTAATGTTAGAAATTTATATCCTTACAATTCTGGAAGCTGGGATGTCCAAGATCAAGAGGACAGCAGATTCAGTTTCTACTGGGGTACCCCTTCCAGTCTTCTTGCAGGCAGCTGCCCTCTTGTGCATCTTTGTTTCTCAGATTTTAAATGAACTACTCAAAGAATCTGTTACAGACTGAATGTTTGTGTCTTCTCCAAATTCATATGTTGAAGTCTTAAAACCCAGGGCAGCTGTGTCTGGAGATAGAAGCTTTAAGGATAAATGAAATTATAAAGGTGGGGCCCCAATCCAATAGGATCAATGTCCTTATATAAGACACACCGAAGAGCTCTCTCTCTCTCTCTCTCTCTCCCCCCCTCTCTTTCTCTCTTTGCCACATTAGAAAGCACAAGGCAGCTGCCTGCAAGAAGCCAGGAAGAGGTCCCCCAGCAGAAACCAAGTCTGCTGTCACCTTGATCATCGACATCCCAGCTTCCAGAATTGTAAGAAAATAAATTTCTAACGTTGAAGCCACAGATGGGGTTACACATCACAATTCCGGAAGCGGGGATTGTGGGATTTGTTCTGGTAGCCAAGCTGACTAACACAGAACCAGAACACTCCAACTCTATATTCCAAAGGAGGAGAGGAAAAAAAAAAAGTTAAGGAGAAAAAGAACCCCAAAAACTCTTAACTAAAATTTGGATTAGAATAAAATATCCTCAAATCAGAGGAAACTTCCTAGAATAGGCAATGCCATGAGTTTTAAAGGATGAAAAAGAGTTTAGTTAAGCAAAGATGAAAAAGAAAGTCAAGTCATGAAACAAGGGCACATGAAGAAGACATACAGGTGAAAAACATCATAATGGTGCAGAAATGCAAGGAGCTGGAGAAGAAAAAGATTTCACACTAAAGGGCAGGTGGGATGAGGTCATTGGGGGCAGATCAGATGCCTACAAATTATTTTAAAATTTGCAATATACATATCTAATTAAAATCCTCCTTTAAAATTTGCTCCCTATATGTGCCTCATCAGAATTGCTTATTTGGAAATAAGAGCGCTTATTAGGAAATATACTATTTCTACATGGTTTCTATTATTTTAAAAGGATAACACAAGTTGACCTTTCTCCCAATTTTTCTATTCATTTTATGAGACAAACAAGCCTTGGCACAGAGGAAGGTGAGGTTCAGACTTTTTTCTATGCAGTTCTTTCAACAGACATCAAAAACTCTATATTAGAACATATGATATATAGGAGTGTAGGGAGGGTACAAACCACAATATAAAATAAAGTTCAAGTTAATTTATTCTCAGTCTGGAAAGTTGGCCAAACTTCTGATTCTGGATTTTTTTATTTTCAAAAAATATAGTCTGTGGCATTAATTTCTAATAATTGTGTATTTTAACATATGAAAACAAATAGACCAAAATGCTCTGTTAAGGATCAAACAAATAAAAATGTCTCATATATTTATCTAGAGGAATGGCTCCTTCTTCAAGCAATAGGTGTGCTTATTTTCTTGATTAAAAAATCAAGTAAAATATTTAGCAGTATGTTATGTATGCTAAGAAATGCATTTGCACATTTTGAGATCTCTGCATTTGAGAGGATTTAAAAATTAACGACTGGTCAGGCAGCAGTCAGGATACAGGTGTCATTTCTTCAGAAAGCCTAAAATTAATCATAGTTGCTCATATGGTCTTCAAATCAATTGAGTTATGTGTATTATTAATACTACATGTGTTATGCTTAATTGCTCCTTAAAATATCTTCAAAAATATGACACTGATTCAGCATGGAAACAAAAATGTGTATGAACATAAAAGTATGGCAAAAAAGCAGATTGATATTTGATCAAAATAAATTCATGGCAAGATAGCAGAAAAGTTCCTTTGTGATGGGTGAATAAAAGTTTCAAAACATGTATTAACTAACTAAATCCTTTCACTATTAATTTTCTGATTTTAAAATAATTGCTGATTTTATATGTCTATTTTAGCAGCATCAGAATTGTATTATTACATAGACATATGGTTAGGTTCATTTTCTGTGTTTTTAAGAACAATTATGTATAGTAAGATCTATTTTCTAAGTTTCAAACATGGTCTCAGAACACTGTAACATTGGCAATATTTCTCGGGTTTGCATGAAGAAACAATGCAAGCGATGAAATGATAGTTTAACCTGTGAATCATGTTGGTAAATAAAATCAGACTGCTAAATGAAAAAAATATTTATTTGTTCCTACTTTCTTTAAAATTAGTATGGTTGTATAAAATAAACTTGTTAATGCTATGTTTTAGGGTTTATAATATATGGAGATATAGTGCATATACAAACAGTGAGATGAAGAATGGCACCTGAGTGTTGAATAGGCCTAGGTTGAAAGGTTTCTGCATTTATGCAGAGTGATAAAATATTAATTCTAAGTAGGCTGTGAAAAAAGTTAAGGATGTATGTCTTAATCCTTATAACAACCAGTAAAAAATGTCAAAAGGAATAGAAAAAAAATGCCAAAAATAAAATAATTTCTAATTTATTAAAGAGAAGAAGACAAGAGAGGTGAACAAAATGAAGAAAAATCAGTGAGATCAAACAGAAAACAAGTTCTTCTTTTGAGTTAAATCCAAACATAACACTAATTATGATGAATTTTAGTAAACTAAAAACTCCATTTGAAAGTCAAAGATTATCAAAATAGATAAAAAACAAGATTCACCTGTGTGTTGTCTACAAGAAGTATAAAGAAAGTATGGACATACAGAAACTGGAAGCAAATTAATAGAAAAAAAATATACCATACAAATGGTAAGTGTAAGAAGATTGGAATGGCTATGTTAATATGAAGCATAATAGGCTGCAAGATAAAAGAGTATTACCCAGATAAAGAGAGGGCATTTCAGAACCACAAAAAACAGGTCAATTCATCAGGAAGAAATAGCAATAATAAATGTTTATATTTCTAACAGCCTCAAAATACATGAAGCAAACTTGACAAAATGAAAAAGAAAAATAACAACTTCTAAACCACGGGAAGATATTTTAATGCCTCTCTCTCTCAACAATTAATTAAACAATCTACCAAAAAGTGAATAAATAAAGACGTAGAGCATCTGCATACCATTCACAAATGCTTAATCTCATTGATATTTATAAAATATAATATGCAAAATCTTTAGAATACACATGTTAGGCAAGTGCATATGGTGTGTTCACCAAGAAGCTGGAACATAGAATAATTCTCAATTAATTTATAATGATTAAAGTCACATAAATTATCTTCTGAGATCACAATGGTATTATAGTAGGAATAAATAGTAGTGAGATGTTTAGGAAACCACCAAATATTTGAAAATTAAATAATAATTGGTAAAATAAATCTATAATAAATAATAAATCTATTGGTAAAAGAAAAATATCACAAAAGCAAATAGAAAATTTTTCAAGCTGAACAATAGTAAAAACATATAAAACTTTTGGGGATACACATAAAATAATGCTTAGAAGTAAAATTTTTGTTTTAATTTTGTTTCATTTAAACAAAGAGAAGTTTAAAGTCAAGGTTCTACTCCATAAAAAATAGAAATGAAACTAACCAACTAGAAGAAAGACAATGAAGAAAATCAACCTTTTTGTTTCTGGTTCTTTGAAAATAGTCAACAAAATTTGTAAACAACTAGCTGAACCCATCAATAGAAAACAGAGGACAAAAATCACTAATATTAGGAATTAAAGAGGAGTTGTTCCTACAAGACCCTACAGATTAAAACAATAATAAGAGAATGTTATGAAAAATTTTGCCAACATATTAGTAATTTATATGAAAGTGATATATGGAGTTGTAAAGAAGAAATTCATATCCTATATAATTATGTATCTACTACAGAAATTAAATACACTAACCCATAAAGAAAACTCTAGGCTTGGATGATTTTACTGGTAAATTATACCAAATATTTAAGGATGAAATAATACTAATTCTATACAAACTCTTTCAGAAAATACAGAGGCAGGGGAAGGTTTTTTAGGGAATTTTATAAGGACAACATTACCAAAACCAGACAAGACCTTAGAAAGAAATAAGTCTACAGATCACTAACATCGTTTATAAACTTAGACATAAACACCCATGACAACGAATTAGCAAATCAAATACAACAATGTATATTTAGAAAAATGATAGCACATAAACTAAGATCTAGTGCATAGACTAAGTGGGATTTAGCTCAAAAAGCAAATGTTAAAGCAGTTTAAAAACCAATCTAATTTATCATAATAATAGAATAGAGGAGAAAAGCCCTGTGATCAACTTAATGCAGTAGCATCAATTAAAAATGCATTATCTCTCAGAAAAGTAGTAATTAATAGTAACTTCCTTATTCTGATCAAAGAAATCCTCAAAAAACTTACACAGGCACAGAAACACCATCACAGAGTTGCTATAGTAACATCTTTTTGAATTGAAATGCTAACAACAGAGATATAACACTTGAAATAGACTCCAAGTGTTCATTTAGTTCGTATTAGTTTGTTCTCACACTGCCATAAAAGAACACCTGAGACTGGGTAATTTATAAAGGAAAAAGGTTTAATTGACTCAGAGTTCCACAGGGCTGGGGAGGCCTCAGGAAACTTACAATCATGGTGGAATGCAAAGGGGAAGCAAGCTTGGACCTCCTCACATGATGGCGGGAGAAAGAAGAATGATAGCAAAGGGTAAAGAGCCCATTATAAAACCATCAGATCTTGTGAGAACTCACTGGCTATCAGGAGAACAGCATAGGGGAAGCTCCCTCTGAGCCAATCACCTCCCACCAGATCTTGCACTAGACACAGGCAGATTAGGGAGATTATAATTCAAGATGAGATTTAGGTAGGAACACAGCCAAACGATATCACCATACCTCACAGTTTTGCTTTGTGCACTATATGTTAGTCTACTCTTGAGCTAGCAATTCAAGTAGAAAATATGATACCTCTATTCTTAACTTAAAATATCTTAACTTCAAATACCTACCCTCTACTTTTCCTCATCTGTACAATGGGAATAATAATAACATTCATCTCATGATGTTTATATAAGGATGAAATGAGTTAATTTATGTGAGATGCTACAGCACTTGGTGCATAGTAAGGGCTTTGTGTGTTTTTTCTTATAAAATGTACAATAACTATCACATGAAACTGTTAATTGCTTTTCATATCACAGAACTTGGATAAGAATCCCACATAATATCTGTCAGTCAGATTGCTGACATTTACTGTCTCCTAACTGGTATTATTTTGTTGAGATTTTTCTCCACTTACACTGATGTCATTTAAAATGACTACTTTTATTTTTTGTAATATGGGTATCTCCCTAGCAAACTTTAGTGTCACCACTTCATATATTCATAATATTTACATTTAGTTGGTTCCAATCTGTCTACGGTGTAAAAAATCATTTTTGTGGAACTCAATATAATAGTCGGCCTACTTTCAACAGTAGCTGATTGAGAATATTTCATAATGACAACAAACCAGTTTTGAATATAAGTGAATTTTGATGAATTATTCATCAAATTATGAGTATTTGAATAATAGAAGAGCATTGGGCTATTATAAGTGCTTACCCATGTCATACAATAAGTATACGATGTAAGGATTTTTATCTGGATCTTGTAGATGAGAAAGAAACTAAGAGAGCTTGAGTCATGTATTTGGGGTCTCACTGATAGTGAGGTTATAAATTCAAACTCAGGTCTGCTTGATTCCAGATACATTGATAGCTTGTTTCTCATAGTAATGTGTCAGACATATTACTCAGTAAGTTTACAGCCAAGACATGCTGCCTGTGTAGCACCTGGACAATAACGGCATTCCCCAGGTGCCTGTGTCACAAACTCTGAGAACTGGTGTTTTACACCACTCAGCACTGCATGCTTTATCTGGCTATGAATTATCCATCACATTTCTACAATAACACACATGGCTCCCACTTCATTGACCTCCTGCAGCTTGGCAAAAGTGATCCCTGAAAGCCTGCTTACTTCTTAAACTTTTGATGAAACTAGAATACATCCTTCTGAGCTGGCAGGATTACTTACCTTTCATTTCTTCACAGCAGGTTTCATAACATACCTTGAAACACCCCAGTTCATTATGTATTTTGTTTGGAAATTAATTGCATCTTAGCAGCAGGTCCATCCTTCACCATTGATTATTTCCCTCCCTCTATTTTTTGGGATTTTTGTTCCAGTCATGTTCGTCTTTAACTAATATTTTTATTTTTTTTTTTTAATTTCTGCTATGTAGACACACCTTGACAATCAGAAATGCACACTTACATTCTCAGCTTGACAGTATGCCATATATGCTTAAAGTATACAACTTTCTTTTCCTTTTCAAATTGGAAACACATAATTTTACTTAAAAACTAGTGCAAGTAACTAATACAAAAGAATTTAATCTAGAAAACATAAGCTCTGTTACCTTTCACTCTCACTTCTATAATAGGTAAATGCACATTTAAAATTGGATATTATCAAATTGCCATCTTAAGAATTTATATCTATTTCATTAACACCCACAACAGATGAATGTGCCAGCTTCCACATACGCTAACTGTATGAGTCAGGGTTCAAATAGGAAAACAGGTATCTCTACATTTATTTATTTGTTCATTTGAGACAGGGTCTCACTCTGTTGCCCAGGCTACTGTGCAATGCCATGATCACCACTCACTGCAGCTTGGAACTTCTGAGCTCAAGCAATCCTCCCACTTGAGCCTCCCTAGTAGCTGGGACTACAGGCCTGCACCACCACACCTGGATAAATTCTTTAATTTTTTGTAGAAATGGGGTCCCACTCTGTTGCCCAGGCTGGCCTTAAACTCCTGGGCTCAAGGTATCCTCCCGCCTTGGCCCCTCTACATTTAAAACAGGAAGTTTGTGACACAGGTAATTGAAGAGTTGAGAAACCAAACCAAGTGTGGTGAAGTGATTCTGGGATTTACTAATTAGAAGGCTTATTGTTAGAAGGCTACTGCTATTACTCCCATGTGGTATGAATTTATGGTATGCCAAGCTGGGAATTAAGGTGGGTACATGTGGAGTGGTAGCCTTGGTGAGAGGAGAATTTTGTCACTGACATTATTTAGAATTGCTAGCACATAGGTATAATAAAAACAGAATGGTTGTTACTAGGTTTCAATATGATTTTAAAATTATCTTCCTACAAGGTACTCCCTTATAGCCCACACCCACCACTCCAATGTTTTGCACTGGGTATGACACTGGTGGAGGGACAGTGGGAAGATGAGGTGTTACCAGAGCCAGGAAGCTGAATTTATCAGCTAGAAACAAAGCCAAGGAAGCAGTGTTGTCAGTCACAGCCACTACACTAGAATGAAGGGGGTAAAAAATAACTTGACTTACTCTTTTGATTCAACCTGCAGTCTTCCACTGGTTCATTACTTTGTCAAAAGTGGCTGGAAGGCAACGGACATTAGCTGGATAATGTGCTCTGTAAGCGCCAGCCCTCCTACCGTGAAGAACACAGAAGAGAATTAGCAAAAACTGGAGTGAAGAGTACATAGGCAAATAACCAGTAAATGCCAGACTCTAGAGATCACCAACTGTGTCAATATCTTCCACTCTAGCAGAGAAATGAACATCATTTTTTTCCTGTGACTGGTAGTTGGGTCAAATGATTTTAAATGTCCATTGCTCATTTGTTGTCCTTTTTTTCTGAATAGCCAGCTTATGTAATTAGTAAATTTTTGTATTGGGTTATGTGTAAATCTTTTAAAAAATGTCTTGGGTAGAGTTTCTTTATCCATTCTTGATAATAACTCTTGTTCATATTTGTAACAACATGTTACATTATGTTTTGCCTTTCACTTTTGTCATATGCTATTCAGAAGCTTTAACTTATTTTGTGATGTGTGACAATCTTTGTTATTATGTCCTTCTTTGGAAGGTCTCCTGTAACCCAATATTATAAAAACTGTCTTCTTATATTATTTTTATATTCTGATGGCTTTATTGTTCCTGTTTAATTTTTTAGTCCTTGTAAAATAGATTGGGGACCGTGGTAGTTAAAGCTTGAAATTAATTTTTCTTTTCTAAACAACATAAAGTTTTCTCAACATGACTTATTAAGTAATCTATTATTTCCTCACTTACATGAAATATTACCACTGCCATACTTAAATGTGTTTTAAAGAGTAATCTTAAACATAATTAAACAAATCTGAAACTAAAACTTGATTGCTTATTTTTATGAAGGTAGTAGCTTTAATCTTTGGGGGATTAAAAATAATTACAAATAAGCCAGCATGCCTTGAATATAATAATGGTACCTGATTTCACCATATCATTTCTGATAAGCTGGCTAATGTTTTTGTCATTGCCATTGGTTGCTTTGTCGGTCTTCTTTATCTTTTCATTTTTGCATAACTGACCAAAAGCTATGTTAGTGATTCCCTGTGGCTCAAATATAAGTAAAATACAATGTTGTTCTAGAAAAAATACATTAAACAAATGTTAAAAATTCCTATGGTGATTTAAAAGATGTTCTCAGCAGCTAACATGGTAGTCAATGAGAAAAAAATGAAAGCTTTTCTCTAAGATCAAGAAGAAGATGGGAGGTTCAGTTTTGGCACTTCTATTGAACATAATACTGAAAATCTTAGCCAGAAAAATTAGGCAAGAACATGCGGTAAAAGGCATCCAGATTGTAAAGGAAGAAACCAAAGTTTTTCTATTCACAGATAGCATGATCCTATATATAGAAGACCTTAAAGATTCTACATACACACAAAACCAAACCAAAATAAAAAATTCTGTCAGAACTAATAAATGAATTCAATAAACTTGTAAGTTGAAAAATAAGTACACAAAAATTGTGTTTTTATACAGTTAACAATGAACAATCCAAAAATGAAATTAAGAAACCAATCCCATATACACTGCAAAAAAAAAGTTCTCGAATCCATATGGAATCTCAAGAGACATCAAATAACCAAAACAATAATAAAAAGGAACAACTCTGGAGGCCCCACACTTTCTTACTTCAAAACATATTTCAAAGGTACATTGATCAAAACCATAGAACTTTGCCATAAAGACAGACATATAAACCAATGGAACTGAATAGACAGCCCAGAAATAAATCCTCACATATACAGTAAAATGATTGTCAATAGGGTGCCAAGACCACTCAATGGGGAAATGACAGTCTCCTTAAAAATTGGTACTGGAAAAACTGTATATCCATATAAAAGAATGAAGTTGTACCTTTATCTTATATCATATACAAAAATTAACTCAAAATGGATGAAAGACCTAAACATAAGACCTAAAACCACAAAACTCATAGAAGAAAACATAGGTAAAACCTTCCTGCAATTGGATTTGGCAGTGATTTATTGGGTATGACATTAAAAGCACAGGCAACAATTTAAAAATAAATAAATAGAACCACATCAACGTTTAAAACTTTTGTGCATCAAGGGATACAATCAACAGAATTAAAAAGCAATCCACAGAATGGAAGAACATACTTTCAAATCACATACCTGATAAAGAATTGATATCCAGAATGCATAAAGAACTCCTACAACAAAAAAACTAACAACCAATTTAAAAAGGGATAAAAAAGTTAATATATATTTCTCGAAATAAAATGTATAAATAGCCAAAAGCATTTGAAAAGATGTTCAACATCACTGATCATTAGGGAAATATAAATTAAAACTAAATGAGATACCACCTCCTATCTATTAGGATGACGACTATTAAAAAACTACAGAAAATCAGTGTTGGTGAGGAGATGAACAAATTAGAATTATTCATTACTGTTGGTGGGAATGTAAAACAGTATAGTAACTATGGAAAGCAGTATAATATTTCTAAAAAACAAAAATAGCCTGGGCACAGTGGCTCACACTTGTAATGCCAACACTCTGGGAGGCTGAGACAGATGGATTACAAGGTCAGGCGATCAAGACCATTCTTGCCAACATGGTGAAACCCCATCTCTACTAAAAATACAAAAATTAGCTGGCATGGCAGTGCATACCTGTAGTCCTAGCTACTCAGGTGGCTGAGGAAGAAGAATTGTTTGAACCTGGAAGACAGAGGCTGCAGTGAGCTGAGACTGCACCACTGCACTCCAGCCTGGGCAACAGAGCGAGACTCTGTGTCAAAAAAAAAAAAAAAAAAAAAAAATCAAAATAGAATTACCATATGATTCATCATTTCCAATCCTTAAATAAATATTTGTATACCCATGTTCATAAAGTATTATTCACAGTAGTCAAAACATGGAAACAACTCAAGGGTCCATCAACAGATGAATGAATAAACAAAATGTGTTACATAATGACAATAGCATATTACACAATGTTAAAAAGAAAGGAAATTTTGACACATGTTACAGCATGTATGCACCTTGAGGATATACTAAGTGCAATAAGTCAGTCATTAAAGGATAAATATTGTACAATTCCACTTATACGAGGTACATAGAGCAATCAAATTCATAGAGACAGAAAGAGAATGGTAGTTCCAGGGGTGGGATAATAGGGAATTACTTTTTAATGAGCACCACATTTCAGTTTTAAAAGATGAAAAATGTTCTGAAGATGGATGGTGGTGACAGTTGCATAACAGTGTCAATTTACTTAATGCCACTGAATTGTACACTTAAAAATGATTAAGATGGTCAACTTTATGTTACATGTTACATGCGTTGCCACAACTTAAAACACATTTGAGGGAATAATTGAGGAAAACTTCCCCAGCCTTGCTAGAGATCTAGACATCCAAATTCAAGAAGCTCAAAGAACACCTGAGAAATTCATCACAAAAATATCAAAGCCTAGGCATAAGTCATCAGGTTATCTAAAGTCAAGATGAAGGAGAGAATCTGAAGGGCTATGAGACAAAAGCATCAGGTAACCCATAAAAAAAACCTATCAGATTAACAGTAGATTTCTCAGCAGAAACCCTACAAGCTAGAAGGGGTTGGGGTCATATCTTTAGCCTGCATAAACAAAGTAATTATCACCCAAGAATTTTGTATCCAGTGAAATTAAGATTCATAAATGAAGGAAAGATAGTCTTTTTCAGACAAGAAAATGCTGAGAGAATTCACCACTACTAAGCCAGCACTACAAGAACTGATAAAAACAGCTCTAAATCTTGAAACAAAGCCTGGAAATACATGAAAATAGAATTTCCTTAAAGCATAAATCTCACAGGACCTATGAAACAGCAATACAATGAACAAAAATCAAGGTATTTGGGCAATAAATAGCACAATAAATAGAATAGTACCTCACATCTCAATACTAACATTGAATGTAAATGGCCTAAATGCTCCACTTAAAAGATACAGGATAGCAAAATGGGTAAGAGTTCACCAACGAAGTATCTGCTGTCTTCAAGAGACTCAACTGAAACATAAGAACTCACATAACCTTAAGGTAAAAGGATAGAAAAGATATTTCATGCAAATGGACGCCAACAGCAAGCAGCAGTTGGTTATATCAGACAAAATAAACTTCAAAGCAACAGCAGTTAAAAAAGACAAAGAAGGCTATTATATAATGATAAAAGGATGAGTCCAACAGGAAAATAACACAATCCTCTCTCTCTCTCTCTCTCTCTCTCTCTCTCTCTATCTATATACACCTAACAGTGGTGCCCCCAAATTTATAAAACAGTTATTACTAGACCTAAGAAATGAAACAGACAGCAGCACAATAATAGTTGGGGACTTCAATACTCCACTGACAGCACTAGGCAGGTCATCAATACAGAAAGTCAGCAAATGGACTTAACCTATACTCTACAGCAAATGCACTTAGCAGATATTTACAGAACATTCTACCCAACAACTGCAGAATATACATTCTATTAATGAGCACATGGAACATTCTCCAAGATAGACTATATGATAGGCCACAAAACAAGTCTCAACCAATTTAAGAAATTCAAAATTATGGCAAGTAGTCTCACAGACCACAGTGGAATAAAGTTGGAAATCAACTCCAAAAGGAACCCTCAAAATCATGTAATTACATGGAAATTAAATAAACTTCTCCTGAATGATCATTGGGTCAACAATAAAATCAAGATGAAAATTTAAAAATTATTTGACTCAAACAATAATAGTTACACAACCTATCAAAACATATGGTATACAGCAAAGGCAGTACTAAGAGGAAAGTTCATAGCATTAAGTGCCTACATCAAAAAGTCCAAAATAGCACAGAAAGACAATCTAAGGACGTACCTCAAGGAACTAGAGAAACAAGAACAAATTAAACCCAAACAAGGCAGAGGAAAAAAAATAATCAAGATCAGAACAGAGCTAAATGACACTGAAACCAAAAAACAAAGCAAAATACAAATGAAACAAAAAGCTGATTCCTTGAAAAGATGAATAAAAGTGATATACCATTAGCCAGATTAACCAAGAAAAGAAGAGAGATGACCAAAATATGCTCAATTAGAAATGAAATGGGAGATGTTACAACTGATACCACAGAAATACAAAAGATCTTTTAAGGCTACTATGAACACCTCTATGCACCTAAACTAGAAAACCTAGAGGATATGGATAAATTTCTGGAAATATACAACCCTCCTAGATTAAGCCAGGAAGAAATAGAAACTCTGAACAGACAAAAAACAAGCAGTGAGATTGAAATGGTAATTAAAAGGTCACCAGCAACAACAAAAAATGCCCACTACCTGATGGATTCACAGCTGAATTCCTATTAGATATTCAAGGAAGAGTTGTTACCAATCCTATTGACACTATTCCACAGGATAGAGAAAGACAGACTCCTCCCTAAATCATTCTACAAATCCAGTTTCACCCTAATACCAAAACCAGGAAAGGACATAACAAAAAAAGAAAACTATAGACTAATATTCGTAGAACATAGATATAAAATCCTCAGCAAAATACTAGCTAACTGATCCTGAGAGCATATCAACAAGGTAATCCACCATGATCAAGTGGGTTTCATACCAGGGATCCAAGGATGGTTTAACATCTACAAGTCAATGAATGTAATATACTACATAAATGGAATTGAAAACAAATATCACATGATTATCTCAATAGATACAAAAAGAAAGCATGTGACAAAATCTAGCATCTCTTTATGATTAAAACCCTCAGCAAAATTGGCATAGAAGGGACATATCTTAAGGTTAATAAAAAGCCATTGATGACAAACCTATAGCCAACTGTATAATGAATGGGGAAAATTTGAAAGAATTCCCCCTGAGAACTGGATCATGACATAGATGTCCACTATCACCACTTCCTTCTATTTAACATAGTACTGGAGGTCATGGCCAGAGCAATCACACAAAAGGAAGAAATAAAGGGCATCCAAAACAGTAAAGAAGAAGCAAACAGTCACTGTTTGCTGATTATATCATTGTATACCTAGAAAACCCTAAAGACTCACCCAAAAAGCTCCTAGAACTGGTAAATTACTTTAGCAAAATTTCAGGATACAAAATTAATGTACATAAATCAGAAGCCCAGCTATACACCAACAGCAACCAAACTGAGAATCAAATTAAAAACTCAACCCCTTTTACAATAGCTGCAAAAATAAAATAAAATCCTTAGGAATATACTTGACCAAGGAGGTGAAAGACCTCTACAAGGAAAACTACAAATCATTGCTGAAAGAAATACTAGATGACACAAACAACTGGAAACATATCCCATGTGACATGTTTTGTTGTCTCCTCATCTGAATCTCATCTTGAATTCCCACATGTTGTGAGATGTGGGAGGGACCCAGTAGGAGGTAATTGAAACATGTTGGTAAGTATTTCCTGTGCTGTTCTTGTGAAGTGAATAAGTCTCATGAGATCTGATGGCTTTAAAAAGAGGAGTTCCCTTACACAAGCTCTCTCTTTTTGCCTGCTGCCATCCGTGTAAGATGTGCCTTGCTATTCCTTGCCATTCCTTGCCTTCTGCTATGATTGTGAGGCTTCCCGAGCTATGCGGAACTGTAAATCCAAATCAACCTCTTTCTTTTGTAAATTGCCTCATCTCAGGTATGTTCTTATCAGCAGTGTGAAAACAGACTAATACACCATGCTCATGTATGGGTAAAATCAATATCATGAAAATGTCCATATTGTCAAAAGCAGTCTACAAATTCAATGCAATTCCCATCAAAACAGCACCATCATTCTTCACAGAATTAGAAACGACATTCCTAAAATCCGTATGGAGCTAAAAAAGAGCCCACATAGCCAAACCAAGCCTAAGGAAAAGAACAAATCTGGAGGCATTACATTACCTGATTTCAAATTACACTGTAAGGTCACGAAGTCAGCATGTACTGGTATAAAAACAGGCATATAGACCAATGAAACAGAACAGAGACTGGAAATAAAGCTAAATACTTACATTCAACTGATCTTTGACAAAGCAAACAAAAACATAAAGTGGGGAAAGAGTACCCGATTCAACAAATGGTGCTGGGATAATTGGTAAGCCACATGTAGAAGAATGAAACTGGGACCTCTTCCCTCACCTTATAAAAAATCAACTCAAGATGGATCAAGGCCTTAAATCTAAGACCTGAAACCATAAAAAAATCTAGAAAACATCATTGGAAGAACCCTTCTAGACATTGGCTCAAGCAAAGACTTGATGACCAAGAACCCAAAAGCAAATGCGAGGGTAAATGAAGATAAATAGATGGGACTCAATTAAGCTAAAAAGCTTCAGCACAGCAAAAGAAATAATCAGCAAAGTAAACAGATAACTTAGATAGTGGGAGAAAATGTTTGCAAGCTATACATAGAACAAAGGACTAATATCCAGAATCTACAAGGAACTCAAACGAATCAGCAAGAAAAAAAAAAAATGAACAATCCCATCGAAAAGTGGGCTAAGGGCATAAATAGACAATTCTTAAAAATAAAATATACAAATGGCCAACAAATATATGAAAACATGTGCAACATCACTAATTATTAGAGAAATGCAAATCAAAACCACAATGTGATACCAACTTACTTCTGAAAGAATGGTCATAATTTAAAAATCAAAAAAGATGTTGGTGTGGATGTGGTGAAAAGGAAACACTTTTACACTGCTGTTGGGAATGTAAACTAGTATACCCATATGGAAAATAGTGTGGAGATTCCTTAAAGAACGAAAAGTAGATCTACTATTTGATCCAACAATCCCACTGTTGTGTATCTACCCAGAGGAACAGAAGTCATAACATAAAAAAGATACTAGCACCTATTTATAGCAGGACAATTCTCAATTGCAAAAATACGGAACCATCCCAAATGTCCATTAATCAATAAGTGGATAAAGAAAATGAGGGGATAAATAAAATATATACATACTATGGAATACTACTCAGACATAAGAAAATGAAATAATGGCATTTGCAGCAACCTAGGTGGAATTGGAGACCATTATTCTAAGTGAAGTAACTCAGGAATGAAAAACCAAACATCATATGTTCTCATGCATAAGTGGGAGCTAAGCTGTGAGGACCCAAATGCATAAAAATGGGTGAAAGGGCGGAATGGGAAAGAAGAAGAAGAAGAAGAAATGTGTTCACAAAATCTTTGACACTGATTCCATTAAGAGACAGAGCATATTTTCCCTCCATTTGACAATATGCTGGCCTCAGTGAGTCACTTCAACTATTTACAATGCTGCAGAAGTGTTGCTGTGTTTTTGAAGACTAGTTAAGAAAAGACAATAAAGGTTCCTCTGAGCTCTGTCTTTCAGGACACTCCCCCCTTGAAACCTTGCTGTTCTGCTCTGAGGAAGCCTGAACTACATGAAGAAACCGTGTGTAAGGGTTCTCTGCCCAATAGCTGGGCCTGTGAGTGAGAAATCTTTTAATAACTCCAGCCTCAGACACTGAGTGTAGTAATATAAGAGACTCAGCTGCTTTTGCACAGTCAACTCCCAAATCATAAAGTTAATATTAATAAGTGAGTATTGTTTTTGTTGCACACCATTATGTGGGTGGTGATTTGTCGTGTAGCATTAACAATCAAAACAATTGCCAAGAGCACAAGCTAAGAAATCAAAGGGACTAGTACTTGGATTTAAGCTTAACGATTTCCAGCTACATTACTTCAGAACTGTTGCTTTAAATTATGTGTAAATTGAGAATAAAAGTATCTATTTCATAAAATTGGCTTGGGTATAAATGAAATGTACACAAAGTATCCTTCACAGAATCTGGAGCATAACTAGCCCTTGGCATTTTATATAGTGCTCAATATTATTGTCATTATTATAAAACTTTGAGTGTACCCTAATTAAAATAATTTACATATACATTTCTATTAAAAATTCCCAAGTTCTGTCATTCATTAATCAAAGTTAAATATTTCTTCTGATATTAATGTTGACTCCCAAATACAGGCTAGATTCCCATTCTAGTTGAATATTGGCTTTTCAAATATAATTTTTCTATATGTGGAAGGCACCGAACTAAATTATATTGTGTAGATTTTCTGTCTGTATTTTCCACAGAATGTTTAGAAGTCCCTGAATGTCCAAGAAAGCAATGCCTTGCTCTTTGTGGCCATCCCAACTTTATTAGAAAAATCTTATTCCTCTTAGCATTAAAATGTATATATAATTAGACCTTCACCCATTTTAAAATACCCACTGGCCATTCATCTAAAGTAGAAAGGAAAAGGGAAAAGATTTCCTCTGGAGCAGTTGCATGGTTGTATATGTGGATCATTGTCAATCTCATAGATTTTGAGGCTTGTAAACTGCAGAGGCACTGAAACTATTGCCAAGTATATAGAAACTATCTTTGTAAACAAAATCTCAGAAGATTGAGGAACTTCTTTACAAACTCCATACAATGCAATGTGATGCAAATGGATCTATTTCCTGCCATTTCTTCTGTTAAAATATGAGATGGTTACTATCACTTTCTTTACAAGTGGGAAAAATCATCTATAAGGAACTCAACTATAAAAAGTGTAATTACCAGCAAATTTTTCTTTAGCATAGAAAGCACTGTTTTCTGATTTCTTGCTCATGATAAAAGACTAGAAATGAAACAGTTTCTGTGTGGTTATGTAAGATGTTATGCCTAAAAATCCTATTAAAATTGCCAAAAGTGCATGGGGATTGTATGCATTCAGGGAGTTCACATTGTTCATTATACCTCTCAGACTTCTGTGTCAAAATTTTTAGCACACAAATGATTCTTTATTATACGATCTCAAATACAGGATCTCAGCTGCATTGCAAGATAATTTTATTCTGTTTCAATATTAGAGTTGAGAGTCTATACCACAGTAAGAGAACAAGGAAGTTCCATTTACATTCCAGAGGCAATATTTGTAAACTCAAAGACATTAAAAAGAGAAAAATGGCTGAGAAGCTGTATTCATCCTAATAGTGTTTATGTAAGTCTGGTGAAACACATTTACCTTTAAGAGCCACATAAATGCTTTGCAAATATCTGTAAAGTTCAGCAGAAAGCCTCAAAGCCCTTGCTATTTTTGTGACAGTGATAGGTGAACGATAAACCCCTTTGCTATGTAAGGAACTTTTAAGCAAGAATAAAGTCTCAACCTTTAGAAAATTATCCTTTGCAGACATTCTTTGCTGTCACTAATATGTAGGTTATCGCATTGGCCAAATTTCTCCTCAAGGTATGGCAGTCCCACATTTTCACTGCTCAGCTTGTTCAGTACTATCCAATTAACAGCTATTTCTCTCTTTTCAGACCTTTTCTTACTTGATGTTAGTTTCTATAGCAGAGTCCCACATAGTCAGCAACCCTGCAGCAATGATCAAGAAAAGGGCTCCAACAGCTGGTGTGAACATCCTGAAGCCAATTAGCTCATGGTTCGTTCTCCCATCCTCCATCACAGCAAATGTAGACTGCCCGCTCTTGCCTTTATCCTACAGTCCTGGTCATGCTTCTTGTCTTTTAGGACATACAAACTACTATTTCCTTTGTGTTCTGCCTTTAAACTTGGGGATGGGAGAGTAGAGAAATAAGGTGAGGGTGCTAGAGGCTATGATCAAGAGATGTACATGGTAAGAGAGGACTGCGTTCTCTAATCCCTAGAAATTGCAATATTTAGCATTGTCTCTAAAGATTGAGATTGCTACAAGGATCATTATTCAAATAAGCTTTTGGAAGAATGATTTTGAATATTTCAGCTAGCTTTATAATAATGCAATTTTTTTTGTTTGATTTGTAATGATAGATTTTGAAAACATCCCTGAAAGCCCTTCTAAATTTTAAGTCAAGCAAAAACATAGTCAAAAATATACTTAGCATTTTGGGTGATTAGTATATTCATTTTTCATGGTCTAAATTTGGAAAAGGGTTACATTTTTTGTATATTAATATTTTCATAAGTGAAATCTCCCTACATAATTAATGTTTTATGTATATTTTGTGTTTATGTCAAACAAAACTAGAAAAGTCTTTTTGTTAATACTGCCATAATCTAATACTCCACCTGTGCAGCCCCAGGGGTTTAGATTTTTTCTTTTACTCTAGGAATTCCTAGTCAGATAAAATGTTTTATTACATATGTAGGTTGCCAAAAAACCATATTAATTGTGCCAAAGGCAACGAGGTTAGGTGGTCATTTTCACTTCTCAGGACAGCCAATCTTAATTCCACATGAATCTCATAAAGTTGGGGGAAAAAGACACATGTTCCCTTTCCTGCATAATACTTGAGGGTAAGGTGTGCCCCTGTTTTCTTTCTAGCTGGTGTGGTAGTGCCCTCAACTTGTCTAAACATAATATACCCTGACTCCATGATTAGAAACTTCAAGAATATTGTTTTCACTTCTGTTTCCACATTCAGCACAGATTTATTAAACTTTCCATGCATCAAGATTGTAAGTACAAGGAGCCGGTGATACAAAAATGCATAATTCCATTATTGAACAGTTTGTGATCTAATGAATTCTCCAATAGTTTTGGCTCCAAAGGTCTAGTTGCTCTCACATCTTTTTTATTTGTTATTGTTGCTGTTTACAGGTACATAAATGATATATGAATGCTCATTTTAAAAATCTGAACAAAAGAGAAGTGTATACTATGAATATTAAATGTTCTCTTCTACTTTGACCGACACCCTATTCCATATCCTTCTCTTCCCTAAAACTAGCCCCTTTAGCATGAAGTACATTGTTCTGATACTTCTTGATACTTCTCCTTAATGCCAAGACATCCTTTTTCTAGGCATTTGCACATCTATTACTGGAAATGACATGTCAAAATGAAATTTTCTAGGTCTTAACATTTTAACTGAAGACTCAGTCTTAATTATCTCAAAGCCAATAAAATGGGGTTTCAATTCATGGCAAATTATAAGTTAAACTTTTAAACCATTTGTAAAGAGAGTGGCTATATCTAGCTCAATGATTGGCTTATCATCAGTTACATGACAGGGTATACCCTCTTTTTTCTCAAAAAAAGAACATAGAAATCATCTCACAGCATACCAAATATCCCTCTAAAGAAATTAATATTCTCCAATTCCTTTAGAAACCTAATGGATTCTTACCATTCTTTTATATATTTGGAAGTAAATAATAGGCAAAACTTGGGATGAGCAGTTTTAGAACTTGGCCTTTTGGAGTCTAAGACTATGGTCTGATAAAAACCAGAAATTACCGGGCATGGTGGCTCATGCCTATAATCCCAGTACTTTGGGAGGCCAAGGCAGGCGGATCGTCTGAGGTCAGGAGTTTCAGACCAGCCTGGCCAACATGGTGAAACCCTGTCTCGACTAAAAATAAAAAAGTAGCTGGGTGTGGTGGCAGGCATCTGTAATCCCAGCTACTGGGGAGGCTGAGTCAGGAGAATCGCTTGAACCTGGGAGACAGAGGTTTCAGTGAGCCAAGGTCATGCCACTGCACTACAGCCTAGGAGACAGAGTGAGACTCCATCTCAAAAAAAAAAAAAAAAAATTGAAATCTCAAGAGCTGAATTTTGAGTAGAATTGCTTGAGAAAGAGAGATTACAGAGAGATGTATATTTAATACATACAACAAGGAGTGAGAAAAAGACGTGTATTTCTCAGATATATACTCTGCTAAAGGGAGAAAAACATGGCTAATCTTTAATGAATCCCTTCAAAGTGTATTTAACACAGGATGAGATGACTACTACAAAGGGATGGAGCTCAGAAAATCAGTGCTGAAGAAACAGATATACAATAAGGTAAAGGAGGCATTGCCATTACATAGAGCTTCAGCCTGAGCCTCTCACCAGAGAAAATCTCCCAAGAAACACGTAAATCAACTTCATGAGAGAACTAGCCAGCATTGTCAATGTGATACACATATGCCAGCCAATAAATTAAGACTTTTTACATCCCTCACCTTCTTTCCCTCTTGCAACTCTACAGGAGCCAAGGATAGCACACGACCAGGGGTAGTAGATGAATGAGGTGGTGAAAAAGTGAAGCAGACCTAAATGTTTGCCTTTCGAATGCAGGTTTAAAAATTTAAGGAGGCCCAAGTTGGACTGAAAAAAATATTTAAATTTAATCAAAGATAGAAACTTTGCATTAGTTTAGACTAGATCATTTAATAAAGGAGACACAGGTTACACATGAATCCTTGAGGTTTCTCACAAGAGCTAGGGGATCTGCCAAATATTACATCCACAGGAGGGAAGAATAAGTGGATGAGCGGGCTCAATGGAGTAGCATGAGGTAAAAATAAGTTGTTTTCTTTTTATATTCTATTGATTCCAGAACATTCAATAAACCAATTACATAGATAACATGTATACTTATTTTGTTTGGGGATATGAGGCAAAATATTATTTTATAAATATGTATAATCTAATGATGTTTTTTATGTATAGCAATATCCAATGATATATATGCATATATATATAATCTTCATTTAATTTTCTTTTGTGAACAGTTATTCTCAGAAATATTGGCAACTCAATAACAGCCAATTTACCATACTTTTTAGTGCTTTTCAACATTCAATATTCAACATTCAATAGTATTCATGTCAGTGGGCATGTCTTCAATTCCAACTAAGAGAAAATCAACTCAAAGTAGGTTACTAAATAATAAGGGACAATTATCTCACCAAAGAGGATACACAAGAGAAGGCAACCCTAAGGTTGATAGATTTGTCAGTTCATCAATGTCCTTCAAAGCCCAGGGTCTTGCCATTGCCTTCCATGCCACATTAGCAAGAATGTGTGGTGTACAAGTTAGCTCCAGTAATGGTTACAAAATGGCCGCCAGATATCAACCCAGACTTGACCATATCCACCAGGAAAACATTTCTTCTTGTTCATCTTTTTGTTTTTTAAGTTCATGAGAACTTTCCCTAAAAGCCCCTCTCTCCATACCCCATTAGCCACTTGTAAACCAATTCTTCCCAGTTAATAGAATTACCATGTTTAACTCAGAGTAATCAAGATTGATCATTATGTTGAGGAAAAAATTACCTTCTCTGAACAAAAAAGCTATAAAAGAGAAGGCAAAGGCCTGCAAATAAAATAGAGCTTTGCTAGTATCCTAATCTATATGGGCTGCTATAACAAAATGCGATAGACTGGATGGCTAATTTAAAAAAAGAAAAAGAAAAAGAAAAACAGACATGTATTTCTCATAGTTCTAGAGACTGGAAGTCTGAGATCAGGGTGCCAGCATGGTCAAGCCCTGGGGAAGACCCTATTCCAGGTTGTGTACGCCCATCTTCCCATTGTATCCTTACGTGGCAGAAAGAGGGATAAAAAGTCACCGGGGCCTCTTTTACAAGGCCACCAATCTTATTCACAAGGGCTCCACGTTTATTATCTAACCACCTCCTAAAGGGTCCACCTTCTAACATCATCACATTGGTGACTAGGATTTCAACAAAAGAATTTGGGGAAGGACACAAACATTCAGTCTATTATAGTCTGCAATAAAGAAAAATTAAAAATTATTATGTATAGTGTCAGAAAGGGGACTGGCAATAAATCAATGATTCACTGAAACTTTGAGGAGAGTTAACTATAGGAACCATTTACAAAGGTGTGAGTGAGGCTTAAAAATCCAGACAATAGACATTGCAGAACCTTGTCGCTCACTATAGCAGGGAGCTGTTACCACCTCAGGCCTGAAGAAACAAGGAAAATAAAGTTTTCTACCAGAAAGGGGACCTGACTGAAACTGTGGCCTGTATGAGAGAGAAGCATCTAACCCACAGTGACTTAGCAGGGAGGGAGTCAGTATAATAAATATTCAGCCTTATTCTAATCATCCTTCCACTTACTAGTGAGGCCCAAACAGAAGCAAAGGTCTGTGGCTGTACTCCATAGACTTTAGCTTCCCAGGTCCAGACGAGATAGACATAGGTAGAGAGTGGAGATCTGGAAGAGAAATGGAAAATATCCAACACAGATACTAACAATGATAATTACTACTAAAATTATAGTAAATGTTAACAGAAAAACTATTTCGTATCAGAAACAGTGTCTGCTATAGTACTTAGGGGCAATCATTCATTCAAAGCTCCATCCAATTTTGAACGATTATAAAAATGCAGCAGTTACCCTTTTTTTTTTTTTTTTTACGTATGTGTGTGTGTCCAGATTAGTAGAACTGCTGAAACAAAGAGTATGCAAATTTAAAGTTTTGCTAGATTTTGCCATATTGCCATTTAAAAATGTTAAACCAATTTACACTTCATTTTTAAAACTTGCCAGAACTGGATTAAAAATTATTCCCAAACTGGATGGGTAAAACATGAATTATTTTTGTTTTAATTTGCATTACTATTGAGGTTGATATTTTTTTCATATTTTTATAGAGATTGAACATCTTTTCATTTTGGCCACTTCACATGCTTTCATTGACGATATTATCTGCCTATATTTTTTGCCCAGTTTTTTAATAGGGTTGTTTTTTCTGTTTTGTTTAACTATTATCTGTTAAAAATATTTATTCTTAATGTGTCATTTACTCTATTTTTTGTTGTTGCTTATTCTTATTTCTCTTCATGAAACTTTTTGCAGAAATTTTAATTTTTATGTGATCAAGTCTGTCAGTCTTTGATTTTCTGTTCAATTTGTTGTGTTGCTTAAAAAAGTATTCTCCCCACAGTTCTATAAAATTATTCTTTCATATTTGACCAGTTAAAAATAATGTCGTCAACCTTTAGCTATTTAATATTTAAGGGAATTAATTATTGTATTTTTGTGTATAATGTAAATTGGACAACAAAGAGTTTTCCCTAATGGAAAATCAATCACTGTATATAAATGGCATTTATAATTTCCATACATATTTAAAAGTAACTTTTTCATGAATCTGCTTCTTGGCCATTTCTCTAATCCAGTTGTCTATTTCTGTTGCTCATATTACAGGTAATATAACTCTTCTGTGATCTCTGAAACAGCAGTTTTTAGCGATTTCACTAGTCCAGCTGTCTATTTCTTGTGCTCATGTTACGTGTCTGATTGCTATAACTTTGTAGTATGTAATATAAGATACTTATGTTATATAAGATACTTATTTAATTTTTGTCATCAATTTTTTATAATTTTCTTGGTTATGAAATTGTACTTTTAAAAGTTAATATGAGGATCATTTTCCAAATTCTACAATAATCTTATTGAACTTTTAAATTTATGAATTATTGTTAATAATTTAACAATATGTGTTAAATTTATGAATTATTGAAAACACAATTAGTACTTTAACATTCACTCTGGCACCGTTTTTTGTGTCTTTGATATTTTTCCCTGGAGGCTTGAACATTTTCTCTTTGGTGTATTGCTAAATCTGTTGTAAATTTTTTCTCAATTTGAAGTGGTGTCTTTTTCTGTTATATTTTTTTCTTCACTTTGGCTGACCTATATGTAAATGTTTATGCATTTTAGTTTTATTTCTAGCTTTTATATTGAGTCACAAATGATTTTCATTTTATTTTATCTGATTCTTTTGGATTTTCTTAAAGAAAATTTTGTGACCTTTTGTTGAAACGGGAGAGTTCACTGATCCCCATCGCAGGACATGCGACAAGGGTGTGGCTCACCTGTTCAGTTGCTGCTTAAGTGTTAATCAACTCAATGGACTTCTGCAAGGGGAGAGGGGCAGTGCAATAGCTTTCTGTATCCCTAGCTATTGTCCAGCTTCCCGGAAAAACGGGTCACACACAGACTCGAAAGATGAGTGCAGAAGTTTTACTGAGTGGTGGAAGTGGCCCTCGGTGGGATGGATGGGGAGCTGGAAGAGGGGCGTGGAGTGGGAAGATGTTCTTCCCTGGATCCTGGCTATCCAGCGGCCAAACCCCTTTCTGAACACCCCCAGCCGAACTCCTCTGGGCATTTAGAGGTTCCTCCTCCTCTCTTTCTCCGCTGTGTTGCTCCACTGTCCCTCTGCTTGCCTGCTTGTTTCCGGGTCTCGTCTTTCATCTGCTTCTGGAGCCTGGGGTTAGGAGTTTATATGGGTACAGGATAGGGGAATGTGGCAGTCCAAAAGGCAGCTTTTTGGGTGAAAACCCAGAAATGCCTGTTTCCATTTAGGGCCAGGGATCTTCAGGCTTGAGGGTGGGGCCTTTGCTGGGGAACTGCCCTATTTTACCAGTGTTTCCCTCTCCTGCCCATATCACAAATAATAATAATTCTATTCTCTTTTATTTTTAAACACAAATTTATCTTAGTTTTTAGAAATGCTTATTTCTCTCTCTCTGTCTCTTTTTTCATTCATTATCTGTAGTAAAGTGTTACAGTCATGATGGGAAGATATTTTTGATGTTTTCATTAATGAAATTCTCTTGGTAATTCTCCACTACTACAGATTCTGATTTTTAAAAACTTTATTATTTATTTTAAAACAACTTATCCTTCTTAGTTTACTAAAATGTTGGCAGATTTATGTAACTATCTGAAGTCACTTCTAGACTTCAGATATTTACAAAATATCAGACATCAGAGAAGAGTTACCTCGTTGTCATTATCATCATTGTCGTCATTATCAAGTAATAGTAAAATTACTCTGGCATAGTGGCTCACACCTGTAATCCCAGCACTTTGGTATGCCAAGGCAGTAAGAGCACTTGAGCCCAGGATTTGAAGACCAGCCTAGACAAAATAGTGAGCCCCTGTCACAAAAATGATAATAGTAATAATAATAATGAAATTAGAATGGTGAATAAGTAGAGAGATGTTGTATATGTGTATGTAATAACACATTTAATCCTTACAAGTAATTTCTGAAGTAGGTATTCTTATGAGCTCCATGTTACAGATGGGGAAACATAGAAAGTGCTGGAGGTGGGAAGTGGTTTCCATAATTATGGCTCCAGTAACCATGCCCTTAGACACCACAGTTTGTTGCATAGACTGTAAACTAATTAAAAAGGTAGGTATGAAGCTTTCTCCTGTTAGCTTTTAAAAAAAATTTTGGACATTAAATTGCGCTTTTTATCTTTTATGGACCAACACTTAGGGAAGTCTTCCCTTTTAAGAGCCACACTAATCACTGTTAGAGATTGATTCAGCACTACCTGGATTAGTCTTGGGACTTTCACATTGGGCAGATTCTTTCCTAGCACACAGATTAGAAATATAAACAGCTCTGTGAAGTTCCAGAGTAATCAGGTATCTTCTGGCCACCCAGGAAATCTCCCATTGATTGATTCATGTAAATTTTTTCTTATCTGACTTTTTGATGATTGATACTTCCTTATGTGAATGCATAACCACTTTAAGGCTTGGGAGTTAGTTCCTTGATATAAGCCTACTTGATTTAAGGGCAATTCATGTTCCCCACAGAGGTCCTCTGCAAAAAGATGGCCAACAGCGGAGCTCATTTATACATACAACTGAATAATCACGTATGGCTTTTTAGAGAAAAATGAAAAAGAACAACTACCATGTATTAAGTACTAGTCAAAATCTTCCTGTGTTTCTACCTCTTTGAGTGCTACAATACTGTATAGTAACAGTGTATAGTAACAGTAACTAGAGAGTTTCCATACCAAAGACTGAAAAGCAGATACCTTGTAGGTTCAATACACTTTCTTCAAATGATATTTTATGAAAGCAGAGTAAATACGCAATAAGAGGTCATGAATTATTTTATCCCTAGGATGAAACCAGGTCCTGTCAAATGTGAGTGTTCCATAAATATTTATTGAGTAAATGTGTAAATAAAAAAAAAAATAGAAAGTCAGGTTTGTGAATTTCTAGTCATAACCACTCTAGTGAGAAATGGACATGTAACTCTTATTCACCCCTGCCTTTTCCAGCAGAATCTAAATTAAAATGGTAAATTTCCATTCTGTAAGCCATCTTGTTTATATCTGCAGTTGTTACATATTTCCTACAAAACGGATCTCATAATCTGGTTGTAAATAAAATTCTTCGAAAGTATTTGAGCTGTGCAGGTGCAAGACCTAATAGAACACCTGTCAGACATGATGTATCTTCAGACAAACGAACTCACTTATAAATAACTTCAGTTTTTAGATTTTTGTAAAGGAGGTTGCTTTAAAGTAATTGAAATGTAATTAGGCCTGGAGTACAGAGATTTAGAATCTAGTCTTATATTTTTCAAAAACTAGATAGTTAATAGCAGGCAAATAATTAAATTTGGTTTAAATTCTGATCTTGGAATTCTGATCTTTAGGGTATCTGTATCATTGAAATAATATGATTATGAAAACATGTGCCTTCTATCCAAATAACTGCGTATTTCTGAGGTTTAATGTTTTAATTTTTTGACATATTGTTAATTCTACAGCTATCATGAGAACACATTTTTGATGAAGAGCATAGCATCTACATATAGCATTATTTCTGAAGAAATACAATTGATTTTATGGCCATCTGCTCTATAATATAGTGTTTGGAAGTGCAATTTTGTAAGAAGTATAGCTTGCCTAAAATAGCAAAGTACCACATAGCTTAAAAAATAATACCACTTTGCAGATTTTTGGCCTACACACTGTGTGGGGTTGCAGTATATTTTTAAACGTTGATGCATGTGCTACTCACACTTGCTTATACACTCCAGCCACAAGTGACCACTATTGCCAATGACTCTCTCCAAAGCTAATAAAAAGTAGAAAATGCATCATTAAAATAATTGGCTGGATGCAGTGGCTCACGCCTGTAATCCCAGCACTTTGGGAGGCCGAGCAGGGTGGATCATCTGAGGTTGTAAGTTCAAGACAGCCTGGCCAACATGGTGAAACCCCATCTCTTCTAAAAATACAAAAATTAGCCAGGTGCACATCTATAATCCCAGCTACTCAGGAAGCTGAGGCAGGAGAATTGCTCGAAGCCGGGAGGCAGAGGTTGTAGTGAGCTGAGATCGTGCCACCGCACTTCAGCCTGAGCAACAGAGTGAGACTCCATCGAAAATAAAGAAATAAAGAAATAATAAAATAATAATCACCTAACATGTTATTAAAACTAAATGAGGTCGTCTCTCACTCATAACTAGAGAGGCACATGCTGCACATCCCTCCTAACCACCGAGGCAACTTGGCAAAATAAAGTTCACTGAATATTCATTATTATAATATCAGAGAAACTTTCCAGTGGGAAAGATATTTTTTAAGCTTACTATAAGAAAGGATGACCTAGATGTTTTGTCTCACGTCTCTTACAGAAAATGTACAATATTACATTTAGCTAACAGAAGATGAAACGAAGTTGACAAACTAAATATGACAAATGTAAAATGTGAAACTAAAACACTTTTAGAAGAATGACAAAGGCAAACAAAATCTCAGTGGTCTTTTGAGAGATCTGTGCTACCACAGCAAAGAAAAAGTAGGCCACTCTAACCAGATTTTCAGCATATCCTGTCATATTACTATAATTATGAATCTTTATATCTAAAAATGAGGGAAAGTTACTCTAAATCTACTTTTTATCTGAGTAGTTTAAAAAAGTAATTTATAGAAAAAAGGGGAGGGGGATTCAATCTTAGATAACTGATATTGTCTCAATTATTACATGAAAATCTTCTTTTCTACTAAAGAAAGTCATACTAAAGCTTTCACTCTCTTAAAATCAATTCTGTAGTGAAATTTAATTCATAATTTATAATGGGGTTTCACTTGCATTTATCCTGACTCTCAGAACTGTTAGATAGGTGAAGTATTAATTAGCCAGTTAAAAGAAGAAATTGAATCTAAGAGCATATACATGGAACTTGCCAAAACATGACTTTTTAGAGACAGGACCAAGTTGCTTCAATATTGAAAAGGAAGAATGTGAGTATATTAATATCCTCATGAAAAAAGTCCTCTAAAAGTTCTACAGATGTTGTCATTCCATATTAAGGAATCTACATGCAGTTGAGCTCCATCCCTCTACAACTAAAATATAATGTTTTCTTCTGGTTACATTATTTTACTCAATTGCTAAACCTTTATGGATCACCTGCTTTTTTCAAGGTCATATTTTATATCCTAGATATGTAAAGATGAACAAAATATCAGTGTGTGAATATTTGTAAACTTATATTAAAAATCACATTGGCTTGCAGTGAGCCGAGATCGCGCCACTGCACTCCTGCCTGGGCGACAGAGCGAGACTCCGTCTCAAAAAAAAAAAAAAAAAAAAAAAAAGTCACATTGTACCCTGTACATATGTACACTTATTTTTTGTCAGTTACAGATTAAATTAAATTTAAAATACAAAAGCCAATATATATACAGCTCACCTGTCATTTAGGAATATGCTTATAGTTAAATAATTTTAAAGCTACAAGCATTCAGGGAGCACTCTGTATGCATACACAGCACTTAAGATGTCTACTAGAAGAAGCACATCACCCAACTAAAGGTGACAGGGGACACTTTAGCCCAATGACTTATGGGAACATATATAAAATGATATAAAAGTTGGGGGCAGAGTGGCAGATTAGGATATAAATCCTATATGCCTTGGACAAGAAGAAAAAATACAATTATATAAATGGGTTCAAAAAGAAGGGGGCAGAATTAAAGTAAAAGAAGCTCCTTTTTAAAAGCATATACAACTACTCAGGAGGCTGAGGCAGGAGAATGGCGTAAACCCAAGAGGTGGAACTTGCCGTAAGCCGAGATCCGGCCACTGCACTCCAGCCTGGGCGACAGAGCGAGACTCCATCTCAAAAAAAAAAAAAAAAAAAAAAAAAAAGCATACACAAGAGGTTGACATCAAAGGATATCATTTATATCTGTGCTATCCAATAATAGATGCTTAAGGGGATTAATGTCATTCTAAAGGTCAATCTCATAATGGTAACTACCTAAATATAAATACAAACTTTGAAAATATCAAAATATTTTTTTAAATCTGAAAAAGCAAGAAAATTGCACAATGAAATAATAGCATAATAATAAAATAGTAAAATATATAAGATAATAAGACAATTATGACAAAAATACCAATTAAAACAGAAAGGATATTTATGTATTAAAATAGATGAATGCTAAATTAGTGGGTGAAAATTTGATGAAGGACAAAATATATATAATCATAATGTATCTCCACAAGAATTTTTTAAAATTAATAACAGGAAAATGAACTAATCATATAATAGGGAAACCTGGAAGATACTACATTAAATGAGTAAATAAAGTTAGCATTACCAATAATCAGCCAAACTAACATAATCTGGTATCTCCTTATCAGAATAATTCAAAGAGAAAAATCACAACTGTCATATTTATGCTAAAAATCCAGTAATCTAATTGTAAGTATCAAACAAACCTAACTGAGGGATAGCATACAAACATTAGCTGATACTCTTCAAATATGTCCATGTCAAGAAAGGCAAAAAAAGGCTCAGAAAAAGTTTTTAAGAAACCAGATACATATCTACTAATGTATCATCTAGCAGCAGAAAATTTTTAAAATTTGTTCCTCTTCTTTCCTTTTCCCGTATCTTTTTATTTTCCTTTTCCTGTTCTCCTCCTTCTCTTTCTTTTCTTTCTTTTTTTTATCTTTTCACCTTCATATTCTTGTACTACAAAGATATTATTGATGCACCTTTATGAATGGATATTATAGATTGGATGATAGTATCATATCAATTTTATATTTCCCAATTTTGATAACAGTATTAGACTATTTTTATACTTAAGTGATATACAGTGGCAGCACAGGTTTTTCAAGCAATTGTGATGGGAAAATTGGATATTCACAGGAAAAAGAATAAACCTTGACCTAAACTTCACTTCCTATATAAAAATTAACTGAAAATGGATTCTATATCAAAATTCTATGTAAAATGTGAAACTCAAACACTTTTAAAAAACAATTGAAAATATTTATGGCCAAAGGTGTGCAGAGACTCTTAGACATGGCTTCAAATAAAATTTTAAAAATATATATTGGACATTATCAAATTTTAAAACTTTTTGCTCTGCAGAAGGAGCTGTTAAGAGAATGAAAAAGGCCAGGTGCGGTGGCCCACGCCTGTAATCCCAACACTTTGTGAGGCCAAGGCTGGCAGATTACTTGAGGCCAGGAGTTCAAGACCAGCCTGGCCAACATTGTGAAACATCATCTCTACTAAAATACAAAAAATTAGGCGGGCCTGGTGGCACACACCTGTATTCTCAGCTACTTTAGAGCCTGAAGGACAAGAATCTCTTGAACCCATGAGGCAGAGATTGCAGTGATGCAAGATGGCGCCACTACCACTCCAGCCTGGGCAACAGAGTGAGACTGTCTCAAAAAATAAATAAAATGAAATAAAATAAAATTTTTATAAAGAGGGTGAAAAGAAAAACCACAGACCAGGAGAAAGTATTCATAAATGTCATGTTTTCAAGATGGAAGAGTTGGATCCAGCATATACAAATAACTTCCTAAATTCAATAGGAAGAAAGACCCTACACCAAAGAGGACATGTGAACAGCGAATATAGACAGGAAAAAAATGTTCAGAATCATTAGCGATTAGAGAAATGCAAATAAATGTAACATAAGGTAAAAGGTCTCGCCTACTTGAATAGACTTTAAAAAATTTTAAAGATACCAACTGATGAAGTACAGGTGAGAAAGTGGAACAGCTACATATCTCATATACTGATGAAGGATGTAAAATGCTACAGCAACTTTGAAAAATTGACAATTTCACATATAGTTAAACATACACAGCCTGTATGATCCAGCAAGCATATGTCAGGACATTTCTCTAGAGAAATAAAAACTTAATTTCACACAAAACCTACACATGAATTTATGTAGTTTTATTTTTAATACCCCAACCTTCAAGCAACTGAAATATCTTTCAACAGGTTGGAGGTTAAACAGATTATGGTGCATCCATACCATTATACTATTCAGCAATAAAAGACAATAGATTTTGATACACATGAAAGTGTGGATAAATCCGAATGGCACCTGATGAATGAAGAAAATAATAGTGAATCTCAAAGAGTTATGTGTTATATAATTGCATTTCTATAAAAAAGATTAGAGAACAAATGTATTGTTGCAAGGGTTAGGATTGAAGAAGGTATGACTATTGAAGGATAACACAACAGAATTTCTATGTGATAATAGAACAATTCTCTATGGCAAATTCAGTGATGGGTACTAAAATGTAAATAGTACCTGTGTAATAAAAAGGTAAAATACAAATACCAATTATATTTGAGTGATTAGTGTTGTATCAGTGTCAATCCCATGGCTCTGACAATGCTATATGGTTATGTAAGGTATTGAGGTCAAGAGTTTGAGACCAGTCTGACTAACATGATGAAACCCTGTCTCTAGTAAAAATACAAAACTTAGCCTGGCCTAGTGGCAGGTGCCTATAATTCCAGCTACTCAGGAGACTGAGGCAGGAGAATCGCTTGAACACAGGAGGCGGAGGTTGCAGTATGCCCAGATCACGCCACTGCACTCCAACCTGGATGACAGAGCGAGACTCTGTCTCAAAAAAAATAAAAAATAAAAAAAAAAAATTGGAGAAATGGGGTGAAGTATGCATAGAAAGTCTGTATTCGTTTTGCAGTTTTTTATAAGTCCTAATACATTTCAAACTAAAAGAAATTAAAGAAGGAGATACGGGAGAAAATGTCTCTACACATGCTGGTGCTGCAAAGATTTTGACAAAAAAATCAATACCCATTCCTAATTTTTCAATATATAGTAAAGTAGAAACTTGCGCGTGTGCGCGCACGCGCACACACACACACTTTTCTCAGTCCTAAAAGTGGCTAATTCATTTAACAAGTGAAAGAAAATTTTATTAAATACATGCTATCTCAGTGTGTAAAGATGCCCACTAACTCCATTAGAATTTAACGTTTTATTGGACATATTATTCAAAGCAACTAGAAAAAGGAAAACAATTACATGCCTAAAAACCAGCAAATAATAATTATTTTCATTTGCAGATGATTTGACAGTTTTTCTAGATAACCTAAGAAATACAATGATAAAATTTTCACAATGATAAAATAATCTAAATAATCTAAAATTTGTGTATAAAAATCAGTTTTTATATGTATAAATATGGCCAGTTAGAAGATGTAAGGGGAAAGTTCCATATATAATCAGTATTAAATATTTGTGAATAAATTTAATTAAAAAATTGAGAAATTGACAGAGAAAATCTCTGAAAATCACTTTGAAAAGACATAAAGTTAAATTTAAATAATATCTTATGTTCTTAGATATGATGGCCAAATGTTATGATTAAATATTTGTGTCCTAAAATTCATATGTTGAAACTCTACCCCCTAATGTGATAATATTAGGCAGTAGGGATTTTTGAGAGGTAATTACAATTAGATGAGGACATGAGGGTAGAGCCTCCATGAATGGAATTAGTGTCCTTTAAAAGTCCTGAAAGCGTTTGATTCCTCTCTCTGCCATCCTAGGACACAGCAAGAAGACTTCTGTCTATGAACTACGGAAGCAGGCCCTCACCCAGTGCCTTGACCTTGGACTTTCTAACATCCAGGACTGTGAGAAAAGAATCTCTGCTGTTTAAGCTACCCAGCTTATGATATTTTGTCATAGCAACCCTAATGGACTAAGACACAGAACATTATACAAATGTCAATTATCCCCATATCAACATAAAAATTGGATAAAAAGAAAGACTTTGGGAGATAAATAAATGAAATTAAAGTATATGGAACAAACATTCAACAAAAGCTAGGAAGGCTCTGTAAAAGGATATTAACGAGGGGAAACTAGACCTACCGAATAACAAAATATACTTTAAAGACTCAAAAATCGGAGTAGTATGAAACTGACACGTAAGTTATCAGACGTGTGGAAAAGACAAGAAAGTTTTAAAAAAGAATCCATTATATTATAACGTTTTAGTAATATGAAGAAAGTCACACTGATACGAGAGTGGGGCAGGGAAGTGCTGGGTAGAGGAGGGCGGGGTTCCTGGCAAAGGCTCCACCCTGGGGCCTGTGCCTGCCCGCTGACCTAGGTTGAGTACAACAGCTCCTGTTCTGTGGCAAAATGTTGCATTTTCCAAGACCAGCCTGGCCTGCCACGCTCCCCATCCATGCCTATAAAAACCCTGAGACCCTAGTAGGCACAGACACAAGTGGCTGGACATAGAGAGAAACACACTGGTGGAAGAACACGCAAGCAGCTGGGCATCAGGAGGATCACAGCAGCAGCAGAACACACAGATGCCAACAGGCCATTGACAGCAAAATGACTCAGAAGCCAGATGCCAAGAGAAATTCAGCTGAGTGGTCGGAGGAGAGCCCAGTCACTGAATGGCCCAACTCCAGGGGAAGTGCACCTTCCCACTCCATCCCCCTTTTGGCTCCCCCTCAATCTGCTGAGAGCTGTTTCCACCATTCAATAAAACCTTGCACTCATTCTCCAAGCCCATGTGCGATCTGATTTATTGCAGTCCACTAAGTCAAGAACCCCGGGAGACAGTAAGCCCTCTGTCCTTGCGATAAGGCAGAGGGTCTGATTGAGCTAATTAACACAAGACACCTGTGGATGGCTAAGCTGAAAGAGCATATTGTAACACACACCCACTGGGGCTTCAGGAGCTGTAAGCACTCAACCCTAGACACTACTGTGGGACCTGAGTCCACGCTTCCAATGACCTGCCCGTCTGCATTCTCCCCCTAGGAGTCTGAGCTGTAGGGCACTGAAAAAGTGAACCACTCCCTCTGTGGCAAGCCCCAGGAGGAGGATAAGGGAACTTTTCCTGTTTCAACATCTTGTCACTGGCAGGGGGGAGGTGAAATATACTTTCATACAAATTGGTGTTGGGATAACAAGACATCCTTTGGAAAAACATAAAAAGGGACTCATACTTCAAGCCATTCAGCCAAACTAACTTCAAGGAATCCAGAGATCTAAATGTAAAACAAACAAAAAAAAAAACTGTATACGATCCACAATAAAACAGAAATAAACTCATTTGTAACCTGAGAGTGGGAAAATTTTCTCTAAATGTGACTTAAATTCAGAGGCAATAAAAAAAATTTGTGATTGTATATGCAAACGCAATGTAGGCAAAGTCAAATATAAATGATAGAAGAAAATATTTCTCCCATATATGAAAGATAAAGTCTAATCTTCTTAAGTTATAAAGAACTCTAAAATTGAGAAAAAGCCTAAAAACCTGATAGAAAATGGGAAAAATAAATAAACAACTAATTCCTAGGTATACATACTCAAGAGATAGGAAACATATCCTCAGAAAGACTTTTACATGTGTGTTTATAGCAACATCATGAATAATAACCAAAACCTAAAAATGAGATGTCAATCAATGTGTGAGTAGATAACATGATGTGGTACATCCATACAACAAAATAATACTAACCAGTATCAAAGAGCAAATTTTAGAGTCATGCCAAAACATGAATGATTCACAAAAGTGTTATGCTAAGTAGAAATGAGTAGACACAAATTACTACAAACTATATGATTTTTATTTATATGAAATATCCAGGAAAAAATAAAACTGTAAAGACAGAAAACATGAGTGGTTGCCCATTGCAAGGTGTGGCAGTAGAGATTGACTGTAAATAGACAGTGAAGATACTTTGGGGATGTATTCTAAATCTCACACATGATAATGACTGAAAGATTGTATACATCTAACTAAACTCATCAAACTATACATTTATGATGTATAAATTTTATGACAAGTAACTCAGTAAAAATAAAAATTTAACTCATTAAAGCTGTCATAAATGTATCCTCCAAACACTGTAAGTTTTGTGAGTAATAAATTTTCTAATATGGCAATTATCAACCAACACAATTTAATTAGTACTTCAAATGTATATGTAAAGAAGTTTGCCTTCTGAACATGAAAGGAAAGAAACATATCTTTCTGAGGATGTTTCCTATCTCTTGGATACACGTGCAAATGAATTGTTTTTGTCTTTTTCCCATTTTTCTATCAGGTATTTAGGCTTTCCTTTATGAATTTTAGGTTCTTTCTACACTCCAGGGACTTAAAATATTATTTTCATGACTCATCTTATTGATTTAATTCTCTCAAGGGGGAAAGAACTTATTTTCAATGTTCAACTTCTATATAAGAGGTGCTGGCTTCTTTACATGCATTATTAAGTTAATATTGATAATGTCTGTTCAAGATACAATTACAGTATTCATTATGAATATGACCTCAGAATACTAATTAATTTGTTCATGGTTAGATACTCAGAAGGCAGAAAAACTGGAATGTGAACTGAAGCTTCAAAGCATGTGCCTTTCTTTGTTTTGACTTTCTTTCCCCTTAAATATAGAATTGAGATCACCTTGGTCACACAGGTAAACTATCAGGACGGACAACTGAGGCCACCTATGTTAATGTGTCTTAACTGCTTGCTTCAGGAAATTACGATAAACCAATTTATCTGGGCAAACTCTTCTATGAAGATAATATATTGCTCACCTTACTTTTGCAACTTACTTCTAAACACTGCAAGACGTTTGATACTGTTTAATTCAATACTAAACAGTTATATCACAAATTTTCTTCATCCCAGATAACTCCATTCCTAGAAAGATTCATCTTAAACTATTCTAGCCCAGACCCTAAACCTTAATAAATATTATACAATGACCACTCCATTCTGAGAAACTATGAATCTTCATTAATGTTATGCTACATTCTCCCTTGCTGAAGTAGGCTGTGTTTGTACGACAAACTTGGGCTATTTAAAATGCATGAGACTTTTCCTTTGTGGCTTTTGTTGTTGTTGTCTGGTCTTTGAGAGTATGATTCAAAGACAGATCCCATCTCAAAGACTTCCATTCGCTGGATTTGTTCGGTCTGTAATTGGATCCAACCAGTCATTAGGGTGGGAACCTGAACCATGAGGTGCACCAGCAACATAGCTGACCAACCATTGCCATCCATCCCTTTATGATGTCTTCTCACTTTAGTCTATGTCTCTGCTAGGTCTGATTCTATTTTCTTACATGTATTAACATTCTAATTCTAACTTCTATCTTTCTTTCTAAGTTGGCATAATTTTACCAATGATAATTTAAAATTATAGTAGATGCTTTGTGAACTTTGAATATAAATAGTGTTTATTTTAGATGTACAGACATCTCTTAAAAAGGGAGAAAAATTTGAAGCATCTAGTGATCGCCATGTATTCATTGATATGAGGAAGTTCTAAAGTAATTTTACATAATAACATTGCATCCTTAAAAGTTCCTTTGAACAAGGCAAGTTAAATCTGTGGATATTTACTATTTAGGCTCTCCCTTTAGGTTCTCCACGCTGTAAACTGAACCTTTACACCACTCTTGCTCCCCTTCCACTACATAACCCTCCATTACATTCTGCCCATACTCCTTTCAGACCCACCTACTTTTAGTTCTGGCTGGCCAGACATTTACGAAGATAAACTGCCTCTGAAAGTTATTGCCATTCAGAACAGAGCAGGCCCATTGTGATTGATCTTAAGCCCTGGTCTCAGTCTGAGCCAAGAGTCAATGTGAAAGACTTCTAAATCCTAAACAAAATAGAAAGAAATTTACAGACTGAGGTAGAATAGACCAAGAAATATGTAATCAAACATTCCCAATATCAATTGTTTTATATTCTATTAAGAACCTCATAAGCAAAAACTTTTGTGGGAAGAGAATAACTAAGGTGACTTATGAGGCCCGGAGGCCTTAGAAAATGTGTAGATGTTGCCTAAGATACTTAGGTGGCTATCCCCAAAGTATTTTCTGTGAAACAGACTGGACCCTAACAAAACTGGTGGAAATGTAAAGGTTCTTTGGCATTTTTAGAAGGCATCCAGGAGCAGATTCTTAAGGTAAAAATAATCATTTGGTGGCCTCTAAGAACTAGTATAGAGACTGGGCATGATGGCTCATGCCTGTAATCCCAGCACTTTGGGAGGCAGAGGCGGAGGTGGGAAGATCACTTTCATCCAGGAGTTTAAGACCAGCCTGGGCAACATAGTGAGAACCCTTCTCTACACAAAATAAAAAATTAGGCCTGATGTGGTGGCTCGTGCCTGTTATCCCAGCACTTTGGTAGGCTGAGGCAGGCAGATCACTTGAGCCCAGGAATTCAAACCACCCTGGCGAACATGATGAAAGCCTGTCTCTACAAAAAATTTAAAATATTGTCTGGTCATGGTGGCATGCTTCTGTAGTCCCAACTACTCGGGAGCCTGAGGTGAGAGGATTGCTTGAGCCTGGGAGGTGAAGGCTGCAGTGAGCCGACATCACACCACTGCACTCAGCCTGGATGACAGAGCAAGATCCTGTTTCAAAAAAAATTAAAAAAAAAAAAAATACTATCATGGATATTGCAGGCTAACATTCCATTGAATTCTATCAACTAACTAAACAAAGCCTTATCTTAGTAAATTAGTACTTGCTTTAAAATAACCCCTGATATGACCCAGGTTTCATACATGGGCCAACAGATAGCACCTTAGAAAAAGAGATTGCTATGTAACGCTTGGAAAAGGAGAGAAACTGGGCTTCAATTTGAGGTCCAAACTTTAAATACTCAGAAGGATTTCTGAACTAGTTTTCCGTGTCTTCTGTCAATTTATTTTGTGTTTTATACATGACCTAGAAAGTAGGAAAAATGTTGCATAGTGTATTAGTCAGGGTTCTCTCAGAGGGACAGAACTAATAGGATAGGTATAAAGTGGAGTTTACTAAGTATTAACTTACAGAATCACAAGGGCCCACAACAGGTTGTCTGAAAGATGGTTAGGCAGTCTGAATCCCAAAACTGAAGAACTTGGAGTCTGATATTCAAGGGCAGGAAGCATCCAGCAAAGGAGGAAGATATAGACTGGGAGGCTAAGTCAATCTCTCTTTTTCACATTTTTCTGCCTGCTTTATATTCACTGGAAGCTGATTAGATTGTGCCCACCAGATTAAGGATGGATCTACTTTCCCCAGCCCACTGACTCAAATGTTAATCTCTTTTGGCAACACCCTAACAGACACGCCCAGGATTAATACTTGTCATCCCTCAATCTAATCAAGTTGACAGTATTAACCATCACACATGATATGATTAAAAGACTGAGAGAAAAGCTATATGATGTCAAATAAGCAGAGAGAAAAACAAAATAAAAGGCCTCACTCAAGAAGTTAATGAGATTAGGCAGGCATTCAAAACAGAGCATGTCTACCTTTAATAATATCCTATTGAGTTAGAAAATGTACCATTTTAGGATAATAAGATTGAACTTGTACCCTAACAGATATATCTGAAATTTGGAATGCTACTCAAAATATATGGGAAGCAAATCATCAAAGTGTCAAACTATTTTCCAGAGTCAGGATACCATTTTGCCTTCCTGTTCACCAGGTATGAGAGTTCCAGTTGCTCCACATCCTCACACGTATTTGGTATTGTCAGTTCATTTTCAAATTTCTACTTAAGCAATTCTAAATATATTTTAAATGCTATAAGCAATAAATAATCTAAATATGTGCCATAGTATCCCCACTTTAATTTTAACATGCATTTCCCTAATAAATGATTTTGAATTTATTTTCGTATGGTTTTTGCTACCTATAGAGTAATACTCCCTTAAGTACAGGGAATATGTTCCAAGACCCCAAGTGAATGCCTGAAATCATGGAGAGTATTGAATCAGGTTGCCATCAGTCGGAACACATTTCTGTCCTTGTCATTCACCCACAAATTTAGTGCCTTTTCCATCTTAGCTAGACACTTTTCACCCAGTGGTTATAACTGTTGCAGTCTGAGGTGTAACAACAAAATTAACACAAATTTATTTTTTCTTCTTCACAACTTCCTGGATAGAAGTTTCATTCTTACCATAGATCTTAGCAACTTCAGCATACGATTTTTTTCTTTCCTCATTAACTTGAAAACTTTCACCTTTCCACTTAAAGGAAGCACTTTATGGCTTCTCTTTGGTATATTCAAATTGCCAGCATCAGGACTTTTGCACTTAGGAGCCATTATTCAGTAAAATAAGAGTTCCTTGAACACAAGCACTGCCATGCTTTGACAGATTTGATCATTGAGAGGATTAATAGGAACGAATGTAGACAGCGTGGATTATCTGGACAAAGGAGAATTCACTTCCTGGGCTGGACAGAGCGCACAGTGCCAGATCTCATCAGGCTACCATGCTACCCAGAACAGCACACAACTTAAAGTTTTTTCCTGCATTGTTTGTTGAAAAGCATTTGTTTTAGTCCATTAAATATGGCCTTTGAACAATCAGTTGATTATATTTCTATGGATCTGTTTCTGGTATTTATTTCTTTGATACATGCATCTACCCTTTCATCAAAATAACACTGTCTGGATTACCATAGATGTACAGTATAAAATATACTTGTAAGCCTAGCTTTCCCTTATATTAAAACCTTAAAAGTTTGTCCTCTTGACGTTTTCTACACAATGTTCTCTTACTTAGTTTTTCCCTGCCTAGATATAACGAAAATGAATTGTTAAGATTACCCTGCATTACTCCAAGATGCATTGAGGAAAGCTGAACCAAGACGAACCATCCTTCATTTCAGGAGATGAGTAGGAACATATTGAAAAAAATTGCAAGCAACGGTAGGACCATATGGTGGGGGAAAGGAAAGAGGAGGAAAGTTGTCATTGTGGATTGGTGTGAAAAAAAAGAGGTAGGTGTTCTTTAGTGTGTGCAATATGGACCATCAGAGGAACAGTACTGCGGTGAAATATTGTACTCCCTGACATCTCTCTTCCAAGGTTCATCTGTTGATATCTAACCAAGCAAGTTCATAGTGCGGATAAACATAAGACACATAGGATGCAACAATTTCTTTGAATTACATATTAACCAGAGTTATTTTTCTCATGTGAAAAAACACCCATGAAATAGAAAAGCTGTCTACGTTTTAAACGGTTCTTTTTCCACAAACATAGCAACCAGATTTCACATCTAAAGTCCTTCTGTTCCACTGATAAATGTCCCTTTTCAGAGATTTTCCTTGCAGATGGCCATTCTGTCCCTTCACCTATCCTCAAAAGCAATAATACTAGCTGCTGATTTTTCTTCTAAACTAAATATATTTAGCTGTATTTTTCAGTACTTCACACTGAGATTATAACTCTGAGTCAAGCTAGAGTGTTTCATCCCCTTTATTTTGCATGAGTCACTCCATTTTTGTATTAACCTTAAGGCAATTTGGAAGCAGTTTTGCAATCACTTTGCTTTTATGATGGAAGATTTTGTGACAGTTTTCAAGGAGACATTTACAAATGTCCCCTTTGTGTTTCTTCTTCTTCTTCTTTTTTTTCTTTTTTTTTTTTTTTTTTTTTTTGGCATTTAACCTTATTCTCTTGAATTAGCATGACTTGAGTTTGAGCACGGACTCCTTTTCTGCTGAGTCAATATCTTCAATTTGGAACAATTTAGTGTCCGGACAGTCTTTTCCTCATTTGTTGTGTAATTCTTTAAAAAGATGCTGCTTTTTAGAATTCCAAAGATTTCAAATTGCTCAAATTTTAAAATCAATGATGTCTGATGACCACTGGTTATGGACCCTGCTTAAGTGCTGAATCTTAAGTGTACTGTAGGTGTACATGTGTGATAAGTTGCTTGCATCCTGGCAAGTAGAGCACACACCTAATTCCACTGATTTTTTAAAACCCTGTACAGATATAACAAAATGGCCAAATAAAATATACCACTGGGCTATAAACCTCTAGCGGTCTACCAGTTTACAGCTCTTGCAGAGTGTTCCATTACCATTAGGATTTTAAAAGTCAGTAAAGATATAGCCCACCTGAAATACATAATTTGATCGAGAGACCCATATTTATTTAGATGCAGTATCTCTTCAGTAGTTTTATTTGTGTACTTATTCCTTTCTCCTCCTTTTCCTCCTTCCTTCCTTCTGTCCTTTCCATCTTTCTTTCTCAAAAAGCACATTTGGGGTTCTAGATGTAATGTTACTTGCTCTTCCCTTAGAAGTATCTCAGGATGTCATTATCTGTTCTGTTCTATAACTTGTTCACAGGTTCAAAATTGTATAAATTGAGCCACAGACAAACCTAAAGAGTCAGTTCAATACATAGGACAAATGCATGAGCACAGGCACACACACACACACACACAACACACATACACACAGGAACACACATACACACACATAGGAACACATACACGCCGAGAAGCATTAAATTGGGAACTGAAACATTGTTTCTAATATCATTTAAATCAAACAATATTTTAAAAATCTTCAATATACCTACTTACACTTCAAAACTAACTTACTGGGCCGGGCGCGGTGGCTCAAGCCTGTAATCCCAGCACTTTGGGAGGCCGAGACGGGCGGATCACAAGGTCAGGAGATCGAGACCATCCTCGCTAACACGGTGAAACCCCGTCTCTACTAAAAAATGCAAAAAAACTAGCCGGGCAGGTTGGCGGGCGCCTGTAGTGCCAGCTACTCGGGAGGCTGAGGTAGGAGAATGGCGTAAACCTGGGAGGCGGAGCTTGCAGTGAGCTGAGATCCGGCCACTGCACCCCAGCCTGGGCCACAGAGCAAGACTCCGTCTCAAAAAAAAAAAAAAAAAAAAAAGAAAAACTAACTTACTGAATCTTTCTAAAATGTCAATAATTGTTACATTTGGTTCTACAAATGGAAACCACAGCTGATCTATCACATTGCCTACTGGAAAAGGATGTTCCACAGTATTAGACTTATAAAAAATAAAAAGTTCTTCCTGGTTTATCATCTCAATGGTTATATCATTTTTTAAATTTCCTATCATTGATACATTTTCTTGGAGTATTCAAGCTGTGTTCATCAAAAGGGCATATGATATCTTTGAGGAACCAATTACCGTAATACCTACTATAAAGTAAGTGTATGAAACAATAAATGATTCCTCCTCTAATTTGGGATCAGAATTCCTCAAAAACTTCTATAGACATGTTAGAGCCAGGCCTTTACAATTTGTTGTAATCCTAAACCAAATTAGGGAATTTTTCTAAGAATAAAAATACACATTAAATTATATTACTGCATAACATAATTTAGTCCTGAAGTCTTATGCTATGCCTATTATTTATCTTTAAGCCTTAAAGAAAAATTTTGTGCCTTTGTCCTGAACTCTCTGATCTTGAATTTCCAAAATAAATTTAAGTGGCTCATAGAGGTAAAGGTTGTATTCAGCTGGTATACGACAGAGAGAATATCTGAAGATGAAGTGGCTTGCTGATTGAAGTAGAGTCAGGGTTTGGATAGGACAGGAAACACTCAAGGAGTTACCTTTATGGTTTTGACTTGAGCAGCAATTTTTGACTATTAGTGAAATTCATGACTAGTATTTGTTCCTATTTTTGTGCCTTTTGCTTAGGGTCACAACAACTATCAAAATGGTATTTTCCAGGACTATTTTTGCATGCTTGTGGTTTATAAGCTAGTCAAGGTTCCTGAGGCATGGGAGAGAGATAGCAAAAAGGATATTAAAGGAGGTGGGGCAAAGCTAGAAGGCAAGAGGAGAAATTATGATGCTCTATCATGTTCGTTTCAGTATTTTTATACTTTATATTTTGGTGCTTTTCTACAAGTGTTGACATTTAAAGACATTCCTGGCATATTCCCTTATGATGATTAAATCATATGTTTAGGCAGGGCACCGTGGCTCACGCCTGTAATCCCAACACTTCGGGAGGCTGAGGCGGGTGGTTCACCTGAGGTCAGGAGTTCAAGACCAGCCTATCACAGTGAAATCCGTTCTCTACTAAAAATACAAAAATTAGCCAGGCATGGTGGTATGCGCCTGTGTTCCCAGCTACTAGGGAGGCTGAGGTGGGAGAATCCCTTGAACCCGGGAGGCAGAGGTTGCAGTGAGCCGAGATCATGCCACTCCACTCCAGCGTGGGTGACAGAGTGAGACTCTGTCAAAGATAATAATAAAAATAAAATAAAATAATTAAAAAAATCATGTTTAACTGGGATATTTTATTGAAGGGGGCTTTTAAGTGGATAAGAGAAAAGTATTCAGTAAAGACACCACTTGAGAATTCTAAACTATTCATACAAGTTGTCAGTTTGAGTTATATGGCTAATGCTCCTTTGCTGTTACTTGTGTTTGAAAAATCTCCCATCGATTTTGAATTTACAAGCAAGTCTTTGCCCTTTATAAAAACTGCATTGAAGGAAGGACAGAGAGGAGCACTCAGAGAAAGCTGGGAAACACTTTCCTTGCCCCCAAATGGAAGGCAGTTTATGCAAGCTTCCAAGAATTGAATGGAGGGTAATCTCATGATCCTTAGCTAAAAAAAAGGAGTCTTCATGAGCCTCCAATAGAGGAGATGAGACCTCACAATACTCAGCAGAGGAGGGTTCATTGGGTAATATACTTACCAGTTAAACCATGATATGGTTTGGCTCTGTGTCCCCACCTAAATCTCATCTCACACCTCCTATAATTCCCATGTGTTGTGGGAGGGACCTGGTTGGAGATGATTGAATCACGGGGGCGGGTCTTTCCAGTGCCGTTCTCGTGATAGTGGATGGGTCTCTCGAGATCTGATGGTTTTGAAAATGGGAGTTTCTCAGCACAAGCTCCCTTTTTGCTTGCTGCCATCCACATCAGATGTCACTTGTTCCTCCTTTCCTTCTGCCATGATTGTGAGGCCTCCCCAGCCATGTGAAACTGTAAGTCTAATAAACCTCTTTTTTTTTTTTTTTTGTAAACTGCCCAGTTTCAGGTATGTCTTTATCAGCAGCATGTAAATGAATTAATACAACCCACTTCAAAAAGGTCTCTTTTAAAAGAAATACTATTGATAAATAATTTAAATATGTCACTATATTTATCCTGTAAAATATTAAGAATCTATTATTTGGAATATTTTGTCTTTCTCTAAATGATGGCAGTTAGCACTCTCTTTTTATGCAGGGGATGATATTTTATCTTACTTAAAAACATACCACAGTTACATGTGTCATGTGTGTATATATATATACACACACACAGAATATATATATATGTGTGTGTAAATGTGTGTGTGTGTGTGTGTATATATATTCTGCTTCTTTGCTGTTGATTTCTTTCAAATAAAATGTGAACTTCAGGAATGAGGAGTTTTGTCTATTTTGTTTACTGCTATATTCCCAGGACATATCATAGGCACTCAGTAAATATTTGTTAACTTAATGAATAATAATCAGAATATCTTTATCATACTACAGGCATCACATCCAAGAGTTATTTCACTGAAAGCAAAAACATACACAGCCACTTTCTTGTCTATGAAAAATGTGTGAGTTTCTCAGATAAAATCCAAATTGTATTTTTAGGATAGATCATTTCAGGAGAAAAACATACTGATTGCTTGGGGACCTCAAAGTGTCTCAGAGTGTCCAATGTACTCTCAAAGTATATCAGAAATCTTCTACACAATCAGAGCCCTGTATCAAGTATGGGTGATACAAAGAATCTAAGTATGTATTTCGAACAATGGTCCTCAAATTGCCTCAAAGGGATTAATGTACTCTGTGCAAAAAGAACTATGGTTGTGTTGTTACCATATTTCACCACCTTCAAGTCAACATATAGAAAAAATCAACCCAGATAATACAATAACCTAAAGCAGATGTTTATAAGAAAAGGGCTACAATGAGATGTACAGGATAAATAGACAGGATATTAGGCTAGGCTGCAGAAACATAAAGACCCTAACATTTCAGTAGCTTAAAATAGCAAAGATGCATTTCTCTCTCAAAGTCATATGTAGGTTAGGTTAATAATCCAGATTAAAAATCCATCTGGTAACTCAAGCATTCAAGTGTCCTCCTTATTTTGATGAGGCATCAAAGAGTTACTGGAACAAGGAAAGAGAAAGTGTAGGGACTCATTTTTATCATATACATTAGACCAGAAGTGATACATTTCACTTATTTTCACAAGCCATTGTGTAGAACTAGTTCATGTTCCCAACTTAACTAGAAAGCTACATATATGAAAGCATATAGAATGTTGGGGATACCCTATAATCTGTGTCATATTGGGTTTCTTGTAATAAAAATACCACCCTATATTTAATAAAAGTTATCATCCCCAATAAATTATTTATATGAAAGAGTTTGGACCAGCATGGTGGCTCATGCCTGTAATCCTAGCATTTTGGGAGGCCAAGGCGGGCGGATCACGAGGTCAGGAGATTGAGACCATCCTGTCTAACATGGTGAACCCATCTCTATTAAAAATACAAAAATTAGCTGGGTGTGGTGATGTGCGCCTATAATCCCAGCATTTTGGGAGACCGAGGTGGGCAGATCACCTGAGGTCAAGGGTTCAAGACCAGCCTGGCCAACTTGGCGAAACCCCGTCTCTACTAAAAAAAAAAAATTTTTTTAAATTATCTGGGTATGGTGGAGGGCACCTGTAATCCCAGCTACTCAGTAGACTGAGGCAGGGAGAATTGCTGGAACCTGGGAGGTGGAACTTGCAGTGAACCGAGATCACACCACTGCATCCCAGTCTGGGCGGCACACCAAGAAAAAAATAAATAGTTTCAGTTCTTTAAAAATATAGATGAGAAACTGAGGCTCCCCCTCCACTGTGGTTTGATTGAAGTCTATTGTTCATACTAGATTCAGCTCACCCCAACTTTTTGCCTTTCCTTAAACGAAAAGCGAGTCATCTATTCTTCACAAAGATAATGTAAAGCTCATAAAGATTCACCTTCTCTGGAAACATTGCTCTAAATAAGATTATTTCACATTTGCTCTACTATTTGCCACATGGATTCATCATCCAAAATAATATTGTGAATTTCTTTATAAAGTGACATTATTTCAGCTTGAGTTCGCTAGGAAAGAGCACCTAATACTCAGATTGGTATGTAGGAAGTTTATTAGGGACAACTATAAATTGTTAGGATCAATGCCTTTATATGGAAGGATGCAGTTTTGAGTAGAGGAAGAATTTGGAGACAACGCAGTCTCAACATGGGTCTCAGCCAACCCGCAAGGGCCCTTGAAATCTCAGCGGTCCTTCACAGTTTTCTTACGTTGCATAGAGGGGAGATTCCCATATCAAGCAGTCTTTAGATTTAGGCTGCCCATGGGAAGGAAGAATTCATTAGGTAAGGCAGCTCTCTCTAGCTGAGGGCGATGTCCAGGGGGTTGGGAATAAATACTTCAGTCCTGAGGACAGACTGAAGGACAACTCCTAGCCACAAACATATATAACCGTATTTTATAACATATATAAAATATGCTGATGTTTATATATACATCAAGTATTATTAGTAATATGAAGCTAGTTAATACTGAATAATATTAACAATAAAATTTTAGATATTATAAAATTAGTAATTAATTTTAAGTATATGCATATATATCTTTGTTTCCTTACTACATTTAAAGTAATTTCAAGGAACAAGATATGCCTTCTATTTCTTACCACTGTCTTTGCAAGAAGTATTATTAATAGTCTACTTAAATATTGGAAATTATAAACATGATACATTCATTTTGGTGATCAAACATTAAGACGCTAACATTGATTTTTCATTATTGAAGTCCACATGCACATAATTAAAATGTCAAACATTCTTACACATACTATTTGATGTCATATTGTCTGCCAGCCAATCTAATGACAGTTTTATTTGCCATCTGGAATTACTATTGGCTGAGGATGGATTATGGTGTTAACCAGGAAGTACCCTATAGGTACTAAGCAGATAAACAATTTTTGGCACCTGCATTAAGTGAATCCATATCAAAAGTGTTCAAACTTCTCTAGCTTAGTCACATTACAGAAAACTCTAGTCCTTCAGAGAGCCATTAACAGTGGATCATACTAAGGAATAAGAATTCTAGAACTAAGAAGCTACTGTGTTCTCTCTTACTATAATCACTGGGAGAAAGGGGGATAATGGACATTATTCTATTTGGCAAACACCAGGATTGGATAGACTGTCCACTGGTGTGCCTATTAGTATAATTGGGAATATATTAGAATAAATACCTCTACATGGAGATAGGTGTAAATATATACCTTGTAGTAACATGTAACTCATTTATTTATCATTCAGACTTTCTATTCACTTTTGACATGTTGGGTGTACTATCTATTGGAAATATTGGTGATTATATGAAAAACTTTTCATAGATGGGCAGCAATATAAAAAAGAATAATTTGAGTGGTTTTGAAAAAATGTTTTCAAATGTACATTTTTATTGTTGCTGTTCCTTATCTAGCACAGATAAATAAATAAAACACACATAAATAAATAAATAAACAAGATAAAACGCACATTATAAATCTTCCCTGGTTCAAGTTCTCATCTTCCATATGAACTAACATCTATCTTCCTCTCCATTGTAACTCCTGTTTTGACTCTGGAGTACGCTGATGGACTTTTAGAAGTATCCATGTTTGAGATGTTCAATAGATCCTTGTCTCCTATGTAATATTACAAAGCCATGTTTCAAGCTGCTGTGTGGTCTCTTGACTTGTCATGCCTCAGCTCTTAATTCCACTCAACCTTATTTTGTGGTTATGCCAAACTTATTATTTTCCTTTCTCATAGCTCTTTTTTTTTGCCCCTAATTTTCCCTCAGATAAATATGTCCTCTACCTTTTTTTTTTCTCCCAAGTGGACAGCATTTTATTCCATCCAAACCTATCACAAATCTTATCTTCTCAGTGCTGTATTCCCTGGCCTCTTAGGCCTATGTGCTCCTACTTTCCTCTGTGTTCTCATGTGGTGCGGTACATTTCACTCTTGTCATACACACGTGCTTGTTTTGCTCAGTATATCATGAGCTCCTGAAGATCAGGACCATGACTTAGACTATCTTTGGATTCCCGAGACCTATACTGCTACCATCTAAGCACATTATAGGTATCTATTGAATTAAGGTCATCTAGGACACTGAAGAATGGGATCTAACACATTTTGATTTATTTAGCCTATGCACAACAATTACAATATTCCTAAGAACTGTAATTGTATATTTATTCTTGGTCAAAATTTTATTTTATTTTATTTTATTTTTTTATTTTTGAGATGGAGTCTCACTCTCTCACCCAAGCAGGAGTGCAGTGGCGCAATCTTATGATCTCGGCTCACTGCAACCTCCACGTCCCGGGTTCAAGCAATTCTCCTGCCTCAGCCTACTGAGTAGCTGGGATTACAGGCACGTGCCATCATGCCTGGCTAATGTTTGTATTTTTTTGTAAAGACAGGATTACCCCATGTTGGCCAGGCCAGCCTCGAACCACTGACCTCAAGTGATCCACCGACCTTGGCCTCCCAAAGTTCTGGGATTACGGGCGTGAGCCACTGTGTCTGGCCTTGGTTAAAATTATAAGAGTGAGTGTGTGTGTGTGTGTGAGTGTTTTGTGGAGAGGGAAGAATATTCTTACTAGGAGGCAGGAATAGAAAACTGCAGAAGATCAAATTGAGATGAAGAAAATGTAGGATGTGGGGTTTGGGAACAATTCAACAAATATTCCTTGTGCACCTGTTAAATTCAGGGCAGTATGCTCATTGCTAGGAGAACTTGGTGCTCATTGCTAGGAGTACCTGCCTTCGATGTGCTTGTAGGAGATCTTATAGGAAGTAAAATCAGGTCTCCCCCAAATAAGAAAGTATAATTTGAAAGGCCTTAACATTGGCAGGCAATGCAAAATGATATGGAAACCATGAAGAAAATAAACAGTCATTTAAATCATTTATAACATTCACCTTGGTTTATAAAAGATGCCTGCAGTTAAGTATTTTTAAATGTTAAGTGAATGGGTAGTAGTGATAATTTTAATTTTAAATATAATGATCAAATAAGGCTTTGTATATGCAGATATCAAGATGATAGCATAGATTAAAGTCAAAAGATTATTTTGGATCAACTTCAGTCATCTTAAATAAAAATATAAGATACCTATCACTGCATATCTAAATATATGACAGATCATTATCATATTTAGTATAAATTATTTCAGTTTTCAACAAAACAAGTAGTAGCAGACAGGCAATTCTAAGCGTAAGTACATTCTTTTGTTTTTATTCTTTTTGAAACGAGAGTTTAATTATAAGGAGATAACTAGAAGTGTTACGACCTGAATTCAAATTAATATTTGATTAAATTTCATAACACAGCATGGAGCCATAACTGGAATGAACAGTTTGATGAAATTAAAATTACTTAGTAATAGATATTAAGCTAAGTAACTATTAAATTGCTTATTTCTTAGGCTGTAATAGCAAGTATCAAAGGAATAGCATAGATTTTCCACAAATGCAAACCTGGTAGACTTCCAGAGATTTAGGGCTGTGTGGTTTAACAATTCTTGATCTTAATTTATATTGCCTATAGCTCTTCAGTCCTGTGATAATGTTTTATAAATCTCCGCAAATCGCTGATAGAACTGAAAATACAAATTGTTGATGTTCCTAATCTATATTTCTAAAGGCCAAAGAGAGGGAAGGGGTATTGAAATCAGTTATATGCTAAAGAGAAACAAACCAAAGTATGACCTCCAGCGTTTGCAAATGTCAAACAAACACACACATGGAGACCCATTTGGAAGAGAAGCAACCCGGAGCAGGGGTAGGAATTTCTATTTAGTAGATTGTACTAGACGTCCTTAGAGGAAGATAACGTAGATAGACAGAAAAGGAGTCCAGGCTTGGAGTTCAATAGCAATCCAACTTGTTAGATCCAAGACGCTGCACTGGTTGCTAGAATAATATAGACTAATATTGTCTTCTTCCTCAGTGTGACCGGAAGGAAGTAGTAGATGGGCCGAAAGCAGGATACTGAAATGTAACAGTGAATATGGTGAATTTGCTATGGCCTCATCAAGACTACAATTTATAATGCATTTTAAAAATATATGGAGTGGCCAGCGTGGTAGCTCACGCATGTAATCCCAGCACTTTAGGAGGCTGAGGTGGGCAGAACACGAGGTCAGGAGATCGAGACCATCCTGGCTAACATGGTGAAACCCCTCTCTACCAAACAAAATACAAAAAGTTAACTGGGCGTGGTGGCAGGCTCCTGTAGTTCCAGCTACGCTAGAGGCTGAAGCAGGAGAATTGAGGGAACCCGGGAGGCGGAGCTTGCAGTGAGCCGAGATGGCGCCACTGCACTCCAGCCTGGGCGTCAGAGTGAGACTCTGTCTCAAAAAAAAAAGAAAAATAAATAAATAAATTAATTAATTAAAGAAATAAAAATATATGGAAGTACCTCATGCTCTGAGAAAGGGAAAGAGATGAATAAAACTAAGTGGACCATGATTTTTGAGATTGTCTCAACAGCACCTATTCAGCCCCTAATGGTGATGAGTGGAATAGAAGCCAGGAACCAGTCTCTTGGGTAGAACAAGTGCTTTGCTTAACGGGTGTCGTAGCCTTGGGAACTTATACTGGAGAGCTGGGTTTTTTTCTTTGCACTGCCAACTATCTATCGGGTCATGGACTTAGCCCTTCAAGACCTAGTTTCTTCAGCTACACTTAGAAGGAATTAAACTAGATAATGACTAAGATCATGCCAGTTCTAAAATGGTCTGATCTAGAAAGAATACATTGGTTTCTTATTGATTGATCGATCGATTGATTGATTGTTTAGTCATGTGTCTCACTGTCTTGCTTAGGCTGGAATACAGTGGCAGATCATGACTTACTGTAGCTTCAAACTCTTGGGCTCAAATGATTCTCCTGCCTCAGTTTTCCAAGTAGCTGGGACTACAGGTGCACACCACCATGCCTGGCTTTTTTTTTTTTTTTTTTTTTTTTTTTGTAGAGAAGGGGTCTCACCATGTTGCCCAGGGTGGCCTCAAACTCCTGGCCCAAGGTGATCCTCCTGCCTCAGCCTTCCAGAGTGCTGGGATTACAAGCATGAGCCACTGCAACTGGCCTCATTCCTGTTTTGAATGGCCGAGAATACTAGGTTGAAAATTTTGTTTTTAATCATTTTTTGAGCAAGGTGGCAATATGAGTAAAGTTATACATTTGGAAGATTGGTCTAATGGGGATGCTGAGGAGTAATTCTTTGGGGAAGACCACTTAGAGGCTACTAATGGTCCTAGGTAAGAGGTAATGAAGGACTTGCTGAGAAGATATATTATAGAAGCTGAATCTATAAGACTTTTCTCACCGTTAATCAATACCAATGAAAGAGGAAAAACAAACGGAAAAAAAAAATAGTACACAGCTTCCAGCCTTGGTATCTGAGAGAATTTTTACCAGAACAAGTCAGAAAGTTTTATGTAGAAGGATCAATGCAAGATGTTTGGAATATAGCTGTCCAACTTCCAGCTGGAAATGCAGGCTTAGATCTTCAGTGCTCAAAGTACAGATTAGAACAGGGCTTACAAACTCAAATGCTTACAGGAACTACTGAAGTAACAGGCTGCATTTGAAACAAAAAAGTAATGGGAAGGCAACACACTGGAAAAAATATGCCTTTCTAAAGGAAGTAGCTGCCACTCAGTTTGAATAGATTGGTACCCTTCCCATTGCAGACCCTGTTTTGCTAAGACAAGCCAGGCACTTAGACTGTTTCCCAGTTTTTAATTGTTGATAAGGAAATTAACTCAATACAATTAATTCACTGTGGGGAATAAGCAAAACACGACTCTTAGTCACATTTGTTCTGCAGGCTGCTGGATGTGAGTTTGGGAACTCTGTGTTAACATTTTCAGCATTAGCAGAAGATTAGCAACAATCAGAATTGTAGGAAAGGATACAGATTTCTCAAAAGAAGAATTTTAAAGAAAAGAAGAAGTCTAAGAAGAAGCCCTCAAAGGATTTGTATATTTAAAAAGTCAAGTAAAAGAAAACATGTCCTCTCTACATAATGGTGTTGCCAGAAATGAGAAAAATATAAGAGTATTACTTACGAAGAATGAAAGGGTGGTAGAAGACACATTAGTCCACTGAGGGTATAATGAGAAAAAGAAATAGGGTGAATTACCTTGCATTTTTCTTTACATAACATAGATACTTTCTATTTTATGTTTTCAAAAAGTCTGCATAGTTGTTAAATGTATGTATGGGGTTGATTATTATGCTCAGTAGCTCTATTTATTTATTTATTTATTTATTTATTTATTTATTTTTGAGACGGAGTCTCGCATTGTCACCTGGGCTAGAGTGCAGTAGCGCAGTCTCGGCTCACTACAACCTCCGCTTCCTGGGTTCAAGCGATTCTCCTGCCTCAGCCTCCCAAGTAGCTGGGATTACTGGCACCCGCCACCATGCCCAGCTAATTTTTTTATATTTTTAGTAAAGATGGGATTTCACTATGTTGGCCAGGCTGGTCTCGAACTCCTGATTTCGTAATCCGCCCACCTCGGCTTCCCAAAGTGCTGGGATTATAGGTGTGAATCAACGCACCCGATCAGTATCTCTACTTTTTTGTGCTAACGCCTGAAGAGGTTTACTGCAACTGTGAAGTTACAGCCTTTACAAGAAGACAGCATGGAAACAAAGACTCAGAAAATTGAATTGTTAATTTGTACCATGACCTAGAAAGGTCCATGGTAGTGATTTTATTGAAACATGTAAAAGAGAAGGTATAAAATGAACCTGATTTAATGTTTACAAGATATTTTGTTTTTATTGTATTTATTTATTTTTGGATACTGGATCTCACTCTGTCACCTGGGCTGTAGTGCAGTGGTGCAATCATGGCTCACTGCAGTTTCAACCTGTCAGGCTTAAGTGATCCTCCCACCTCAGCCTCTCAAGTAAGTGGGACTACAGGTACACATCACCATGCCTGGCTAATTATTTTCTTATTAAATTTTGTAGAGATGGGGTCTCACTATGTTGCCCCAAGCTGGCCTCAGACTCCTGGTCTCAAATGATTCTCCTGTCTCAGCCTTCCAAAGTGCTAGAATTCTAGGTGTGAGCCACCATGTCTATCCTACAAGATATTTTAAAGTGCTGCCTCAGCCATACTTTATTCATTGACTTTGAAAATGCATTAGAAGAGCAAGTGGTTTCATCTTACTGGACACTACCCAATCTCTTCTGGTAAGAAATTAAGAGTTTCAGTTGCTGATAAGCCTTATGTTTTCTATGAAAAGAAACAGCTCCTCAAACAGATGGTTGACTGCAAGATTTTGCCACATTTCTCAAATAGTCTTTGTAAACCACCAGCAGCCTCATTTAATTCTGTCTATGAGGAAGAAGCAATGAGTGGATGATGAATCAGGCATCATTAACTATAATTAAAAAAAATCAAATGCAACAATATCTTGAATAGCAATTATAAGATATTAGAAAAGCTTTCTTTTGAAAAGATTTTCTAAATGTGCACAGTATTGTCAAGAAGTTCTAGAACATGACAAAGAAGAATATTAAAATGACAAAAATTGAAACGTGTGTGTGTATGTGATTTATATGTAGACCATACTAGGCACTCTGTTAGTACTTGCCATTGCATAATTTTTCTACTCTTGTTGTTAACAGATTTGCTCTGAGTGTCTTCTGACAGCTATCTATAGAGCTCCAGTGGTCTGACTGCCAAATTTTTTATTCCCAATTTTCCCCGCCATGCTAGTTGACTCCAGAACCTTCCTCTATTGTTTGTTTTTCTTTTCTGGTCTATTATCAATTATTTTCTCACAACCATTTTTTTTTATTTGCTTCCTGTCTTTTTTTCCCCTCCCTCGCTTACAAACAAACTCATATTCATGATTTTATATGCTTTATTTCTTCCAAGTATCTATTGTTGTATATTAAATAGAACCACCCATAAATCAGTGGCCTAAACAACAACCACTTTATTTTGCTCATGGATTTCATGAGTCAGGAATTCAGAAGAGCACAGAAGGTATGGTTTCTCTCTGCTCAAGAATGTCTGAAGCTCCAGCAAGGGAGTATTCGCACCTGGCAGTACCAACAGAAACTCTGGAGGCTGTAATCACTGGGAGGCTTTTTGATTTCCATAACTGGCATGTGGGATAACTCAAAGCCTGGATTCAGCTGAAACGTAATACCTACACTTGGAATTGCCGCATTGACTTAGACTTCTCGTGGCATGGTGGCTGGGATCTGAGAACCAATGTCCAGAGAACAACAATCTAAGTCAGAGGCTGTATGGCTTTTTGTAAACAAGCCTCAGGAGTAGGCTATAACTTCCACCATTTTTTTATTGGTTATAGCGGTCACAACTCAACTTCAAAAGTATGACTGTTTTGTTTTAACTGACTGTTTTAAAAAATGTACAAGCCTTTTTTAACCAAATTCTCTGTACCTGACTTTCACTAATTCAATTGTATATCTTCCCTTTAAATACCAAGCTTCCTGGAAAAATGGTTTACAATTACTATCCCCGTATCTCTCATGCAGAATTTAATCCATAACCCCTAGCGATCTGCCTCTTGTCAATATCATTCCACTGAACTTCTCTTTAAAATTCACCAATTGTTTTTTGGTGGCCAAATGACAACCTCTTCAGTCCTCACCACAATACTGATCACAATCATTAAGCATTTACTATATATCACCTACTGTTTCCCTAGTCCTTATGATAACACCATGAAAAGGTAATACTTTCTTTTCATAGATTATAAAAATATAATATGAAAATGTTAAATGTTTTTTTCAAAGTTTATCTAAATGATAAACATTTGTGGCAGTAATTAAAACTCTTTGGGCTATAAAAAATTTAAAATCCCAAACTACTGTCACTAAGCAGGAGAAAAATTTACATCCAGAATATGAATGCCATATCCAGCATAAGAAGGTAATTCAGTTCTGTCTTTATTCAATTTACAGACATCCCCAAATACATTATCAAATGTTACTTTAATATAGTTGATATGGTTTGGATATGTCTGCCTTCAAAATCTCATGTTGAAATGTGATTCCCAATATTAGAGCTGGGGCCAAGTGGGAGGTATTAGATCATGGATGCAGAGACTTCATGAATGGCTTAGTACTATCCCCTTGGTGATGAGTGAGTTCTCACCCTGTTAATTCACGTGAGATCGGGTTGTTTAAAAGAGTGTGGCACCTCCCCACCAACCTTGCTTCTGCTCTCACCACATGATACACTTTCTTATCCTTTGACTTTCTGCCATAAATGGAATCTTCCTGATGCCTCACCAGAAGCCAAGGAGATGTCAACCAAAGAGATGCATGCTTCCTGTACAGCCTGCAGAACCATGGACCAATTAAACCCCTTTTCTTTATAAATGACTCAGACCCAGATATTTGATTATAGGAATGCAAGAATTGACTAACACAGAAGATTGGTAACAGGAGTAGAGTGTTGCTATAACGATATCTGAAAATGTAGAAGCAGTTCTGGAACTGGGTAATGAGCAGAAGCTGGAACAGTTTGAAGGGCCCAGGAGGATAGGAGGATAAGAAAAAGTTTGGAACTTACTAGAGACTGGTTAAATAGTTATGATCAAAATGCTGATGGAAATATGGACCGTGAAGTCCAGGCTGATGTCTCAGAAGGAAATGAGGACCTTATTGGGAACTAAAGTAAAGGTCACTCATGTTACATCCTAGCAAAAAGCTTGGCTGCATTGTGTCAAGGTCCTAGAGATCTATGGAAGTTTTACCCTAAGACTAACAACTTATAGTATCTGGCAGAACAAATGTCTAAGCAGCAAAGCATTCACAAAGTGGTGTGGCTGATCCTAAACACATATAATCAGATATAAAAGCAAAGGAATAACTTAACATTGGGACTTATATTTAAAAGGGAAGCATAGCATAAATGTTTGGAAAATTTGCTGCCTGACCATGTGGCAGAGAGAGAGAGAAAAAAGCATTTTTAGGAGAGAAACACAAGAGGGCTGTCGAGCAACCATGTATTAAATAGCATAACTGAAAGGCAGCCAAGTGATAATATCCAAAATACTAAGAAAAAGGCCTTGAAGGCATTTCAGAAGTTTTCAGGACAGTCCCTCCTTTCGCAGGCCCAGAGGCCTAGGAGGAAAGAATGGTTTCATGGGCTAAATCCTTGGTGCTGCTGCCCTATACAACCTTGAAAGGTTGCTCCCTGCATGCTGGCTGCTCCAGCTCTATCCATGGCTCAAAAGGCCCCAGATATAGTTGAGGCTGCAGCTTTGGAGAGCACAAGACACAAAAAGCCATGGTAGCTTCCACATGGTGTTAAGTCTGCTGGTGCACAGAATGCAAGAGTGAAGGAAGCTTGTCAGCTTCCACCTAGATTTCAGAGATTGTATGAGAAATCCTAAGTGCCCAGGTAGAAGTCTACCACAGGGACAGAGCCCCTGCAGAGATTCTCTACTAGGGAAATGCCAGGGAAAATGTGTGGTTAAAGCTGCCCACAAAGTCCCCATATGGGCACTGCCTAGTGAAGATGTGAGAAGGCAGCTACTGCCCTCCATACTACACAATGGTAGAGTCACCAGTAGCTTTCCTCCTGAGCCTGGAAAATCTACAGGCATGCAACTCCAACCTGTGCAAGCAGCTGTGTGGGTTGCACCCACAAAGCCCTAGTGGCAGAGCTGCCCAAGACCTTGGAAGACTACTCCTTGCATCATTGTGCCCTGGATATGGGACATGGTATCACAGATTATGTAGGAATTTTAAGGTTTAATGTGTGCCTTCCTGGGTTTCAGACTTGCATGAGACTTGTTGCCCCTTCCCTTTGGCTGATGTATCCCTTTTGGCATGGGAATGTTTACCTGATACCTATAGCACTATTGTATCTTGGAATAAAACAACTTGTTGTTAATTTCATAGGCTCATTGGTGGAAAAAACTCAGATAAGACATTGAACTTGGGACTTTTGAGTTGGGGGTAAAAGAGGTTAAGACTGTTGGAAAAGGATAACTGAACTTTGCCATATGAGAAGGACATGAGATTTTGGGGGCTGGGGCAGAATTATATAGTCTAGATGTGTGTCCCCTCCAAGTCTCATGTTGAAATGTGATCCCTGATGTTGGAGATAGGGCCTAGTGGGAGGTACTGGATCATGGGAGCAGATCCTTCTTGAATGGTTTGGTGCCATCCCCTTGATGCTGTACTCATAATAATGAGTGAATTCTTACTCTGAGAGCATGCCAGATCTGGTTGTTTAAAAGAATATTGCACATCCCCCTTTCTTGTTCTGTGTGACAGACCTGTTCCCCTTCACCTTCTGCCGTGATTGTAAGCTTCCTGGGACCCTCAGCAATAGCAGATACTGGCATCGTGCCTCCTGTATTGTCTACAGAACCATGGGCCAATTAAACCTCTTTTCTCTATACATTACCCAGTCTCAGATATTCCTTTATAGCCACACAAGAACAGACTAATGTAATAGTCATTAAAGATAATTAATTATACCTCTTGGTACACACAGACGCTTGTGTTCTATTAACCAGAAAACAAATGGATCTTGCTTAGCTTTCCCTGATTTGGAAATATAATCATCTTTGGTGTATCTCATTTACTAGTCTTTTAAAACTAAGTAGCTGCTATGCAAGATGTCCACCACCTGTAACCTCTGTTCCAACACAAACACAAAGCTCAATCCATTTCCAGTTGTTTGTTTGATGTACATGACATAATGGTTGTAATTGCCAGCAATCATGTGGAGGAGAGTGACATCAGCAAGATGGCCAACTTAGATGCCCCTAGCACCTGTCGCCCTGGGAAAGACAACCAGAACAATGAATAAACACCTATGCTTAAACAAAAATAACTGAAGGAGGGTGTTGGGGTACATCAAAGAAGTAACAGAAACCCTGATGTTCACAGAAACTATGGATGGCCACATGGAGAATAGAAGGAAATGTGTAACCTCCAACCACCATCCCCTAACTGGGATCAGCTGGGATCTAGGAGGAATTTCTCCCTATGATGGGAAAGTAGGCAAGTGGATCCCAACAACCGCCATTCACACCTTGGACACCCTAAATACTTTACAACTAGGATCACCTGCAGTTCTCAAAGGTACTATGTCCAGCTGAGGGAGTTGTCCGGAGTCCTCACAGCTGGGATTCTCTCAGAGAAGGAAATGATACTATACTGTGCCCTGCCCCTTGTGGCCCATATGGCGACTGCTGTGTGACATCTTGGAATAAGAACCATGGCTTTACTGTATCTTGCTCCAGAAATGAAAAGCCACAGCTTTCCTTCATCCCCAAGGCTAAGCCTCCACTGAATGGCAGCCCAGTGGCCTGACATACTCAAGCTGAGCTGCAAGCAACTCTTACACCCTTCCCCATGGGGCCAGGTGGAGTTGTATCCACTTCATCTACCTCTTCCCCTGCCCCCTTGGGTCAGAGCTGAAGTGGTATATTCAGAGCAATCATACTTCTTCACTGCCTAAGCTGAAGCAACACCTTACAGCCCGGAACAGTCATGTCTCCAGGCCTCAGCTGAAGTGGCACATCACCCTCTGGAGAATCAGAGCCTTGGCTAAGCTGAGCAGTCATGCATCCCAGGGCTGAGCTGACAGATTACCCCACATCCCAGGGAAACAGAGCAGTGGCTGAGCTGAGACACCATGCCCTACAGGCAAACAACTCTAGTACTCTGCCTCCCTCATGCTAGACTACCCCCTGTCGAGTCTGAGATGCTGAGACATACTTTCCTGTGGGGAGTGGAGTCATCACCCTGATGTTCCCTGCCTCCCCAGGGCTTAACCAACAGCTGTGCTTCACCATTCTGGGGGCTTGCTGCCACTTCACCTGACCTCATAGAGTTTGGGACACTAGAAAGAGCCACTGTACTAGAGTCTATAGTTACTACTACACAGTGTTTCACCTCCTGGGAACCAAGTTGCCAGTGAACCCTATTGGTACAAGTTCCAGAACTGAAACCACACCAAATCTCCAAAGCACACTTTCTTCCCCACAGTCAGGCTAGTGTTGTGCTCTGCCCCTCCAAGGTAGAATTACAGCTACAATCCAGATCCTCGGGCCCAAGCTGCTAGAGAGAAGGTACCTCTGAGTCACAGCTCCTGGCTCTGTGAGCAACGTACATCCAACCTTACCACAGAGATCAAACCTGCTCCCCAAGACCCAGGTGCCACAATAGGTTCATGAGACCCTGTGCCTAGTCCCCTGGCTCCATAGCTGCTTTGAGCACCTCTACCCGGGGACCCCAGTACCATTGTACCCTTTGGTAGGCCATGTCAGGCCTTATCAAGAGGGATCCCCTAAACTAAGTCTCCCTATTGTGGGGAAAATGAGAATAGGAGAACCCTAAAAGCCTTTAACACTGAGGACATTAGTAACCTGTGCTGCCACTGTCACTGCCACAAACTTCTACAGCATAGGCCACTGAGGCACCCACAATTGTTGCTGCATGGAGACTGTAGCAGTGCACCTATCTGTTAACAGAATCACCACACCCTTCTCAATCAGCACAGTAAAACCCAACTGCAGTGGAAAGTCTTTCTCTACAAAAGCCATTGTATAAAGTTTGGAAGAGGTGATTATTAGAACCAGATTCGTAGACATCAATGCAGGGATGCAAGAAACATACAATGACAAGGAAACATGACAGTAACACAGGAGCATAATAACTCTGTAGTAACAGATCCCAGTGAAAAGGAAATTGATGCAATTCCAGAAAATAAAACTCAAAATAATGATCTGAAAGAAACTCAATGAAATAGAAGACAATACAGGTATACAATTTAACAAAATTGGTAAAGCCATTTACAACTTGAATGAGAAATTTAACAAAGAGAAAATTTTTAAAAAGACCCAAACAGAAATTCTACAGCTGAAGAATTCAGTGAATGCAATTTAAAAATACAGTTGAGAGATTCAACAGCAAGCTTGATCAAGTAGAAGAACTGATCTATGAACCTGAAAAAAAGTCACTTGAAATTATACAGTTAGAGAAAAATAAGAAATAAGAATCATGAATAGTGAAGAAACTACAATATTTGTGGAACATCATTAAGTGAACTGGGAATTCTAGGAGGATAAGAAAAGAATACAGGCATAGAAAATTTATACAATGAAATAAGAGTTGAAAACTTCCTATGTCTGTGGAGAGACATGGACATTCAGGTTCAGGAAGCTCCAAGATCCTCAAATAGATTCAACCCAAAAAGGTCTTTCTTCAGGCACATTATAATCAAATTCTCAAACATCAAAGACAAAGAGATAATTCTACAAACAGCAAGATAAAAGTGTCAAGTCACATATAAGTGACTAATTATTAGACTAACAACATATTTCTCTATGGAAGCCTTTTAGGCCAGGAGAAAATGGGATAATATATGTGAAGTAATTAAAATAAATTCTAACCAAGAATACTATACTCAGCAAAGATATGCTTCATAAATGACAGAGAAATAAAGTTATTTCCCAGATAAGCAAAAGAGGGAATTCAACACTAGACCAGTGTTTTAAAAAATGCTCAAGGTAGTTCTAAGTATGGAAACTAAAAGACAATAATCTCTATCATGAAAACACATCCGGTGGCTCACGCCTGTAATCCCAGCACTTTGAGAGGCTCCACAGATTGCAGGATACACCTTGAAGTCAACCAGCCAGGCCAGGACTAAAAACATTGCAAATGCCCTCCCATGGCCTCCTCTTCTGAGATACAACAAGACTGTGTTAAGATGATGTTCTTCCATACTGCATTACTCAATTTACTGTTTTTTTCCGGTGTTGTGTTGTAGAAGTTGACTGTTAATACATTGTTTCTGCCTTTAAGGAACTCAGAAGTTCAGAAACCATGATATCTTGAAATTTACCTAGATAGTAGTATATTATACTTAAAGGGATTAAAAATTGTATTGAACCTTGCTCAGCCACTATAATTCTTCAGGGGCCCTATGTACATTCATCCATTCAATTATTTTAGATGATTGTATTAATTGAAAACACATTACATGCATGGAGTAGTGTCAAAGTAGTATTTGAAAATTTATATTTTCAAATATAAATATTTGAAAATTTATATTTTTAAATATAAATATTTGAAAATTTATATTTTCAAATATAAATATTTTGAAAATTTATATTTACTATACACAGGAAGATTGGAAGCTATCAGTGAAGCAAAGATACACACAACCATAATAAAAAAGACAATAATACTTATCATTAAGTATACACAGGTACCAATGGAATTATAGAAATTACCAACATGTACCTACAGAACTCAGCAAAAATGTCATGACCAAGTTTGTGAGTCAAGTATAGGTTAGAAGGCACTTGAAAAGGTAAAAGTAATACATGAAAGAGATAAAAACTAGTATTCCATGTTTGGGAATCTACAACAGTCTAACATTATTGGATTATACTGTATAAAATGTTTGTAGACAATAGATTTCAATTTGTTAAGAAGTTGGTACAAAACCTTGTAAATAATAACAATCATTAAAGAATATTGAGCATGGGAAAAAAGTTGCTTCTCACTACATGTTAGCCCAATTTTTCTGGCAACACTGTGAAGGATAATTTATTAAGGGATAAGAATATAGGTAGAGTGACTATCTAGAAAGCTATTGCAGTGAGGGGAAGATTAGAACAAGATAAACTAAAAAGGTTGAATTAAGACAGTTTAAAATTGATTTATCATTAGATGAAGATGTCCAAAATGAAGTAGCAATTTTCAGATCATTATCAATAGGTAATTGGTCGATTATTGTGCTATTTAATGAAACACTGATGATGGGCAAATATTTTCATAATAGTCTTGAAACATTTCTAGACTCATTATAGACAACATATCAATCTTATTTAATGAATCAATAGTATTGATCTGCTCAAATACATGCAGTTTTCTTTATTTAACTGACTATGGAAAAATGAATGGCCTTGCCATGGGTTGTTAATAATGATGAAGAGAAGTGGTGGCTATAAAAGTTTATGAAATAATTCATAAATGGTTTATATATCCATCAATGCCAGAAATTAGCCAGTGTCAATCAGGTCTTGAACTTAAACTTATTGAAAAGATAATATATAAAATAATCTAACACAGGATGCCTACTATATTAAGTTTTATTGTATATTTTGTCATCATGGTCTGTGTGAAGGCACAATAAGGGGTGAGAAAATTATTTTTGCTCTACATTTTATTAGAAATCTGAACCTGAATATGGTTGGATCAAATGACAGCCTTAAAAACGGAAAGCTGTAGAATTGAATAGGAAAAGGTGATTTTTAGAATAGTAAAGTGAAATTGAAACAGAATAGGTTTACTTTGAATGCCAAAGAATGACAGATAGAAAGTCTATGAGTTGTTTTCTTATATGTTATTTTTACAGCAAGGATGTTAAATTAGAACATCCTTATATATAAAGAAGTACTCACTGGATCTGGGCATCTCAACTGTTTATACTCATAAATAAATGGATGTGGTGGCTCACGCCTGTAATCCCAGCACTTTGCGAGGCCTAGGCGGGCGGATCACGAGGTCAAGGAGATCAAGATCATCCTTGCTAACGTGATGAAACACCGCCTCTACTAACAAATATAAAAAATTAGCCGAGCATGGTGGCGGGCGCCTGTAGTCCCAGCTACTCGGGAGGCTGAGGCAGGAGAATTGTGTGAACCCAGGAGGCCGAGCTTGCAGTGAGCCGAGATCACGACACTGCACTCCTGCCTGGGAGACAGAATGAGACTCCGTCTCAAAAAAATAAAAAATAAATAAAATAAGTGGACGTGAAAGAATCTTTACTTCTTAAAGTAAGACCCTGCTAAATGTTGCCTGCTGTGAAATGTTAAAGAGAAATTTGATTATGCATAGTGCACCTAGCCGGGTGCATTATGAGTTGCTGTTGAAATACACAAACTAATTATATTTGTATCAAGGATTCTAGCATTTGATGGATTGCTAGATAGCATAAAGCTTTTAAAGACATTTGCTTAAGCAACATTTTTACTTTACTATTAAGGTGGCTAGAAGGTCGAACCTCACCTATTAACAGAAGAGATACGACCCATCTGTTTTCTAAATAGCACAACCATTTTTCATTGTTTTAAAACACAGATTTTATTATTATCCAGGTATGGTATGGCAAACAGATCAGGAGATAATTGTTATTAAAAAGACAGTTTGCTACTCACAGTTCCCAAGAAGAGGGGGCCTGCCAAGTTATGCAGAGGCCACATAGGAAACCACCAGGGTAGGTCAGAAGGCACAGGAGCGAGAGGAAAATATGGGCAAGAACCTTTGCTGTGGGTTCTGCAGGAAGGAAGGAGCACGTCAGGGTAAGCAGCCCTATGATTGGCTAGTTTGAATAATTTTAGCGGGCTTTAGGGGGTACCATCTGTCTCTAGTTGTTTAGGACCTTATCTTGGGGTAATTAGAGCAGGAGAATAATGGGCCAGATTGTAAGAGAGCCTGATTCTTTAAAAGGTGGTTGAATTGTGGGCTCTGGATTGATTGCTTTGTATATGAAAGGAGCGCTCACAAGTGAGTCCTTTACTGTCTTTAGCTCTGGGAGGAGCAGTCTCTTCAGAATTAGCAAGGTTTCAGATGTCAAAGCATCAGAAATACAGAAATAAAAAAGCATGAATAATACAACTCATCAATGTCAAAACCTTTATGTTCAGTCATTCAAAAAAGAAACACGAAAACAGTTAAATCTGTTCTTCCTTACAGCAGGGCCCAAGAGGTTAATCTTAACAACAACTAGAGATTTCTGGACTAGCAGTACTCTCAAGTTTAGAGAGCCTAGAAACTAGAAAATTTATAATTGCCTTTGCTTTTGCTTTCCCGTGACTTCTTAAAACACATCATGGTTGCAGTAAGTAGCTAGTCAGGCTTCAGTGGGGAAGGAGAGGGCGCCCCCCACCAATCAGGAATGTTAAGCGACCATCAGGTGATAGTCAGGCAGTTGTCATACTAAAATGATAATTGGTTGCAGCCGGTGCCAGGGAGAGAGGCAATTTCCCAATAGATGAAAACACTTGAAATTTGTAATCAGCAACTTCCAATAAGATATCAGGAATTGAGTGAATGGGCTCAAGCATGCATATTAAGAGACAAAACGGCGAAGTAAGACTTGCAGGTGGCATTCCACCAGAAAAGGGAAGAAAGCCTCAGGAGAGCATGCGTACAACTTCCTAAACACATTGCACACTCACTTCCCAACCGCAGGGGGGCACCACACATGCGGGAGGCTTACCCTAAGAGAAGAACGAAGGGAAAGGCGTGAAGGACACTGAAATAGGTCAGCATATAAAATCCTAGGTTCAAGGTTAAATGGGGCACGTGACCTCCACGGTGCCTGCTTGGACTCTTCCAAGTGTACTTTCCTTTCTTTCCTGCTCTGAAGCCTTTTAAAAAACTTCTACTCCTGCTGTAAAACTTGCCGCGGTCTCTTCTGCCTTATGCTCCTCAGTCAATTTTTTTCTTCTGAGGAGGCAAGAATTCAGGCTGCGGCAGACCTGTGCAGATTCACTGCTGGTAACTTGGATATTCACCAACCCTAACACCACGAATTCAAAAAAACTATATTTAAAGTAAAGGTGAATGGCTTTTCCTGTTTGCCTAGGGGAATAAGAACATGGGTTCGTGTTTAAAATCAGCTGGTAGAGAAGAAAGTTAAAACAGAATTGAGTTTGCACCTTTGTAATTCAAATAAATTAACTCATAATCTACAGCAGATGAAAATATATTTCACTCTAAAGCTTGTAATAACTTTATCATAATACGTTTCTATGAAGAGGACAATGTGAGGTTGTTTCTCTCCACCTTTAATATTGTACATTCAAAAATACAGAGGGTAATCTTCGTTGAAGCCTTTAGGATAAAATAAGCCCCATGCACAATGTTCAGATTGAAATGTATAAGACTATGATATTTTTTAAACAATGCCTTTTGGTTTTAGTACAAATAGCTTTAAGATGTTTGAAACTCAATTTTATTTATATCTAATTCGTAAATATTATTAAGACTGAACCATATTTCAAATCAAGAATGTAACAGGTTCAAGAAGTTTTGTCTTTAAATGAATCAAGAGGTATCTATAAGCACTCAGCCATTCAATAAGTGTCTGCTGAATTCCAAATTGTATATATTAGGTTTGGTTATTGTAGGCACAAAATATTAATGCTTATTACAAGATTTACAATTATCCCTGTAGAACTAGGAGATCATTTTTAAATGCACATTTCAATTTGGTTGTTCCTGAAATAAGAGTGCACGCAGTCCCAGGGTTTTCAGATCATGCACATACATCTTAACAGTGCACATTACAACTTAATCCTGGAGTCAATTAATAAATTGGTTGAACTAGCAGTTTGATTAAAATCTCAGATGTGCTAATTCGCTTTCCTAGTGCCCTTTAATTAAGACTTTAATAGAGTCTGCAATTACCTGCAAATTTTGTCTTTGTTTTAAATATTTGTGCTTCTATCTTTAACTTTCAAAGCTCCTTCAACTCACCAAGCAGAAGAAAGAAGTCTTAGAAATTAAGCTAAAGTATATAGAAAATAGGCGTATTTTCCTTCAACAGGATGGGCAACAACTACATGACTTTAAAACAAACATTGCAATTTAATTTGCAAAACAGGTTTTTTTACTCTATAATATGATATTTTGTGTGTGTGGTGGCGAAAAACTTTACTATTGGTGAATGAGGCAGTACTCTGGGGACATTTTCTACTCAAAGTATCTTGTACTTAGTTGAATTTGAATATAGAAAACTTAATACTAAAATTTAAGTTTTCCATGTTGAAAATTTAAGTTTATGAGAAAAACAGAACTTTTTCCTCATCTCTTTTTAGCAATTGTTTTTGTGCTTTTATACTCTGTATAAAGCATTGTACAAAGTGCTTTACACAAACTGTCATTTACTACTCCAAAAAATAAAAAAAAAAAGCAAGTACACAGAGCTCAGTCTGATGCTTTATTTTTTAATAAGCAGATATATATACTTTAAAAAATATAACAGCAAAAAGACCACCTATGTTTGATTGCCCCAGAAAAGCAACTGCCCTCTGAGCCACGATTGCACCACTGCACTCCAGCCTGGGGGACAGAGCAAGACTCCGTCTCAAAAAAAAAAAAAAAGTGCCCTCCCACCTACCCTCAAAAATTTTCTTTCAGAGATGTATTGAGTCTGTTGCTAGGAAACATGTCAAAAATTGAATAAAAAAATTTCAAGGACGATATGAAAACACGCATCATACCACGTATTGGAAAGTACCAAAACAATGCAAAAAAAAAAAAAGTAGTTATCAGCTTATTTTAGAAGTGTAAACTATTGAAGATTCCATGTTTGGGGAATTAGCACTTGGTATATTTAATGATTCAGAATATAACAGTTTATAAAATATATGACTTGGCAAGTTATGAACTTGGTCAAATTATAAAAAATAAAAAAATATGAAAAAATGTATGTTTTAAAGTCACATAAAGTAAGCTCATTGCAACACTGGTGATTTAAAAGATGAAATTGAAGAGCATTTTGTAAATCACTTTGTATAGTACAGTATTTTAAAAACAAATTTGCACCACCATTTTGTTGACAAATATTCACAGTTTTTGAAATTGAAAAATTATATACCACATAGAAATTACAGGCATTTTAAATTAGTCTATGCTTAATCCATAAAATAAATGAAGTAATATTTTCTAATTGATCTATTTATACACAAATAGTAGACATTCATGTTACTGTATTATTAGAAGCATTATATATAGATGAAGCAACTAGGCTTATAAATATTTATTTTTGGTTTATGTGGTAATATCTGACTCTAACCAATGAAATACTTCGTATTTACATATTTTCAAATATTTTTCTAAAGAGGAAATAAGCAGTTTCAGAAAATCTTTGCAATAATAATAAAAATAGTTTATAAAGTTTTAGCAAATACTAGTGCCAGGGCTTTAGAGCATACACATTATCTAATACTTTTCCTTCTTCACTTGTAAACTTCTCTTCTTTCCTTATTGTACTATTATTCTCCATTTGGATTGTGCAAGTCCCTGTAATATAACATTTTGTTTCTTTCTTACTTCAAGGTCTTCTAAGAGCAAATAACATGTTTTGCTTTCTTGAAGTACATTCCACATAACTGGTACATCACCACATTCCTATTAAATAATGAGAAAATAATAAAAAGATTACATATTTGAAACCACACTTTCTTGCTGAAAAGCTGTAGAGTCAACATAATAAGAGAAGCAAATATATGATCAAGAAAGATTTCTTACAAGATGAAAATTTTATAGAAATTTGTGAACCATCTCCCTAGAATCTTAAAAAGAATTTATAACTGCATATCATCCACCATGGACATTCTTTAGAATGAACTATTTCACATTAAACACATATTAACTAATATATATTTATATATTTTTATAATTCTCTGATCAGTTGATATAAAATAGATATTTCCAATGTTCTATTATGACTAGAATATTTTCAGTCTCCACTGAATAAAATTAGTGTAGTAGAGTTATAAAATGAAGAAATGCATAATTAGTGGTAACGTTAAATCTAGTGGTTAAGACTTAATTTCCTTGATAGCAATTTTAAGATAAAAACATAGGTGATACATTCAGGGACTCTGCTCTCTCTGCTAAGTTTTTTGGATAGTCTACAAAGGCTAAACATCAAAAATAGTATTTTTTCAAGAAATGGGAGCAGCGCAAACACTAGTGGGCTGAGTCAAGGTAACATATACTGAGGTAAAATCTCTGTGCTTAGTTAAAGGAGATACACGCAGAGAAAGAAATAGCCTAAATTACCGACATTGCCGGGCGCGGTGGCTCAAGCCTGTAATCCCAGCACTTTGGGAGGCCGAGACGGGTGGATCACGAGGTCAGGAGATCGAGACCATCCTGGCTAACACGGTGAAACCCCGTCTCTACTAAAAAATACAAAAAAAAAAAAAAAAAAAAAAACTAGCCGGGCGAGGTGGCGGGCGCCTGTAGTCCCAGCTACTCGGGAGGCTGAGGCAGGAGAATGGCGGGAACCCGGGAGGAGGAGCTTGCAGTGAGCCGAGATCTGGTCACTGCGCTCCAGCCTGGGCGACAGAGCAAGACTCCGTCTCAAAAAAAAAAAAAAAAAATTACCGACATTATGAAAATTAGAATATTTTGTGGGTGAATCAAGAGTATTGGGAGTTATAAAACATTTAAAAAAGAATATTCAAAAACTTTGGATACACTTTAAGAATAAACAGCAATATTTAGCTACATGGAATGAACTCCTTGTATTGGTAGAAATAAAGGAACCCAACCTAGTGAGAAAAAAAAAGAAAGGTTATAAAGAGCAAATGGATATTATTACCTTGTCAAGGTGTACTCACTGATCTCTGAGTAAAGATGCTCTGTTTTAATCAATGTAATTATGTTGCCCCTCCCCCGTAATAAGACCATTGAGTATATCACTTTTAGAAAAGTTGAACTCCTGCTGCTTCTCATTCTTTGGTAAAATAGTAACATATCTGGAACATAATCTCACATGTTTAGCTATCAGATATGGTAGTAGAAACAACTTCCACAGGGTCACAATTAAAATAAGACTAGGCTGGGCAAGTGGTTCACACCTACAATCCCAGCACTTTGGGAGGCCGAGGTGGGCAGATTATGAGGTCAGTAGTTTGAGACTAGCCTGGCCAACATGGTGAAACCCCGTCTCTACTAAAATACAAAAAAGTAGCTGGACGTGGTGGTGCACGTCTGTAGTCCCAGCTGCTCAGGATGCTGAGATGGGAGAATTGCTGGAACCCTGGAGGTGGAGGTGGCAGTGAGCCAAGAGTACGCCACTGCACACCAGCTTGGAGACAGAGACTCTGTCTCAAAAAATAAAATATAATGATTTTTTTTTTCAGTGCAAATGTCATAGCTTATATTTAGAAAAGGCACAGTAGAAAAGTTTTCATATCTCCCCAAACTTCTCCTTATATTGACAACAACAATCAAAATGAGTATGTCTGCCCTGCCTTGGTTCGGCTGTCATCGTTCCACATCTGTACTACTTTTAAGAATTTTCTAAGAAGATCTCTGCTTTCAATCCTGTTCCATGTGACTGGCCACTACCCTGGGTCTGTGTAATCTTTCTGAAACACAGATATGATCACATTACTCTCATGAATAAAATCATTCTATACCTTTTTATTATAACAGTACAAAGTACAAACTTCTGACCATAACATCCTAAGTCTTTCACAATCTGTTCATTTAGCTCCTATCCACATTTGCATACTCTTGTTCTCTTCTCTACCTTTTCTTTACATTCCAGAGCTGCCAAATTTCCTATCCACTGCCAGGAGTCATGCTATCTTTCACCTCAATGAGAAAGCAGTTCATTCTCACCTAACTTCTGGTTGGACTTCTCATTTTCTAATTGTCCATCTGATAAACATCAACTCTTTGTGGACAAGGACTTGGTTTAAATGTCATCTTCTCTGGGGAGTCTCTGCTGACCTCTCCTAGCCAACTTTGGTGCATCAGCATCCTGTTCTAGTTATAGTACCTCCATCTCCAATTTTATTCTAGTTGTATTAGGTTCCTATAATGTTTAAAGTTACCTAACTGCTTTTACCATTATGGAAATATCTGGAAGACAGAATAGTTCTTATTTGCATAGAATCTGACTCATAGAGCCCAACATATGGTAGGTTCCTAAGAATTTTGTTGCCTGAGTAAATAAGTCAATAAAACTCAACATTCATGAAAATCCTGGTGGTATATTTTTCACATATTATGAAGCTAATTTTGACTTTATAAAGTCTTACTACTTTAATCCTTCAAGTAAATTTCAACAATAGAATTTTTTTCTTAAAAAATAAAACATCTTTGCTACCCTGCAAATTAATTATAGCTACAATTATAATCCTTTTAGAACTAAACAACAACAATTGTTTAGCTATCAAGATACTGCTGAGGACCAGCTTTAAAAAACTTTTCCAGCTCAGCTGAAATTGGTTAACACACTAACATCTCTACCCTGTAAAGGTAAAGAGTAAAGTTGCTCAGGTACTCACTTTACACATAGAATCTCTTTGCTCTAAACACATCCTTCAATCCATTCAACCGGTAATTATTGAGTTTCTAATATTTACAGTAAATTCAGTGAAGGATAACAATATTAAAACTAACAATAATTTGTGCTTTCTAGAACTTGATAGCTCAGGTTGCCAGTATCTTTTGCATTTCACAATTAAAACAAACAAAAACTAGCTGTGGCTCAAACCTTCTCCCTCTCTCCTCACCACAGATTTTGAAAACCCAAGTTATTGTAATAATTTTACTTTCCTAGTACTTAACTTTAAAAATATTCCTTGTCAAAATGAATCTGCTATAAACCAAAAAACTCTTCTAAATGCAAAGCATTGATGATTTGATTTCCCCACTTGGAAATATATGAACAGTATTTTATTATTGTTATGTGTAAATTGTGCTTCAGATATCCCTAAGATTTACTCAATTCTAAATCCTTATCCCTCCCCTGGATCAGATGGGTAAAATTTGAGGAAGATATCTGTTGCAAGTATCACCTACTAACTTTTTGTAGTATAATTTCAACAGGGCCGGGCGCGGTGGCTCAAGCCTGTAATCCCAGCACTTTGGGAGGCCGAGACGGGCGGCTCACGAGGTCAGGAGTTCGAGACCATCCTGGCTAACACGGTGAAACCCCGTCTCTACTAAAAAATACAAAAAACTAGCCGGGCGAGGTGGCGGGCACCTGTAGTCCCGGCTACTCGGGAGGCTGAGGCCGGAGAATGGCGTAAAAACCCGGGAGGCAGAGCTTGCAGTGAGCTGAGATCCGGCCACTGCACTCCAGCCTGGGCGACACAGCGAGACTCCATCTCAAAAAAAAAATAAAAAAAATAAAAAAATAATAATTTCAACAGGTAGGTAGGTAGTTTTCCTTCTTTTTTTGGCCTTTTTCTGTTTTTTTACAGAAGGTAGAAAATCCCTGTGATTATCAATTTTGACCCTAATTATTGTTTACTCTACTATATATTGCTTAATTGGCATAAAAAAATAATCTTCTTTGGCTAGGTTACATTACGCTTCTTTTAATTCATCTTAAGATGGCAATATATATATTTTTTCCTTTCTGCAGGCATAACTCCTTATTGCTCCATACTTATTTTACAGTAAAATAAAACACAGTCTTTAAAATGAATGATAACTGTTCTGTAATATGAAGACTTTGATTAATCAAGGAAAGTATGTGTTGTTTTGTGCATGCTTGGAGAGGATAACAAAGTGTTTCCTTTTCAAAATACATTTATTCAACCAATGATTTATTCATTGGACACTTTGGAGGCATCTATTTTGTGTACGTCACAGAAGCATTTCTTTCCAAAGTGGTTAGACAGATAAATCAGATAATTGAATAAAAACAGTTAATTATCCAAGGGAAAACTTTCATTTTGTGGTGTACTATCTAAATCACTAGGTGAAAACAAATAAAATTCGAGGTAGTTTTTAGTATTTCAAATAAGAATAGAGTTACTTGTGTTTAATATGATATGCTGTATGTAAATTATTTTTATTGGCCTTTGCATTATAGAGAAGACTGACAAAGTTGTTTCCAAAGGAAGAAACAAGAGGCAGTTCCAGGGTGGTAGGTTATTGGAAAGGAAACCTAATAGTGGTGCCAACACATTAAAGATAATCCTACCATATAAGGAGGTGAAGATTGTTTTCAGTTTTTTGTTTGTTTTAAATTTCAGATGGATAGTCTTTTTTGTTTTTGAGATCACAACCAATCTTCTGTTTAACTGTTAAAAAAATGGAAATTCTAAAATAATACTTTGCTTAAGACTTGTTTTCTGCCCCATCCCCCTCCCCGCTCCCTGTCCTCCTTCTTCCCATTCTCATGTTGTTTATTAGCTTGCTCCAGTATCTATTGGTATCCTTCTCTATTCATGTACCATGGGCTTAAGTTAATTCTGCAGCAATCTCAAAAGTCTGGCTATATGTCTACATATATCTACAAGTAGGAAGTGTTGCAGCTTGATCAAAGGAAAAGACTGAGATACTTATGAGTTCTGTGATTTATTAGCTCTATAATTTTGAATACATGGCCTGAACACAAAAATTTGAATACATGGCCTGAACACAAAAAATATGCATTTCTTCATCTGTAAAATTGAAGAACAACACCTACTCATCAAGTTATTACGAAATTTAAATGAAATTTAAATGAATAGCTGATGTTTTAATCATTATAAATGTTACCATTTTTAGTATCTAGTGTAGGAAGAGCATGTATTAACTTGTGTCCCGGTCCTTTCACAATGCCTATCTCTTCAGTAAGTTTCCTTTAACCCATTTGTGCACATACATTAATTTGCCATCTACCTTGCTTCCCCACTTCTTAGGCTAGCATGCCTCTTCTTAGAACTGCCATTCCTGACCGGGCGTAGTGGCTCACACCTGTAATCCTAGCATTTTGGGAGGCCAAGGCAGGTGGATCACCTGAGGTCAGGAGTTCAAGACCAGCCTGGTCAACGTGGCGAAACCCCGTCTCTACTAAAAATACAAAAATTAGCAGGACATGTTGGCGTGTGCCTATAATCCCAGTTACCTGGGAGGCCGAGGCAGGCAGGAGAATCGCTTGAACTCCGGCAGGTGGAGGTTGCAGTGAGACAAGATCGTGCCATTGCACTCCGGCCTTGGCAACAAGAGAAAAACTCCGTCTCAAAAAGGAAAAAAAAAAAAAAAAAAAAGAAAGAAAGAAAAGAAAAGAAAAAAAACGAACTGCCATTTCATCAACAACTTTCCTCTGGGAATTGCCATGTTCTTACATGTCCCTGCCTATGTGGTCACATTTAATTTAACATTAGGAATCTGATTCATGTTTAGCCTTCATCTAGAAATACTGTAAATTACTGTGATTCTTGCAGTTTTTGTTCCAAATAATTTTTTGGAAGGAGTGGGTTGCGTTTATGGGCCTAGAAGATTACTTAGTGTGCCTAATAAGAATATTATAAATAATTGTGAAATAAATGCTTGAAAATATTTCTTAAATACTGTTAAAAGGAGTAAAAAGTGAATTTTAGGACTGAAAAACTGGCAGTGCTTATTACTTTTTATTCCTTTATACATTCTGCAATTTTGTAGTAGCCTTTATTGGCAAAAATAACTTAATTTTCTCCTTTAATCCCATAATATGTGAATCACATATCACACCAAAATAAGATACTTGGAATTTATTTCTGCCACATAAATGATACAGTAAACAAGTAAAGAGCACAGTTTTCTTCAAACCAGAAAAATTTGACTTTTTGGCAAGAATGATATGAATTTTAAAGACCAGAGTGAATATACAAGAAAGCACTAGGGTAAAGAGAATTTCTAAATCTTTGACTTGTGGTATGTCTCACTAAAAAATTTGCCTTGTTGGAGTTTAATTCACAAAAATAAGAAAGGGACTGAAGTCCATGAGAAACCTGGACAGGGTTGTGGTTTGACAGTCAGTTGATTATGACTGATTGGTGACTCCATCATTGGCAATTTAGTCACTGTTTTCCAGTTTCCTCCAATCTGCCCAACCAGCCATCCAAGGGATGCTGCCGAAGTCTGCTGTCTCCATCTTCTCTTCCATCTGCTGTTTTTATTTTTACTTCCTAATTATGAAATTAGGTCCATAAAAATGTCAAATTTTGCGATATGCTACAACTACAGCAAGTTTTTCTTTATCATAAGAAAATGGTCAGTCATGTGGCATAAGAGCACTGGGCGAGAACAAATAATCCGTACAAACAACTTGATTGTGTGAGGTCTCATACGTACATACATACATACAATACATAAAAGAAAAATACAAATGATATTTTATATGCTACGAATTTACCACAATGCTCTTTCAAAGTTTGCAGGAAGTCACAAAAGAAAAATATAAACCATAGCTTATTCACAGTTCTATAACATTTTTCTCCTAATTAATATCCTCTCCAAATATAGTAAATGTAATTGTTCTAAATGTAAATTATACATATTTACTTATTTTCTCTATTGCACTTATTGCACTTATTATTTACTTATTTTCTCTATTGCACTTATTAATCCTTATTAATCCTTTTTTCTTTTTTTTTTTTTTTTTTTTTGACAGAGTCTGGCTCTGTCACTGAGGCTGGAATACAGTGGTGGGATCTCACTCACTGAAACCTCTGCCTCCCGGGTTCAAGCGATTCTCCTGCCTCAGCCTCCTGAGTAGCTGGAATTACTGGTCCCTGCTACCATTCCCAGCTAATTTTTGTATTTTTAGTAGAGATGGGGGTTTCTCCATGTTGGCCAGGCTGGTCTTGAACTCCTGGCCTAAGGTGATATGTCCACCTTGGCCTCCTAAAGTGCTGGGATTACAGGTGTGAGCCTCTGTCCTGGTCTTATAAAGGTGATTCTAATAAATCCGAGAGACTTCTGTCCTGTTCTCACCTGTGGAATTACATTCAAAGATGGACAGCTGAGCCATGAAGTCATAATTAAAAAGAAAATTGCAGTCTTTATTTGCAGTCTCTAAGAACATTAAAGGAGATCCAAATTACAGTGCAAGACTGCTCAGGAGCTTTCTTCTCCCTCCCTAGTGCTTATCCTTAGCAGCTGCTGAGGTCTGCTCCTGCGAGGCTGTCTTTCAATTTGCAGCAAGTGCCATATATTTTTTCTCTTTCCTGCCTATCCTCCTCTGCTCTCTCCTCATTCTTTATTAAATAGTTTGATCTATGTTCTTTGCTAAATCCTCCCTTCTTTGCTTTTGGTTTCTCTAGTTCTATCCTACTCTCTGATTCATTCTTTACCTATAAAGAGATCTGAGAACCTGACAGTCAAAGCTCTTTGTGTCCTGGGAGTGGTGCTGGAGCATAGAAGTGGATGAGACATGGAATTGGATTAGTTAAGAGCAATCAAAAGTAACTATGTCTTATTGTTTCATATTTGCATATTTCAAAGGTATACACATTGAGGAAAAACAAAATCAAAATTTTGGCTTCTAATTCTAAGAAAAGAAAAATAATCTATTTCCTACCCTAGGTCCTTTTTAATACAGTGATCATATTGAGACCTTCAGAGTCTCTGATTTCACATTGCTAAACAGATTATTGCTTTTGTTTGCACAGATATTCTGATGGGTGTTACGTAAGCAACAATAAGCTGAAACTACACGTCTGAACTGGAGGAAGTAGATTTTAGTGTAACACATAAAGAATTTGAGATGAATGTGGAGGTAGAGAGAGAATGAGGGGTGAAGTGGTAGGATGGGGAGAAGGATGGGGAAAACACTATGTTTTCGATGTGATTAGAGGGCAAGTGAGAGCACCTCAAGGCTCGCAACTAAGAAAAGGTTTAAGAGAAGAATCTGTTTTCCTATATAATGTTTAATGTTCTTCTATGTCCCCAGAACATTTTTAAGGTTTTCCAATGGCACAGGGCCTGCGGGGGGTGTGTGTGTGTGTGTGTGTGTGTGTGTGTGTGTGTGTGTGTGTTGATTCTTAATCTTAAGGGAGAGTAAATTTTATATCAATTTCAACAATTCACAACTGAATACAGACCACACCTAGTTAAGAGAAACATAATTCATAAATTGATATAATTCTTTGGAAATAGGGATACAGCTAGAATTGGTTATGGGAGTACAAATCCCCCACAATATTTTAAAACAGTGGGGAGTGTGAATTTTCTTGGTCTTATAAAGTGGGGGTTCAATCAATGTGATGTAGATTTTTAGGGACAAGGACACTCCAGCTGCCATGTCGATTCTTTGAATGTTGCTCAAAATCTGAACCGTCAACTTAATACATCCATACTCACTCTATGTATTCATAACTATAACAATCCTGTAGTTCTTGAGAATACACATTCGTAAGAACATGAATATTTTTTAAAAATAAACTGAGCCCAATAGAGGAAATCAGTTAATAATATCCAGAAGATGCTAATACAAATTCACCTCTTAACTCCAGTCTTGACACCTGGTTTGTTAGCAGTCCTGCGATTTCCAAATCCTCTTAAAAAAGCTTTTGAATTGCCCTGTTAATGAAGGAAAAGCAAAATATAGCTAAAGTTTAACTAACATAATTATGCATCATGTTTCCTCTAAGACATGTCCATGTAGTGCATGTAGGCATGCCACTTGCCAAGATCAAAAGTCATGTTGTGATGGAAATTACTCTGAATTCCACCCCATGAATCCTTCTACTGTAATATCTTATAAAGCTTTTCAAGGTAAACTAAAATTTATTTGAAATTATAAGGTCCCATTTATTTATTTATTAAGCAAATGCTTTTTGCCCCTTTTGTGCTAAAAAAAAATATAAACATTACAATAGCTTCTCTCTTTTAACCTTCTTACCGTCTACTTGGGAGATAAACATATAAGCAGATAATTTCAATCCTGAGATATATGAACAATAACAATAAAAAGGCTTTGCAATTTAAATAGCAATCTAGCAGGTTTCCTGGAGGGATTAGTACATTTCTTTGTTTTGTGTTTATGTCTCCACTAAAAAAGAAATGTTTGAGCCCTAACCTCCAGTAATTAAGAATGTGGTCGTATTTGGAGATAGGATTTCTACAGGGTTGGCCCTAATCTAATATAATTGGTACCCTTGTAAAAATGAGAAATGTACAGAGACAGACACACGCACAGTGAAAATATCATATGAAGATGAAGATGGAGATCGGGGTGATCCATCTACAAGCCAGAAAATGGCAAAAATAGTCAGCAAATATTTAGAGACCAGGAAAGAGGCATGGAACAGGCTCTCCCTCACAGTACTCAACCCTACCAATAGCTTGATCTTGGACTTCTGCCCTCCAGAACTGTGAAGCAATAAATTTCTATTGTTTAAGCCACCCTGTTAGTGTTACATTGTTACAGTAACCCTAGGAACATTGTTTTGCTCTTGGAAGAAGTAGTATTTAAGCCCAGTCCTGAAGGATGAAAACAGTAGAAAGAGAGCAACATTGGGAAAGGCAATACACACAGAAGAAACAGGATGGGCAAATGCCTGGAGAGGATAGGAAACACGGCTGACTCAGCCACCTGGCAATAGCACCGAGGGATGAAGGCAGAGAGTTCACAGAAGAAACAGAGGAGTGACTGGGGACCAGATAGCAAAGTGTTCTTCATGAATCCAGGCAAGAAACGATGATGGTCTGTAGTTGTTGACAGCTGTTGTTAAACCTCAGTTCTTGTCTTCTTGGTTTAAAGGAATTTAAACAAGAGACACTCAGCAAAGAAGTGCAGTATAGTGCAATTTATTGCAAAGAACAAAGAATACTCTGAAAGTTTTTGGCACAGAATAGATAGTACATTATGAGAGACAATTCAGACGGGCTGCTCCTAAGGATGAGACAATGTTGACTGTTTCTGGGGAAACTCCCTTTATGGGGGTCTTACATGATTATTCATAAGAGGGTGGGGAGAAGTGTCACTGGTAAGCATGTTCTGGGTGGTCCTCTGGGTGCACATACACGGCTATATATGCTTATTCATACATTGTTTGTCTCATTAGCAAATTAAACCCATCCAGGGTTGTGTTTTTTGCTACTATAATGAGCAAAGTGCCAGTCTGAAGACAGGTAAAATGAAACTGCACATGCTCTCTGCAGAAGAAATTGCCTACTGGAGAGAGCTTTGCTGGAATGAACTTTGAAACTATAACGCAAATGCTGGGTCTTATCCTTTTGACAGTGCAGTGTGTAGAGATTCTTATGAAGTCCAATGGACAAAACTTGACGGTTGTGTCACTATTCAGTTTCCATTTGAGAGTATTGCCTGTTCTCTTTTCCTTCCCCAAATCTTAGTTTCTGATGTACATTTAAGATAATCTTGATCTTTTCTATTATAAAATTTGTTCTAAAATATCAATATGCAGAACTGATGCTTATTCTGTTGAAACTTTTGGATTATCACTGACATGAAGACACATTGCAATAATGTGCTATTCCAGCAAGTGGGTTCTGAGCAAAATAATGAGCATGCAAAAGTACATAAGACTGGCTGAAGAAATTTTATAATGAGTAGTTCTGGCAAAATTGAATCACAGTAAAAACGAAAAAGAGTTTCATAGTTATGCCGTGGTGATGTTGGGTATTTCTTTTAAAGCCATACATTTGGGACCCATATTTTGTAAAAACTTTTCTTCAATGACTGAGAGCCATTGAGGATTCTTAAAATATGGTCAAAGTGACATCTTTGGAAGAATATTCAGTGTTTACAAGCAAGATTTGTAGGGTAATTGAGAGCTGACTACATATTAAAAAGACTTACCCAGTTTGACCATGAATTTTACTAGAAGCTGAAAGCTGGATAAGAAATTGAAATTGAATTGCTTTTCCAAAATGGAATTGTTTTAAATATCACCTAGTGAATTAGTCTCTGACAATTATTATTGTATAATAATATTTACTTCTTCCGGACTAGGCAATGTAAATGGTTATGCTTCCTGCCTTTTAGAATCTTTGGATGACAAAAGCAATAAACATAAACATAGAAAAGCAGGCAAATGAATCCCACTATATGAGGTAGTGCTTTGAAAGAAGATAAGTTGAAAAAGTAAATTCAATAAGGAATGGCTTATATTTTAAAAGTGACCCTCTGTGAGAAATTAAATACGTATAAGTAGATGATATGAGACAAGAATTGGAAATGTTCTTTGGGTATTCTTTTCAACATTCCCAGTGTCTGTAATGATATTCATTGTACAGCACTTTCATATCTACTATCCTTCTTTTTAAATCCTTCAAGTATATTAAAAGTTATTTACATATTATACATATTTACAATCCAACTCCCATAAGCCAGTCCAACAAAGTTTCTACAGAAATTGAATATCAATTACTTAAAATTAAATAACTGTGTGCTAAAAGTTTGTTTCCTTTAACTTTTTTATTCTTTGTTCTGTTTTATTAATTGACTAATTAATTAATTTCAGAAACATTTATCTCTCAGCATTTTTTGCCTGTAGATGCTACACAGAGTATTTAGTCTCAAATTACAATTAGCATATCTTTCCTTTCCCCTGTGCAGATTTTTTCTTTGTAATTGTAGTTTGTTATTTTTGTTTATTGAAGTAACTGGGTCTAAAAGTCTAATACTCTACTACCTTCAGAGGTTGAGTTACTTTATCCCCTTCTACTACCCATGACCTGCAATCTTTCATTCAAGCTGTTACATTTTCTTGAAACACAAAATATAGGAAGGTTTTAAGAAGCCATATACCATCCTTTCTCATCTTACTCTGATTTCCTTCTTCCTCTTAGACAGGTTTGAAAGTTCCACTTCCTCAGATCATTCTTTCCTAATCACTATCAAAGTACAAAATTTGTTTTCTTCTCTCTTTTAATTTTCTACTTTTTCATTTGCATAATACTCTTTTCACAATCTGCACTTTTTTACATTCTAAATAATATTTACTTCGTCAGCGTACTCCCCTCACAAAAGGCTCAACACGAGCAGGAAGAATTAGAAACTTCCCTTTAGTCATTATGTCTTCCTTTTAAATGTTGAAACATGAAAGTTACTCTGCAGCAGACGTATGTATTGATTCTGCTTAACCCTATACCTTCAGAGGCAGGCATACAAACTGCAACTTGTTTGAATTTGTCCTGCTGTTTGAGGAGGGAGAGTCTGCAGAACACTGCATGAAGCTGATATCATCACCCGTAACTAATGTTCATGACAATTAATGCTTGTCTGGGTGTGAACCACAGGTAATACACCACTTCAAAAAACTCAGCACTCTTTTCTAAATGTATTTAATATCCCTTTCCTATCCATACGCATGAAAAGTATTTTTACTGCTCTTTAATTTTGATAAATCATATGACTTTTGTGTATCAGATTTCTCACTTTGTATTTTCTTCTGTTGACTCATTCAAAATTCTCCAGCATGCTTTTTATATGTGTTAAATATTCCCCCCTTTCTTTTTCTCAGTCGGAGAAATATCAGCATAAAGGCTTATGTTACAAATGTAATCTGCATATTACTTTCTTTTTCTCATCTCTACACTAGTCTGCTTTCAAAAGTGGAATGCATTTCTCTGAAAGGGAGCACTCAATCCATAATCATAGCAGAAGCTAAATAGGCCCTGAGGCCTCAATCCCAGTTCATTTTCTTTCTTTTCCCATCCACTCATTCAGAGGATGCCAGTCACACTGGCAAATGAAGCATTTTTGCATCCAAGACATTATTCATTATCTTTGTATTTTCTTAAAGAGAAGATAATTATTTGCTTGTTCAAACATCATAAATAACTATTCTCTGTTCTCCTTTGAAAACATTTGAAATTTCTCATCTGTCAATTGAACAGCTATTTTGGTCCTTGATAGCCTTCCAATTCCAAATCTTCCTATCCTGGCCCTTCAAAATCTGTACTATTTCAGGTGTATGTTTACAAAGCTTCAGAAAATCTTATCAGAGCCTCTAATGCCTCCCTACTGGGTGTCTGGAGCTATTACTCTCAGAAACAAATTTCTGCACCTGACATCAAAAACTGAATACCCAGCCAGCCCCAGTTCAAGCATAGTTTTGATGACTTTATACCTGGTACTACTTATCTCTTTCCAAACGTTTTCCAGTTGAAATTCTTTACATAACAATATGGATGTAGCACTTACTATAAATAGGCAATGTCCTTAGCACTTTGCATCTTTTTAAGTTTTTTTTTAAAATTTTTTAATACAGAATCTCGCTGTGTTGCCCATACTGGAGTGCAGTGGCACAATCTCAGCTCACTGCAACCTCCGCTTCCTGAGATCAAGCAATTCTCCTGCCTCAGCCTCCCGAGTAGTTGGGACTACAGGCTAGTGTCACCACGCCTGGCTAATTTTTTGCATCTTTTTTAGTAGATATGGGGTTTCACGATGTTGGCCACGCTGGTCTCAAACTTCTGACCTCAGGTGAGGCACCTTGGCATCCCAAAGTGCTGGGATTATAGGCGTGAGCCACCGCGCCCGATCATCTTGTATCTTTTAATTCAGGCAAACCTTAGAACTCGCTCTGTCGCCCAAACTGGAGTGCAGTGGCCGGATCTCAGCTCACTGCAAGCTCCGCCTTTCGGGTTCACGCCATTATCCTGCCTCAGCCTCCCGACTAGCTGGGACTATAGGCGCCCGACACCTCACGCGGCTAGTTTTTTGTTTTTGTTTGTTTGTTTGTTTTGTTTTGTTTTTGTTTGTTTGTTTTGTTGTTGTTGTTTGTTTTTTTTTTTTTTTTTTGTATTTTTTAGTAGAAACGGGGTTTCACCGGGCTAGTCAGGATGATCTCGATCTCCTGACCTTGTGATCCGCTCGTCTCGGCCTCCCAAAGTGCTGGGATTACAGACTTGAGCCACCGCGCCCGGCCGACTTACAAATTCTTAACTTCTTTATTTTGATGCATCTTTCAAGCAGCTGGAATATGTCTGAGGGTTTTTTTCCCTCCTTTTAAAAGCATGCAAATTACCTTGTTGAGACATGTGTATCTGAGAACTGTTTTCTTTTTCCTTTAAACATAGCAGTTATAGAGTTCTTGGTGGCAATATTTCTCCCTGAAAACTCTTTTGATATTTCAATATCTTCTGGAGTTAGTAATGTAGAAAGAGTTTGATATCAACTTGATATTATTATTGTCCGTGTAAACTTTATTTTGTCCTGCCTAAATGTACTTAGGCACTCTCTTAACTCGGACATTTTTAAGCTTTCACCAGGCTACTTAGATATTGGCACATTTTAGCTAATAAATCAGGAGGTTCAAATTACTTTTTAGCTGAGGTAAGCTGTCCTCTTCTAAATTCTCAATTATTATTTCTATCCTATTTTCATATATAAATAAAAACAAACAAATAAGCTCCAACCTTTACCTAACACTATATGCCAGATTAACTCAAAATTGATTACAGATTGCCATGTAAAAATCTAAAACTGTAAAATCCTACAGAGGTGAAAATTTTTTGACCTTGTGGTAGACAAAGCTTTCTCAGATCGGACATAAGGCACAAAATATAAAATAACAAGATTGACAAAATGGATGTTATCAAAACTAAGTTCTCCTCCTTTTCATTACAGAAATAAAAAGATAAGCCTCAGATTGGGCAAAATTATTTGCAATATGGTTATCTGACATGCAATTTGTTTCTAGGTCCTATAAAGAATTAGGGAAACAAACCAAACAAATACGAACAATTAAGATGCAGACAAATACTTAGAAAACATTTAACAAAGGAGATAAGATTTTCCATGCCATTAATCATCAATGATATGTAAATTAAAAACACGATGAGATACCAGTACATAACAATAAGAATGGCCGTAATGAAAAGACTAGCTACATCAAGTGTTGTTGAGGATGTGGAGGAACTCAATCTGTCATGTATTTCTGATGAGAAAGTAAAATGGTATAGTCACTTTGAAAAACCAGCATATATATATATATGTTATTATATATATATTAAGATGAATATATTAATATATATTAATTACTATATTAATATATATATTAAGTTGAAGCTATACCTAACATAGAACCCAGCTATTCTACTCCTAGGTAAATACTCAAGAGAAATAACATTTAGACATGAGATTTGTACATGAGTATGTATAGCAAGTTCATTCATAATAGGCCCAAACTGCAAACAACCCAAGTGCCCAGCAACTGATTAGTTGGTGAATAATCTGTGGTATATCTGTACCATAAAATATCATATAGCAATAAAAACACATATTATTGCTGCATACTGCTGAGGTATGCAGCAACACGGATGAATCTCAAAAACATATTGAGCACAAGTAACCAGATAAGAAAGAGTATATCCTTTGTGATTCCATTTACATGACATTTTTTAAAGGTACTTTAACCCATAGTGATGCAAAACAAAGAGGAATGAGGAAGCTTTCGGGTATACTAGAAATTTTTCAAATCTTGATTGTGCTGATGGTTACTCAAGTCAGTACATTTTATTGTATGTTATTAACCATGTCAAAAAATCATTTATGAGAATTTCAGGAGAGGCTGCTTACTTTCTGTGCAACAAGTTGCCCACATTTTAAGGAATTAGCATTCAGGGTGGATATGAATTAATCTTGTATAATTTTTCCTTGATTAGCTTTCTTTATCTCTCTTGAACTTTAGTAGATGGCCGGTAACTATTGTAGTTTTCAAGGTTATTGCAATTTGGCACTTTGTTGTTTATTCTCATAAGCATTTTGAGAGAGAAGTGAAGTATAGAAAATTGGCATTGCTAACTAGCTGCTGACCCACATCCAGGTATACCCCTTTTCTCCTAAACCCTAGGGGAGCTCTTTGCATTCACATAGACAAGGACTCTTACTTCTGTTGCGTCATTCAACTGGAACCTTCAAAATAGCCTAGAATTCAAAATATAATTTTAAAAAATGAAAAATAAAAAAAGAAAATAGCCAATTGTTCATGTCTTAACTTCATTATGGCATGTCTTTGGGAAGTTTGCATAGCTGTGACTTCTCCATCAAAATTTTGCACACATATCTTTTTTTTTTTTTTTTAATCTGAAGCTTTGCTGTGTTTCTGTTTTTTACACTTTTAGACTTTTTGAACTGCCTTTACAAATGCTCTATGATTGGATGACTAATTCCAATTGTTATCTTGCACTCTTGCACTCTTCCTAAACAGGAAGGTCCTGCAGCCTTTTAAAATCAAACATAAAACTAAAAATACCCCAATAAGAAAATTGACAGAACAGGCAAGTTACAATAAACATGAAAGGGCTGAACCTCATAAGTCATCAAAGAAATGCAAATAAAGTGGTGAGATATCATATTTGCCTATTGTCAGGAAAAAATTAAAATATTCATTGTTGTAAAAGCTGCAGGATAAAGAGTGCTGGTGGGAATGTAAATTGATTTCCGAAAAGAAATTTTGAATAGATATTTTTTAAAACCTTTAAGATGTATATTATCTTTTCTCCAGAAATTCTACATCTGATCACTTATTCTAAGCAGTCAGAGATGGCATAAATGTGTAAGCACAAAGATGTTTATCACAGTGTTTTCCAAAGGGTAAAACCCCTCTATTTCTAATAATGGAAGTAATGGATAGTACTTCGTGTAAATGATATCTATCCAATTTTGATGTCTCAGAACATTGTTTATCTACAGAATATTTCACATAGATGTCATATGTGTTTTACAATGCTCATGTACATATAGAAAACCACCTAGAAATAAATATATTGAAATATTAATCATGGATATCTATGCTGTGAGATTGAGGATATATTTATTTTCTTTCTTGGCCTTTCTATACTTGTCTGAAATCCACACATTACTTTGGTATTCAGATTTCAGTATATAATTAACTCTGTATTCCATAGGCCTATTTCATAGCTCTCAGTTTCTTTGCAATCTGTCTGCATTTGGTCTCGTTAGCACTCATCTATACTTTTGTCTGGTAGTCTTTAGGGGGAAAAATCATCATATGACTTCCCGTAAGTGTTCAGGTGACTCAATTGTCCCTAGGGTAAGTTCAACCACAGGTCCTTGTATAATGCACAAGCTCCTCTTTATTCTACCTCTAATCTCCTCCAGCTTCATTATCTGTCACTAGCTCCATTTTCTGTCACTAACTCGGTCCTCCTTCAGTCTGTATTTTGGTCTCACCAAACATCTCATCATCATTTTTTTAACCCCATGCCTTTGCAAATGCACTTTTCTATGCCTGGAGGTCATTTTTTCCTGACATTATTATGGCTGGCATATTATCCATGCTGATATGAAGGTAAATTGGATATTAAACTTTTAATCTTTCCTTGACTGCTAGACTTTTCCCTTCTCTGGGCTCCCACAGTATTTTGATCATACTTCTGAGAAAAATCATATATTTTAGTATTTAATGATGATTGATTAAGATATCCATCTCAGCAGCTAAGAACCAGGAAGGAGAGAACACATCTTACATTTTTACATTCCCAGAACCTAGTATTTCATAAACTTAATTACACATTTGTGAAAGGGAAGAAAAAAAGAAGGAAGACTAAAGTTTATATCAAGATGAGGAAACTAAAGTACACAGAAATAAAATCATAAACTGCATAGTAGAGCCAGTATTTAGAAAAATTAAATATAGAACTCAGTGTTCTCTAATCAGTATGTTTCTTTAAAGCTACTGTCTTTGCAAATATGTTTCACTGGCATTGCATGTGTTAACAGATCAAACAAGATTCTGAATGAGAAGATTTGTAAATTCTAAAGCAATGAGTTACCATTTTTAAGAAACAAAATTGAGCACAAATCCATAAACTACCTTTGGGAATAGCCATCTTATCTATAACATGGTATAAAAACGTATTCAAGAGATACATATAGAAGCTCTATAGGATTTTTGTTTTAATCTTTAAAGTGTAAAGGTTTAAATTTCTTTCTCCTTGTTCTGAATGAAGACCAGATAAAATGTGCTGCTTGGATTTATTGAGGAAAATATTTTCTTCCAATCAAATGTAAAATATTATATAATTTCCAGAAATGTATTCATTACAGCAATATGGGTCAATTTGCCAAAAATTAAATGAAGCAACGTTTAATCTAACCATCCAGGCAGAATGAGATTTTGCCTACCTAAACTCCTCTTGACGTTTTCATTGGTTAAAGAAGTACGTTTCACTTTATAACTTAAAGTTGCTTAGTGCTTCAGTAAAAACAGCTGCTGAGTCTCCTTACTGGGGGGAGCATTTGAAAATTATAAATTTAGCAATATTTGAAGCTACTTTGTTTTATTAATTTACAGATTACTTGAAAGTTTTGAATGAAAAAGGTAGTCATTTTAGATACATTAAAAACATTCCAAGTACTATATATACAGTTTCTCATCACCATAATGTTGAAAAACACTTCAACTGAAATATGTCCTTTGTAAAAAAATCAATTAATACATAAAACATAAATGTTACTACAATTAATACATTAATAAATATGTTCTGTGGGGGAATAAAGTAAGTTGCAATCACTTTCAGCTGTCTTTAGTCTCATTTCTCTCTAGAAATGAACACTGTTTGTGATTTGAAGAGATCCTTACAGAACATTTCCATACATTGACTGCATATTAAATGTATAGCTATTTCATATCTTCACTTAAATACTCACACTATATGTTTTGTTTCACAACTTGCTTTTCTTCAATTATCAATCTATCTTTCACTGCCAGCAAATCTACATATTCATATTCTTTTTGATTACTACATACTATGGATATATGTTAGGTTCTTAGTTATTCTGTTGATAGAGATTTAGGTCATTTATTTACTTGTTGGTATTTATATCCAACACCTTTTGGGATCTTACTCTTTATCCATAAGTGGTTTAAATAAATAAACTAATTTACTTTTCACAATGTCTTAGTTAGTTCAGGATATAACAAAAATACCATAGATTCAGTGGCTGACACAACAAACATGTATTTCTCCCAGTTCTGGAGCTGGGAAGTCCAAAATCAAAGTGCCAGCAGATCTAGTGTCTGGTGGAGGCACTTTTTCTGTTTGCAGATGGCAGCCTTTGTGCTATATTTTCACACGGCAGAAGGAGAGAACTCTAAGTCTCTTCCTGTAAGAACACTCATCCCATCATGGGGGCTCTATTCTTATGAGCTCATCTAGACTTAATTACTTCCCAAACATCCCACCTTCTAATATTTCATCAGGGTAGATAGAGTTTTGCGAAGGTTTGAATGTATTCCCTAAAATTTATGTGTTGAAACTTAATGGCCAATATAGTATTAAGAGGTTGGGCCTTTAGTAGGTAATTAAGTCACAAGAGGGTGGAGACCTTTAAAATGGGATTAGAGTCCTTAAAAAGGGGCTTGAGAGAGTGGGTTCCCTTGCTTTCTCTCTTCTGCCCTGTGAAGACACAGCATTCCTCTCCTTCAGAGGATGCAGCAACAGGGTGCCATCTTGGAAGCAGAGAGCAGCCCTCACAAGAACAGGTTTCAGCAAATGAGTTTTGAGGGACACAGACATGCAGTCCATAACCCACAAGAATTCTATAAATAAATTCTATTATTATCCCTATGTTACAGGTCAAGAGCAACGTTTTTTCAAGTTCACACTGCTAAAAAGATGTAATTTCAGTAATTAACCCCAGGAAACCTGATTCCAGAGCTATGATTTTCACTAGCAAACTATTTCAAATGTTGACCTTCAACTCTCAAAAGACCACCAGGAAAATCTATAACCAAATACCGTATGCCCTTATCCATGGGAATATGTTCCAAGATTCCTAGTGGATGCCTGAAACCCTAGATAGTACTGAGCCATATATACACTCTGTTTTTCTTATGTGTACATTATAATGATAAAGTTTAATTTCTAAATTAGGCACAGTAAGAGATTAACAAAAATAACTAATAAGAGATTAAAGCAATAACTAATAGTAAAATAGAACAATTATAGCAATGTACTATAATAAAAGTTATATGAATGTGACCTCTCTCTCAGAATATCTTACTGTGCTGTACTCACAATTCTTGTGATGATTTGACATGATACAATGCCATGTAGTGACACGAAGCGATGATGTAGACATTGTAACATAGTGTTAGGCTACTATTTACCTTCGGACAATACATTAATAGGATCCCATGTTTTGGATGATCCAGCAACATGAAGATATTGCCCGTGGGTAAGTAAAATTAAGGAAAGATAAACCTCAGATAAGGGGGGGCTATTGTAATTGTAAATTCATTAGATTGACTATAGTAAGAAAAGCTATCAAATTGACTATCTTAGAGACTGTCTAAGAAAAGGAGGATCGGGATTTTAGGGCCTGGGCGAGTGATTTTTTTTTTAGAAGGCTTTATATGGTGAGGAACTGAGTGGAACTGGGCAGAATTCATAATCTAATACGTATAGATTGTTGGACTTAGAGAGATGAGTGTCAAGAATAAATTTTTGATGAGAAATCTGCTATTCTTGATAGCTAAGCTATTGTATTAGATTCTTAGTCTTATCTTCCTGAAGCAAGTAGCTAAGTCGTTTTGTCTGTTCTCAATGTCGTTTAATGAAGAGACAGGAAGATACGCTTAAATTCTACCAATACAGCTATAATAAATAGAGTTGTATATGAGTCTACCTGTGTGTACATGAGGATTTTTCAAAGATAGATTCCTAGAAGTGGAAATTCTGATGCTCTAGGTTTGCAACTCTTTTTAAGTTAACAGATACTGCCAAATTGTGCTCCAAAATATTGTAATAATTAACATTTCCAATAAAGGTACATGATACTTAATTTCTAATACCCTTACTAATACTATCTAATCAAGCTATCAATTTTCCATTCTGGTAGGAGAAAAATGTTGCTTTGAAATTTTGACTATAATTTCCCTGATGTTTTTCGCATTGCCCTAACAAAGTTGAACTTTTTTTTATGGTGCTTATTTATATTTTGTCTTCTGCAATATCCCCCTTGATATTCTTTGTCATTTTTTAATTGATTGTCGAAATATTTTATATAACATAGATTTCTTGCTCATGTGTCTGAGTAGTGGCCGGGTAAACTCTGCTAAAGGCTGCAATGCAGTTGGAGTCTATTCTACCTATACCAATTTTGGACGTTGGTTGAATGGCTGCTTGAAACATCTACTTCTCATGTAGGAAATAACCACTCTGGGAGAGGTGAGTGGAAACGTGGAATTTATCTTAAGGACTGACATATTTTACTTCCATCCACATTCTACTAGTCAAATCAGATCAACTGACCCAGCCCAAAATCAACAGGATAATGAATTTATTCTTTTCATGGATGTCAGAGAGAGAGGAAAGTGAATGTTTGTGAACAAATGTCTAATCTACACAGTATAGTTAAAGCTCACGCTAGTTTAAGACCTCTGGGAGATAATCATGATGCAGAATTTGGTGACTTTTATTGCTATGTATGTTTTTTGTTCCTACTCAACAAATAAAGTGAATGTATTTATTAACTACATCCTATATACTGTAGCATTAAAAAACATATCCAGTTAACAAAAGTAATGACTAGTAAACATATGAACAGAGGCTCAATCCTACTGGTAATTAGGGAAATATAAATTTAAAAAGAGAATGTGACATTTTCCTCCTTTTTTACAAAAATGAATATAATATCAAATATTGGTGAGAAAGAATGAACAGAAATTCTTACATATTGATAGTGCAAGTATATATAGAGAGAGTGATTTGGTTTAGACTTAACAATGTAACAATTACCTATTCCTTTGAGGATTTTAAAACTCAGCCATAACCACTGGGAACCAATGTATATTTAGACACAAAACTTGATTTTCATTTGCATTCTTTTCGTATGGTTATTTTGACAATCAGATTTTCTCTTGATTTGTGAATCAATATAGATAATTTGCATTTTTTTCATAATATCATTCATTTTATTCAGGCATCTTATTGATGTTTATTTTATATTTTCTCTGTTAATCCCTTTTTTTTTTTCCAGTGTACTCTGATGTATTGCCATTTTTCAGATTTCTCATTTCCTGGGCTTGATGTTGGGACGTGAGATAGGCCTATCTACTCAAGTTGTCAACCTGATTTCCTCTGTTCATACCAGAGTGAGGTTGGATAGATAGAGTGTTATATATAGGTTATTTCTGATATTTCGTGCCTTCAAAATTTCAAAAGCATAAAATTTCACAATAAATATGCTTACATTAAATTTCTATTAACTCAGAAGGAAATGCATATAGACATTCAAATGCTTATGGTTAGATGAAAATGTCGTCACTTCCAGTGAAACTTGTTATAGTTCTTGACAATGGCTATATCATAGATAACCTCATTGATTTGGCATCTTTTTTCTCTTCTTCCAGCTAGCACTTAGTAAGAAATAGAAGCTGGTAACACCATCACCTTTTTCTCAGTTTGCTCGAAAGTGCATATTCTGTGTTTCTTTGTTTTTCGGTTGATTCAGTTTCTTCCTGTTCACATAATTTAGGGGATCTGGTCAATTTTCAAAGCAAAATGGAAATAAAATACAATGTTATCTGTCCAATTCAGAAAATATTCACCTTAATTTTAATATTTAGACAAACTAAAGACAGTTTATATCGTAAAGCTGAAGTTTATTTGAAAAATATATTTATGAATAGCAGGTTTTTTGGGGACTTTCTGTAGGTTTTTGTAAATGCTTACATGAATTAATGCAATGTATTAGAGAGATTTTATATGTGGTCTTTTTTTTCTATGAAAATCAAATTAACTGAAGTTTGTAGTCTCATACTTCTTGTTTTTTCTAGGACATATAATTCCAGTTGCATACTATGAGTTTGACTGAAATTAGAAACATGGAGATGTCATACAGGAAAGTCAGAAAGTTGAGCAACCCTAAATTAGACATTACTGAAATACTTGAACAATTTATAACATTAGCTCTTCCAGTGATTTCAGTCTTGGCCACCAGAACTAATAGAAATCTGCCTAATCTAAAACTTTAAGTTAGAATTAGTGGCAAAACAATGATTACAATCTAACTGCAATTCCCAAACCATCCTTACTAATGACCAATAATTCATCCAAATTCACAAGTATTTCCACATTTTTTACTATTAAATTTTACCAAATATCTCTTTGCATAAATATATTATGCAGCTGCTACAATACAATTTTAGCTTATAATCATTTGGTGAGAAGACAAGTAAAAAGTCAGAACTTTAATTTAGTTAAATATCTTACAGAATACTCACTCAGTAGCCTCACAAAGGCTAACAAACTGGTTCATAATAAATCAGTCTGCTGTCTAATACATTTCAAAAAATGAGATGTGATACATATTTTAATGTAACCCCAAATGTTCCTTTGTACAAATAGACAGAAATCTCATCTCCAAATTCACCAGTTAGATATATCAAAATTAAAAGAACATAGTGGGATCTTAACACATTTGAACAAATTTGGAGGTTTCAAGCTGCAATTCTTCTAAAATGTCTTTGTATCAGCAAAATTGCTATTGAAAATGATAATTGCATTTCTCAAATATCAATATAATTCCAAACATTTAAAAAATTCAACACATTTTCCACTCATTATTTGTGCTTCAGACATAATGATGTTCATATTCTAATTAGTCATTATCAGGTACTTTCAAATTATCTCAATTTTAAACCATTAAAAATTAGAAGATCAAAATTTTAAATGATATTTGCAATGAATTAGCTACCAAAATGGTGAGAGAAGTCAATTTAATATAAGAAAAAATGTCTTATTTTCAAAGCTCTTTTTTTTATTAAATGAATTTTACTTTACATTACCTGAAAATACCATTTCCAGTAATTTCAGAAGTAACTTGAAAGATCTAATTATTGAGGGGAAAGATCAACTGATTAACAAGATGATATTTCAAAAGCCTCTATTCCCTCTAATGACACAAAACTATAAAATATTAATACATTTTAACTGCCCACACATCCCAGAACAATTTTTAATTTTCTAAATGAGAGAATACTGGTAAATAATCAGTGAGGTTTTCTAGTACAAACTTCACCAAAGTACATAATCTATTTCTATGCCACAGAGGTGATCATAAGAGACCAAATTTAATTAGAAATGTATACAAATATCAATTAAAAGGTCTTCAGTTCTGACCAAAAAGAATCTCATTTCAACAAATAAATGAGATCAAATAACAACTCTTTTAGATAGGTGAGAAAATAAGATTCCAAGAGTTTTAGCTTACAATCTTGAGGGTAGTATTCCTGGTTTTTTTGGAGGTTCAGTATTGTAGAATGGAAAGTAAAAATATGTTTCAAGGTCACCTAAAAATACTTTTCCCAGGTATTAGCTGAAGTTAATTCCAAAGTTACAGGATTCAATCCCAGAGAAGCTTTGTATTAGAGCAGTGAAAATAGAAAGCTGATTTCAGTGGAAACATCAAAAACTATGTATATTTTTATAAGAAAAAGAAATGTACACAATAATAACATGAGAGGCAATTTAAAATTAGGACAGGTAAAAAGGGGTCCATAGTTTATCATGAAATTTAAACTCGGTTGATAGGTAATAGTGGTCTCTTAGAAACAGCAAACCAGCATTTAGAAACTTGAAAATTAATTCTCATTACACTCAACTGAGCTTGAACCCTGTTCTGCCATCTAAAGGAGTGAGGTTAATGGTAAGACTAAATGAAAGGTTTCTAACAAAAGACAGAATTCTGCTGAAGATAATCACAAAGGACTGTTATTTATGTGATGATATGGTTTGGCTCTGTGTCCTCACCCAAATGTCATGTCAAATTGCAAATCCCCATGTGTTGGGGGTAGGATCTGGTGAGAGATGATTGGATCACTCAGTATCATGTTGTTCTCATGAGAGTGAATGAGTTATCACGAGATTTGACGGTGTAAAAGCGTTTGGCAGTTCCCCCATCGCTCTGTCCTCCGTGCCACCATGTAAGACTGCCTTGCTTTCCCTTTGTCTTCCAACATGATTGTAAGTTTCCTGAGAACTCCCCAGCCATGAGAAACTGTGAGTCAATTAAACCTCTTTTCTTTATAAATTACCCAATGTCAGGTAGTTCTTTATGGCACTGTGAAAATGGATTAATACATGTGAATAATAGAGTTTTTAATAGTTTTGAGATTGTTGTTGGTGTTGTGTTTTGTTGGGAGTGTGTACATATAAATAAAGGTGCATTGGAAGAAGAAACAGTTCTCAGAGAAAATTAAGAGAAAAAACCAGTAGAATCTAGAGAAAAATAGGTATATTACAGAGAAAAATTAACATAATAATTGCAGTTTTATTTTTCAGGGTGCAGAACCAGGTAAAACAATTAGAAAACACAACTAGCATTTTAGATTTCCTGATATATAAGTATGAAATGAATTGATTCTTATGGGATTAGATCTCAAATCTATACATATAAATACAATTTTTAGAAAGCACTATAGTACCCAAAGAAATATAATCAAGTGGGAAGTTGAAGTAGACGAGGATTTTAGACTTTATAGAAATACATAGAACATATTTATATGTGACTCCAAAATACTCTCTTTTGAAGAGAAATTTTCTCTTAAAGAAGAAAAGGGAAACGATAATACAGTGGTAGTGTACAACTGCCTTTTATGAAGAAAGAGGGTATTGGTGACTTTTTTCTAATAGAGTTTATAGAACTAGTTCAGTGGAAAGATATAATAGTGATGGAATGTACAGTAGTAATACAGGGATTTAAGGACTATTTCACTTTTCCAAATTCAGATTTCCATGAAGCCTTTATTTGCCTTGTTGGGCACTAAAATGACAGTGGAACAATAAACCAGGCTTCTGTGAATTTTGTTCATACCAACAAGGAATAATTGGTTTTTAAATTTAAAGTGATAAGAATTGTGGTAGAAATTAGCCATCCTGTTCTGAATGTCTAATATTGAAAAAAAGAGTGAAAGACATGCAAACTAAAAGTTGAGCTATTTCCTCCTTCATGATTCTCTAGAAGTAAGAACACAATTCCATTGAACTATCATTCTTGGTTGATAATCCATCTCTTCAGAGAGAATTTGAACTTCTCAACTCAAAATCAGAACTAGTATTTTATTCATTTTCGTATCTTTCATGCTTAGCACAACATTTCATTTGGGAACTTGATACAGTTGATTCGGTATTCTCAGATTCTGTATGTGCAAATTGACCTACTGACAGAAACTTGTTTGTAAATCCCAAATCAAGAATCACAATGCTTTTATGATCATTTGAAGACAGGCACATGTACAGAGAGGTGAGACTCACCGAGCACATACTTTTCCAACCAAGGGTGATCAAGTAGGCAATCTTTCTTCTTGTTTCAGCTTCCATGCTACAGACATGTGTCCTTTACATGGTCTACATAATGCTGTGTTTTTCACACTTTTTTGTGCTTTTTATTGCCGATGTTGCTGTTTTAAATGGCCCCAAGCATAGTGCTGAAGTGCTATCTAGTCTTCCTAAGTACAAGAATGCTGTGACATATTTTATGGAGAAAATATATATTATTAGATAAGCTTTGTTCAGGCATGAGTTTTAGTGCTATTGGCCTTGAGTTCGAGTTAATGAATCAACAATCTGTATTACATAAGATGTCTTTAAACAAAAACACATGCAAAACAGGGTTATATATTGATTGATTGGTTTGTGAAAATGTTGTGGCCAAGAATTGCAGGGGTCTCGCCCTGTGTTTCCCCAGGAGCTGTGATTCAGTATTGGCTAATGCAGTGTTCGCAGTGACTTTATAGAATATAATTGGCATCAGTAAAGAGAATCCACTACATAGAGCTTTTTCTTTTGAGTAAGTGGTATTTTCACTATGTATCTGTCAGTCATAGGAATGATTAGGTTTATTTTTTAAGGTAAGTGCAATTTTATATCTTTTCAGGATATATAGCGAACCTGCAATTAAATGGATTCAGGTATTTAGGTATTTAAAAGCTGAAGTTCCTGAATTTAATTTATACCTCTACTAGCTGTATTTCAGAGAGCCCTCTTTGATTTTGTACAAGTCTCTAACCTCTTCGGGTTTTACCCTCATCTGTATAAATAATTGGCTCATGAGGCTGTTGAAAAGGGCCAAAGAAGTAGTGCAGAAGAAAATATTTTCTAAACTCTAAAATACCAAACAAAGAATTTTTATCCTTTGATTATATTAGTTTATCTCTTGAAACAAATTAAACTTAAATAAATATTACTGCTTTAAACATTTCTCTCACTTTTTAAGCAACATTTACAGCAACTACAAATTACATAAAGTTCACATTTGGGGCTAGGAACATGAGGAATAGAAAAATTGTAAGACTTGTAGCTTCCAGCTTAGCTTGCAGCTTGAGTGGATAAATTTTCCATTCATACATTGGTTTTAAATAGCAACATAAAGTAATAAATGATAAACACACAAAAAAAGTAATTTCCGTCAGAGCACTTAGAAGGGTGAAATCATTTAATGCTAAAATCAAAGCAAAACTTCCTTCAAAGAAACAGTGTAAAACACAGCTTTCTTGGAGCCATTCTAATTATGACTTATACCTGGATTTTTACTTAGGGATAAATCGCATTAAAACAAAAAGAAAGTGTGAAATAAAGTTTACATTTTGGTTATTTCATTTCCTTGATTTAAAAAAATTATTTAAAATACACAAAAATATTCCTAAGGAAGCTTCTTTTGCAATTATTTGTGCCTAGATATGAAGTACAATGTGTTTGAAGTGTTTTCTATAAAACAGTTTTATAATTTATCTAATGCATTCTTTTCCTACACAAAAGGTAGGTTTTTCTCGACTTCTTCTTATGTGATTTAATTACATTTGCTAGTTGTGACATGATCTCTATGTACACTAATTACTAACAGCTGTAATTATGCAAATCATGCCTATATGCACTAATTTACTTAAGATGATATTCAAACAAAAATTTATCTTTTTCCTGCCTGAAACAGGAGGGAATGAAGTGCTGAGATTTAGTAAAAAACCACAGAGACATTATGAGTTGGACAAGCCAGTTGGCCGGGAGGTGAGACAGGCAGGCATTTTTCACTTATGCTGAGCAGCAACTCTTATCTCTACAGCATTTTCCTATCCCTTAATCACATATGTGAAACCCACAAAAGTTGGGGTTCAAATTAGAAGGAATTACATTACTGCCAGATGTAGCAATTCAGCCCAGATAGTATTTATTTGCCTATTGGATCTTCCACTGTAACACAACTTTTTAAATGTTGCTAAGAATATCAATAAATCAGCAGCCAGTGACCATAAGAGGCCCCTGAAAAATCCATTTCCTCAGAGGAGAGGAAAGGAACGAATGCATTAAATCTTGATTACTTACTTTACCTTTAATATTCCACTTGTCATAATAATCCAATGGGATCATAGTTACATTTTCCCTATTTGAGAAACGTACACAGGTTTTAATAGTGTTCTAAGTTTACACAGTTAATAAGCAGTAAAACTGGTATTAGAACCCTGATTTAAATCAGGACATAGGCATGGGCAAGGACTTCATGTCTAAAACACCAAAAGCAACGGCAACAAAAGTCAAAATTGACAAATGAGATCTAATTAAACTAAAGAGCTTCTGCACAGCAAAAGAAACTACCATCAGAGTGAACAGGCAACCCACAGAATGGGAGAAAATTTTTGCAATCTACTCATCTGACAAAGGGCTAATATCCAGAACCTACAAAGAACTCAAACAAATTTACAAGAAAAAAACAAAGAACCCCATCGAAAAGTGGGCAAAGGATATGAACAGACACTTCTCAAAAGAAGACATTCATACAGTCAACAGACACATGAAAAAATGCTCATCATCACTGGCCATCAGAGAAATGCAAATCAAAACCACAAAGAGATACCATCTCACACCAATTAGAATGGCAATCATTAAAAAATCAGGAAACAACAGGTGCTGGAGAGGATGTGGAGAAATAGGAACACTTTTACACTGTTGGTGGGACTGTAAACTAGTTCAACCATTGTGGAAAACAGTGTGGCAATTCCTCAAGGATCTAGAACTAGAAATATCCTTTGACCCAGCCATCCCATTACTGGGTTTATACCCAAAGGATTATAAATCATGCTGCTCTAAAGACACATGCACACGTATGTTTATTGCAGCACTATTCACAATAGCAAAGACTTGGAATCAACCCAAATGTCCATCAGTGACAGATTGGATTAAGAAAATGTGGCACATATATACCATGGAATACTATGCAGCCATAAAAAAGGATGAGTTTGTGTCCTTTGTAGGGACATGGATGCAGCTGGAAACTATCATTCTCAGCAAACTATCGCAGACCAGAAAACCAAACACCGCATGTTCTCACTCATAGGTGGGAATTGAACAATGAGATCACTTAGACACAGGAAGGGGAACATCACACATCGGGGCCTATTGTAGGGAGGGGGGAGAGGGGGGATGGCATTAGGAGATATACCTAATGTAAATGATGAGTTAATGGGTGCAGCACACCAACATGGCACATGTATACACAGGTAACAAACTTGAACGTTGTGCACATGTACCCTAGAACTTAAAGTATAATAAAATAAATAAATAAATAAATAAATAAATAAATAAATAAATATCTGCTCCCTTTGTATTTTATGGTACATCAATTGCACCTGCTCCCTTGAGCCACAGGGTCATAGGCTCTGCCACCTGAACACAGCATAACTATAAAACAAACAAGTCTGATGGGAAAGTTGCTTTTCTCAGTGATAAGAGCTAATCAGTGTTGGCTCTATTATTTTTTCCTTTGGTTCTAGATCTTGCCTCTCTGGGCCTATAATTGTCCGCTGGGATCTGGGTCTGTGGCCCTTGGTGCTCCTGTTGTATCATTCTATTCAAATTCTTCTTCGTCTTCTGGTTGGTGCTGGACAGAAGTCAGGCCAACCAGTAGTCCCCTTGATAAATTTGCCCTCAACTTTGAGGTTGGAGATGCCCTCAACCTTGAGGTTGGAAACAAAACTTAAATTTATACTGCTTGTATTAGTTAGAGTTTTCTAGAGGGACAGAGCTAATAGGATAGATGTAAAAATAAAGGGGAGTTTGTTAAGGAGTATTGACTCACACAATTAAGGTGAGGTCCCACAATAGGCTATTTGCAATCTGAGGAGCAAGGAAGCAGTTCGAGTCCTCAAACCTCAAAAGTAAGGATACTGACAATACAGCCTTCAGCCTGTGGTCCAAGGTCCAAGAGTCCAAAAGCTGAAGAAGTGGGAGTCCAATGTTCAAGGGAACTACTAGTCGGTTTGATCTTTGCCCAGCAGTGAGTAGAAGCATGAAGACTATAAATAGAATGTCACAATAGGAGCACTAAGGGCCACAGACTCAGATCCCAGTGGACATCCAACACTGGAGAAAGATGTAGGCTGGGAGACTAAACCAGTCCAGTCTTTTCACATTCTTCTGCCTGCTTTTATTCTGGCTGCACTGGCAGCTGATTAGATGGTGCCCACCCAGACTGAGGGTGGGTCTGCCTTTCCCAACCCACTGACTCAAACGTTAATCTCCTTTGGCAACACCCTCACAGACACACCTAGGAAAACACTTTGCATCCTTCAATCCTATCAAGTTGACACTCAATATTAACCATCACCTTACTATTCCCAAATACCAAAATTTACTTTATCTAGAAGCAAAACAGAATTCAACAGATTGGTTTGGTGGTTAACATGAAAAAGACAGAGGAATGTTTTTAAAGGCTTTGAAGTTTATTTAGTGAAGTTCTAGTCTAACTAATATTTCATGGTAGGCTTCCATGCAACGATTTAGGTGTTCCAAGTGCCTCCATTGCTAGTACTTCCATCTTTTACAACCTTCCTCCAGAGTCCTTTTTCTTCTCTACATTCTGATGAGTAAGAGAAAGAGCTAAAATAAATATTGTTGGCCTTTTTGTGGGTCCAGATGTCTCTTCTTTCGGCCAGAGGCAGTATGTAGACTCAAATAAACTACAGGGGGCCCTGAGTTGTGTAGCCAACCTCTGTTCTCAGTAAGAGGTAACAGGATTAGTGAGCATCTACTCAGTCTCTAAACTAGAGTATAGTCATCTTTATACACCTATTAACGTTAACATAACTTCAAAACGTATGAAGCAAAAAATGATTTTAAAAATTTGTGGAATAACTAACCACTCCATAATTATAGTAGGGTACTTTAGACTTGTAGATGCTATGAATAAATTATGCATATAAGATTTTACATTATTGATCTCAAGAGTTCCCCAAGAGTGGTATAAAGTATATTAAGCACATATTTTTAATGAGTTAAAAGGATTTAAATTAAGCAGTAAGTTCATCAGTTTTCTAACTTCACTTTCCATCATACGTAAATGTGTGGATGTGTGTCCATATACACACACACACAGACACACACACACATATATGTACACCATATATAATATATACACTTATACATAAGTGTATATATGTGCATATATACACATAGATTATATTGCATTGTTTCAAAATGCAAAAGAAATATTTCATATATATGTCTTGTATCTACTGATATATTTATTAGAATCTTAAAGTTCTGTGAAAACACCACACAATTTATTTATTAATCACATTTAAGTTGAAGTTACAAATCCAGTCAAGTTGTCTATTGTCATTTATTGATTGATTTTCCTTTTTTGTTGAATGAAGATTGAACAACATGAAATGAACTTGTTACAGGAGGTGAGACTTAGGTTAGTATTTCTAATTAGAAGTATGTGTAGACTTTAGAATAAATAGCTTAGGAAAGTTGTTAAACTTTCTCTGAATTTCATTAGAAATAAACAATCCTAGTTTTTGTTTGTTTGTTTGTTTGTTTTAATTTTGACTTGATCTTACTGCATTTCAGGAGGTTTGAGTTGATAAAATGATTTAGTATTCTGACTCTTCAGGCAAGTATTCTTACCCATGGAGAAGAAAAAGAGATGTTTTTATTCCATATGTCTACCTCTTTATTGCTAGCCCAGAGACCTAAGGCATACGTTGTACATATCAAACACAATTCCCACTGTTTGATTATATGTTCCTTCAAATATGAGCTCTTTGAGGAAAGAGACCAAATTTAATATTTTTGTGGTTCCACTACCTTCCATATACTTGAACATAGTGAATTTTCACACAGTTTCTTTGTGGAATTTCATATAAAAAGTGGCTCAGGCTGGGTGCAATGGCTCACGCCTGTAATCCCAGCACTTTGGGAGGCCGAGGTGGGCAGATCACGAGGTCAGGAGTTCGAGACCAGCCTGGCCAACATGGTGAAATCCCGTCTCTATTAAAAATATAAAAATTAGCTGGCCATGGTGGTGCATGCCTGTAATACCAGCTACTGGGGAGGCTGAGGCAAGAGAATGGCTTGAACGCAGGAGGCGGAGGTTGCAGTGAGCCAATATTGTACCACTGTACTCCAGCCTGGGTGACAAGCAAGACTCTATCAAAAATTAAAATAAAATTTAAAAAAAATTTTAAAAAGGTGGCCCAGCCCAAAATAGGAGATACTTTATAAAAGAAGAAGAAGAAAAAAATACCTCTTCACTGTACCTTTGTTTCTTAACACATCTATCCCTACTAGAATACCTTGCTCTTCATTCTTAAAATAGATTGGTCTCATTTCATCTGACATTAGTTAAATCTCTCTTTCAACAAATGGGCATATCAATGTCAATATAAACTGTGAGAGTGATTCAATTTGTATGTCAGTTGCTAATGTGGAGACCAAGGACTATTAATTCAAAAAAGATGAAATGTTTGTTTGAAAGAATTCTTCCTGTCTTACTTATTCCAAATCTATGCACACTTATTTCCTGATGTGGTATTGGACCTCTGGCAGAGGGATAACATTTTCTTTTCTAACAACTGGCTTTCTCCTATATGTGGTAAAATATTAAAGAATTTAAGTATTTTCATTGATAATTCACTTAGCTGAGCTCTAGAAAAATGTGAATTTCTGGCAGATAGTCTGCTTTCTTGTATCTCCATGCACAGGCTTCCCCATGATTTATGTGCTCTACATTTACTCCTACTTTCCAATCTTCTTGTCACCAATTTTACTTTCTCTGATCAGTCTTTTCTGTCACTCTCTCTGGAGTCTCATTTCTGTATGTCTCATAAAAAATATATTAGTTATCACCCCAAAAGACTCTCAGCTTCTGTTTCTGTGCCTATCTACATGCAGACCTCTCTAACAGGCTTTACCTACTCTGCTTGCTACAATTTATCCAGGGAGAAGATTATTATTCAAAGTAGCTTCTCTGGGCCCCAATGATCCCCTGGCCTTGTGTTAATGGGATTTCTTCCTAAAGATGCAAATAACGGCTGCCTAAATTTCTGTTTTAATTGTCTCAAAATGAGGCAATCTGGCATCCTTGCAGGGCCATAAATAATTCTCTGAAACCACTTAGAGAAATGCTCTATCACGATGGTTTTTCAGGACTGGACGGTGAAAAATGTGCAGTGCCAAGTAGCCACCATAAAACAGATCACATCTGTAGAAGGGGGTTAGCTGAAGGAAATTTCTCCCCAATTCTACCCCTTATTATATGCATAAAACCCATCTTCATCAGTTAATGTTATTCCAGCAGTGATGTTAGCACTCAAACACACTATCCAAAGGATCTTCTCAAGCATGAAGTGGGGGTAACTTATCAAAATGAAGGTGGGGCTGCACCTCTGCTGCAGTTGGGTTAATCTTGCTTACATCTTTTAAAAAAAATTTCTAGCAAATTAGAAAATATTACATTCAATCATTATTTGAGTTCATTTTTCAAAACTATCCAAATCCTGACTCTAAGCCCTTTCATATTTTATGCTTGGAAGTATAAGAGTGTTAAAAAGTTCTTGACTGAAACTACAATTTTACTATCATATATTAAATATGATATAGTTGACTCATTATAAAAACTAAATCAACTTTAAAAACAAGGGTAAGAATGTGAACCAAGCCTCAATATTTATAATCGGTACTCATATTTATTGTTATATACACAGACATACAGTCTCTGAAGCATAGTAAGCACTCAATAGTTATTGAATACACAGGTTAACAAATATGACTGTTAATACCATTACTAATTCCCCTGATAAAAGCATCGTATGTCAGCTGGGCATGGTGGCTCATGCCTGTAATCCCAGCACTTTGGGAGACTGAGGCGGATGGATCATGAGGTCAGGAGATCGAGACCATCCTAGTTAAAATGGGGAAACCCCGTCTCTACTGAAAAAGTACAAAAAAAAAATTAGCAGGATGTGGTGGCACACGCCTGTAGTTCCAGCTACTCGGGACGCTGAGGCAGGAGAATAGTTTTAACCTGGGAGGAGGAGGTTGCGATGAGCTGAGATCATGCTACTGCACCCCAGCCTGGGTGACAGAGTATGACTCTGACTCAAAATAAATAAATAAATAAATAAATAAATAAATAAATAAAAGCATTGTATACCATTTTATAGGCATTCACCTAGACAGAGATTTAACATTCGTCCAGAAATTAAATTTAGCCATATGAAAATGAGTCAAGAAAGTAATACACTGCATGTGAGAATATCACAGTTATTGATGTTCACAAGTGGGTAACTCTGACATCAAAAATACCAAGTAGTATTTTGTTTAAGAGGTGAAAAAGATGCAAAACACAGCTGATGAGCATTTTAGAGTATGGGTAAACAGAGAACAAAATATCCATCATGTAGAATACTCATTTTCACTGACACTTTAAATCATAATATACCGTGATAAATAAGCACATTTTTCATAAAAAAGGCTTTGGGGAATAGGGCACCGTAGAGCAGGAGAAAAGTAGAGAGAATATGTGTCATGAGTCATTACTGTCAAAATATAGATGGTGACTGGATTATTCAGTGAGCCAGGCACAAGGAGAGCTAATCAGGTAAAATACAAATTAGCTGATTAAGCATTCTTAGATGAGGGAGAGAAAAGCGAATCATAAAAATACAGAACTTAGAGAAACTCAGTTATCCTGTTCAGCTTTATGCTTTCAGAGAGCTTTGTTTAAAGCATTTACGGAAGAAAAGTTTATTCCTTAATTTAACAATTCCTAAGGGAAAAAGTAATATTGAAACAATGTACCTTAGCAATCTGCATTTTTTCTTAAAGGTTTTACCCCCAAAAGCACTTCTTAATATCTAATCCAAAATTTCACCAAGTGACAAACTAATAAATTATTCATGCAAATATTAAAATGCTTATCAACCTATTTTCCAACGTTTTAATTCCTTTTTATTGTTCCCTATTCAAAGTTTGCAAAGTTTCCTAGGACGCATTTTTTTTCTGAATTCTCTGCATCAATTAATAAGAATGTCTGAGCCTCTTAGAAACAGTATCTCAGTAAAGTCAGCTGAATATGGAAAAAAATTAATCAAAAAATAATTATTAATTTTCACTTCAAGCCTGGATAAATTCAAAGGAACTGAATTTATGTTCCTGCCTCAAACACCTGAAAAACAGAGTAAAACTTTAAAAACAGCATTTCTCAGATATCAGGCAACAGGTGGAGGAAAGCCTGAGTGAGGAAAAATAAATGAAGTGACCATTCTGTGATTGCCTCAGCTTCTTGCCTAGAGGCAGTTTCTAGGCTGTAATGCAGGAAGAGGAAACCTACAAAGAACCTGGCGGTCAGTAACACGAGGAGACAGAAATCAGAGTTTAGGGAAGTCATGTTGGCTATAATATGTGGCGCAATAAATGGAGAGGAAGTTGTTACACAGAAAGAAGGGTACAGAGACCTACCGAAAGGTCCCCTCAATTCTATGGATAAGTACTAATCAATGCATGTGTTAAAGGAACTACACAAGCTTGCAGAAAGACCTACCAAAAAATGGTAGGCTCAGTAAGTCTCAAAGCTCAGACATGCAAGCAGTTTATATTACCACCAGCTAGAGTCAAAAAATCTCAGTAAACAAGCTATCAGACAGACTGCAGAAAATACCACCTTAGTAGTACAGCCACATTAGCCATAGCTTAAAGACTGCTTGGCACTAACTTAACAAAGCTTAAAAGCAAGCCTCAAAAGTATTAAACAAATTCCAAGTAATTTAGCTACACTCCAGAAAAAGCTCAACACTATTTGAAAGAATGCAATACTACCAAGAACCCCAACATGCAACATCCATACTTTCTGACATCCAAATGATCAGACATGCTAAGGAGCAGAAAAATATAACCCATAACCAGGAAAAATTCAATTTATACAGACAGACCCCAAAAGTACATAAATAATGTTTAAGTTATAAGTTTTAACCAAAAATTTATTGTTAAGCAGAGATTTTAAAAATGTTTTCTATGTGTTCAGAAAAGTGGAGGAAAGCACAAAACAAAAAAAAAAGAATGATACAAAAAAAGCCAAAAAAATTCTAGGGAAAATTTAATGCTGGAAGTGAAAAACTATAGATGAAATTAACAGCAACTAGATATTAAAGAATAAATCAGTAGAATTAAAGACCTACTATTAGTAACTCTCCAAAATAAAGTACAGAAAGAAAAATTAGAAACAAAACAAAAACAAAAAACTAGGGGATCAGTGATCTGTGGAAAAATATCAGTGTACTATAATATTCATAATTTTCCCCATAAAAGGAGAGAAAAGGAAGCAGAGAAAAAGTATGTATCAGGATATAAATAAATGTCTGGATTTAATTAGTCCATTTTCACACTGCTGATAAAGACCTACTCAAGACTGGGTACTTTATAAAGATAAAAAAGGTTTAATGGACTCACAGTTCCACATGACTCGGGAGGTCTCATAATCATGGCAGAAGGTGAAAGTAATGTCTTACATGGTGGCAGACGAGAGAATGAGAACCAAGTAAAAGGGGTTCCCCTTATGAAACCATCAGATCTCATGAGACTTGTTCACTACCATGAGAATAGTCTGGGGAAACTGTCTCCTCGATTTAATTATCTGCCACTAGGTCCCTCCCACAACACATGGAAATTATGGGAGCTACTATTCAAAATGAAATTTGGGTGGAGACACAGTCAAACTATATCATGGATTTTTTTCAAAATTGTAGGAATACTATAAACCCAGAGATTCTTAGAAATCTAAGAACCCAAAGCTGAACAAACATAAAACTACACCACGGCACATTAAAATGAAACTGCTAAAAACTAGTGAAAAGAGAAAATCTAAAAGTAACCCAACAACAACAAAAAAAACATAAGTACAAAGGAAAAAAGATTAAAGTAATAGCAGTCTTCTTGTCAAAATATATGCAAGTCAGAAGAAGCTAAAGTTAAATATTTAAAGTACTGAAAGAAATAACTGCCAACCTAGGATTTTAAATCCAGCAAAAAACATATTTTCAAAAATGAAAGCAAAATAAAAACTCTGCAGGCAAATAAAAGGTAAGAGAATTTATCACTGGCAGACCTCCACTACAAGATACGTTTGAGAGGTTACTCTGGCAGAAGAAAAATTCAGAATACCAGAAATGTTAAATATGTGTTTAACTACAAAAGACATTTCTTATTTTTAAAATTTTCTTTAAAATACAACTGCTATTTATAGCAAAAATAATAAGATATTTTAGTGTTTACATATATACCTGAGAAAAGCAATGCAGAAGGTGGGAGGAAGTAGTATACTGTTATAAGGTGCTTAGAGTATATGTGAAAATATAGAATTTATTTCACTGTAGGCTGGGATCAACTAGCACATCTGGTATAAACTTGAGATTAATTCACTGAAAAGAGAAAACAAACATGTATAGCTAATAAGCCAATAGTGGAGATAAAACAGAAACCTAAATACTCAATTAATTGGGAAGAAAATAGAGGTAGACTGACTTCAAACTATAACACAAGGTTACAGTAACCAAAACAGCATGCTACTGATACCAAAACAGATACCAGTGGAACAGAACAAAGACCTCAGGAATAACACTACACATCTACAACCATCTGATCTTCAACAAACCTGACCAAGCAATAGGGAAATGATTCCCTATTTAATAAATGGTGCTGGGAAAACTAGCTGGCCATATGCAGAATACAGAAGCTGGACCCCTCCCTTACACCTTATACAAAAATTAACTCAAGATGAATTAAAGACTTAAATGTAAAACCCAAAACCATAAAAAACCTAGGAGAAAACCTAGGTAATACCATTCAGGACATAGGCATGGGAAAAGACTTCATTACTAAAACACCAAAAGCAATTGCAACAAAAGCCAAAATTGACAAACAGGATCTACTCAAACTAAAGAGCTTCTGCACACCAAAAGAAACTATCATCAGAGTGAACAGGCACACTACAGAATGGGAGACAAGTTTTACAATCTACCCATCTGACAAAGGTCTAATATCCAGGATCTACAAGGAACTTAAACAAATTTACAAGAAAAAGACAAACTACCCCATCAAATAGTGGGCGAAGGACATGAACAGACCCTTCTGAAAAGAAGACATTTCTGTGGACAACAAATATACAAAAAAAAGCTCATCATCACTGGTCATTAGAGAAATGCAAATCAAAACCACATTGAGATACCACCTCACGCTAGTTAGAATGGCAATCATTAAAAAGTCAGGAAACTGCCAGGCGCAGTGGCTCACGCCTGTAATCCCAGAACTTTTGGAGGCTGAGGCATGCAGATCACGAGGTCAGGAGATCGAGACCATCCTGGCTAACATGGTGAAACCCCATCTCTACTAAAAATACAAAAAAAAAAAAAAAAAAAAAAAAAAAAAAAAAAAAGCTGTGCGTGTTGGAGGGTGCCTGTAGTCCCAGCTACTCTGGAGGCTGAGGCAGGAGATTCACTTGAGTCCGGGAGGTGGAGCTTGCAGTGAGTCGAGACTGCGCCACTGCACTCCAGCCTGGGCAATAGAGAGAGACTTCGTCTACGAAAAAATAAAAAAATTAAAATAATAATAATAATAATAAAAACAAGAAACAACAGATGCTGACGAGGCTGTGGAGAAATACGAATGCTTTTACACTGTTGGTGGGAGTGTAAATTAGTTCAACCACTGTGGAAGACCGTATGGTAATTCTTCAAGGATCTAGAACCAGAAATTCCATTTGAGCCAGCAATCCCATTACTTGGCATATATTGAAAGGATTATAAGTCATTCTACTGTAAAGACACATGCACATGTATGTTTGCTGCAGCACTGTTTACAATAGCAAAGACATGGAACCAACCCAAATGTCCATCAATGATAGACTGGATAAAGAAAATGTGGTACATATACACCATGGAATACTATGCAGCCATAGAAAAGAATGAGTCCATGTCCTTTGCAGGGACATGGATGAAGCTGGAAGCTATCATTCTCAGCAAACTAGCACAGGAACAGAAAACCAAACACCACATGTTCTCACTCATAAGTGAGAGTCGAACAATGAGAACACATGGACACAGGGAGGGAAACATCACACATCAGGGCCTGTTGGGAGGTGGGGAGTAAGGGGAGGGATAGCATTAGGACAAACATCTAATGCATGTGGGGCTTAAAACCTAGATGACGGGTTGATAGGTGCAGCAAACCACCATGGCACAGGCATACCTATGTAACAAACCTGCACGTTATGCACATGTATCCCAGAACTTAAAGTAAAACAACAACAACAACAAAATAAAACACCAAAGAAAATAGTCGTGGACATTAAGAGATAGGACAAAGATAAAACAAACTTACAAGATGATAGACTTAACACAAATTATGCTCATCATTCCGTTCAATGTTTGTACTAGCACTATTCATTAGAGCCGTAAAGCAAGCCACATGTATTTTAAATTTTCTAGCAGCTACATTCAAAAAGAAAAAAAAGAAACAGGTGAAAATAATTTTAATAATATATTTTCTGTAACTAGATGTATATAAAATATTATAGTTTCAACATAATTGATTAAAAAATTATAGAGTGTTTTACATTCTTTTTTTGTACTAAAGCTTTAAAACCCACAGTGTATCCTATGCCCAAGGCACATCGTCATGCCAAGTGACCACTAGCCACATGTGGCTATTGGCTACATTATGAAACAGTACAATTGTATACCAGCACTGTTTTGATTTCTATAATTGTGGATTAGTGCAGCTTGTTCTTGACCTTCACGTATATGAAGCATACATTATTTATTCTTTTGAGTTTGCCTTGTTTTATTTGACATGATCTTTGGGAGACTCATCTGTGTTGTGTATATCAATAATGTATTCTATTTTTATCACTGAGTGATATTCCACTGTATAAATACAATTTAGGTAACCATTTTTCTATAGATGGACATTTGGGATAATTTCAGTTTGGGGCTATTAGGAACAAATTCTCTGTGAACGTTTTTGTACACATATTTTTGTAACCATAAAGATGTTTATCTTGATACCGAGTGATGAAATTGCTGTGTCATAGAGTAGGTACATGTTTACATGTTTCTTAGGACATGCCAAACCATTTTACAAAATGGTAGTATGTATTAAGTCATTTAATACTCTCTCTGGCAATGTGCAAGAATGACATTTGCTTCACATCCTTGCCAATGCTTACTATTGTGAGTTATTTAACATTTTAGTCATTCTAATAGGTATGTAGAGGTATTTCTTTGTGGTTTTAATCTGCATTTATTTGATAAATGATGATATTCAGCACCTTTTCAAATATTTATTAACCATTTTGGTATCTTTTGTTGGTAAAGTCCCTGTTGAATTATTTTGCTCATTTTAGTTTTGGGAAATCTATTTTGTTATTGATTTGTAGAAGTTCTTTATTCTGTCTCTGATCATTGAAGTTTCTCTGTCCTATTATCTTCACAGGAGAGCATCTCAGTTTTGTTCTTTACATTGCTTGTCTGGTTACTTAGTATCTTAATTTCTACCTTCATATAGCTAATGCAGTTATTAATTATTCTCCTTTTTTATTTTAATACTCTTTGTTCATCCAGCTCACTTTCTCTCAGTCATACTTAACTCTGCATTCAATTATTTCATCATCTCACCTTTTAGCTATTTGGCAAAATAGATAATTCGGTATCTATTGAAAACAAAAACAGGCAAGTCTTAACTTTTGTCTGTTTTTAAATAACAATATAATTCAAACGTTTGTTTTTTTTATCTTGAGCCAATTTAACTTATTTTAGCAAAATCCTTTTTGGTGCTATATAGTTTCTCATTTTAGGTTGATTGATGCTTCTCAGAGCTTGGGTGGCTAATTTTTACTGGTTCTTTTCGGTCTGCTACATTTGAGACTTAAAGCCGAAGGACACACAAAGAGAAGCAACTACAAATCAAATTTATCTGGTCTGATGATGATCCAGCCAGAATGAGGAAAGACCTTCTGTTTCCAAAGACTGGCGATATGACCATCAAAAGGAGAAATTTTTCTTCTGGGTTTTCCTCAGCTAGATACTGCGTTTGGAAAGCTGCAACACGTAATATACTACTCTCCTGACTTGTATCTGTGTTTGCACTTCTTATTGACTTCATTCCCTAATCTACAATACCCTCCTATTATTCCGTCCCTAATATTTTTGCATTATTGAGACATAAGGAAACCAATTTCATACAAAGCATGTGAGGCTATTCATCTGACTGCCTCAGAAACCAAATCACAGTCAATAGGTGAAGTGACTTCTGCCTGCTTACTATATAAAATGACTTCTGTAACACTTACTGTGCCATCTTATATTTAACCTTTTGAAAAATGACTGCCAGTTAAACTCAGAGCTCATATATAGAACGTTATAACTATCAGAGCCCATTTTGCTAAGCTTTGTATGAAGCATTTCAGAAGCAGCACTTCTTTTCATTCTCAAGATAACATTTCCAATAAACACTATTATTGCCTCCATTTTACAGACAAGAAAACTGCTGATTAAAGATGTTGAGTGCATTGTTCAAAGTCACACAGCAAGGTGAAAATAAATGAAAGTAAAAGTCTCAATAGGATTCTTAGTGGTATGAATACTACATTGGTCAAATCTCTTCCATTCGTCTTCATCTTTTTCTTGTGGCTCCAACTCAATATTCATATTGCTCAAGAAGGATTGCCCAAATCAATGCTTTCTCATGGTGTTTCTTTTTCATCCTATGCTGTCCCCAACACAGATTCTGATGATGACAATAAGTTATCATGGACAGAGATGAGCACATAGATGGTAAAACACACAGAACTCATATTGCCCCTGTTCTTCTACAACTCTAATTTTATTTATTTATTTATTTATTTATTTATTTATTTTTTATTATTATTATACTTTAAGTTCTAGGGTACATGTGCATAACGTGCAGGTTTGTTACATATGTATACTTGTGCCATGTTGGTGTGCTGCACCCATCAACTCGTCAGCACCCATCAACTCGTCATTTACATCAGGTATAACTCCCAATGCAATCCCTCCCCCCTCCCCCCTCCCCATGATAGGCCGCGGTGTGTGATGTTCCCCTTCCCGAGTCCAAGTGATCTCATTGTTCAGTTCCCACCTATGAATGAGAACATGCGGTGTTTGGTTTTCTGTTCTTGTGATAGTTTGCTAAGAATGATGGTTTCCAGCTGCATCCATGTCCCTACAAAGGACACAAACTCATCCTTTTTGATGGCTGCATAGTATTCCATGGTGTATATGTGCCACATTTTCTTAATCCAGTCTGTCACTGATGGACATTTGGGTTGATTCCAAGTCTTTGCTATTGTGAATAGTGCCGCAATAAACATACGTGTGCATGTGTCTCTAGAGCAGCATGATTTATAACCCTTTGGGTATATACCCAGTAATGGGATGGCTGGGTCATATAGTACATCTAGTTCTAGATCCTTGAGGAATCACCATACTGTTTTCCATAATGGTTGAACTAGTTTACAATCCCACCAACAGTGTAAAAGTGTTCCTATTTCTCCACATCCTCTCCAGCACCTGTTGTTTCCTGACTTTTTAATGATCGCCATTCTAACTGGTGTGAGATGGTATCTCATTGTGGTTTTGATTTGCATTTCTCTGATGGCCAGTGATGATGAGCATTTTTTCATGTGTCTGTTGGCTGTATGAATGTCTTCTTTTGAGAAATGTCTGTTCATATCCTTTGCCCACTTTTTGATGGGTTTGTTTGTTTGTTTGTTTTTTGTAAATTTGTTTGAGTTCTTTGTAGGTTCTGGATATTAGCCCTTTGTCAGATGAGTAGATTGCAAAAATTTTCTCCCATTCTGTAGGTTGCCTGTTCACTCTGATGGTAGTTTCTTTTGCTGTGCAGAAGCTCTTTAGTTTAATTAGATCCCATTTGTCAATTTTGGCTTTTGCTGCCGTTGCTTTTGGTGTTTTAGACATGAAGTCTTTGCCTATGCCTATGTACTGAATGGTACTACCTAGGTTTTCTTCTAGGGTTTTTATGGTATTAGGTCTAACATTTAAGTCTCTAATCCATCTTGAATTAATTTTCGTATAAGGAGTAAGGAAAGGATCCAGTTTCAGCTTTCTACTTATGGCTAGCCAATTTTCCCAGCACCATTTATTAAATAGGGAATCCTTTCCCCATTTCTTGTTTCTCTCAGGTTTGTCAAAATCAGATGGCTGTAGATGTGTGGTATTATTTCTTAGGACTCTGTTCTGTTCCATTGGTCTATATCTCTGTTTTGGTACCAGTACCATGCTGTTTTGGTTACTGTAGCCTTGTAGTATAGTTTGAAGTCAGGTAGCGTGATGCCTCCAGCTTTGTTCTTTTGACTTAGGATTGTCTTGGAGATGCGGGCTCTTTTTTGGTTCCATATGAACTTTAAAGCAGTTCTTTCCAATTCTGTGAAGAAACTCATTGGTAGCTTGATGGGGATGGCATCGAATCTATAAATAACCTTGGGCAGTATGGCCATTTTCACGATTCTTCCTATCCATGAGCATGGTATGTTCTTCCATTTGTTTGTGTCCTCTTTTATTTCACTGAACAGTGGTTTGTAGTTCTCCTTGAAGAGGTCCTTTACATCCCTTGTAAGTTGGATTCCTAGGTATTTTATTCTCTTTGAAGCGATTGTGAATGGAAGTTCATTCATGATTTGGCTCTCTGCTTGTCTGTTACTGGTGTATACAAATGCTTGTGATTTTTGCAGATTAATTTTGTATCCTGAGACTTTGCTGAAGTTTCTTATCAGCTTAAGGAGATTTTGGGCTGAGACAGTGGGGTTTTCTAAATATACAATCATGTCATCTGCAAACAGGGACAATTTGACTTCTTCTTTTCCTAACTGAATACCCTTGATTTCTTTCTCTTGCCTGATTGCCCTAGCCAGAACTTCCAACACTATGTTGAATAGGAGTGGTGAGAGAGGGCATCCCTGTCTTGTGCCAGTTTTCAAAGGGAATTTTTCCAGTTTTTGCCCATTCAGTATGATATTGGCTGTGGGTTTGTCATAAATAGCTCTTATTATTTTGAAGTACGTTCCATCAATACCGAATTTATTGAGCGTTTTTAGCATGAAGGGCTGTTGAATTTTGTCAAAAGCCTTTTCTGCATCTATTGAGATAATCATGTGGTTCTTGTCTTTGGTTCTGTTTATATGCTGGATTATGTTTATTGATTTGCGAATGTTGAACCAGCCTTGCATGCCAGGGATGAAGCCCACTTGATCATGGTGGATAAGCTTTTTGATGTGCTGCTGAATCCAGTTTGCCAGTATTTTATTGAGGATTTTTGCATCGATGTTCATCAGGGATATTGGTCTAAAATTCTCTTTTTTGTTGTGTCTCTGCCAGGCTTTGGTATCAGGATGATGTTGGCCTCATAAAATGAGTTAGGGAGGATTCCCTCTTTTTCTATTGATTGGAATAGTTTCAGAAGGAATGGTACCAGCTCCTCCTAGTACCTCTGGTGGAATTCAGCTGTGAATCCATCTGGTCCTGGACTTTTTTTGGTTGGTAGGCTATTAATTATTGCCTCAATTTCAGAGCCTGCTATTGGTCTATTCAGGGATTCAACTTCTTCCTGGTTTAGTCTTGGAAGAGTGTAAGTGTCCAGGAAATTTTCCATTTCTTCTAGATTTTCTAGTTTATTTGCGTAGAGGTGTTTATAGTATTCTCTGATGGTAGTTTGTATTTCTATGGGGTCGGTGGTGATATCCCCTTTATCATTTTTTATTGCATCTATTTGATTCTTCTCTCTTTTCTTCTTTATTAGTCTTGCTAGCGGTCTGTCAATTTTGTTGATGTTTTCAAAAAACCAACTCCTGGATTCATTGATTTTTTGGAGGGTTTTTTGTGTCTCTATCTCCTTCAGTTCTGCTCTGATCTTAGTTATTTCTTGCCTTCTGCTAGCTTTTGAATATGTTTGCTCTTGCTTCTCTAGTTCTTTTAATTGTGATGTTAGAGTGTCAATTTTAGATCTTTCCTGCTTTCTCTTGTGGGCATTTAGTGCTATAAATTTCCCTCTACACACTGCTTTAAATGTGTCCCAGAGATTCTGGTGTGTTGTATCTTTGTTCTCATTGGTTTCAAAGAACATCTTTATTTCTGCCTTCATTTCGTGATGTACCCAGTAGTCATTCAGGAGCAGGTTGTTCAGTTTCCATGTAGTTGAGCGGTTTTGATTGAGTTTCTTAGTCCTGAGTTCTAGTTTGATTGCACTGTGGTCTGAGAGACAGTTTAATTTCTGTTCTTGTACATTTGCCGAGGAGTGCTTTACTTCCAATTATGTGGTCAATTTTGGAATAAGTGCGATGTGGTGCTGAGAAGAATGTATATTCTGTTGATTTGGGGTGGAGAGTTCTATAGATGTCTATTAGGTCTGCTTGGTGCAGAGATGAGTTCAATTCCTGGATATCCTTGTTAACTTTCTGTCTCATTGATCTGTCTAATGTTGACAGTCGAGTGTTGAAGTCTCCCATTATTATTGTATGGGAGTCTAAGTCTCTTTGTAAGTCTCTAAGGACTCGCTTTATGAATCTGGGTGCTCCTGTATTGGGTGCATATATATTTAGGATACTTAGCTCTTCCTGTTGAATTGATCCTTTTACCATTATGTAATGGCCTTCTTTGTCTCTTTTGATCTTTGATGGTTTAAAGTCTGTTTTATCAGAGACTAGTATTGCAACCCCTGCTTTCTTTTGTTCTCCATTTGCTTGGTAAATCTTCCTCCATCCCTTTATTTTGAGCTTATGTATGTCTCTGCGTGTGAGATGGGTCTCCTGAATACAGCAGACTGATGGGTCTTGATTCTTTATCCAGTTTGCCAGTCTGTGTCTTTTAATTGGAGCATTTAGTCCATTTACATTTAAGGTTAATATTGTTATGTGTGAACTTGATCCTGCCATTATGATATTAACTGGTTATTTTGCTCGTTAGTTGATGCAGTTTCTTCCTAGCCTAAATGGTCTTTACATTTTGGCATGTTTTTGCAATGGCTGGTACCGGTTGTTCCTTTCCATGTTTAGTGCTTCCTTCAGGGTCTCTTGTAAGGCAGGCCTAGTGGTGACAAAATCTCTAAGCATTTGCTTATGTGTAAAGGATTTTATTTCTCCTTCACTTATGAAACTTAGTTTGGCTGGATATGAAATTCTGGATTTAAAATTCTTTTCTTTAAGAATGTTGAATATTGGCCCCCACTCTCTTCTGGCTTGTAGAGTTTCTGCCGAGAGATCTGCTGTTAGTCTGATGGGCTTCCCTTTGTGGGTAACCCGACCTTTCTCTCTGGCTGCCCTTAAGATTTTTTCCTTCATTTCAACTTTGGTGAATCTGGCCATTATGTGTCTTGGAGTTGCTCTTCTCGAGGAGTATCTTTGTGGCGTTCTCTGTATTTCCTGGATTTGAATGTTGGCCTGCCCTACTAGGTTGGGGAAGTTCTCCTGGATGATATCCTGAAGAGTGTTTTCCAACTTGGTTCCATTTTCCCCCTCACTTTCAGGCATCCCAATCAGACATAGATTTGGTCTTTTTACATAATCCCATACTTCTTGCAGGCTTTGTTCATTTCTTTTTCTTCTTTTCTCTTTTGGTTTCTCTTCTGGCTTCATTTCGTTCATTTGATCCTCAATCGCTGATACTCTTTCTTCCAGTTGATCGAGTCGGTTACTGAAGCTTGTGCATTTGTCACGTATTTCTTGTGTCATGGTTTTCATCTCTTTCATTTCGTTTATGACCCTCTCTGCATTAATTACTCTAGCCATCAATTCTTCCATTTTTTTTTCAAGATTTTTAGTTTCTTTGCGCTGGGTACGTAATTCCTCCTTTAGCTCTGAGAAGTTTGATGGACTGAAGCCTTCTTCTCTCATCTTGTCAAAGTCATTCTCCGTCAAACTTTGATCTGTTGCTGGCGATGAGCTGCGCTCCTTTGCCGGGGGAGATGCGCTCTTATTTTTTGAATTTCCAGCTTTTCTGCCCTGCTTTTTCCCCATCTTTGTGGTTTTATCTACCTCTGATCTTTGATGATGATGGTGACGTACTGATGGGGTTTTGGTGTAGGTGTCCTTCCTGTTTGATAGTTTTCCTTCTAACAGTCAGGGCCCTTAGCTGTAGGTCTGTTGGAGATTGCTTGATGTTCACTCCAGACCCTGTTTGCCTGGGTGTCAGCAGCAGAGGCTGCAGAAGATAGAATATTGCTGAACAGCGAGTGTACCTGTCTGATTCTTGCTTTGGAGGCTTCGTCTCAGGGGTGTCCTCCACCCTGTGAGGTGTGGGGTGTCAGACTGCCCCTAGTGGGAGATGTCTCCCAGTTAGGCTACTCAGGGGTCAGGGACCCACTTGAGCAGGCAGTCTGTCCCTTCTCAGATCTCAACCTCTGTGTTGGGAGATCCACTGCTCTCTTCAAAGCTGTAAGACAGAGTTGTTTGCGTCTGCAGAGTTTTCTGCTGCTTTCGTTGTTGTTTACTGTGCCCTGTCCCCAGAGGTGGAGTCTACAGAGACAGGCAGGTTTCCTTGAGCTGCTGTGAGCTCCACCCAGTTCAAGCTTCCTAGTGGCTTTGTTTACCTACTTAAGTCTCAGGAATGGCGGGCACCCCTCCCCCAGCCTGGCTGCTGCCTTGCCACGAGATCGCAGACTGCTGTGCTAGCAATGAGGGAGGCTTCGTGGGCATGGGACCCTCCCAGCCAGGTGTGGGATATAATCTCCTGGTGTGCTTGTTTGCTTAAAATGCAGTATTGGGGTGGGAGTTACCCAATTTTCCAGGTGTTGTGTGTCTCAGTTCCCCTGGCTAGGAAAAGGGATTCACTTTCCCCTTGGGCTTCCCAGGTGAGGCGATGCCTCGCCTGCTTCAGCTCTGGCTGGTCAGGCTGCAGCAGCTGACCAGCACCGATTGTCCGGCACTCCCTAGTGAGATGGCCCCAGTACCTCAGTTGAAAATGCAGAAATCACTGGTCTTCTGTGTCGCTCGCGCTGGGAGTTGGAGACTGGAGCTGTTCCTATTCGGCCATCTTGCTCCACCCCCACAACTCTAATTTTCGTTTTTAAAAATTAGTAAAGCTATTTACTAATTCTTTAACTAGCGATATTCTTTAAAATACCAAATGATAATATAAATTTGCATACAGTTAACATAAATACTCAAAAACAAGGACTAATAAAACATATGCTCTGTGAAATGAGTTTTCTTCTGCTTTTCAAAATTATTCAGTGTCTTAATTGAAGTATATAAAATGAACTTCTTTGTTAGAGATATTGTATAGGCAAAGTAAGGAAAGCATAAACCTTTCAATCTTAGAACAATTTTTACAAGTGAAATGTAATTACCTTTATTAAACTAGACAGATTAGCAAAAAAAAAGTTTAAAAGAACTGTCGTAAACTCTCAGTACTGTGCATTTCTTATGTTACCACATTTATTTTATTTTATTTTTTGTAAAGACATGACAGGAAGGGAAAAAACAAAATAATTCCACATATATTATTTATTTATTTATTTATTTATTTATTTATTTATTTTTTGAGATGAAGTCTCACTTTTATCCCCCTGGCTGGAGTGGGATGTCACAACCTCGGCTCACTGCGAACTCCACCTCCCGAGTTCAAGCGATTCTTCTGCCTCAGCCTCCTGAGTACCTGGAATTACAGGCACCTGCCACCATGCCTGGATAATTTTTATATTTTTAGTAGAGACAGGGTTTCACCATGTTGGCCAGGCTGGTCTTGAACCCCTGACCTCAGGTGATCCGCCCACCTCGGCTTCCCAAAGTGCTGAGATTACAGGTGTAAGCCACCGAATTCCAGATGTATTCTAATAAAAGTTTGTGTAGAGAGAGAAACTCAATTAATTCAACTATTTAACAGAAGCCACTCTATTTTAATGAACACTATAATGTTCTGTAATGCTAGAAGATTTACATCTTCAAATATCTTTCATTTCAAGTAGTTGCTCATTTATAGCTAAGATGTGACTTTTTTGGCAGTTCCTAAAAATTTTCCACAAAAATTTAGCATTATGTCATGTGATATAACTTGTCAAATGTAAACATTTCAGAGGTCATCAATTGCCTAGAAATATCACAGACCAAGAGTTGGAAAACTTTTTCTAAAGGGCAAGGTAGATAAGGCTTTACGGACTATTTTTCTGTTACAACTTTGGAAAATCTTTGCTTTACCTGACAGTGAGAGGCCATAAAAATGACTATGCAAGCCATGCAAAGCAATCTCAATCTTTAATGAATAAATTGTTATTGCTTCTTAGCCTTTAAAATTTTTGCCAAAACTTTGAAGAGTCCCAGTCAATGGTAAGTGTATAGGAACACAGAAAAGTAGTAAAACTAATATTTATTTAATACACTGTGACTTCAAACACTAGAAATACTAATAATTAAAATCTTTTAATTCCTTCTAAAACATATATTACTCTGGTTGTAATATTGTGCTACCATTTTGCAAGATGTCACCATTGGGGAAAATTTGGTAAAGAGTACATGGGATTTTCTGCATTATTACGACTGCATGTGAACTTAAATAATTTCAAATTAAAGAAAAAGATTGATTAAAAAAACTTATTAAGAGTGGTTTGAATAATGCTTGCTGTCTGCTTGTTATACAACTAGATATATAAAGTGAACATCTTTTCTCTGTCTTTGTGAATTGTCAAACTTCTTTCTAAGTTCAGATCAGCTTCGACCATTTTATCCTTTGCTCTTTCAATGTCAGGATATATCTACAAGAGTGCCTTTATGGTGAAGATTTTTTCTGACATCACTTCCTCTGAGACATCATTATCTTTTTGCCACAACCACTTTTCTTGTTCCATTAATAGGTTCTCCTTCACCATATTTTTTGGGCCATACCAACATTCTCTCTAATAGCCCTGGTGTCAATGTTTCCATGTTAAACTCTAACTTCTTTAACTCTGTGTTATAATCAAATTTCACTCCTGGAATTATCACTTTTTTGTTGTTGATGTACCTTCATACTTTTTATCTCTTGATTATCCATTTTTATAAAAGGTTACATGAGTTTAGCACTAGGAAACAAAGAGGCCACACAGCTACATACTTTGCTGTCTGCATGTGAGCTGAAGAGCTGACGCTTAATGATCATTGCTAATTGGTCACTGACTACGATGGGGCTGTATTATTTGCAAAGTGACTTGTGAACTGCGGAGCTCTCAGTAAAGTTTGTGCTTTAAGCAATTATAGTTAAGATACCATGGAACTGACATTTGAACCATGTTCTTGAAAGGTTGCCTATTTAACTGCTAACTGAAATTTGTGCACATGAGAAGCATGCAAAGCAAGGGCTGCCTGTATGCAACCCTGCCATTGCAGAGAAAGCAGCCAAGACAATATGCACACATATGGGCACTACTGTGTTCCAACAAAACTTCATTTATAAAAACAGGCAGCTAGCTAGATTTGGTGTAAGGGCCATAGTTTATCCAGGCCTGCCATAGTTTATCCAGGGCTACCATAATGTCTGCTTACTTGTATGGCTGAAGCATCAAGCCTGCTCACTGTGTAGTTTGTACTATAGTCTGCAATTGCTATGAAGTCCTATCTTGCATAGCCCCTCATCCAAAGCTGGCTTCTGTGTCACCAACTAAATAAGTAACAGCTCTGTAATCTCTACAGGCCAAACAAGAACTGATTTTTTTTTTTTTTTTTGTAGTGATGGGAGGTGATAGTTTGCAAAAATTTGTTTTTCATTATGGGTGGTATACTTTGACATATCTCAGTCCAATGGATGCATAAATACTTCTCTAATACGGGTCTCTCTTAAATCTTCATAGGTTTTTAAATTCCACCTACTGGACAAGGTGATTTTTACCAAAGTTTACAACATGCAAATTCTCATTCATGTCCAGCTAACAAAATGTCAATCATATAGTGATATTCTATAGAATATTTATACAATCCATGTCTCCTTGGACTACAATATGACAGAAAGGAGTTAGCCTATCATAGGGCAAGATCATAAATATAACTCCTGTCCATTCGACATAAAAACCGACTGCCTTGGATTCAACTTTCTGACAGATTAAAAAAAAAACATTCTTCAGATTGATAAATATATAGAATATATGTCAAGTTATGTTAATGTGCTTCAGCTTTGTCTACCACAACAGTATCAGTTGGGACTACTGTTTAGTTGAATTTCTGATAGTCCACAGTCAAACTCCTGCATCCATCTGGCTTTCATAGGGATGACAGTAATAAATTAAATGGGAACATGATGAGGAATATATCCTCTACACCCTTTAAGACTCCAAGGGTGACCCTAATCTCTGTCACGCCTCTTGGGACGTGACCATTGATTTTTATTTACTACTTTGATCAAGTTGGTGAAGGGACAGTCCCAGGAACTTCCTCTTATCTTTTCCCATTATGATAACTCTTATATGACAGGAATCAATGGGAGGATAAAGCAACTTTAGCATATGTCCTCAACATTTTTGCACCTACCTCCTTTCCTTTAAATTTTGATGGTCTGTGACTGATGTGACCAGTAGAATGAAGGAAGAAATGCTGTTACATGCCTCTCAAAACTAAATCAGAGGAGGTCATGCAGTGTCTACCTGCTCCCTGTGGGATGCCTGCTCTAGTGGACAACAGCTCCCACGTAAAAAGTCCAAATACCCTAATAATACGATGGCAGAGAATCAGCATGTACTAGTCTAGATGACAGCCTCGGCTGAACTCTCAGCCACCAGCCACCAGCAAATGCTACCCAAGGAAGTAAGTGGAATGAAGCTTATCCACAACTCTATTTACTATTTTACCACCATATATCACCAGGGTATGATTACCGGGTAAATAGTCAAAGCTTCCTTTGGAGAAGAACTGGGGGAATTATTACTTAACATATTTCCTATAATATTGCAGCATGCTGTGGATCAAGCCTCCCATTTAGTCTATGGGTTCTTGATCAGAAAATCAACTGGAGCCTGGAAACAGGGCGAAGTATTGTGACTTTTTATTGAGACAGTTTCCCTCAACCTCTTGAGTTTTTTCTTTCTTTCTTCTTTTTTTCCTGGCTTCATACATTAAGCAACAACATGTTGCCAACTCATCTAGTTTATTCCCAGGAGCACTGTGTTCTATTAACAGTCTCCATAGTGACAATTAGTCTGCCCCCTGGCTTTCAAATTTCCACTCTGACCTTGAGGCATATTTCAGTAATTTTACTCATCTTTCTCATGACAATTAAGCTCTGCCACTTGGCCTCTATTATTTTGTCTTTCCATTGTTCTTCTTGAAATCAGGGAGTCCCTTCTATTGCATCATCTTTTAGAATCATTTCTAGCCTACCTAGGATATCCATGACACATACTTACTTACAAAAATGCTGTGCATACCTCACCAACACATTCCTTACTGCTTTGCTAGTGCTCAGGGCCTTCCACAGGACATAGACACATAGATATCCAATGGGTTTCACAGATTTATAGAATATATCCACTGAAATCACCCATGTTTGTGAGCATTTGGCCTTTTCTCACTGTTTTCCAGGGCATTTCTGTATTTCTCTTTATTTAGTGAGGTCGATCACTTTTTCTGAGCTTTCAGAAGCCACCTTAGTAGTATATTAGCACCATTTCACAGTGTCCTTGTCAGAGTGTTAAATTCTGTATAACAGCGGAGTGTTCCCATATGAAGAAACTCTCCCTTATGTAACTTCATAGTCTGCAGATTTTGATCCAGCCCCCTCAGATCAATCCCATATATACTTTCCTGGGTCCTGTCTGTAATGTGGGCTTGGACCCACAGTTTCTTTGGCACTTAGTCATTTTCACTCTGAACAGGCCTAGTACTTCCCCGACCCAACTTATCCTGCGATATCACCCTATTTAAGAGTCTTCTGGCATGGAGCAGAAGCAGGGGAATGTCCTGTAAAAGGCGTGTGTTGTCTTGTGAGCAGAGGAATCTGATCACCTTTAAGCATGGATAAAATACTAATCTTTAAACAGGAAGGAAAGGGTCACTTCTGAAAGCCCAGTGAAATTGAGGTGATCTCAGGAGTCAAGGTTCCAGAGACCATTGACCCAGATATCAACATCCATAATCTCACAGTCCCACTTTTTCCCAGTTAAAGAGCAGACGATAGCAGAGTTCACTTTCTAAGGTTCTCTACCATCTAATTCAATTCTGGGCCTGATCCTCAGCTTTTTCTACTCTCAAGCATCAGAAAAGGAGAGTCTTTCTATATTGCTAAAGGGCATTGTGACTTTCATAACAATGAAAAAAATAATAATCAACTACACTCCACCTTGAAATAATGATCAATCACACTCTACCTTTCTTTGTCTTTTCTAATGAATTGATAGTACCGAGCAAGAGCTGTACCTTTTAATAAACTATTCAATTTTAATTTTTAAATGCCTCTGATATTGTAATACCCAGTGCCTTACTTTCCACTTGTTCACTACTGATTAAGGTTCAATAATTGCATAGCTCCAGCATACAAGGCTTATCAATACTCTTCCCACTACCAGTAATAGGATCCATAATGCCAGTCAGCCAGTGGGTAAAACAGATTTAATATCTCATTTTGCAGTTTTCTCTTTAGAATCCATCTTGGCAGAAGTTGACTTAGTTCAGAGTCCTCAGAAACAGTGTATGAGATAGATATTTGCACGCAGGAGCTGCACTAGGGACGGCACATTGGAACGACACCCATAAGGAAGCACGATTTGGCAGAGGGAGAAGCTGAACTGCAATACAGACACAAAAGAGCCACAGCCAGACCCATGGGCACCCGTGGAAGAGTTGGCCTCTCAGAATGATCACAAATTAGCACAACAGGCCCAGGTCTTGGAAAATTGTGTGTACCACTCCTAGGATGCAAGCTGCCCCCAGGAAAGAATAAACCTGTGAGGCAGCTAACTCAGGCTGAGGATAATTTCCAAAGTGAAAAAGTTGTAAAGCAATATTCTACAGCCAGTACACTTGCCTACTGGAGAAATGAATGTGTCAGTCTGAAAGGCATCCGGCGAGATGCACAATTGTATCACATAAAGAAGAATATTCAATGGTAATACACAAATTCATTGAGGAATCCATTTTTATCAAGGAACTTCAAGCTGTAAATGACTCTGTGTCGAGGAGCCCTTCACCAGAGTATGCAGTATGGCAAAGTGGCAGGGAGAAACATGTAGGTAAGAGAGTATGAACAGCATGGTTACCTGAAACAGAGAGAGAGGAATGCACCTTCAGTCATTCTCAATGAGTGAACCAAACAGCTAACATTTTGAAGTTTGTGGTACTAAGTAAAACTTCTGTACTTAAAGGGCAGCATTTTGAACAAATGCAAATGCAAGGACTGAAAGTTGTCTGCAAGAAGTAATAAGGCTCCTGTACAGCAACACAGAATAATATGGAAACCAAAAGAAATAATTGTACTGGGGCATTTCAGACAAAAACATCACTTAAAGAGAGATTTACAGAAACCCAGCCCTTAGACTTTCTCACTAAGAGCTTTCATCACATATTTTGTGACATGGAAATCAGAGCCTCACTGGAGGACATAGCTGAAGGGACATGGATACAGTTCATCCTACTCCTATAGTTTGCACTCAGTCATTATCAACATATTTAATCGCATCTTGAATAATCCCCAAACTACAGAATAGCTGTAGATTTTTTTTTTTTTTTTTTTTTTTTCAGATGAGGTCTTGCTCTGTCGCCCAGGCTGGAGTGCAGTGGTGACATCTTGGCTTACTTCCACCTCCCAGGTTCAAGCAATTCTCCTACCTCAGCCTCCCGAGTAGCTGGCAATACAGGAACGTGCCATCACGCCTAGCTAATTTTTTGTATTTTTAGTAGAGACAGGGTTTCACCGTGTTAGCCAGAAAGGTCTTAATGTCCTGACCTCGTGATCCACCCGCCTTGACCTCTCAAAGTGCTGGGATTACAGGCATGAGTCGCAGTGCCCAGCCTGTAGAATGTTAATATTGAGCAACATTGGCGAGGCTAACTCTGTCAACTGTGAATACAGCTCTTACTTATTTAGTAAGAATTCTATGACCCAGAATAGACAAAATCAGGTAAACCCCACACAGCTCTCTAAGTGAATCTCAGCCTTGACTCTGTCTAGATTGGCTACATGTAAAAATCTTTGCCCTAGTGACAAGGATTTTGACAGAATTTAACTGTTAAAAAGATTAAAATCTTAATTTGAAATGAGTTTGTTTTAAATAAACTGCATTAAGAGAACTAGAAATTCCTTAGGAAGATAAAAGTTTATAAAACTTTTTTTATTGACAGGAAGTGAGAGAGGGAACATTGAACTCTTTCCATTTCTCTAGATTATAAGCAATTTTGGGAAAGGATTTGACAGTATCATGTTTACTTCTGTGGCCCCATTAATGAGCAAATCCAACACTAATTGAAACTCGTTTAGTGAAATGAACACATGCTTCAGCAATATTTCAAGGTAATTGTATTACAGACCTCTGAAGACTTGTGGTTCTGGTTTTCTTAATTCTAAGACTTGTTCTGTCTTTGATATTTGGTTTTGGGTTTGTCATGTTCTTCTCCTCCCTGCTTATGACCTATCTTGTTCAGCATTGGCCACTTAATGTCATTTCCGATCTCCTAATGTCTGAGATAGATCTTCCTTCGATGTTTCCCTTCTGTCCTAAGTTCAAGTGAGGCTTTTTACCATGCAATACTGACCTTCATATCTAGCCAGTGGAGCCCTTTATCTTCTCTACAGACTGAAAGGTGAAGGAAAATTATTTGTACCCTGTCAGCTCTTTACTATTCTTCATGAATTTCCATTCCTTATAACTTATGTAAAGCCATGTTTTCAAACTTTGAAGCTCAAAAAGTTTAAGGAAATGTCCAGGGTCTTTTAATTTGTGTAGACAGTTTATACAAGAATATCAACTTCTGATGATATAAGCACAAAATAATGTTATTTATGCAAATACTGCTATGTAGTGCTATGTAGTGAGTCCCTTACTATATGGAAGTTTTCAATATATTTCTAGTCACTTCTCAATAATTAGAAGAGTTTTTCATTATTGAAGATGCTGCCTTGATTATTTAACTAGATTATAAATTTCTTCTCCCTTTCACTTTTCACCAGTCCAGGTTAAATCTCTTGTGACTTTGGTGTTATTTTATTTTATTTGTTTTTCCTTTGAGATGGAGTTTCACTGTTGTTGCCCAGGCTGGTGTGCAATGGCACAATCTCGGCTCACTGCAACCTCTGCCTCCCGGGTTCAAATGATTCACCAGCCTTAGCTTCCGAAGTAGCTGGGATTACAGGCGCCTGCCACCACGCCCAGCTAATTTTTGTTATTTTTAGTAGAGATGGAGTTTCACTATGTTGGCCAGGTTGGTCTCCAACTCCTGACCTCGTGTCCCACCAGTCTCGGCCTCCCAAAGTGCTGGGAATACAGGCATGAGCCACCGTGCCCGGCCAGCTTTGGTGTTCGAAAACAAGGAGAGACCAGGTAAGAATAGACAGGATGATTATTTACATATTCCTCTTTCTCTTTTTCTTTTTCTAGTTCTAGTTATTATGGTAGGAAGGAGGGATGGACAGAGGAAGTGAAAATGTTTCTTGGCTTATCCAGCTGAGGGGTCAGTCTGGTCAGGTTGATTTGTATTATTTCTCTAGATAACTAAAACTGGTTATTCTTGTTTTCTATGTACCAATTGCCTAACTGTTGGTTTTTTTAGGAGTAGGAGACACTGGTAAGTTAATAAGAATCCCCTCCAAGTGGGTATTCTATAGCACAATTTCCTACCTCAAAAATAAGAGTCTGCCTATGTCTGTTACAATGCCATGTATTTCCCACCAGTGTCAGTCTATCCCACAGACTCTCACTAAAGAAGTTCCTTCTGCCTGGCCAGATGATATTGCCACATGTGAAGGACAAGCAACTCCAGGAAGCTTCCTCCTTCTCTGCTCTTCCATTTCTTTCTAATGCTATTTCTCTGCCTATGTAGTACAAGCACACTTTTTCAAGTGCTCTGGATAAGCAGCCAATTACTGAAGAACCAAATTCTCTTTGTCTTTCTTTTGGGCATGTATTCTTAAGAAGTGAATCCCTTGGTTTTGGGAAGGTGAAGACACTTCTCCAACAATATTCACAAACATTTCCAAAGGTCTCGTCTCATCTCTTAGCTCGTTCTTATACTATCTCCTCTGCTGGAGTCATGCTTTTGGGAAAAAAAGAAAAATCATACTCAGCCTCACTTGACATTAACAAGTACAACTGGCACTAAGAGTTTCTAATCCTTCATCCCCCAAGAAAAGCCCGATCTGGCATGGACCAGGAGGGTTTGACTTGTGCTGGAGCTGACAGATCTTTTCAAGGCAACCAAGTCAAGCAAGATTGGCTGAGATCTAGAGAAGCCCAGCCAGATGGCAGTTGAAGAGACAGTGGGAGATAAACGCTGTCAAGTTTGAATCAGAGTAAGCTGGTTCCTGCATAATGTCAGAGGAAGTTCATTGCATAGGAGAACCGTGTGTACAGAAGTCCTCCTTCATCCACGATTACACTTTCTGTGATTTCAGTTATCTGAGGTGAATAGGAGTCCAAAAACATTAAATGAGAAATTCCAGAAATAAACAATTTAGAAGTTTGAAATTGGCCGGGCGCGTTAGCTCACGCCTGTAATCCCAGCACTTTGGGAGCCCGAGGTGGGCGGATCATGAGGTCAGGAGATCGAAACCATCCTGGCTAATACGGTGAAACCCCATCTCTACTGAAAATTTAAAAAAAAAAAAAATTAGCCGGGCATGGTGGCGGGCGCCTGTAGTCTCAGCTACTCCGGAGGCTGAGGCAGGAGAATGGCGTGAACCCTGGAGGGGGAGCTTTCAGTGAGCCGAGATGACACCATTGTACTCCAGCCTGGGTGATAGAGCGAAACTCCGTCTCAAAAAAGAAAAAAAAAAAAGAAGTTTGAGATTGTGTGCCCTTCTGAGTAGTGTAATGAAATCTCATGCTGCGTAGCTCTGTCCCACCCAGGATGTGAATCATCCCTTTGTCAAGTGCATCCACACTGTATATGCTACCCACCTGTTAGTTATTGACATTGTCTGCTTCTGACATCCAATCATCAACTTCATAATGGCTCCAAGATCCAGGACTGCTTAAAGCAGATTATCCCCATCCTGGACTTCTGATATATCCTATTCCACCTAGGTCGTTCGCCTCACTTCATCTCATCACGTAGGCATTTTATCATCTTACATCATCATAAGAAGAGTGACTAGAGTACAATAAAATATTTTGAGAGAGAGATCACAGTCACATGACTTTTGTCACAGTATATTATTATAATTGATGTATTTTATAATTATGTATTGCTGTTAATCTCTTACTGTGCCTAATGTATAAATTAAACTTTATCATAGGCATGTACATATAGTAAAAATATATATCGGGTTCAGTACTATCTGTGATTTCAGGCATCCACTGGAAGTCTTAGAACATATTCCCATCAGATAAAGGGGACCACTGCATAAAGCAATTATAAAATAAATAAAAACATGTATGTCTCATTAAAGCTGTACTTTTATGTATAAAAGTTATTTCTTGGGGATAACACAATAAGTCAGATATAATTGAGGTATGAGTGGCAGGTACACAACACAGCTAAGTCATAAATAAGGTGAACACTTTCTGATGGATCCCTAACTAACTGGAATCCAAGACAGGCCTTGCTATCTCTTTCACAAGTGGAGAGCAAGGGTTCTGGGGATTCCTGTGTGAAATAAGAACAGCAACGCTGGGTTTGTACCACTACTCGTTATGGTTAGACACCATGTTCTTCTACAGCCATCCCGGCTGCAAACCTCTCACACCATATGCAATAGCAAGAATACTGCACTGTCCCGCGTCAGCTTCTAGGAGCATTTTCTATAACTGTGGATCTGAATATTTCTCATTTCTCTTGTAATCATCATTACCAATTTAATTTTCTGTGATTGCTCTTAAAAATGGTAGTGCTGGGCCAGATGCAGTGGCTAACACCTGTAATCCCAGGACTTTGGGAGGCTGAGGCAAGTGGATCACCTGAGATCAGGTGTTCGAGACCAGCCTGACCAACATGGCGAAACCCCATCTCTACTAAAAAATACAAAAGTTAGCCTGGCATGGTGGCAGTTGCCTGTAATCCCAGCTACTTGGGAGGCTGAGGCAGGATAATCGCTTGAACCCAGGAGGCAGAGGTTGCAGTGAGCTGAGATCATGCCACTGCACTCCAGCCTGGGCAACAGAGTAAGACTCCATCTCAATAAAATAATTTTTTTAAAAAAGATAGTGCTTTTATACTCCTTGTTTTATTCAGAAACCCTGGGTATATGGCCTCCTTCCCCCCAAATTTTCTTGTCCTTATTTTAAGGTACTGATGTGGAAGAAGGAATAGAGTTTTTGGAGAGGTGACAATACTGACATTTTCCTAATATTCATTATATTCTGGATCTTCTTTTCCTTGTAGTACACTGCCCAGAGGACTACAAGTGACCTAATTATGAAGCAGTTTAGGTGTCTTAGTTGAGATGAATAATTAATAGGGGATCCATTAAGTTGACCTGGACCTTCTGAAAAACGATCTCAAGAGATCTCACCTCACAAACCATAAAGATGCATTAGACTTTGCAATGTGTAAGACTTTGGGTCTTCACTTGGAGACCTGAGTCTCATATTAATTGTTTATTTAAATTAAGGTATACACACATACCTACACATATGCTATAATGAACGTAACAGGCCAAGAACAAACTCGATAAGGAAAGAGTCACAAAATAAAAGGGAAATAAGGTACTGAAAAAGAATGACTAGGCTAGCATATTTCACACATACTTTTCCTTATAAAGTGTGCTGTCAAAATAATTCCCTGCTGATGTTATAGCTTCAAGTATTTTTTTCGATTGTTTTTATACTTTTCTCTGAAAGAGCAAAAAGCCAATTGGTTTTATTCACTAATAAAGACAATCTTGTCCAATTAGCAGTAAAATGCTGGAATTAATTACCATGAATGGAAAATTATTCTATCAAGTGAGTCAACATGATGGAAAACAATTTCCAATCATCTGGTGTCATATGAAGTATTCTTTCAAAAGCATCCTTCAAAATATAGTCTCTACAAGGCATCATGTATTGTTGATATATTATAGAATATGGTTTCTGCACTTCATTAATATCACTCTGGGATGTGGCTTGGGACTATCACATCTGAACAACATGAAAGAACAAGCAAATAACTTTCATTAAAAAAACTGCCTATTGCAAGACAAAAAGGACAATGGTAAGAGAAAGTCATCCTGTCTATGTTTAAAGGCAATGCTTTGTTCTTCCTCTTTCCCTTCCATTTCCCATTCCCTTCACGTGCAAACACAAAAAAAAATTCAGTCTACAAGCCACGAGGTAGGGTATCCATAGGGGTCAGGGGAGTAGTCAGTGTGGGATGTCATGGCTAAAGGCATGTGAGGATGGTATGCACAATGTACAAGGGAGCAAATTATAAGGTAGACTAGCATAGGGTTTGAAGCCCAAATGGGATGAGGAGGGGTTAACCCAATGGAGGCATCAGTATTTGAATGGCCTGAGAAGGAAATACCAGCATAGGGGAGGGAACTTGGCATGGAGAATGAGATCATGAATAGCATGAGAAAGATGTCTCCAGAAAGGCTGTTTTTTCACTGGGTGTGGGAACCCAAGTGGGTTGAAAAAGACACCTGCATGGGATGATGATACAGCATGGAAGTGATAACCCTACTAAGAAAAGAGTATATCCACATGGGAGAACACATTGTCGGGAGGTATCAGACCTCAGGCGAGGCGGGTGGAGGAGGTGAAATGAGGGAGATTTCCACGCTGTAGTGTAGTCTTACTCAGGGAGTTGGGATAAAGTTGGAGAGATGAGGGCATTCACATGTTGTGGGGAGCAGTGCAGCCCGGAGTGAGATGTTAGAGCTCAAGTGAGATAAGAAAGGCATCTATGTGTGAAGGTGGCAGCAGTGTTGGGATATTGGTTACATAGATGGGGAACTGATCATATAAAGAATTATGTTGAGAATAAAGGAAACTAGGTTTCTCACTACCAAAGAAGTAATGTAGAGAGACTTTTAATCACAATGTAATACCATAGGATTTACAGTAGTTTCCCCCCTTTCTACATTTGTAAAAACTCATGATTTTTAATGTAAAAATACAGAAATACATAAAAATGTAAATATGCATCTGTGTATGTGTTTTGCAGGTTTTCCATCGAAAAATCCTGGAAGCAGGGACATCCTAATAGTAATAAGCACACTTTGAACCCAGATCTTGATTTCTAAATTTCATTCTCACCCAAAAAGAACCAGGAATTTCTGCAGGAAAGTTTGATTTTAGAGGTTGGGTAGGAAAGGACAAAATGAGCCTAGAACATCATATCATACCATAAAACAAGAAAAGGCTCACATGATGAAGAGAGATGCCAAAAGAACACAGAAGGCAGTGTAAAGGACTCCCACTGGCCAAATATGGGACAGTGTGAACATCAAAAGAAATAATGATATTAATGGGTACAGCTTGTTGAATAAAGTAGAAATCACATTTTACAGTGATGTACAAAAACAAATGAATAAATTCAACATCTGCATAGTGGAGAAGCATGGTGAGCACCACTCTAAACAAGTGATCAAAGTTAACATTACCATAACTATGACGAATTGAGATCTTAGGCAACCTAATAAGACGCAACGAGCAGAATACAATATTACTTCTTTGATATGTTCACCTAAGATGAACAATCTGAATCTAATTGTGAGTAAACGTCAGACAAATTCAAATTGAGAAACACTCCATAAAATATCTGGCCTCTATCAATAAAGGTGCCAATGTAAGAAAGCCAAGCAAAGACTGAGGAATCATTTCAGAATAAAGAAAATTAAAGAGATTAATGCATCATACAATTCTGAACTGAATTCTTTTGCCATAAGGAACACTTTTGAAACATTTGGTAAAACTACGATGGCAGCTTGAACTCAACTTTGAGGAGTAAATGGTAGTAATATATCAGTGTTAATTTTGATGGTTGTATTGTGATCTGTAGAAAACATAATCTTGTTCTAAAAACCACACATTGAAGTATCTGGGGGTGACGAGACACATGACAGCCACTTTTTCAAATGGTAAAGGAAAAATTATTTTTATAATACTTTCCATTTTTCTGTAACCTTGAGGTTGTTCAAAATAATAAATTAAAGAATAAAAGTAAAAATATAAAGGCAAGACATTGTCAATACATATGTGTGCTAATGTCACCAAGAAAAGGAAAGAGTAATTTGGTGTTTTTTCCACTCTGCATATGACAATGAAATGGATAAAAGGCTCTACAATAGAAAAATTACTTAATTTGGGGCCAGATGGCTTTAGGAACTAGCTCCAATTCTTTTTTTTTTTTTTTTTTTTTTTTTTTTTTGAGACGGAGTCTTGCTCTGTAGCCCGGGCTGGAGTGCAGTGGCCAGATCTCAGCTCACTGCAAGCTCCGCCTCCCGGGTTTAGGCCATTCTCCTGCCTCAGCCTCCGGAGTAGCTGGGACTACAGGCGCCCGCCACCTTGCCCGGCTAGTTTTTTGTATTTTTAGTAGAGACGGGGTTTCACGGTGTTAGCCAGGATGGTCTCGATCTCCTGACCTCGTGATCCGCCTGTCTCGGCCTCCCAAAGTGCTGGGATTACAGGCTTGAGCCACCGCGCCCGGCCGGAACTAGCTCCAATTCTTACTCACTATATAAAATTGAACAAATCTACTTAGGTCTCAGTTTTCTCCATGTAGCTGTGACATCAATGCTCACATTCTTCACAAGCTTGCTATGAGGCTCAAAGGAGTTGTTTGTGAAAGCATTTTGTAAACTATAAGGTAGCATAGGAAAGTCAATGCTTAATTAGTAACATGATCAAGCTGAGCTCAACCTGCATTATTTGTTCCTGTTGCAAAATTCCTGGTGTGTTTGCACAAGATCAATCAATACAATTTTGATTCGATGGCCCCTTCTGTTGGTCTGACATATTTCACACTCCACAGTTGTGCCATATGGCTCAAAGGGGTGTATAAGTTTGAATCTACAGTGTTCCTTCTTGCTCCATTCAACATGCTGCTCTGAAGTTGCCTAATTATCTTGCTTTCAAACATTTTTGGCTTCCACACAGCCAAGCAGAGTTATATTTCTGCAAGTATTGCTCTAAGATCATTGAGCTAGCTAAATTCAGAACTTCTCCAGCAAATCAGTCTTAACCTTGAAATTAAGAACACTTGTAGATGACATTAATAAAAGGCAACATAAAATTGTTTTCTTTTGTTTGTTTTACAAAGTACAGTAACCCTCTGAGGTGAACATATGAGGAGTTTTGTTTTTGTTTTTTGCAGTATATTTATTTCTAATCATTTGAAGGTCAGAAAATTATGGTCCAGAGAGATCACTGCTTTTCTTAAGGAAACTCGGAAGCAAACAAGAGCCTACATACTCTCTGATCTTTATATAGACTATACAATTATGATCTTAGTGTGGACACTGACTCTGACATGGAATTTGTTTCCACCTTTATACTACAACAAAAAGTTATGTCAAAGGATGTGGTAACTCAGCAGACTAGATAACAAATATCCTTTTAAATGAGTTTTCAGGTGATGTCTGTTGGCACAGTTTGTTTTTCATCAATCCATAATTCTTAAGCAGAATCAGTAAAAGCATCACACCAAGTTACATTGGAGACTGATGACAAAATATTAGTCATACTGAGTCTATCTTTGCTTAAAATTTTGATATTTTGTTCATCATAGATTTTTTTCACTAGCTTTTATTTATTTTTTTTAAAAGCATTGCTTTAAAATATGTTTACCTTCATTACTGAGATATTGGGCACCTCCTTAAATTTTAGATCTCACTTGCCTCATCTCAGTCATGGCCTTGGTCCTTAGAATAACATTGGTTATAAAATAAATAATTATTATTATGATTACTTACTAATGATTTTAGTATTGTTTTTAACATGAAGCCTAAGCTGCCATAATCATAATAACAATGAGACTTGGCTACATTTTGATATCATGGTCTTTATGGCTGCAGAAACCTGTATGTATGTCTGTGTGTAGATTCCTCTGCAGAAACTGGAGGAACTGTGAGGAAATGTGTCCATTCTCAATCCGTCATCCAACAGAGAGCTGAAACCCTGAATGGCAGAAGCCTGAGAAAGTATTACCCATAATAATTCATCTTTTCCTATTACACCATAAACCAGAATAGATGGTCACCTACTGTCCAAAGACTTAGATTTCTCAAGAGAATTCCACAGAGAAGGAGTTTGTACCAATGAACTGGCTTAGATGTAACAACTAACTTTATCTTAATTCCTATTTATTTATCCATCCATCTTTTCATTCATGCATGCATTCATTCAACAAGCATATTCGGAGTACCTACAGAGCACATAGAAGGAACTCAAGGAAGACTATGAAGAAGAGGTGACATCTAAGCAGAATACTTAAGAACAAATAGGTTGCCCTGGACTGCACAAAAACAGGAAAACCATTTAATGCAGAAGAAGTAGACATGTAAGACCATAAAGTTTTCCAGAGAATTCTAGCAGTACAAAATAGCTAGACAGTAACATGGTGATGTGGCAAAATTTAAGTCTAGAAAACTCAGAGGCAAGTTTATAAAATAATGTGCAGAAAATGAGAAGGATTAAAGAACATGCTTCTTGTCACATGGATCATAGACTAGTTAAGCAATTTGATTATGCTATGACTTGGAGTGCTTTTCTTCATGTTTCTTCACTTGGTCTTTGATGAGCTTTTTGAATATGTAATTTTGTAACTTAATACAACTCAAAAATATTTTGACCATTTTTAAAATAATTTTTGTATTTTCTCTCCTTTCCTATTACTATAAGTACATTAATATAGTCTGTTTGATATTGTCCCTTGGCTCACACTGATCCTCTGTTCAATATTTAAATATGTTTATATTTTAGAATAGTTTTAAATTTACAAAAAGTTGTAAAAATAGTACAGAGAGTATACATACCCCACATCAGCATTCCTCTAATATTAGCATCTTACATTAGTAAGTAACCTTGTAAATTATATTTTCTGTGTTTCACCGTTGTATAACTTTTATTGCTATGTCTTCAATTTTACTCATCTTTTCTTGCTATATATAATCTACTCTTAATCCCATCCAATGTATTTTTCATTTCAGATACCTAATTTTTAAATTTCTAGAAATTCGATTTGGGCCATGTTTATATCACACATGCTTCTCTTTTTTATATTTATGATACTTCTACCTTATTGCACATACAGTATATATTTATAATTGTGGTGTTAATTTCCTTGCACATTATTCTTATATTCATATCTTTTGTTGTTGTGTCTCTGTCAATTGATGTTGTTTTTTGTTTTGTTTTTTTTTTCATTATGAATTGTATTTGCCTCGCTATTTGCATTCCTGGTAATTTTGTTTTATTTCAGTCATTGTGAATTTTGTGCTTTGGTGTACAGTTTTTGTTTTCCTTTAAATATTTTTAAATTTTTTTTTTCATACAGTTATATTAGTTGGAAATAATTTGATCCTTTTGAGGGCTGCTATGCTAAGTGGACGAAGATCAGTTTAGTTTAGTTTTAACATGTGTTCATTACTGAGGCAATATCCTTCTGAGAATTCTACTCAATATCACATGCATCAGAAGGTCTTTCCATTGTATCTGATGGGAATAAACTGCTCCTATTCCTGTGTGAACTCTGAAGGTGGTTCTATAGGCTCATATTGTGGGGTTCTTTTCCCAGTGTCAGTAGTTTCCACATATCCTTGTGTTGATTATTACTCAGGTGAAAGTTTAAAGGGAAATGTTTCCATAATTTCAGAGAGATACTTCTTTCTCTCTCTCTTTCTCTCTCTCTCTATCTGCCCTCTTTCTCTCTCTCCTCTCTCTTTTTTCAGCTCTATCCTCTATGGCACTCCACCCTGCAAATTCTACCTACCTTGCCCTCCTTGAAATCTGAACGGTGTCTCTCAATTCTCGTTTTTTGAAATGCTTTCTATGTGGTACTTTGGGGCCATCAAAGGGCTTGCTATATTTTTTTTCGTCTCTCAGGAATTATTGCCCCATTATGCTTATTGTCCAATGTCCATCATTTCAAATATTTTGTGTTTTAACTGTTTAAGGTAGAAAGATAATCTGGTCCTGTTATTTCATCATGGCAATAAAAACAGTAATAAATATATAAATAAAAATTTTAGTTATTCCATTTATACTAATGCAAAAAAATAATTTAGGTGTGTTTAACCATGAATGCATTTTTTACAATTTTCAATCGAGATCTATTTCTTCCTTCAGAGACATAAAACACAAAAAGAATTGTATTAGTGCAATCTCATGTTGCTATAAAGAAATACATGAGACTGGGTAATTTACAAAGAAAAGAGGTTTAATTAGCTCACACTTCTGCAGGCCGTACAGGAAGCATGATGTTGGCATCTGCTTGGCTCTTGGGGAGGCCTCAAGAAACTTACAATCATGGCAGAAGGTGAAGGGGGAGCAGGCATGTCACATGATGAGAGTAGGAGGACCAGAGAAAGCAGGGAGGTGCTACATAGTTTTAAACAACTAGATCTCCCAAGAACTCACTATCACAAAGGCAGCACCAAGGAGATGGTCCTAAACCGTTCGCGATCAAATAACCTCCAAAATAAGCAAATATATCTGTGTAGTATGGGGTAATAATAAAGTTTACATTCCATTTTGATAAAGAATAAAGAATTCACAATTAAAGATACATAAGGAAAAATAACTTATGGCTGGGCGCGGTGGCTCATGCCTCTAATCCTAGCTCTTTGGGAGGCCGAGATGGGTGGATTGCCTGAGCTCAGGAGTTCGAGATCAATCTGGGCAACATGGTGAAACCCTGTCTCTACCAAATATACAAAGAAAAAAAAATAAGCCAGGCATGGTGATGGGCACCTGTAGTCTCAGCCACGCAGGAGGCTGAGGCATGAGAATTGCTTGAACCTGGGAGGCAGAGGTTGCAGTGAGCCGAGACTGTGCCACTGCACTCCAGCCTATACAACAAAGTGAAACTCTGTCTTAAAAAAAAAAAAAAAAGAAAGAAAGAAAGAAGAAAGAAAGAAAGAAAGAAAGAAAGAAAGAAAGAAAGAAAGAAAGAAAGAAAGAAAGAAAGAAAAGGAAAGAAAAATAACTTTCATAATGATTAAATAATTCTGGGAGAAAAAAATGTAAATTATTACTTTGACAAAGCCAGCTCTGTTTTCTTATCACAATTTTTTCCACATTTCTTAAAAATGGTTATGAATGATAAATCTGATTGGTATTTGTATTTTATCTTGGCAGAAAATCAACCTAATATTGCCTTTTTATTTAATTAACTAAGCCTCTGATTCTATGGCAGCTTCAATTTTGTCAACAATAGGAAGGATGGGATGCATGTCTCTTTATCTCAAAAATGTTAATATCATCCAAAAAGTGAGAAAAAAGGAAAAGATATTCCAGGAAGCCAACCTTGTAAACCTTAATGGATTACTAATTAGTCTGCCAGGTTTGATTTTTTTATCAACAATGAATGGTAACACTTGAACACATTTTTATTAGCCCATTTTAAATTCTTCCATCACTGCCATTGAAGATATGCATAAAGAAGAGATTCAACCATTGATGCTGTTTTTTTCACATATCTCCAAAGAGATGATTGTTTACATAATTGTGGTGTAGCACAATATATCCAGCAAGCAGTAAGCAAGAGAAGGCTCTTTATTTTTCTAATCATTGATTTGCTTAAATCTAGATGAAGAACTGGAGACCATATCTTGCTCACCCTAAAATCTGTGTTGTCACTTGAAATATTTCAGAAAGTTTCCTTCTCCTGTTGTATCATCCAGCAAAGTTTCACAAAACAGCATGCTTTCATTCACAGTATTTTCCAAAATATATCTTACAAATGCCAACAACTGAGCACAACCTGAAACATCTGTGGATTTGTCCATTTATGGGGCAAAGTAATCACTTTCCATACTCTTAAAGAACAGCTGTTCACAGGCATTAATTGCCATGTTACTGACACACTTTAGAACAGCAGCATTTGACAATGGCGCACATGTTAATTTGTTTACCACATCTGGTTCTCTTCCAGTGAATACCGTCTTCATGGCAGATGGGCATAGAAGAGTACTTGCAATTATGTAGTTTAAGAGGGCACTGAGTTGAGATGGATTGAGTATCCATTTAAGTGACTAAAATTTTATATTAAAACCCATGTATAAATTTCTTGTACATTTTTGGCTGAAGAGCTCTACAATTAAGGTTTTGTTTTATTTTTAGAAATATGCAAATTGAGTCTATGATGACATAATAATTTTAAAGACAATACTTCCATATGTCGGATTTTTAACATTATAACCCACCTATCCTAAAAATGATGGAAATGTTGGGGTCTTCTCTTCCTCAAGGGATCTGAGAGCATCAAAGCTCACCCATATATACAGTCATTAAGTATTGCCCGTTTTCATCACCCAGGACTCTTGAGACAGCAATAGAGGCTGTGACATTCGTAGAATTTGTTTGGGAAAAACAGATCTTTGTAGTTTAAAAAGCAAAAAGCTACACTGGCACTTATTTATTTATTTATTTTACCTTTTCCCTGCTAGATTCTTCTGTTTACTTACACACAAACACACACACACACACACACACACACACACACACACCCCTACTCTGAAGATCCAATCAGCCTGGGAGAAGAGATTTGCATATGAATTCTATCAAGTATTTAGTTTGCTAAAATCCCTCTAAGATTAATATAAATATCTAGTATCTTCAATTGTATCTTCTATCCCCTGGCTGTGCCTTGAATTGACTTGACTTCTGAAGCTAGTCTACATTCTTTTTTTTTTTTTTTTTTTTTTGAGATGGAGTCTCGCTCTGTCACCCAGGATATAGTGCAGTGGCCTAGTCTCAGCTCACTGCAAACTCCGCCTCCCAGGTTCACGCCATTCTCTTGCCTCAGCCTCCTGAGGCACTGGGACGACAGGCACATGCCACCACACCTGTCTAATTTTGTATTTTTAGGAGGGGCGAGGTTTCATCATGTTCGCTGGGCTGGTCTTGAACTCATGACCTCAAGTGATCCACCCTCCTTGGCCTCCCAAAGTGCTGGGATTACAGGCGGGAGCCACCATGACTGGCTACTCTGCATTCTTGATGCTTCATCCTTGGTGATCTACATTTCCTTAGAAGTTTCCATTGTTTCTTATTCTATGTAACTGATGAAGAAATCACAGATTTTGTCTAATTCCTCTTCTTATTCCTCCCTTTAAATGTCAGTGCTGTCTTTGCAATGTCAAAAGACAAAAAAAAAAAAAAAAAAAAAAAAAAAATTGAGAATAATTTGCAGAATCCATGACAACAGGCTAATTTTATGACTGTATCTTCCCATCAACCACAACAAAATGCTGTAACATCTGTCAGACCAAATTTCCATGTGTGCTATGAGAGTGTTCTACTACCCTTTCATAGAGATATGTATATATGACCTGCCTTCTATATGCCAGGTGTTTTGGTAAGTGATAGACATACAGTGGCTAAAGCAAATTGACACAGTCTTCGGATTCATGCTGTTGAAAATCTTTGGAAGTAGTTTATAATAAATAATTAAATAAGTTAATAAATCTATTTTAACATGTTATAAGAGATTATATCCAGAAAAATGAATATAATGTTATGATTAAAAAGCAATTATAGGTCTACATTAGATTATTTGGCCAGGGAGGCCTTTTCTGAGGAGATGATATTTAAGGTGGTCAAATGCCAGATGGAGAAGAGTTGGTCCAGGCAGAGGGATAGCAGCTAGGGAAGCTTGAGTTAGGGAAGTGCTAACTGTGTTTTAAAAGTGGAAATAAAGCTGTATGACTTGGGCATGAAAAATGAGGGGAGATGTGGCATAAACGGATCTCAGAGGCCTAAACACAGTCATTGCAATCCTACTGCATATTGGGATTTGGATTTTATCTTAAAAGTCATGGGACCGGACGCGGTGGCTCAAGCCTGTAATCCCAGCACTTTGGGAGGCCGAGACGGGCAGATCACGAGGTCAGGAGATCGAGACCATCCTGGCTAACACAGTGAAAGCCCATCTCTACTAAAAAATACAAAAAAAACTAGCCAGGCGAGGTGGCGGGCGCCTGTAGTCCCAGCTACTCGGGAGGCTGAGGTAGGAGAATGGCGTAAACCCGGGAGGCGGAGCTTGCAGTCAGCTGAGATCCGGCCACTGCACTCCAGCCTGGGCGACAGAGCGAGACTCCGTCTCAAAAAAAAAAAAATCATGGAACTCATTGGAGAGATTTAAGGAGACTAGTGATATATTTTGGTTTATATTTTTATAAAATCTTTTTGCTGTATGGTTTATGCTATAAAAAGAGGCCAAAGATTTAGGGGAAAGGCAGATTATTAAAAACCTGTGACTTATTGCTATTCTCCATTTTACCTTCCAAAAATGTGGGCATATCTTTGACTTTTCTGTTTTCTCCACCTACTCTACCATTCTGTGATCAAGTTTTGAAAATTTTAGATACTTAACATCTCTCATAGGTATGATTTCTTCTCCTACCCTACATTTACTGCCTTAAATTAGGGCTTCATAATATTTTATCTGAACTATTACAGTACGATATACATTGTATTGTACAATAGTCTTTCTAACACATTTCTATGACTCCTGTCATGCATACCAACCCCAATCATGTAAACCAATGCCTAAGTTACCCTAATGAAATAAAAATTGAAGCATAATGCTTCAATACTTTTCTATGCCCTGGCTATCCACAGTAAAATGCATATATTTATTGATGTGGGAAATATGCCATTTATTGAGTACTTTTACAGGCCAGGTTAATATATCAAATCTTTATAATAATCCTGTATGAGGGGTTTTGTCATTGTGGTTACCTCATACATAAACTGAGGCTGAGACAGAGAGTAAATGAGAGTGCAATTGAGTCATTTTGTTCATTGCAGAGTAAACCCACATTTAGTAATTGCTTGGTTGATAGATTGCAAGTTAACTTGAGATTATATGTGGAGGAGCTCCTCAACTTAAATTTATAGGCAAAGTGTATTCATTTAAAAGTCTGTAAACTCTCTTAGGTTGTTTAGCATGCATCATCTTGCCAACAGTTTGGTGTGCTGTTATTGGGAATTTTCAGACCACTTTAGAAAGTTGTAAAAGTTTAAGATTAAGACTTATTTTCTTTTGTTTCTTTTGTTGGCATTAAACATTTTTGACACATCTGTAGGAAATTTCTCAAATATTACCTTTTCTGCTGTTTACACTCAATAAATAATTAAGCAAACGATTTCAAGAAACTGATCTTTAATGTGAGCAGAACTATATCTTAAGTCTTCAACATGAGGACAATCTATTGTCCTCATGTTGAAGACTTAAGAAATGTAGATTTCTTAGAAATGTAGATTTCTGTCAGGCTGTGTGTCCTTAGAACTGAAGCTCATTCTCTTGTTTAACCTTGGAGCTGAGCCTAGTAAGCTCAATACCTGTGCTTATTGTTCTGTTCTCTCCCTATTATACCATCAGCCCTCTAAAATCAGCTTCATTTCCTGGAGAAGGTTAGCAGCCAGCTCAACCAATATTGGTCCCAGTGGGCCTTAATAAAGCTAGCTTTAATAAAGAAAGATAATATAAAGTGACAACTACAGGATTCCACAGAGAGCTAGTCTGTTATCAAAACACACTTCAGATTTTCTTCTCTTTACTGACTTCCTTCTCCTCTTAGAGTTAAGAAGAGAAAGAATTGAAGGTAATTTGTAACTTACATTTTCTTTCCAACATGAGAATTTGATTTCCATATAATTCTTGAGGCAAGAATTTTTATAATCTTTTTGAAGATTTTTGGTGGTTCTGGGATTCCATCCAAACCAGACCATTGTGTATCAAGAAAACTAATGTTAGCATCATATGTTAAGCTCAAACATAGGCAATGATCAAAATATTTTAAAACCATATACCTTTCCCACTAGGGTGAAAGCTTGCTTTTCTGTAGTCAAGAGATAGAACCTGACTTAACAAGATCTAGCATATCCCTTACCTTTCTCTTGCTAAATTAAAATATTCAAAAAAGGAAAACTATAATAACTCCCTTGCAAAATAATAAATGAGCTCCTTTCAGAGATTTTCTTCAATTCATTAAAAATGGTGTTGTGAGCTGAGTTTTGTTCCCCAAAATTCATTTTGAAGGCCTAACACCGAGCACTTTCCAATGTGACTGTACTTGGAGATAGGGTTTTTAAAGAGGTAATTTAAGTTAAGCTGAGGTCATAGGGTGGATCCTAATACAATGCTACCATTGCCCTTAAAAGAAGAGATGATTAGGAGAGAGAAACACAGATGGAAAACCATGTGAAGACACAGGGAGAAGGCCGCCATGGGTCAAGCCAAGGAGTGAAGCCTCACAAGAAACCAATATTTCTGATACCTTAGTCTTGGAATTTTAGGCTCCAGAGCTATATGACAATACATTTCTTTATTGTATTTCTATATGTCATATTTCTATAGATTGGATTTAAGCCACCCAATCTGTGGTACTTTGTTATAGCAGCCTTAGCAAACTAAATCAGATGGGAATCCGTAAGATATTAAAAGTTAATTTCAAGGAGACAATGAAGGTCAGAGGTATGAATAGGCAGTCAGAAGCAATGACATACATTCACTAATAGATACAAAACTGGTTAAGAGTCTGCATGGTATAAAATGTGTAATATTTGGGGTTATCTTTTCTACAGGGTAGAAATCAAGTATATCTTGACAAAATTCATTTGCATTACTGTGTACAACGAACATTTTCATTACTATGATTTTTCTGTTAGTTTATTTGTATTCCTAAAAACTTGTAAAGTAGTTTAACTACTAGAAAGTCAATAAAAAGTGCACACTTCTATTGCACCAGCTATTCCTCCAAGAATCTACTAGACAAAACTCATCACTTCAAAGGATGCCCCGTCATCTCTTTTGCCAATTTCCAAGCATTGTACAATTTTTATTAACATTCTACAACCTCATTCCTTGTACATATCTTTCATCTCATGAATGTAACCATACAACCAAATATACCTTATAATATATACTTCCTAAGTACAGTTATCCTGCATTCAGTAATATTTGTGAGGGTAGTTTGCTTAATGCATCTATGTACAATGACATTAGGATGCAAGATCCTTCTGGGTCCTGAATGAATCTCCTCTTCTACTACCCTGGCCAAGATGTAGACTTCTTCCATTGGTTGTTAGCTGAGATTTAGAAGTTTTGTCATGCCCAGATGCAACATACAATTATTCCACATACATGCAAACATCAGATTCTCACAAAAATAATCAACCTGCTCATACACCTCAATAAAATTGATGAAGCCACTTATACAAATACAAATCTGTGTTGAATTGTGTTACTATTTTGAAAGAATTAAATTCATATTTTCATGATCATACTAGTTTCTTCAAGCATAAGAGTCATGACAGTTGGAAAAGAGGTGGGATGTAGTATTATAGGAGAAATATATATAGGATTTAGGAAAGGGAGGTGTGAGACAATAATCAAGCTTTATCGGCTATAGATGATTACTAAGATCAACCCAGCCTTTATACCATATACTCCTTGGTTTTATTCATTCATGACCTGATGTATTTTTAACATCGCAGGGCAATATTAATAAAAAAAATAAAACTTCCAGGACCCTCTAATAATCACCCTAAGGCAGAAATATCCTGCAATAGAACATTTACAGATATCACAGAAACTAGGTAAACTTTAGTACATCATTATCACAGACTTTCTGCTTCCTTCTCTCAGAGTCCACTTTGAGCACTTTGCCAACAGGTCAAACGGTAGGAACACATAGGAAATGCCAAATTCCCTAATTTCTTTTTCCGAAAGGTTATGCTGTAGAGTTGGACTTTGTTTTTCCTATTTCAAATTAAATTTTCTCAAGAAATTGAAATGTTATTTAAGTCACTCTAATGCCCAGTTTAAAAATCAAAGGCAACTGATAATTTGACTTGGCAATGATCTGTGAAGGACAATAATGAGTGTGGCGGAGATGAAGAACCTGAAGTTTTCAGAATGCCTTAAAATGGCATTGTTATTTAAAGTGTTGATCACTTAATGATTTTTTTAAGTTATTTTCTTGTTTAACCAAGGGAAGATTAAGCAGTGCCTTTCATCACATTCTTTCTTTCAAAGCATTGGAATTATCTTTTCTGTTCAGTTCATGTCCAGCTGCTGCCCTAATAAGCCCCACAAATGTGGCTTCACAGCTGTGCCAGCTGCTTGGGATCTTGGAGTTGAAACTTTTTCTCAGCACTCTCAGTGATTTGGGCCCAGATTTCAAGTAAACTGTCTCTTAATCCACAGTTGAAGCACATTGCCTTGTACAGAGACCACATGCAAACGAAAAATTGTTTTTCTAATTTTTATGGTCTTTTTGGGGGGGCAAGGGGTGGGTGGAAGGACCTGTACCTTTCTTAGTATTGTTGGAATTATCTAAACTAATTTACCAACTTCTTAAAGGTAGGCTAAGGAAACGTGAAGTTAAATGATGTAACATTTGCATAGACCACGTGAAGCTAAACATCTGAGTGTTTCAAAATAATTCTATTCCCGTCCTCAACTATCCCCCAACTAACCTTGACCGTAGCCATAGCATGCATTAATCGACGTCTGTCCTTGGCACATCACCTTGAAATCCAAAGTTTACTCTTTTTTGGCTTAACCAGGACTAGCCTCACTGATGTTTCTTCAACCTTTTTCTTCACTGACTTTCTAACCACACAGAACAGTCTAGTATTACTCTCCTCATCCAGTTTCTCAGTTTTTGAGCCCGCAGAGAACATCTTATACTCTGAATCTTTGTGCCGTCTCTCCCTAAAAAAACAAAGTTGTCTTTTTTTTTTTTCCTTTCATAAGTTATCAACTTAGTACAAGGCCAAGTAATCTTATAATTATATCTTATAAACTACGAAATTGATGCATGGCATCAGTTTGTGATCTTTATTTCCTCCATATTAACATTATATTTGCATCATTTTGTTGTTTACCAGATTATGAGTTTCTTAAGGTCAAAATAATGTCTTTTTTACATTGTTGTCACCAAAATTAAGCAGTCAGGGAGTTTTTAAATGTAAATTTTAATCTGAGCTAAACATTTAAACTTAACTGGGGCTTGTTCTGTCTTAACCCAAATATTGTTATTAAAACAACAACTAAAATGAAATACAAAATAATTATGATTAATAACACTTTAGCACCTGTCCTGCCTTCAGAGACAGAAATACGTTTTGCTGCTTAATCCAGAATTTTGTTTTATTAATTGGGTTGGCCAGGTTGAGTAGAGCCATAACTGAAAAGACTTCAAAGGGGCTAGATGGATTTTCCCTGGAAAAACCTAAGAGCTTCTAAATAAATAAAAGTTAATTATGAGAGCTAGAGTAGAGGGTTAGTAGACAAAAGTCAGCAAATCCTGATTTTCGAAGAGTTTTTTTCAGAGTTTAGGAGATTAAAGAAAAAACATAATGAAATCTTTTTTGATATTTGTGAGATTTAAGTCCAAACTTTCTCTGCATTCTTTCTTAGTGTATCTGAGCTGTTATAACAAAATATCATATATTGGGAATCACAAACAATAGAACTTTATTGCTGACAGTTCTGGAGGCTGGGAAGTTTAAGATGAAGGCTCCAGCAGATTTGGTGTCTGGTGAGGGTTCACTCTGTGCCTTATAGATGGCACCTTCTAGCTGTGTTTTTACATGGTGGAAGTGGAGAACAAACTCCATTGGGCCTCTATTTTAAGTGCATTAATCCCTTTAATGAGGCCTGTGCCCTCATGATCTAACCACAATGATGGCCACATCTAATACCATGATTGTGGAAGTTAGGATTTCAACATATGAATTTGGAGGAGACACAAACATTCACACCATGTAGCTTTTCAGGTTTTATTTTAATGTTGATGTTTCCCTTGCATGCAGCCCCATACAGAAAACTAACTGAAAGACAAATCAATGCTATATAGATCGGGGGTATTGTTTGGTAATCCAATTTCTGTGGCAATGACAGTAGTGATGGTAAGAGTGCGGTAGGAGTGAGGAGGGGGTGGTTTTGTGGCCCTCAAATCATACCATGTAAGTGACCATGTAAACCTGGTTCAACTCACCCTAAAAGCCTTCTAATATATTTTAAGCACTTCTCAAGAAACAATTTGGGTGAGTCATTCATTGAAGCAAACAAATATTTATCCACTTAAAATTTACTGTACAGATACTTTATATGAATGCTACAATTTGCTAAAAGTTAGATTTTATAAGTTACATTATCTTTCTTCTTAGAAAAGCAATATACATAGGCTATAATTTTAAGAAAACAATATAGAAAATGTGGTATAGTAGAAAGATATTTGGTCTTTGTCCTCAGTTCTTGGCACAGAGCTCCTAAAACCCTTAGAATTCCTTTACTGGTAAGATGTGGAGGGGAATCTTTTATTCAATGAGGCATTCTTGGTGGCCTGACCCCGAGATAGTTTTAGGAAGGAGGCTGATCACCACAGAGACCAAAGCTTCACTAGAAGCTTGGAACTTTCAGCACCATCCCCAACTCCCAGGGAGGGGAGAAGGGGCTCAAGATTGGATTAATCACCAATTGCCAATGATTCAATCAGTTATGCCTACATAACGAAGCCTCCATAGAAATCCCTAAATAACAGGGTTTAAAGAGCTTCCAAGTTGATACCTTCCATGTGTCAGGAAGGTACTGCATAGCAGCTTCACAGGGACACAGGCTTCTACATTCAGGACCCATCTGTACCACACCATATATGTCTCTTTATTTGACTTCATTTTTAGTTTTTATTATAAACTGGTACACATAAGTACCTTCCTGAGTTCTGTGAGCTGTTCTAACAAATTATCAAAAGTGAGGAGGGGGTCTTGGGAGCCCCTGTTTTACAGCCAGCTGTTTAGAAATATAGATAGCCTGGGACTTGTGACTGATGTCTGACACGAGAGCAGTCATGTGGGACTAAGTCCTTAAAACTTTGGAGTCTGATTATGACCATGTAGTTAGTGTCAGAATTGAATTGAAAGTTAGGAAACTCAGTTTATGTCAGTCAGAATTAGCTGGTGTCAGGAGGAAAAAACCTCTGGGAGACTGAAAAAATAATTCACAACATCACGTACTCCCTAGGTAAGCAAAGTTAAAATATGTAGATCGATGTGTAGATACACATATATATACCTCTCTCAAATGCACATTCATATACACAGACAAATAGTCTTATAATAAATTAAGATTATACATATAGATTATTTCATTATCAATGCATAGTCATTGAAAATAATTTTTAATGAAATAGGATGTCATTTACTTAACTAATATGAACTATCACATTTCAAGGCATCATGAGTAATTATAAGTGCTTAACCAGACTAGCAGTCTTTGCTGTGACATCTTAAGGCAAACAAACTGTACCAATAAAAATATAATATCACAAAAGTTGAAAAAATAGTAAACCTGGGTAATTCATTATACTTTCTCTTTTCTTCCAAACTAAAATGTGAATTGGCCTGGCATAGTGGCTCATGTCTGTAATCTTAAAACTTGGGAAGCCAAGGTGGAAAGATCTCTTGAGCCCAGATGTTTGAGACCAGGTATGGTGGTATGTGCCTATAGTCCCAGCTACTCAGGAGGCTGAGGTGGGAGGATCACTTGAGCTCAGGAGGTAGAGGCTGCAGTGAGCTGCGATTGTGGCATTCCACTCCAGCCTGGGCAACAGCAATGGAGTGAGACACCATCTCAAAAAAAATAAATAAATAAAAGGGATTGAGACATGACCATTTCTGTGAAATATATCTGATAATGATATGAACAGGAGGCAGGGAAATACTGGGTAGAAGAGGGCACAGTCCCTGGTGAGGGCTCTACCCTCAAGCTTCAGCCCAAAGTGAGAACTATCCCTGTCTTTTCCCACCTGAATGCTGTCATTTGGCCTGCCCCACCCCCTATCCTTTGCCCTTAAGAATCTCAAACCCCAGCCTCAGCAGATATACGCATACAGAAGAGTGAGTGTCTGAATGTAGAGGGAAGAAGAAGCAGTTGAACATCAGAAACTACAGTCAAAGAGGAGTCTGGCCAGAAACAGCCAGACTCCAGGGTAAGTTTATCTTCCCACTTCACCCCCTTTCCAGCTCCCCTTCTCACTGAGAGTCACTTCCACCATTCAATAAAGTCCTCCACATTTACAACCTTTCAATTCGTTTATGTGACCTGATTCTTCCTGGACACCAGACAAGAGCTTGGGTGCCAAAGGGCAGGGTTTAAAAGGCTGTTATCCTGACTCTCCACTGATCTTGTTAACATGCAACTGGCCATGGACAGCAAATGCTAAAAGAGCACTGATTGTAACACACACCCTCTGGAGTTCCGGGGGTCACAGACACTGCCTTCCAGATGGCAGAGCTAAAAGAGCATTGTAACACACTTGGATGCTGCCCCAGGGCCCACACAGTCTGCTCCAGTCAGAGAGGAGTGACCAGCTAGCTCCAGCATTGGCCCACTCCAGTTCCTACACCCGTCCACTTGTGTGCTCCCTCCCATAAGGGATTGAGTATGGCAGCCAAGTAAACAAGCCACCCTCTTCATGAGTTCCCTGAAGGGGTAAAGGGAACTCTCCCATATCAATAATACTAAAAAGTTCTTACTATCTAAATTCTGAAAGTACTATGTTCCAAATTAACTTTCAGAGATTCTTTTATTTATCATACCTAGTGTCATTGAAACAAAATTTCCATTTATTTGAAAAGGAATACACAGAGGATTTGTGATGACTGAATCTTCAGATAAACTGAGATTCTATTAATTAAAAGAGAAAGAAAGCATAAATCAAATTCCTCATATAAACTAAAATCAATAGAATTTTGTCAGATTGAATTAAACATTATTTTATTATTAACTTGAAATATTATTTATTTATTTTTTAACCTAAAAGTTTCTCTTTTTTTTTTTTTCCTTTAACACGAGTATGTTGAGTCATATAATTTTTGACCAAAGGGGGACCTTACATATTGATCGAATATTTCTGAGGTTGTAGTACAGACTCCTTTGGGAAAAATACTGCATTGCAATAATTTTTGAATCAACAGAGTGACTTGCACAGAAGTGTACATTATTTTATATGAATTAAATTCAATATGAGAAAATACTGTTCGAAGAAATTAAGCAATGTATCCAGTGATTCATAACGACTTGGATGTAACTAGAATTTAGAATTTGTTTTTTAAAATACCAGACAACCAGTAGTAATAGTATACCAAACTCTGTCTTTTAACATATATGTCTTTAATGATAAGAAGGTGTAACATATGACAGCTCTTACCTAATAAAATTCCACAGTGGCATGAATTTACTTGTAGCTGGAGTTCCATACTCAAATACCCAGACTAGATGAAATGGGTAAAGTAAGAGACAGAAGGCCAGTGTTGAGGGCCTAAGAATACATTGGATAAATGGAGGGAATTGTGCTAAATTGCATAACTCAGGTTATGTCTAAATAAGACACCTGCTTCACAGCTCCAGGCAATCTTAGAGGTTTATTACTGTGGGGGATGGGGCAGGAAGTTGCCTCCTGTTCAATAATCAAAACAGACAAAAGAAAGAGTTTAGCTGCCTATGAGGAAAAAGGTCAGGGATGCAGACAGAAAAATCCCCACCCCCAAGACCCAGGAACACAGGTCTGTCTGTGACTGAGACTGAGCCAAGAGAATAGAGAACCCTCCTCCAATCCCAGCCCCCACAACATTGACATAAGCCTTCCATCAAGTAGCATGCATAATAAGCAACTACAGTCTGCTAATGGTAGAGGATCAAGAACATGAAGAGAGACCCCTATGTGTTGCAAGCATTCAGAGATTGCTGAAAGCTTATAGTAGAGCATGAATATTAAGAATAATTTCTCAGCATTGAACAAAACCGAAGTCTCTGCTGCACTGATGGTGACTATAGCAACAACAACAAAAATCAATCTCAGAAACCTACTAATCGACTCAACCCACTACATTAGTGGCTGCCAGAGAAAGAATCATGTCCATTTCTGGTGTAAAGAATAGTTCTTTCAGCATCTACTCTTCTCTCATAATAATTGATACTCAAACATTTTGAAGCACACTGAAAATAGAGTTTACTGTCAGATAAATCAAACAATAAAAAGTCTCACAATTGAAGACATATCAGATATATCAGATAGGGATTTTTAAATAACTATAAATAATATTTTAAAAGATAGGGTAAAAAAATCTGGAAAATATTCATGAATAAATGGAAAATCTAGTAGAGACATGGAAATTATAAGAAATCGTCAAATAAAAATTATAAGAAAAAATCCCGCCATATCAGAGATAACATATCCCATTAATAGAATAATCAGCTGACAGAAAACACTTAAGGAAAATCAGGAAACTTAGAACTAGGTCCGTAGAAATTATCTACGCTGATAATTTACCACAAAGAAAACAGATTGAGAAATGTATTAGATAACAAAACATCCATGGAAGCACAGCAAACAAAATAACATATGTAACTGGGGTCCAAGAAGGAGAAAAGAGAAAGAATGAAGAAAAATGTATAGAGGAATAAAGGCCAACAATTTTCCAAAATTCATCAGAAACAAACACACAAGCAAAAAACAGAGATCCAAAGAGTTAAATAAAACAGCAGGTTTAGAATCAATGAACGCTGTTAAACATCTTACAATGCAGAGAATAGGTTTCTTACAACAAAATTCAAATTGTCTAACCAAAATATGTCACTGGTGCTGAGGATGACAAATTGCTCAAGAATTATCATTTAAAACATTTAAAGTGACATATCTAATAAGTCAAGAAAGACCCACCGGAATATATATATATCATATGAAACCCAATTTAAATATCAAGACACAGATTGGATTAAAAAAAATGGCAAAATATGTTCCATGTAAACATTAACAATTTTAAAGTGGCATGGTTATATTAATAACAAAGTAGGTTTAAAACAAAACCTATTATCAGGTGTAAAGAAAGAAATTGCATGATGATACAGGGCTTAATTCATTAAAGAACACATAATGATTCTAAATTTGCATCTACCTAAAAAACACCAACAGGACAAGATTTAAAAACAGAGAAGTCAAAAATTACAGTTAGTCAAATAAACACTTCATTCATTAATTGACAAAAAAGTAGATGGACAATTAGAAAAATATAGGCAACTCTAATAATACTATAATCAATATGACCTAATTGAAACTTATAGAGCACTTCAAACAACAAGAGGAGAATATACATGTTCAAGTGCACATGCAACATTCACCATGACAAGCAGATTTTGAGGACTTTAAAAATATCAACACATTTTTTAAAATGTAAATCAAACAATGAACCAATGGGATTAAAATGAAAATAAATAATTTCAGGTAGTTCTACTTCTAATTTTTCGAGGACCTCCCATACTGTTCTCCCTAATGGTTGTACTAATTTACATTCTTACCAATGGTAGAGAGGGGCGTCCCACTTCTCCAGATACAGGCCAGCATTTATTTTTTTGTCTTTTGGTAATAGTCATTCTAAATAGGATGAACTCATATCTCTTTGGGGTTTTGATTTGCATGTCCCTGATAATTGATGATGTTGAGCATTTTTATATATGCCTGTTGCCTATTTGTATGTCTTCTTTTGAAAAATGTCTGTTTGGGTCTTATATATTTTGATTATTAGCCACTTGCCAGATGCATAGTTTTAAGTTGAAAATACTTTCTCTCACTCTATAGATTGTCGCTTTACCCTGTTGATTGTTTCTTTGGCTGTGTAGCAGCTTTTTAGTTTGATGTAATCCCATTTATTTATTTATCTTTTGTTGCCTATTTTTTATCCAAAATATCCTTGCCTAGACCAACATTATAAAGTGTTTTTTCTATATTTTCTTCTAATAATTTTATAGTTTTAAGTCTTATATTTAAATATTTAATCTACTTTGAGTTGATTTTTGTATATGATGAGAGATAAGTGTCTAGTTTAATTCTTCAGAATGTGAATATCCAGTTTTTCCAGTATCTCTTCAAAATTAGTAGTGTCATGAATGACAATGAAAGATTAAAGAAACCAAAGCTTCTATGCAACATGTATGAAATAAAATTTATTTTGTCTCCTCAAACATGTTCTTCTATCTGATTTTTAAAAATTTTATATGATAGCAATGTCATGTCCACAGTTACACAAAAGATCAATCAGAAGACAAAATTTTATTAACAACCTTATTTATTAACACTCTAAGTTTGTAAGGTATTAAATTCTGCCCACTTTAACTCTGAAATATCACTCAAATTCACACACTTTCAAAATTTTCATCAAGATATATTAATAATTCAAGCATCATACAATTCATGCACTTAAGGTATAAAATACAAAAATTTTACATATGTTTACAGAGTGGCGCCACCATCATCCTAATCAATTTTAGAACATTTCATCATCTCCCTGAAACGAGTATTGATTGTTACTCACTCCCCACTCCCACCTGAGCCATCCCTCTTCTCAGGCAAATTAATCTACTTTTTGTCTCTATGGAGACAAAATGCCTCTACTGGACTGCTTATATAAGTAGAATCATATAACATAGTTTTTTCTGACTTGCTTCTAATCATATAATATATAGTCTTTTCTTGCTTCTCCCATGTAACATTATTTTTTCAATGTTTATCCATGTTGTAGCACATATCAATACTTCATTTTTAGCTAAGTGATATTCCATTGTATGGCTATATAGACCACTTTTTTTTTTTTTTTTTTTTTTTTTTTTAGACAGAGCCTCGCTTTGTCGCCCAGGCTGGAGTGCAGTGGCCGGATCTCAGCTCACTGCAAGCTCCGCCTCCCGGGTTTACGCCATTCTCCTGCCTCAGCCTCCGGAGTAGCTGGGACTACAGGCGCCCGCCACCTCGCCCGGCTAGTTTTTTGTATTTTTTGGTAGAGACGGGGTTTCACCATGTTAGCCAGGATGGTCTCGATCTCCTGACCTTGGGATCCGCCCGTCTCGGCCTCCCAAAGTGCTGGGATTACAGGCTTGAGCCACCGCGCCCGGCCGACCACTTCTTTTTTACCCATTCATCAATTGATATATATTTGGGTTGTTTATTATATTCTTTGACTATTATAAATGATGCTTTTATAAATATTCATGTACAAGTGTTAGTGTGGACATCTGCTTTTATGTCTCTTGGATATATACCTAAGACTGAAATTACTGGGTCATATGGTAATTCCACGTTTAATGTTTTGAAGAACTGCCAACTTTTTCCCAGAGTGGCTGTATCATCTTAAATGCCTACCAGCAATGTATGAGGATACAGTTTCTTCACATCTTCACCAAACTTATTATCACTTTGTGATTTTAACCATCCTTGTGGGTGTAAAGTATCATTTCATTATTGCTTCTATTTCTGTTTCTGTAATGGCTAATTGATACGGCATACTTTTTCATGTGTTCATTAGTTATTTGCATATCTTCTTTAGAAAAATATTCAGATAATTTTCCTTATTTTAATTGGGTTGTTTATCTTTTTACTATTGCATTTGAAGTGTTCTTTTCATATGTTTGATACAACTCTCTTTACAGACGTATAATTTGCAAATATTCTCTTTCATTCAGTGTATCTTTTTACTGTTGTTCACCACCCATTCTCTTTTATTTTCACAGTAACTATTTGAATTTAGATACTAGCCATTTTTTTAATCCTTTCTGACTTGTTCTGTAGACTTCCAAATGAACTCTTGTCTTCAAATCTACCCATTCAACCAATTCATTATGTAGCTGTCAGCTGTCCTCCAAAACCAAAATTGTGATTGCCATTTCTTGCTCATGAACCAATGGTGGCTTCTCCTTATACTTAGAATAAATCTTAACTCTTACAGATGGCATCAATCATCTTCAACGACTGGTTCTAACCTAAGATTTCAGTACTATTTCTGATATCATTGACCTTCTATTCCCATGAACTTTGAGTCCCCACAACCCCAGCTCAATTATTATGTAATTTACGCAATTTATTTCTATACTGCTGTGCTTTTGCTTATGTTTGAACAACTTTCTCTTCTTCCATCTCCACCACCTAATCTGTACTTATTCTTTATGCCATACTTGGGTACCTACTTCTCTGGAAAGTCTTTTCTAATCACTATGCCTCCAGCATCATCTTAGCATTTGTTTCTGTCTTTCTTAAGAAAATGACATAAGGGTTATATGTTACAGCTAGTGATGTACCTGTTTCTTTCACTAGTTGTTAAGCTACTTGTTAGGAAGGACCATACACATTTGTATATGTTCCATGTCCATATGTATTGACAACATGTGTCACTACATGTTTGTTTAATGAACAATTACAAATATTAAAATTTTATAAGAGAACATTTAAAATGTATTACATTATGAAATAATTATTTGCATTTCAAAGTGTATTTGTTTGTTTGTTTTGTGTTGAAGTACATGGTGGAAAATCTATCTTTTATAATAGAATTCATTTATAGTCTACTTTCAGGATATATGTGTAACAGTAATTGGTACATCTATGTTACTATTTCCACTTATGGTCTCTGTAATTCCTATTATAAGTAGATCTGATTCCAAAAACAGGGTGCTTTGCTTTGTTTTATTTTTCTTTTTCCTCAGCAATTTGCATCACTAGGAAATGCCACATTTTTCATTATGTACACTTTTAGCCTCAGTTTATTCATCAGTAAAATAACTCTAGCAGATCAAATTATTTCTAATATTCCATTTATTTTCTTGTATGTGTCATGTGCTGGACATTTGCCTATGCTCTCTGGCAGCAGCTGCAAATCTAGAATGTTATTTTCCCCGTTTACATGTGCCATTAGCATTTAAATTTTAGCTTATTATTTAATGGGAATAGTGTTTAAATATTTCAGCTATTCCAAGATAATGGTTCCTTTCTTTCTTGGAGAACTTACTTAGTAAGATATGCATGAAGTTTCCACAACTATAAAGCCGAACCAGTGATTCATTCTTAGCTTATAACTAGTTGTTAAAATTTTGTGAATATTTTAAATGTGTTAAATGCATACTTTTTTGTTCCCCTTGAATTTCTGATATGATCTTTTCCCTTTCCTGCATTTATACAGAAAGTAAATGCTGATGAGAAAATTTTGATTTAATCTATAAAACTATTTTTATTTCTTCTTGCTTTATTTATTATAACTACACCTTTTCTCATCATATATTTCAATTTCTCATATCTCCTATCCACATGAACGTAATTTGTTCTAGTTGATTTGTGAAGCTAGAATATTTTATTTCTATGCTTCAATATTTTGAAGAATATTTTTATCTTCCTTTTCTTCATCATTATTATAATGATCACCATTATATCAATAATAATATAAATTATGTATCATTTTAAGTATCTTTATTGTGTCAGGACTAATTCAAGTTGGTTTTGCAATGTTTCTCTGGCTAACCACAAAAATGGCATGATGGGGTATATATTAACTTCAACTGATAGGTAAGAAAACTGAGATTCAGAAAGATTAAGTAGCTTATTCAAGGTTTATTGATAGTAAATGAAGAAACTTAGATTTGAGGCAAGAAAAGCCTGACATTAAACCATGTTTCGTAGGCTCATACTAACACTGAAATAGATACAGCATTTTAAATCTCACGCATATTGATAATTTCCAGGTACATGTTTTTTTGATATACAGGTTTTTAGAAGGCTATGTCTAAAATTATGAGATTTAAATGTAAGGAACAAAACATTTATTAAGCAAGTGCTATGCCTTATGTGTTTCTGAAAAATTCATGTGCTTGCAGAAAACTTAATCCCTCTGCCCTCATAAACAGATTAATAGATTAATGAGGACTCTGCCCTCATGAAAGGATTAATGTCACTATCATGAGAATGGCTTTGTCATATAAGCAACCTCTCTGAGGTTTACTTGCTCTGTCTCACCGCGTGATGCCTCTCACTATGTCATGATGCAGCAGGAAGGCCCCCACCAGATGCCAGTACCATGCTCTTGAACCTCCTAACCTCTAGAGCCATAAGCTAGTTATAGCAACAGAAAATGAACTAGGATAGCTAGATAGATATAAACCTGGGTTTCAGTTTCATGACAGGATATCTAGCCTAACACTTTTCATAATTCAGTGAACCTCTCTCTGGCTTGGTTTTTCTCTGTCAAAGGAGAAAACATTGTTATTCTGCATGTGTTTTGTTAAGATGATACCCGGTATTATTATTTAAATAAGGGGTCAGACCACACTTTAATCTTAGAAAGCACTGAAGAAGGCACAGAAATGTGTGTGGACTTAAAAAAAAATATTTAGGTTTTAAAACAGGCCCAAGCTAAAATATTTTTTAAAATTACTTATTTACTTCAAAATAAGTCATTCAACCACGCTTTAATAAAATTTATTAAATAATATTAATATAGTATATAAATAATATTAATATATTCTAAAAGGCAATTAGGGGATTTCTGGTTTGCAAAAGATGATACAGACTTGTTTTTCCCTAAATCTTTCTACTAGGGACAACTATACACTCCGGAAATTGTACAAGACATAAGCAAAGGCAAACTCTGAAAGGTGATAAGAAAACACACAGCAGCTTTAAGAAGCTAGTACTGAAGAGACAGCACAGGGGTGGCAGGGCATCTTGTGTCCCCCTACCCAACAGAGAAAGGTCACCCAGACCCAGCATTTCTTGAGCCCTAACATAGCAACAGAAGACAGGCAAATAGACATTCCTTTCCAAACAGGAATGTCTCTGACAACATTAGGGGAGACCAACACCACCAGAAAGGGGCATTAATTGGGAACCCTGCCAGAAATGAGTAGCCGGGGGAGATACTCTTCTTGACAACTAGGTCTGAAGCTCTCCTTATCCACTGAAAGATACAAAAGCAGGTAAGCAGAGCTCGTAGAGGAGAAAGATACAACAGGTGGCCTGGCCCAGGAATGCTCCTAGTCCCAGTGGATCTAGACTCTTCTACCCTGCCTAGAGATACCAGAGTGTGCAGGTAGAACCTGTAAGAGGGACTCAGTCATCACAAGTAACCTTGTCTGGGAAACTTTTTGTCTCAGAAGGACCCAGATTCTCATTTCCTTCCAAGATACACTCAGGTGAGCAAGTGGACAAGGCACCCAGTTATAGCAAGGGCCTAAATCTGACAAGTATCTGTGCCCTTGAAGCCCCAAGAATTTCCTACCTGACCCAGAAACACTACGAGAGTGGGTGCACCAGTAGGAAAATTACACTATACTTTTCCCCAGGCCGAGATATTCCTGATAGCCAGACCAAGGGAAATGCCTTCACACCCATGGCAGCACCACAGGGAATAGTGCAAGCTACTAGAGGACCAGATAAACCAGAAAGATTAAAATAACACCACAAAGGCTCTCATAATTAAACCACATTGGAACCAGAGCCCACAAACGTGAGTCAAGTCCCACGTGTTCTATCTAAACATAGTGATTGCCTGCTGAGATTTTTTAAAAACAAATAAAAAGGACACAGATTCTTCTAACATAATAGATTAAATGTCCAGGATACAACAGAAAAAAAAAATCACTCATAAAGAATAAAAAAAATACAACTTGAATAAGAGAAAACAACCAACGGATGCCCAAATCGAAATGAATCATATGTTGGAACTATCTGACAAGAATTTTAAAGCAGCTATCATAAATGTGCTTGAACTGCCAATCACAAAACAAATTTAAAAACAGAAAATCTCAGCAAAGAAATAAAAGTTATGAAAATGAACCCAATTGAAATTATGAAATTCAAAATACAATAAGAGAGAAAAAAACTACTTGAATAGGCTTAATTGTAATATGGAGATGGCAGATAATAGAATCAGTGAAATTGAGACAGAAAAAATAGAATTAATGCAATCTTTACAAGACAGAGAAAATAGGCAGAAATAAAAATCTGAACAGATCTTTAGGGACCTGTGAGATATAACAAAGACCCAACATTTATATCATTGAGAGAAAAAAAAAAATGGGACTGAAACAGTGTTTGAAGAAAGAATGGCTGAGACTTCCTAAATTTCGCAAAAGACACAAACCTACAGCTAGGACGCTGAGGCAACGCTGTACAGGTAAACCCCCCCGCCAAAAAAAAATCCATGCTAAGACATAATATAATCAAAAATTTGAAAAGTGAAAAAGGAAGAAAAAGTATTGAAAGTAGCCAAGATAAATCGTACATTATCTATTGAAAAATAGCAATTTGAATTCTAGTAGATTTGTCATCTGAAACTGTGGAGGTCACGGGATAGTATCAAAATATTTTTCAAGCAATAAGAGAACTGTAATAATTAATTTCATATTAATAATAATAAGCATATATAAATTAATAAATATAATTAGTAGTTAATAACATTCCTTTCAGGAATAAAAAGGAAATTAAAACATTTCAAGCAAACTAAAACTAAAATAATTTATCACTAGCAGACTTCTCTTCAAAGCTGGCTAAAGGGATCTTCAAATAGAAAGGAAATGATAAAAGAAGGAATCAGAACATCATGAAGAAGGAAGAGAGAAAAGAAAAGAACTAGGGGTACATACAATAGACTGTTTTTTTCCTCATGAGTTTTATAAATTATATTTGATGATTAAAACAAAAATTATAGCACCATCTGATACTCGAGACAAATATATAGAAGCGGTATCTAAATGGAAATGAGATTTCCATACTGCACGTGAAATGGTGGAATGTTCATGCCAGTAGACTGTTATGTCACACATGTATATTTTAAAACTCATCGTGACCACTACAAAAATTATAACCAGAGATATACTCAAAACTACTTTAAATAAATCAAGATGGGCCAGGCACGGGGGCTCACAGCTGTAATCCCGGCACTTTGTAAGGCCGAGGCAGGCGGATCACAAGGTCCGGAGATTGAGACCATCCTGGCTAACACGTTGAAACCCCGTCTCTACTAAAAATACAAAAAGTTAGCCGGGCGTCCCGGTGGGCACCTGTAGTCCTAGTTACTCGGGAGGCTGAGGCAGAAGAATGGTGTGAACCTGGAAGGTGGAGCTTGCAGTGAGCCAAGATCGTGCCACTGCACTCCAACCTGGGCGACAGAGCAAGACTCTGTCTCAAAAAAACACAATACAATACAATACAATACAATACAATACAATACAATACAATACAATACAAATCAAGATGAAATGTTTTAAAAAATGCTCTTGCTAACATACAGCAAGGCAAGAAAAGAGAAATCCCGGAATGAGAACCAGAAGGAATAGAAAACAAAAAAAATGACAGACTTAAACTTTAACATATGAATAATTAACTTAAATATTGATGCTCTGAATACAACAATCAAAAGACAGAGACTGATGGAGTGGGGACAAAAAATAATCTGAACAATATACTGTGTGCAGCAAAGAATTAACACAGTAAACCTGAGGTTGCAATCATTAGAAAGACCAGTTTGTAAGACTGGTCCTTGACTGTTCTCTGGGAACTTGGATTTTGGTAGAATTCTCACCTAAATCTGATAAGGTTTTCACTGTGACTAAATGGTACAAATAATATAGTTTATGTTGAACACCTGCTTTTTTCTGGGATTCTGGAATTTTGGTACACCCTAAGCAAAAGATGCCTATGTGACCGGTTCCAAAAAAAGCAAAAACAAAAACAAAACCCTCTGGACACTGCCGGTCTTTAAAAAGCATTTTTAGTAAAAACAAACAAACAAAACCAAAAAACATTTCACACATGTCATACTTTGCTTGAGGAATTCAGCACTTCTGTGCGATTCCATTAGGAGAGGATTCGTCCAAGAGCTTTCACCTCTGTTCCTCTGGATTGCACTGCATGTACCTTCTCCTTTGTTGGCTAAATCTCTTGCTATAATCAATTATAACTGTGAGTTTGACTATGTGCTGAATCCTGCAAATCCTGTTCAGAAAACATCATACCCAGGAGTGGTGTTCAGAACCCATGATACATTCTGTTGTTTATGACAGACTCACTTCAAATTCAACAACACAGGCAAGTGATGAGTGAAAACTTTAAATATATATTTTATTTAAATATAAAATGATATACCATGCAAACATTAATGGAAAATAGCAGGCATTGCTATATTAAAATCTGATAAAATAGATCCCTCAGCAAAGAAAATTAATAGAGACAAAGAGGGACATTATATAATAATAAAAGGATCGACCCACCAGGAAGATAAAATTATCCTAAATATGGACACACCAAAAAAACAGAAACTTATCCACATAAAACCAAACCTGATAGAGCTGAAAGTAGAAATAGACAAGTCCATAATTATAGTTGGGAAATGTAACACCTCCTTCTTCACAGCAATGAATGCAACTTCTAGGCAGAAAACTATTAAAGATATAGAAGATCTGAACAAGGCAATCAATCAACAGGATTTAACTGACATATACAGGACACTCCTCCTAACAGCAGCAGAATGCATTTTTTTTAAGTATCCATAGATCATTTATCCGGATAGATGATATCTTGGGCCATAAAATACATCTCAAGTTTTTGTTTTTTGAGAAATGTAAAGCAGCTATCATAAACATGCTTGAACTATCAATTATAAAATAAATTTATCATATAGAGTATATTCTCCGACTACACTGAATCAAAGTAGCATCATATAGAGTATATTCTCTGACTACACTGAATCAAAGTAGCAGTCAATAAGAGAACCACAACAGGAAAATCACTGAATACACGGAAACTAAGAAACATATTTCTAAATAATCTGATTCAAAGAAAAAAGCTCAAAGAAAATTTTAAAAATACGTAGAATTTTGAGAACCCACAAAACACATCAAATTTGTGAGATGCAGCTAAAGCAGTGGTGAGAGGGAAATTTGTGGCTGTAAATGCTCATATTAGAAAGTCACAAACATATCCAACAATAACTTATGTGTTTACTTCAGAAACTTAGAAAAGAACAAAGCAACATAAACCCAAAGCAAGCAGAAGAATAAAATAAAAATAAAGCAGACATCAATAAATTAAAAATAAGAAAGCCATAGAGAAAATCAATGAAAAAAGCAGTTTTTTAAAAAAAGTTAATAAAATTGTTAATTCCTGTGAATTACTGATAACTGAGATGATACAAATAATCAACATCAGAAATGAAAAAGGATATCAGAACAGATTCTATAATCATCAAAAATATAATAAAATACTACAGATAAATTGACACTTGTAACTACTACAACTTAAATAAATAGACCAATTCTTCAAATACCACAAACTACCAAAACTCAGTCAAGATAGTGTAAGCAGTCCAATAATTATCAAAATAAAAATTGACACATTCAGCAGCGCAGGGGAGATTAGTGGTCGCCAGGGGTTGGAGATGGATATGGAATAAAAAAGAACAGTGGGGTTAGTTATAAAAAAGCACATGAAAGAACCTTGTGGTGTTGGAATTCTTCATTATTTTGACTGTAGTGGTAGGTACATGAACGTATATAGGTGATAAAATTATACAGGGCTTAGTGTGGGCACACACACACACACACAGAGACACACACACACACAAGGGTAAAATAACTGAGGAAATCTTAATAAGATTGTTGGATTGTAGCAGCGTCAATACTCCGGTGGTGATATCTTTCTATGTTTTACAAAACCTTACAATGAGTCAAAAGTGTTCAAGAGAACTCACTGTATTCTTTCTTGTAATTGCATGCAGATCTACAATTACCTCAATAAAAGCAATTTAATTGCAGCTAGAAAACAGAAATCAATTAGTCCAGAAAGCTTACAACGAAATATATTCTGGGTTGAAAGTCATTGTTCACTTAATGCCAAGGAGATATGGCTCCATTATGTTGTAGGAACAACAATGTCAAGCTGTTTCTTACTCTATTGTAGGTGAGTTTGGGTTTTTGTGTTTGTGGAGAATTTTAAGATTTCCTCTTTATCCTTGGTGATTTGTAATTTCACCTCAATGTGTCTATGTGTTGATAATTTTCCATTCACTGTGTTTACTATTCAGGCTTTTCTAATGTGAAGGCCTTTAACTCAGAGAAATTTTCATGCAATTTTATTATTATTCATAATTTTCTCTGAACTTTCTCATTGTTAGCTGATCCTTATTCATCTTTTGTCTTTTCTCTCATACATTTATCTCTTTGTAGTTTTGTTTTACATTCAGGGAGATTTCTTCAAGCTTATCTTTTATTTATTTTGAATTTTGTTTTTAGTTTGCAGAAAACCCTGGATACTTTGCTATTATTAGATTGTCTTTGTTTTTTTTTTTTTTTTTTTTTTTTTTTTAGACGGAGCCTCCCTTTGTCACCCAAGCTAGAGTGCAGTGGGATGCTCCAAGCTCACTGCAACCTCCACCTCCCAGGTTCAAGTGAGTCTCCTGCCTCCGCCTCCCAAGTAGCTGGGATTGCAGGCGTGCACCACCATGCTGGGCTAATTTTTGTGTTTTTAGTAGAGACTATGTTTCATCATGTTCGCCAGGCAGGTCTCGAATTCCTGAACTCAAGCAATCCACCCACCTCGGCGCCCAAAAATGCTGGGATTACAGGTGTGAGCCACCGCACCTAGCCTTCTTTGCATCTTTTTAAACGGGTAAAAGACAGTCCTGCCCAAGAGATCATATAATAATTAGAATATTGGTTTTGTGTTAGTATTATTTATTTTTCTCTGTTTTCTTAGAAGTTGCTTTGCTTTGTTTATCTCGGTTTTCCCTTTCATGTTAGTCTTGCATGATGGCACATAAAGATTTGCATTTACTAATAAAATGAAGGTTGACTTATAGCTGCGTAAACCTATGTGAGCTTTTCACCTGGAGGACATATCTTCTGGGTAAGGGCCAGGCACATGATCATTTTGCAGGGGAACTCTTAATTACAAGAATGGGAATAGGGACATTAATTCCTACTATTTCTGCCAAAGTCATGGCACTGACTATGTTGTTTTAAAGTAAAGAAACCTGCTTCTAGATGGTCCCATTTGTGGGATGGAATCGTGCGTAGGCATGGGCAGTCACTGCTGTGCCCCTGCCTTCTGTGCAGCCTCGCAGACAGTTTAGCTACCTCATCAGTTCCAACCCCCACTGCTTGTCAGCAAGACTGCAGCTTCCACCTGTCATCACTCAACACTGTCTACTGCTTTTCATCTTCCAGAAACTTGCTAATATCTTTTATTTTTTCATGACTGCCATTAGTTTTCCTTATTGTTCTGAATTATAATATTTAATTTATTGCTTTACTATTATTTTAATGATATGTCAAGAGAAAGAGGAAATATGTATTTGTGTTAAGTCTGCAATTTTCAAACAGAAGTCACCATTAAAATATTCTCAACATAAAAATATAACTTGTCAATTTTACTGGTTGTAATTTAAAAATCAATAAATATTACTCTTTTCCCAGGAATGTAATTGAAAACTAAAGCCGTAATTATACTTGCCTAACAAGCAATTGAAGTGTGGTTTTCTTTCACTTTACTCAAACTCATGTTTCATGTGATTTTAGTTACTAACCTTTCATGATTAAAAATCAGTAAGTTCAATTTTTAACAAAACAAAAATAACTAAAAAAATAACTAAACATATTTTATTAAAAATATGTTTAGTATAATGTTATAGTAGGTATAATTTTTTGTCTGTAGAGAAGTGTTTTTTCATATTATTTGTGACTGAGTCAATGGTAGGCACACAATACTCAATCAATTAATGTTTGTTTGTTCCTGGATGGCCATAAGTGTAATTTTAATGTGCAATGATGTGCAATTTTATGTTTTGTGAATGTCAGTCGGCTTTCTAATATAACTCTGCTCATCCAAAAATCAATCTCCCTTCCAACCTTGTCATAGGTCTCACTCATGGTAAAATCACTCATTTCAGTGGAGCAGAAAAGTAAAAGCAGAATCATTGTTTGGAACTACTGAGACATTACACATGTGTTTCATTTGTTCAAAAACCAAAACATCCAAGTTATCTTAACCATGCTAATAATAGCAAAATATCTTCTGAGCTCTTCAATCTTTTAACAGCTAAAAACCTTAAACTATATAGGTATCTTTTTCCGCCTGGAATCCTGTTTGTCGGTGAGCCATTTTGTGTAATTCTGTGCTCTTGATTAGAAGTCTGGAACAAAGGCAATAATGAAAATAAATAACCGAGGAAAACACTTAAAAAACAGGAGCAAAAGCAATCATGGCCCATCCTGATTTAACCACTTTCTGTGAAGGTTTATGTTCAAGTACTGTCTTTGTTTGTTTTGTGTTGCTATAACAGAGTGACAATTTATAAAAAATAGCCATTTATTTCTTACAGTTGTGAAAGCTGGGAAGTCGAGGGTCAAGGAGCCTGTGTCTAGCAATATCCTGCTTTGTATCTTTGTATGTCATCCTATGGCAGAAGGCAGAAGGGCAAGAAAGCATGAAAGAGCCAGTGGGGGACACAATTCGCTTTTATAATGAACCCATTCCCATGACAACTGACATTCATTTGTCTATTCATGAGGGCAGGGTACTCATGATGTAACAGTCCCTTCTCTCAACACGGTTGCACTGGGGATTAAATTTTCAACGTGTAATCATGGGGGACACATTCAAATCATAGTAGGTATGTATTTTATTAAATCATTTGAAGAACTGCTATTAATTTAATTAGCAGTGAAGGGAGAAGGGAACAGAAAACTTTGCCTTAAGGAAGCTTGACTTTGACTAACAAAACAGACTATACATTAACTTTGTGGCTTTTTCTTGTTTTTCCACATCGTTACCAAAAAATAAAAATAAAAATTAAATAAAATAAAGATAAGGTCTCTGGTGGGTGGCCGGGGGCGGGGGGTTAAGCCAAGCAGGAGGTTAAATCTTATAGGTATAAAATCACTGTGAAGGTCCAACTCTCTCAAAGTAGTACTTAAACCAGGGAAAGGATTACTCACTCCCCAAGCAGAGGTAGATAGACATAGAGACAAATCATTAATATGGCAGATAGATGAAAGTTAAGCTTCTACGGAAGTTTCCTGTGACATAGCTTTGGATTTTTACACATGCAAATATTTTACAAAACCACGAAGTCATTTCAATCAAAATGGAATTGATAATCCATAAAATTCAGGAGTTAAACACACACAAATTAGTATAAGTAAAACAAGAGAATTACTCAAAATATATAGGATATATCAAAGCCAATATTATTATTATATATTTGCATTTTTACAGTTTCAAAATACAAACATAAAAGAAAACTGAGGAGTACAGACAAGGTCCTTTTTGTACTATTAGTTACAATGGCTTTTGAAAATATAATCACTTCAAAAATACTTCCAAGTAAATAACCTAGGATATGTAAAGCAAAAATAAAGCATTGTAAAACCTTGTCCATAATCATATTCTGGTAAACACTTGGTACTGATGTGTTGAAATAAATAAATAAGACTGCAAATTGGTGACAAGGCTTTCAGGGTAAAGCAAATCAAGTACAAATAGTAATTCAAACAATTCAAATATGCTCTAAACCGTATAATCTTTTAAACACTAACATTAACTCATGTTACATTTTATTGTAAACATATATTTTATAGTATTTTTCTTTGAAAATATGTAGAATTTGTGAGTTTACTCCCTATTAATATCCATGATCACTTTGAGTACTCACATTGTTATCTAAATGCCATTTCTCATTATAAAAGTAAAGGATCCTGAAAATAAATGCTGATTGCAGAAACCCCTCAAATATCCTTAAAACTTGTCAGATATAAATTTTAACATGTTCAAGAAATCCTGGTTTTATTTCTAGGGAAATATAATTCAATAAGAAGGAAATTCCATTGCACAATATTCATATAAATCAATAATCAGAAAATAGTAACTAAAAGGTTTTCAAGTTCAACATATATGTTAAAATACGTGTTATTAAAACGTATTAATAACATTTTGGCGTTTGTGTATGTGTTAATAAATATTAAGCTTTACAATGGTTAACAAAAAGGCTCACTTCTCATGGCATGAACTATAGAATAATCGAATTAGCTAATGCATTTTATTTCTTTTTCCTGTAGACTTTACACTGTGGAGAAGGAAGTAGGGTTGGGTAGAAAAAAGGTCAAGGTTTTTGTAACATTTTTCAGGATTATTTTTATTTATCAACTAAACTGAATAAGCATAACATTTTTGGTATTACTTCCATTGTTACATCTAGAAACATTATTTCTTGCTCAGGTAATAATTTAGGTAGAGCTCCTTTTCTTTTTTTTTTTTTTTTTTTTTTTTTTTTTGAGATGGAGTCTCACTCTGTCGCCCAGGCTGGAGTGCAGTGGCACGATCTCAGCTCACTACAACCTCCGCCTAGCAGGTTCAAGCAATTCTCCTGCCTCAGCCTCCTGAGTAGCTAGGATTACGGGCGCCTGCCACCACGCCCAGCTAATTTTTGTATTTTCAGTATATATGGGGTTTAACTGTATTGGCCAGGCTGCTCTCAAACTCCTGACCTTGTGATCTGCCCGCCTAGGCCTCCCAAAGTGCTGGAATTGAAGGCGTGAGCCACCGTACCTGGCTGAGCTCCTGGTTTTAATCATGAGATCAATTGCTGTAATAAACAATTCTAAAATATCAGAGGATTAACATAATAAAAATTTTTTTCCGGCTTCTATCACAGTCCACAGTAGGGGACACTGCTCCACACTGTGATTCAGGGAATCAATTTTTGTTTTCCCAATGTAGTGGGCCCAACATTTCCTGGGAACTCTGCATTCTTACTGGATCCTCTAATGCCTGTTGGCAAATGAAGGAGAGATAAAGGGGAGAATAGAGAAAGTTTTGTTTCAACGTATTTCGTTATTTCATATTAGGGCCCATCCCTCAAACTATGTCACTGGGCAGATCTCAATCCTAGTGTCTCAATAGGACAATAGACATAATTTGGGGGTCCAGTGCAAAATGAAAATATGGAACTCCTTGTTCAGGCATTATTAAGAATTTCAGGACAATGTGGCAACTTAGCATTAAACTAAGCAAGCACAGGTCCCTTCACAGGGATGTAGTTCATACACCAGAAATGTGGTCTACCTGTGTATGCAGCAAGAAAAGGCAATTTTTTGTGTTTGCTAAGTGTATTACTAATAACAAATTATCACAAACTCCGTTGCTTAAATTATACAGATTTAGTATTTTACAGTTCTGTAGGGCACTAGTCTAAAATAGGTCTCAAATCGAGCTGTCAACAGAGCTGTGCTGCTATCTGGAGGTTCTAGAGGAAAATCTATTTGCTTGCCTTTTCCAGCTTCTAGAGGCCACATTTGTTGACTCATAGTCCCTTCCCTCATCTTCAAAGGCAGGAACTTTTCATCTCTAATATTTCATCCCTAATAATGTCTCCTTCCAGCCTTATTTGAGAACTATTTTAAGTACTCGTGTGATTATATTTGGGCCACCTGGATAACCCAGGCTAGTATCCTCATCTCAAGGATATTAATCACATTTGCAAAATCCCTTTTGCCACAGAAGGTAACATACTCACAGGTTCTGGGGATTTGGATGTGAGTATCTTGAGGAGCCATTATTCTGCCTACCACAGTGAGCACATAGCATTGTTTCCACTACACCCTAGTGTTTCATGAGATTTCATATAAAGAATTTCTTTAATGACTACCCAAAGAGGTTTACTTGCTAAAAGTAATTAGTCCTGATTAAAACAGAGTAACATCATGGCAATCATGGGCTCCTGTATGGAGATTAAAAAGAAGCTCTGGTGCTGTCTTCCCTTTATACATTCTCCCTAAAAAATTTTCCTTTTCAAGAGTAAATGACTGCTATTCTTAAAGAATGTCTATGAAATCTCCCAGTCCTAGATCTCCTTTTCTACCTTTATTATGACTAATCTATTTCTAAAAGGAAGACAGCAATTTGAATTGCATGAGAAGTAAATTACTGAAGTTGAATCGGTGTGAGGAAAAAAGGAAAAACAAAAATTGTATCTGTATATGTACCAAGTCAAAGAGTAAAATCTAGTACATTTAAGCTAGTTCTCTTAAAATCATCTTTTCTTAATCTTAAAAGCAATTGTTTTTAATTCTGATAAAATATAGCCTGCCAAGTCATGCAGTTTTTTGAAGCAATTTCATTTGCTGTCCCCAAAAGAAAAAAAAAAAAAAAAAAAAAAAAAAAAAAAAAAAAAAAAAAAAAAAACCTCTAACTTTTTTCTTATTTTTTAATTAGTAGCAGCAAAATTGTTTATGAGATGTTCAGAGGCGTGTTCACACAATGTGGTGGGGTGCAATGAGGGAACATCACATTTCATTCTTCCTCAGGCAACTTTGATTTAGTTCAATTATTTCAGAAAGAATGAAAGTCCTGCTTGGATGCCCTCTGCTTCAATTCCACTATGCATCATTTTGTGGGCTTTTATTAATAGAAGAATTTGGAGAAAGGATGAGAATTCACATTTTAAAAAGAGAGAAGATGAAAGGATCAATTCTAGACATTTCATTTTAGCTCCTCTCAACAGCTGTGTGGAGTGAATAATGACGGACACTCCGTGAGACAAACTCATCAGGTGTGGCATCTGGTAATGGTTAAAGCCTACCTGAGGGGAAGGAAGGAAGATGTCCCCGAGGTGCCGATCATCTTTTAGATTATGCTTATCAAGAAATTTTAATAGCGTCAGACCAAAAAGAGTAGAACTTTTATTTATATGCTTGTATATTAGAATAAAAGTCTCTTATGTACATGTATATAATCAACTCTCACTAGGTTATGAAATTATTGTGAAGTAACCCTAACATCTTAGTAGCATATAATAACGTTAGTTTAGCTCTTGCTGTGTTCTTGGCTGTGGTGAGCTTTGCCGCTGCTCTACATGTTGTCACCTGCCAGAACACAGGCTGAAAAAAAAGGAGTCCTGTTGGAAACATGTTATTCTTTTATATATATATATATATACTTTATGTTCTAGGGTACATGTGCACAACGTGAAATTTTGTTACTTATGCATACATGTGCCGTGTTGATGTGCTGCACCCACCAATTAACTCATCATATACATTAGGCATATCTCCTAATGCTACCCCTCCCCCCTCCCCCCACCCCCCAACAGGCTCCAGTGTGTGATGTTCCCCTTCCTGTGTCCAAGTGATCTCATTGTTCAATTCCCACCTGTGAGTGAGAACATGCGGTGTTTGCTTTTCTGTTCTTGCGATAGTTTGCTGAGAATGACGGTTTCCAGCTGGAAGCATGTTATTCTTAGAGCAAAGGGAAAAGAGCAGGGCAGTTGGTGGAAACAGTCAACAGTGCATAAAGCTTCCTCTAGGAATGGGCTTGCACTACTTCTGGTTCATTATTACTGGCAGAAGTCAGTCACATGGCCAAGCTTGACATTGAGGAGAGGAAGTATATTTCACTTACAGGATGACAATGCAAGCCACATGGCAATGTGCCAAGCTATGCAAACCTCTAATTGAAACTGGAAAAGAGGGGCAAATGATTGGAAACTATAACACAATTAACGTACCTTGTTGACACATTTCCTAGCAGGGAAGGAAAGCTCTTATTTTTTTCTAAAACCATGGAGGCCTTTGAAGCACATTTCTTACGCTGTAAAAGTTACAGAAAATAGAGTAGAAACAAGTTGATACTATAATGTTTTATGTAATTACAAATCTAAAGAGTGTAAAAATTCAGAGAAAGCCAGAGTAATCATTGTAATACAGATGGTACAATGTGCTGATTTACGATGGTTCAAGTTTTTCTACTTTAAGATGGTACAAAAGCATTCAGTAGAAACCATAGTTGGAATTTTGACTTTTGATCTTTTCCCAGGCTAGCGATATGCAGGGCGATACTTTCTCATGATGCTGGGCATTGGCAGTAAGCAGCAGCTCCCAGTCTGCCGCATGACCATGAGAGCAAACAGCCAATACTCTACAGTGTACTGTGTTGCCAGGTAATTTTGCCCAAATGTAGGCCAATGTAAGTGTTCCAAGCATGTTTAAGGTAGGATAAGCTATGATGTTTGTTAGGTTAGGTATATTAGATGCATTTTCAATTTGTGGCTTTTTTTTTTTAAGACAGAGTTTCACTCTTGTTGCCCAGGCTGGAGTGCAATGACATGATCTCGGCTCACTGCGACCTCCACCTCCCAGTCATAAAAGAAGTGCAAGGGGCTATAAAAAATTAAAACTAGGGAAGTAATTTAGATCAGAATATCAAGAATGGACTCTATGGTAACAATTTTGATATGAAACCTTGAGAGTAAACACTGAATTGTCCCAGTACTGTGCATTAGGAACAGACACTGATAAGGAAATATCTGATCCCTAGTCTTTCTATAAACTTTAGCCTGAAAACAATAGGCTCATATTTGTCTTATATCACTTATGCTGGAGAACAAGTATTATACATATAATTAAATATGGTTGAGAAAAAGCAAAAACTGATATTCTTAAATGATTAGGTGAAGAAATATTACTACTAATATTAATATCTGGGGATGGTCTACTATAGGGCAAGTATAAACAGCACACATAAACTAATAGGAAGTAGACAACCAAACAACTGTACAATTAAAAGACATTTTAATTAATTATAATAGGAGGTAGAGGGGATTCATGGTAAATCCCTGTTGTAGTTTCTAGAGCGAGAGAAAGATTTCAAAATTCTGAGAAAAGACTTGAAATTTTTTGACTGGTTGAAGAAAAGATAGTATTGTTGGAGTAAGTAGGTCACAACATGAAGAAGGGGGACAAGGAGGAGAAAAAGAAGAGGAAAAGGAGGAAGAAGTGAGGAAGAGGAGGAATTGGGGGAGGAGGAAGATGAGAAGGAGGAGATAGAGGAGATGGAGGAGGCGAAGGAATAGGAGGTGGGTTTGTAAATCTGCATTTTAAGCAGAGGAAGTGAACTGAACAACAAAGGTGAGCAAGGGACAGATGCTGAAGACCATAGAGTAATAAAGAGGCTGGACACTAGCTGCTGGCTTGAATGCTACAGACCAGCTAGTTTGGGCTATTTGAAAGTTTGCATCAGTTTCTACTGACTGAACATTTCAAAGAAGAAGCAGAGCTAACACTAAAGTATTAGTTTTGTCTATCAGTGTTTGAAGAGCATTGATAGTCTGGTTATATGGAGATGTTTAGGTAGCATCTCAATGTTGTAAGTGCATTTGCTGGTTTTATTCTAGTAGTTAAATACATAATATTTGTTGTATAATTGCCAAGCAGGACTAGATTTAAAATTATTTAATAGTTCTCAAAATAAATACATTGACAATTAGTCAATGAAATGCATTTAATCTTTTTAATGTAAAGAGGCTAATGCTTTCTGTTTACTTGTATTCCTTTTTCTCCTGGGAAAAGTGGAGTAATTATTATTATTATTTTTCTACTTCAGAATCTACTTTTTAGAAGTGTATCAATTGCATTCTAGTTCTTACAGGTAAATGTGTCCATTTAAAGTTATTTTCTGTATTTACCTTGCTGATCCTACTTAGTTCAAAATAGCTATCTTGCTGAAATAGAAATTCCACAGTAACCTTTTTTTTTTCCTTTTCAGAAATCATTTCAAGCCTGATAAAGAAAAAAAATAATAAAACCAGCAAAGTGCTTATGTTGTGTGTGTGGGTGTTTTTTAAAGTGCTGCTCTTGTTTCTTTCAGGCATTTCAAAAAGGACCAAATGTATATTATTTGATTTATTTTGCTGTCTCTGAGAGTACATTTGGTTTTGTAGATTTTAAACAGAGAGACAGAAATGACTTGATAAGCAGTATCCATCAACACAGCTTGGAAACCACTTAAGATGTTGGTCATTACATGAAGTGAAGATGGCTTTTTCATCCATGTAGCTTTGAGTGCTCCTCTTAAAAGTATGTAGAAGGAAAAATATGAGGAGGGCAGTAAGGCAAAGAAGTAGAAAGGTTTATGTTGAAAATATGAGTTTAAATATTGTTAGTGCCTTTAAAAACAGAAAAACAACCAGCAGAGTTTCCCATTTGATAGTAATGGATGTCAACAATTTGACCTGAAGTTAAAGCACTGTGGAAAAGCTCCATTGGTTAAATATAAAATTTTGTTTGTGAGAACACATTTCTAGATGTTCTAATTGATTCAAAGTGTCTTGCTCAAAGAAGACACTCAATTAACATATATTGGATAGCTTCATCACCTTTCAACTAAACTAACTAGAACTTTCTGTTAAAGAATATCAGTGAACCAGCTTTGAAATATATCATGGCAAATATTTAACAGCAAATAACACTGATTGGTAAAGAGGAATATATATTACTTCAGTAAAATAATAGGAAGCTTCAGAAAGTTGGTAGAGAATTATCCAATTTGAAATTTGGCCAAAAAACAGTGCCTGACATACACCCACAGCCTCTTTCAGCAATATGTTTGCTGCTATTTTAAATGGCCGCAAACAGCCATAGTATTAGTTTTGTAGCTAAGTGTTGAGAAAATGGAGTCGGTGCTCAGAATTCTAATTCCATTTCCCTGTTTAGTTTGTTTATAACAATGCTTCACTTTCTTGACATTAGCCTATTTTGTGGAGTTCTGCAGGACTTAATTCATGTGATGCAATGATTAAAAATTTCTACCAACGCCCAGTAAATTAGAATAACAATTCCATGCCGTGTAATGGTTATGTCTGATAAGAAGAATACATATAATTAGTATTAGAGAGGATAGAGAGGTGAAAGAAAGCAAAGTCCCTTAGCTTAGAATCAGAGTAGAGCTTAAAGGCAAACCACTACTCTCTCTAGGAGCAACAATAAGCCACACTGTCTGCACAACAATTCTATTGTCTCTGCAGTTTATCTCAATGTATTATCTTGCTTGAATCAGCTCCCCTCCTGGGCACAGCATTGCTCAAATTTTCATATTAAATTGCCACCAAACTTTTCACCATGAACAGCATGCAGGAATGCAGAGAAGGATGATGGCTACTCAATCACCAACCAGATGAACAGCATGACTTTGCAAGTACTGACTTAGAGTAAGTGCGGTTAACTTTTGCAAACTGAGAAAATCACATTTTAAATGCCTTGTCTACAGGCCATTTATAGCTAATTTGAGAATAAGCACATTTCTCTAAGGCTGAAGACTTAAATAAATGTTAAGATTGTACAGATTACTTACAACATGATAGATACTGCCTTGTGCAAGCTACAAGCAGTCTACACCGTTGATTATATCCTTTCCCAATTTACCTCCATTTCACCTGTCTTAATAAAAAAGAATGCACACAATTTATGAAGAAAGAGAAAGAGACAGTGAGGAAGTAAAACAATAATGAAGCTATTCCATCAGCTTATCTGAAAAAAAGATTATTGGTTATCTCTAGGTTGTTATTTTCAATAGACATTTTTAAGTCCTTATCTATTTGAATTCAAAGTAGCATTAGACACTATTAATCATCCTCTTTCTTTTGAAATGTTATCTCCCTCAGCTTTCATGAACAATATACTCTTCTAATCCACCCCACTTCCCACCTTTCTGGCTCATCCACATTAACTTTTACTACTTCCTCCTCCCCTTAGATTTTAGACATATGAGGTCTCTGTCCCCAAGATTTGGTCCTTATTTTTCACCTTTTTATGATATCTTTTCTCCCTTCACAATCACATCCACATCTGTGAATTTAAATTTTTTGTTTCTCTGTTCCTGAACTTCCTTCTGAATTCATCATCTTCTTTTTACATGACAGCTGCATTTGGACTTTACAAAAGACAACTCTATCTCATCACATCCAAAGATGAACTCGATATTTTTTATTAAATATCTTGACCACCTCTGACATTCCCTGTTTAAGTGAATGGGCCACGATCTATCTTGTTAAGCAAATTAGAAATCCAGATTTTTAGATTCTTCTTTTATCTTTTCTCCCCGTTTCAGATCAATTTCCATGTTCTGTCACATACATTTTCTAAATAAGTGCTCCATCCCTACCACCACTCCGGTGAAACGTTCTACCTCACTTGGATCTACTGCAACAGATTCCATCTCACCTTTCCCCTTCCAATTTTGAGCATTTTGAATCCGTTTTCACAGTGAGAAAAGAGTGATATATTTTAAAGATAGACATATGTGTACGTTTTCTTGCTATAAATCTTTCAAATATGTCCATAGTTCCTGAAATAAATTTGCATTCAAGGTTCATATCCCGACTTTAAAAATTTCACTTTCACCTTCCTACTCATGTTATTGTCCAGCTCCACCCTGAGATAATACCACCATCAGCAAGTTAGATCCTTCTCATTCATCATCGCAGTTCTACCATATCTCCCTAAGAAGAGTCTTACAATATACACAGCCTAGAAATAACTCCCATTACAATCTCTCATGGTTGTCCCCTCTTTATAATAATTGTTATAATAATTTATGATTATACATGTGTGTCACTAATTAGATGATAAGCTTCACAGGGTAACATCTATGTCTATTTGTATTCATCTAAGTGATAACCCGGTTGCTGAAACACATATTAGGCACTTAAGAAATGTTTTTTGAATATCTAAAGATCCGGTTTATCATATGCATCATCAAGCTGAATTGCATCACTATAGTTGCTTTGTATTCCCCGCGTGTTCTCACTTTTCCACAATCTGAAGTTTGCTTTAATAGCATCTGTCTTCCAATGTTGCCTCAATATCTCTTTTGATCTACGAGGAAGCCAAACCAAGGTCAAGAATATGGTCTGTCCAGAAGGTGGCATGGTTCAAATGACTTCTCCACTCCTGTAACCTTGAGATATTTGGCAAGCTACTTAATTGCTTCATGTCTTAGTTCCTTCATCTGTAAAAGTGGGGATTAAAAACAATTGGTATCATGAGGTTGTTGAAAATTAAATAAAACTATTTAACTACTTTAGAACAGCACATAATACATGCACAATAAATATCAGTAAGTGTCCCTATCAGATTTTTCACATATTGGACATTTTTAGCAATATGTAGTACAATATTTGGTACAGATGCTCCATTTTTGAGACTGGTTAGTGTGAACAGTTCCGTAGGAGAAATTTGGAATCTGTTCAAAAAATTGGTTTATAAAACCATGCATTTTTTCCTCATCAATCATACAGTTTTTATAAACTCTATAGTGAATACAGGAAAAAGGACATTGTCCCAGATGTATGACAGTTTAGTGGATATCTCAGATCTTCAGACCCTTCTAAAGAAGAAAATGACAAAATACTGGTCAACCATCCATTTTTGGTATAAATGCTAAAAGTCTGTGTAGACATTTTCAGTTTGAGCCTTGTCTTTGTTGTCATCTAACAGTAAAAACTGCTTAACTGGATTTTATGGAGAACACAATTATTCTTGACTTGATTTTTAAAGAAAATATTTATTTTGATGAGGATTATTGCAACTGCAGAATTTTCTAGTTCACACCGATATGATTCTGGAAAAACTATTACAAAGTCTAGAGACAGTGGGAATAAAAAACAATGTATCTAACACATTGGAACAAAAGAGGACAAATATTTGGCATCTTTTTATTGTGCAGTTTTTAAAATTATTTGCTCTTCATAATTATATTGAATTTTTGGTATATTTTAAATTTGGTTATTATATTTATTAAATTTATTTGATTATCATATTCACCATATGTATTTGGTTATCATGTTTCCTTTGCATATGCACAGAATTATCCATTGGCAAACAAAAAATGATATACAGGAAAATACTTAATATTTCCCTTTTTCTCAATTTAAATGACACATAAGTCTACTGCAGTTATCGGCTGGTTTACAATCTTTCTTTATCTTCCACAGCAGCATTACAGCTACAAGGCAGCTTCAAATGTTTTTTCCCCAGACGTAGAAACAATATGAAAAATAAAGCAGTGTGTGAACACTCTCGCTGACTCCATTCTGGAGACTTTCGTCTCAACCTGAATATACTGCCAGGTGCCGGGAAGATATAGTTTTAAACAAAGGTAGAGGCAAGAATAACACCTGTCTCAAACTATGGAAATAGTTTGAATGCTGAAATATTCCTGTTACCTCATATATTTAGTATGTAAAATTTGCCAATTAATATATAACATGACAAACTTATAAATCTGTATACAAGGCCAATTAACATGTAAAAAGACAGTCAACTTTATTACTGAAATCTTATATGTAAATTTAAAGTGATAGATTTTTAATCTAATTAATTAAAAATACTTTAAAGGATTATAATATTCTGAGTAGAGGATGGCTTTGCTGAGCATGTACTCACGAACTCCTTTCATGTATGTAGTACAACCTACTGGAGGACAATTTAAAAATATATTTTAAGTGTTTCAAATGTGAAAATGTTTTGACCCAGGGTTTTTCCACATTCTAGAAATTTATATTGTATATTTCGGCTAGCAATAAAAAATTATTTAAGAAGGTTTATTCGTTTTTTGATAAATGTTTCTCTATAAAACAGTTTTAGATTTTTTTTTTTCCAGTTACACAGATAGGGCTCCCATATACCCTATGCCCAGTTTCCTTTACTATGAGCGCCTTACTTTGGTCTGGTATATTTGTTACTATTAATGAACCAATACCGGTGCATTTTTATTAACTAAAGTTTATATTGTAGGTCAGGCATGGTGACTCACACCTGTAATCCCAGCATTTTGCAAAACCAAGGCGGGTGGATTGCTGGAGGTCAGGAGTTCAAGATCAGCCTGGTCAATATACGGTAAAACCCTAAAAATACAGAAATTATCCAGGTGTAATGGTGCAAGCCTGTAGTCCCAGCTACTCAGGAGACTGAAGCAGGAGAATTGCTTGAGACCGGGAGGCGGAGGTTGCAGTGAGCCAAGATGGTGCCACTGCACTCCAGCCTGGGCGACAAAGGGAGACTCAGTCTCAAAAAAAAAAAAAAAAGTTTGTATTCAGATTTATTTAGTTTTTGTCTAATGTCCTTTCTCTGTTTTGAAATCTCTTCCAAGATACTACCTTACATTTAGTTGTTATGTCCCCATGGGTTACGCCTCTTGGCTGTGAGTCTCTCAGACTTTCCTTATTTTTGATGACCTTGGCAGTTTTGAAAACTACTGGTATTTTGTAGAGTGTCCCACCATTAGCATTTGTCGAATTTTTTAAATTTTAAATTTTTATTTTTGCATGTCTAGGTTGGAGTTGCATGTTTTTGAAAAGAAGACAACAGAAGTAAAGTACCATTTTTATAACAACAGTGCTGCTATGGACTGAATAGTGTCCCCCTAAAATTTATGTGTTGATACCCTAGCCCCCAGTGAAATGGTGTTTGGAGGTGGGACCTTTAAGAAAGGTAATCAAGATTTAGATTAGGCTCACAACGGTGGAGCCTCCAGAATGGGACCAGTGTCGTCATAAGGAGAGGAAAAGACACCAGGGCTCCATCTGTCTCCACCATAAGAGAACATAGTGAAAGTAATATGAAATCATCCGGTTGCAAACCAGGAAAGAGGCCCTCACAAGAAACCAAATATGTCAGCATCTTGATCTTGGACTTTTCAGCCTCCAGTAATGGAAGAAATAAATGCCTGTTATTTAAGCCACCTAGGCTTTGGTATTTTGTTACATCATCCTGTTGTGGTTTGGATATGGTTTGTTTGGCCCCACCAAATCTCATGTAGAAATTTGATCTTTGATGTTGGAGGTGAGGCCTGGTGGGATGTGTGTGGGTCATAGGAGTGGATCCCACATGAATGGCTTGTTGCCATTCTTATGGTAGTGAGTGAGTTCTTACTGAATTCCCAGAAGAACTGATTGCTCGCCCAGCGTGGTGGCTCACGCATGTAATCTCAGCACTTTGGAAGGTCGAGGCAGATGCATCATGATATCAGGAGTTTGAGACCAGCCTGGCCAATATGGTGTAACCCTGTCTCTACCAAAAATACAAAAATTAGCCGGGCGTGGTGTTGTGTGCCTGTAGCCCCAGCTACTCAGGAGGCTGAGGCAGGAGAATCACTTGAACCTGGGAGGTGGAGGTTGCAGTGAGCGGAGATCACACTACTGCACTCTGGCCTGGGCAACAGAGCGAGACTCTGTCTCAAAAAAAAAAAACCTCTGGTTGCTAAAAAGAGTCTGGTACCTTCCCCTCTGTCCCTGTTTCTCACTCTCACCATGTAATCTCTGTGTACCTCTGCCCCACTGGCTTTTGCCATGAGTGGAAGCATTCCGAGGCTTCCCCCAGATGCAGATGCGAGCACCATGCTTCTTGTACAGCCTGGACAACCATGAGCCAAATAAACCACTTTTCTTTGTAAGTTACCCAGCTTCAGGTATCATTTTGTAGCAACACAAATACACTAAGACAAGATAACTAATCACTATCAATGTAACTTTGATCACCTGGATGAGGAAGTGATGGTCAGCTCCCTCTACTACAAAATTACCTTCTGTTCCTCTTTCCATACTGTACTCTTCTTTGAAAGGAAGTCCACTCTGTGAAGCCTACCTCAAGATTGGAATATCTACATATATTATTTGAAATTCTTCAGAAGATATTTGCCTATTCTCCATTTTTTAATTCAATAATCTGTTTACATCAGTATGGACTAATGGAAGTTTTATCTTGATATTTATAATGGCACAATTTTGAAAATATTTTAAAAGTTCATTTCTAGTGATTAGTTAATAAAATATGAAATTTCATACAATGGGATAATATGGAGCATATAACATGATAATGTTAACATATTTATTAACATAGAAAAATATCCATATCCAGGCTGGGCGCGGTGGCTCACACCTGTAATCCCAGCACTTTGGGAGGCCGAGGTGGGTGGATTACCTGAGGTCAAGAGTTTGAGACAGAATGGCCAACATGACAAAACCCCATCCCTACTAAAAATACAAAAATTAGCCGGGTGTGGTGGCATGCATCTGTAGTCCCAGCTACTCAGGAGGCTGAGGCAGGAGAATCACTTGAACCTAGGAGGCAGAGGTTGCAGTGAGCTGAGATCACACCACTGCACTCCAGACTGGGCAACAGAGCAAGACCCCATCTCAAAAAAGAAAAATATCCATATCCGTTTTTAAAAAAAGCAAGATAACTATTCATAACACAGTTGTATTTTTGGAAAAAAGTGTATAAATTAGAGCTTTTTTTGAATAATATTTTAAAGTCTGATTTAAAAACAAAGCTACATGTTAAAAGTGGTTATACGTAGGTTTTGAGATTACGGTGGTGAATTTTCATTTTCTATATCATATAGTTCTAATTTTTCTCTTATCTTTTTTTAAATCATTTTAGGTTACAGTGAACATTGTGTCTTATTTTTCAACTCGCATTCTCTCTCTTTTAGAGTCCTGTGTTTATTATTTCCATCTTTTTTTTTTTTTTTGAGATGGAGTCTCGCTCTGTCGCCCCAGGCTGGAGTGCAGGGGCGCGATCTCGGCTCACTGCAAGCTCCGCCTCCCGGGTTCAAGCGATACTCCTGCCTCAGCCTCCCGAGTAGCTGGGACAATAGGCACCCACCACCACGCCTGGCTAATTTTTGTATTTTTAGTTGAGACGGGATTTCACCATGGTTGGCCAGGATGTTCTCTATCTCTTCACCTAGGGATCCACCCGCCTCAGGCTCCCAAAGTGCTGGGATTACAGGCCTCAGCCACTGTGTCCCACCTATTATTTTCATCTTCATGTCCGTGTGACCCCTTGTTTCGCTCTCGTTTATAAGTGAGAACATGAGCTATTTAATTTCACTTACAATAATGTCTTCCAGCTCTACCCATGTTGCTGCAAAGGTGATGATTTCATTTTTTTTATGGCTGCATGGGATTCCATGGTGCATATACACCACATTTTAATCTAATCAGTCATTGACAGATTAGTGTGAGGTTGAATCCATGCCTTTGCTATTGTGAATAATGCTACAATAAACATACAAGTACAGGTGTCTTTTTTATATAATTTCTTTTGTTTGGATATTTTTCATACTGAATATATATTAAATTCATTGTGTTTTATCATTAAAATTTTTCTACATTAACTTCTTATTTTGAATGAGCATCATTATCCACCTTTGACTGCACAGTTTTATTTTCTCCTTGCATATTACATAGTTGCAAGCATTCTGCTCATTCCAAGTCTTTTGAAATGGATGTGGCCCACCCATGAAATAGAAAGAGCTATCACTGTTATGTGTAATGAGTGCTATAATCTCTGCTTACACGTCTCACTTCATGATATAAAAGCTTGTGACAGATATCACTATCATCATCTTCATTGCTACAGAGATGCGGTTCCTGAGATTTCTAGAACTGACAAGTCCCACAGTTGGTAAAGGGAAGAGTCAAGTTTTAAACCAAGAGGTGTTTAAATCCAAAGTTCATCTTTTTAACCGTTATATCCCATATAGTAACACTTGCTTCTAGAAGTGTTATAGAATAATTATTCCATATCTAAAGGTTCCACAACCAAGGATTCAACCAACCACAGATCAAAAATATTCAGAAAAATCAATAAAAATAATATAATAAAAATACAGCCTAGCAACTATTTACATAGCATTTACACCGTACTAGGTATGATAACTAATATATGAAAGGAAGTGGATAGATTATGTGCAAATACTATGCTATTTTATATAAGGGACTTAAGCCTCTGAGGTTATTGCTATCCTGGGGAGTTGGGGGAATCCTGGAACCACTCCCTGTAGATACTGGGGGATTACTGTATAAGACTGCCTTTCACTCACCCATTTAATGCCACCTACTTTCGCTTACTCACACTCGCCCAGGCTCTTTAATTCCTAGCCTCTAAGCCTTATGTCAAATATTCTCCTTGAGTCTATTTGATAACTCATCCAAACCAGCCATCATTAGTTTTTGCCTTTTAATCTGAAACACGCTTATAATAATGAACTGCCTTCTAATTCCACTGACCTAGAGTTTTGAGCTGGACCATATTTGTAACAAGCTTGGCCAATACCAGGCCTGTATTCTTGTGAGCCGTATTCATAAAAGCAGTGTCTGTTCCATTCATTCACTGTATTTGTAACTCATGTAGGGTTTTTCATTAGGTTTTAATATTGATTCTGTAGAAAGGGAAAATATACACCCTCCTTTGAGAAGAACAAACATTTTTTAATGAGTTATCTTTCAAGAAAGAATTCTGTTTTAATTAAAGACTAAGTATGAAGTAATTACTCATTTCTTTTGTTTGACCAGGTTTAGTAAATTGTGCACTTGAATATTTTCAATACATTATGATCACAGCCCTTGATACCTAGTGCACTTGGGCCAAGAGCAAAAGTGTTAATGAAGGCTGTATTGTTTAATACTCTTATATTTCAATGAGTGTTTGCACTCATTTTTCTGACCCATGAAATACTAGGAGGTATGTATCTCACTAATATTTATAGCTCTTATACTTATCTTCTTGCTAAATAATGCATTTTAAAATTGAATGTTCTTCAGTAGTTGTGACATATGTTTTGGGTAATTGCATGAAATCATAAAACATGGCTAGTATAGGAGATAGGAAATTTCAAAAATAAAATCGGTGTTCATTACTTAAAGTGTAAATGAGTTCACAAGGATATTGATGTTCTTTTTTAAGCTTTCTGCTCCCTTTGATCCTCTTTGTCTATTTATCTATCTATTTATTTATTTATTTGCTTTTTCTCTGTCACAATAGCTCCGTACTATATTACAAATTATATAACACAAAACCCAATGTTATATCTAATTTTGAGATGTTTATTTTCCCAGCTGTAGTGGTTCTAAGAATCTTGTATTGCTGAAAATGCTAACTATTGTGATGAGCTTGCTATCATTTTATTCTGAACAAACCCCATTCTTCAGCCTGTCAATGTTTTAAAGAGGATGGGGTACATTTGGACAATCTTTCGTCTTATTGATTTATTTTTGTAATAAATCAGGCTGTCACTCTAAACAAATTGCCTTCCTCAGATTATGCTTTCATTGTAGAAATATGACATTTTTTTAAGTTCTTTGAAAAGTGTTTAATTGTTACGAACTATAAGGGTAACTATTAGGCAAGGTTCAGATTGCTTCTCATTTGAAGTTTCCATCAGTTAAAGAAATCTAAATGTGTTTCAATTTGATAATAGAATGTTTATAAAGAAGTTTACCAACACTAAAACAAGTAAACACAAGCCACCAAGTCTTTTAGAACAAATGCATAGTAACACTGAAATTATAACCATTATATATTTAACACTGTATAGAAGGAACCTATGGTATAATAAATACATTTGGTCTTTATGTCCCCGGTTCTTAGTACAGGGCTCCTAAAACACTAGGAAAAAATACAGGAAAAGACACAGAAAACACTGGAAAAGATAAAGGAGTGTCTTTTCTTCCTTTCTTATTCCTAACAAGCATCTTTTGATCACATCTAAGTTTATGTTAATATGGTGACTTAGGATAGAGCCCCTAGATAGCCTTAGGATGGGGCAGATCACCAGAAAGAACGGGTAATTGGAGGGTTAAAACTTTGAACCCCGCAGCGTGACTTCCAGGAAGAGGATGGAAGAAAGGGAGATTAAGCTCTATAAAGACTCTTGAGCCACAAGATTCCACGAGCTTCTGGGTAGGTGAACACATCAAGGTGCTACGAGGGAGCATCACACCGCCTCCCGCAACACCGACCAAACCTTGCCCATGAATCTCTTCTGTATGTCTGTTCCTGAGTTGTATTCTTTGTAATAAGCCAGTAAATGTAAGCGAAGTGTTTTCCTGAGCTCGGTGAGTCATTCTAGCAAACTATTGAACAGGAGGCAGGTGTCATAGTAACTCTGGATTTATAGCCTGTCTGTCAGATGTATGGGAGGCTCAAACGTGCAATTGGCATCAGAAGTGAGGACAGTCTTGTGGGACTGAGTCCTTTTACTTATGGGATCTGATGCTAATGCCAGGTAGATAGGGTCAAAGTTCAATTAAACTGCGGGACACCCAGCAGGTGCCCAGGAATCTGGAGAATTGTTTGGTGTGTAAAAAACCCACACATTTGCTGTCAGAAGCATTATATTGAGAGCAGCAGGAGGCAGCCAAATGCCTAGGCAAATAGGGGTGGGTCCCCGGTGAAATCCCACCTCCAAGCCGAAGACCTTTCAAAGCCTGAAAGCCAAGCTACAAGTTAAATCCCGAGATCCAATTGAGAACTTGTCTTCCTGTTTCTTTCTTCCTGTTCACCTATCTTATACATACCTATGCTTTCCTAATTGGTTTTTCTACACTGTCATGCCCACCTTTGAGTGGTGTCTTTGCTTTAACCTTTTGTACATACTCACAAACCAATCAGCGAAACGAGTCCATAAAAGGCCCCCGGACCCAGTCACACGGGCGTCTTCCCCACCTTTGGGTAGAGGGACCACCTGTGCATCCCCTCTCAACTGAAAGCTGTTTCATCACTCAATAACATTCTTCTTCATCCTCCTTACCCTTCAATGCCTAGCATATCCTCATTCTTCTTGGGCACAGTACAAGAGCTCAGGAACCGCTGAATGTGGTGGGTACAAGCTATAACACATGCAAGTTGAGGCATGCAAGCATGGCCTAATGAGGCCTGGGCGGGACTTCTCCGGCCAAGGGTCCCCCCTGGCTTGCAAAGTGACCAAGAAGAAAAATCCTGCATAAGTATTGAATAGAAACAGCATTTTCCCTGAGTGTGTGAATGTTAAGTTGCAGAATGGTATGAGTAGCACATCTGAAGACATTTAGTCAGCCAGTGTCAAATAATCTATTAAGCTGCTGTGGTTCAGAACTAAGCTAAGAACTTTGACATTCATCTCATTTAATCCTCATGACAATTAAGGGAGGTAAGTTTTACTATCATGATTTTAAAAATGAGAAAACTGGAGCCTAAAGTCATTCTGTGTTTAAAAAAAAAAAAAAATGGATAAAAGCATTAAGGAAACAGGCCCAAGCAGATAACATCAACCTTCTTAGACAAAGATTTCTAAATGTCTAGAAAAGGAGATAATCCTTTTTTTTTTTTTTTCATGCAAGACACTTTATCATCACAAATTTTGTTTTATTTTTAAAAGGATTTCTTAAAGCCTATAATCTTATGCCTATACCATATGCCAGGGACTACTTTATTATTGTTATTATTTTAGAGACACATTCTTGCTATGTTGCCCAGGCTAGAGTTCCATAAATGTTCATAGTTGTGGTCATAGCTCACTGCAGCCTTAAACTCCTGGACTCAAGTGATCTTCTTGCCTCAGTCTCCCAAGCAGCTGAGACTATAGGAATGCACCAGACCACCACAAATTTTAATAGGTGGAAATAAACAATTACTATTTGAAAACAATTCATCCAAGATGTAAAGACTCTATGAAGTTTCCTCAAAAGCTAGTGCTGTGATTCTGCCTCCAGTCAAAGACCATATGTGGCCCCAAGATATTTAAAAAACAAATGAATCATATCATTGAGTAAGAAGTCTCATTGATTACAATATTCTTAATGCTCCAATGAATGTCACTTTGGGCCCCTTCCTCTGCACCCACTGTCATATAATTACTCTGCTGAAGTTTTTCTATTTGTGCTGTGACTTCAGGGGATAAAAATAAATGAAGTGGAAATACATTGATGGCTATGGTTAGTGAAGAGGTCAAATGAACTTCTCCTAGCTCTGCACTTTGCAGCCACGGAAGGCTGAGACTCCGCCTCAAAGATTTCTGCTAAAGAGTTCTGCACCACAGGAAGTGAAAACATGTGGTTCTTTCGGAGATGTTAGGGCCAGAAATAAATATAAAAATTATCTTCATTATGTACAAATGAGTTTTCTACTTAAACTAATCAATTGAGAGAGTTAAGGAGAGTATGATAGAGTCGGCTAGCATAAATAAATCTCTCAAAAGTGTATGCACCTTTTCCAAGAATTACAATGTTTAGGGTTGACAGATTTAGCCAATAAAACTACAAGATGCCCAGCTAAATTGGAATTTCAGATAAGCAGTGAAGGTTTTTAGCATAAGGATGCCCACAATCTTGCATGAGAAATACTTACTTTCTAAAACAAGCAATAAACAAACAAACAAATGCTGTTTACCTAAATTTAAAATCAACGGGGATTCTGTATTTTAATTTTTTAACACTACTAGAAAATGTATCAAGCAGAGGACATTTTGGAAATAAGGAAAATAAGATGATGGTTCAATAACTCTTTAGGAAGAAGAATGGATGTATCAAAATAAAGGTCTAATATATTGGCCAGAGAATTAACATTTTTCTGGGCTAAAGCACATTAGGCATGGAATGTAAAGAGTTTCCTGATAATAAGGGTAACTCAGTTGTTTTCCAGTTCTGCAAAGATAAATGCAGAAGATCCTATGAATGCTATTGCCTTACCAAAAATACACAGGCCCACATATCATATCCATCTTGACTCCTGGATTTTCTAACTTTTGTCACTGTAAGGCATTGTTTTGATCAGTGTTCTTATGTATACATAAGCTCTGTTTTGGGGAACTTTAAGACTTAGAAACTAAATAAGATTCCTGATTTACCGTGTATAGCTGTGTCACTTACATTTTATAATGTTGACTGTTGAAAAAATGAAAAAAAAAGGGGCACGTTTTCAAAAAAACTTAATGAAGCTAGTAACTTTAGACAATTAATACAATAAGAATAGGACTCAATAAGTCACCTCAGCTAGAAATTAAATAAGGGCTATTCAGTCTCATGCATCCAAACATATACTTATTTTCTAAATTTAGGAGCAACATCCCATTCCCACTTCCATTTATTTCATCAATAACACGGTATGTAATACAGAGAGCAGACCAAAGCTCTGTACGTTCCATGGATTTGTGAGTTTCCCTGAAACATTTGTAATCACGTGTCAAGAGGCAGAATGCTAAGGTGGCTTATTGTAATAATCTAAACAGAGAATTCCCATTTTATGCCTCACAGGCCAACAAAACATTTAGCAACTGTTCTGGTGGAACTAGGATCCCTGAATCCCATCCCCCAGCAACATGGTTTTATTACCTTTACATGTCCCTTCTGGCAAAAGCCTCTGAGCATCTCTGTCTTACAGTTTGAGGTTTTCACAATTATCATCATCTGCTTTGTTTTTAGGAAGCACTTCCACTTCAAAATGGTATTCATGCTTGGGGATTGTGTTCAAAGCCATACAAAAACACTAGGCCAATTTTATCTTGCTCATTATAACCAAAGGTTGAAAATATTTTACCCCATCAATATTTTTCTCTTCTCACCCCATGGACTTCATACAGTCATGTGCAACATAACGATGCTTTGGTCAAAGATCACATATATGACAGTGGTCCTATAAGATTATAATAGAGATGAAAAATTTATATTGCCTAGTGATGTCCTAATGTCACAGGGCAGTGGATTACCCATGTGTGTGGTGATGCTGGTGTAAACAAACCTACTATGCTGCCTGTCATATAAACGGATAGCACATACAATTACGTACAGTACATAACACTTGATAATGATAATAAATGATTACCTTACTGGTTTACGTATTGACTATACTATACTTCAAAATGTTATTTTTGAGTGGACTTCTTCTATCTGTAAAAATGTTAATGGAAAAACAGCCTCAGGCAGGTCCTTACAAGGTCCAGAAGAACACATCATTAACATAGGAGATGATGTTGTAGACAATGGCATGGTGTCATCGCCCCTGAAGACCTTCCACTGGGACAAGATGTGAAAGTGGAACACAGTGATATTGATGATCCTGACCTTGTGTGACTCTAGGATAATATGTGTGTTTGTGTCTTCATTTTTAACAACAACAACAACAAAATGTTTAAAAAAAAAATTAAGGCAGAAAGAAGCTTATAGAAAATAATTTTGTATAACTGTACAATGTGTTTATGTTTAAAGCTAAGTGTTTTACAAGAGTCAAAAATTTAAAAAAAGTTTATAAAGTAAAAAAAGCTACAGTAAGCTAAGATTAATTTATTATTGAAGAAAAAATATTTTTAATAAGCTTAGGGTAGGCTAAGTGTATGGTGTTTATGAAGTCTACAGTACTGTACAGTAATGTCCTAGGCCTTTACATTCACTCACTGATTCACCCAGAGCAACTTCCAGTCCATTCATGGTAGGTACCATACATAGGTGTACTATTTTTTACCGTATTTTACTGAACCTTTTCTGTGTTTAGATACGTTTAGATACACAAATACCATTGTGTTATAATTGCCTCCAATGTTCAGTACAGTACATGTTCTACTGGTTTGCAGCCTAGGAGCATTAGGCTATACCATACAGCCTAGTTGTTTGGTAGACTGTACTATCTAGGATTGTGTATGTGCACTCTACCATGTTCCCACAACATTACTGAGTGACACATGACTGTATATATGGACAAATGTAGACAGATGCAAGATAGATTAGCTAGATAGATGCAATAGATACTAGGTTGGTGCAAAAGTAATTGCATTTTTTGCCATTAAAAGCAATAGATACACACACTATATTATCCCCTGAACTTTACACATATAGAGTTTAAATCCACTAAAAATAGTCTGTATAGTGGAACTGTCCCTGGTTTGTGGCTATCACACTAACACACTAATCAAGTCATTTTCAAAGTATTTTGTTAAACTACTAAAATGATGTGGATACTAGTCCCATCTTAGAAATTCACTCCCCCTTTGAGGATCCAGAATACGCAGGAAAAGGACAAATGTGTAACATTTTTGTTTGCTTCATTTGGTTGGTGTTTGTCTAGCAAGCTGCAAGTTTCTAGCAAGAGTGCAAGCTTCTCCCTTGGCATGGTAGGCGCTCAATGAATAATTAATCACCAAATGAAGCTGCATTGGTTGCCAGGAGGTTAGCCTCCAGGCATCAACTGTTATGGTGCACTGGATTGAGAGGAAAATAACTGGCTGACATGATATCAGGTAATTAATGAATTCTTAGAAATTCTGTTGAAGAAAAAGATCTGCTGCTGGAATAATTCAATAATAATAAAAGGAATTGAAGACAAATATAACCTCCGCACTTTTTTCAACTTTTCAACAAGTGAGTTGCTAAAAACTCCTATGCTTGTCATTCATAAATGCATTTCCAGACTTCATCACTTTCTCAAACTCCTTGATGCCTTTTGGCAGTTTTATTCCTTTTTGCCCCCGCTGTAGCAGTTCACTGTGCTGCAGGAGTTTTGAGTTACTGTGTCTTCTTGAGACATTGATAATTTCCACCTAATACATTGTACTGCTTGCAACTAGGAAAGGAAAATTGTGATGTGTCATCGTCCTGTCTTTAAGCGATTTCACTTGCAAAATTCCCTTAGTGCATAACTTACTCCGATTTCAAGTGAGACAACATGAATACCACATTACAACCTGGTAAGTCATAAGATACTCTAAATTAGGAGAATGGGGAACTCAAATAAAGGATACATAAGTTTGTCAGTATGTGAGTGGGTTGGAGAGGAAGGGGAAGAAGGCAAACAGAGAAATAATATAGGTTAGAAATTTTGTTCTTTGAATAAAATTGGCATATTGGGTTGACTATGTAGAAACATTAAAATGCATTGGAGATATAAAAAGGCTAGGAAAAAGAAAACTGCAATCAGATAATTCTTTATTATATAACCAGAAAATATGAAAAAAACAGAGGCAGAAATACTGTTAAAAGTATATTAAAGAGTGTCTGAAAAATCATTTTATCACCTAAAACTTTAGATTCTCTTAGATTCTTTGCTAGTCAATTGTTATGAATCAAAGGTTTCTCTATTTTTTTTTTTTTTTTTTTTTGGTCTCCCAACCAGACAGATTTTGGTGCCCATTCAGGATAAAAGAAGAGCAAAATCCATATGAACTATTCAAAAATCTCATTTTTGATCATGTTTCTCTTGATCTCCTCCTACCAATACCCTCTCTCTTTCATTCTTCTTCTTTATATTTACTCCTCTGAGATGTCATTTCCACAGAAAACCAAAAAGCAAGAACCTGGCTTTGGAATCTTTGATATGCTCAGTATGCGACTCCATTCCCAAATGCTCCTTGTTTCAACTGAAATCTTTTTAGTCTTTTATGCCTTTTGTTCATACTCTAGGCTAACATGAAGAGAAATGCTTGGCTACAAGATTTTGCAATCAACTTTTAGGTTGAAGGTTGAAGCATCTTCCTTCTGAAAATGTCTAACTTACAACTTTGCAAGTCATTTGAAAATGTGTTTATTATTTTCTATGACCCAAACAATTAACCAAGTCAGAAGGACAGATGAGAAAGAAGTATGGAAATTGCAGAACTTTTTCCACAGAAATAATTTGTGAGTGCATTATTTTCACTTTCTCTCTCTCTCCCCTACCAAATATCTATCTTAGAGAGTCTTAAAATTCATACATTATTTTACTTGAGTAAATGGTAGAAAATATTTTTATAAAATTCAAGGTACATTCACGTCTTTACGTGTAAATAAACATTATCTTACTTAAGCAAGGATGTAGAAGAGATGACTTTTGGTTCTCTTTTGATCTAGAAGAAATGATGCAGAGACCACCGAGGCAGGAGAATAGGGTCTGGTGGCAGGGAACTTAGGCCGCTGATTCGTGCTGACTTCCTAAGGCTGAATCAAGGGACAACATCAAAGTCTGGGGGCGAGGAATCTGAGGACAATTCGTGATAATTTCCTAAAGTTAAATCCAAGGTTAAACACCTGGGTCTGGGGTCAGAGAACCTACGACCAATTAATGTGAACTTCCTAAAGCTAAATCAAAAGGGAAAACCCTGTCTCCCTATGCCCCAGAAAGAAGGGATCCACCACTCTCTCTACAACCCTCCTGCCTCCACCACATCTAAGATGGAAAGGGAGAGTGCCTTGGAGTGGCCAAGGGCCAAGCACAGGGCATCCCTTCATCAGCACAGGGCGCCAATCTGCTTGGACTTCAATTAGCCATGGGCCAATCCACCTGTCTCTAGCCACGGACCAAACCCTTTATCTAGATAAGGGTAACTGATAGGGACCTCAAAAAGGAGCACTTAAAATCCAGAAAACTTTGTAATTGGGCCATTGAGTCGCTGGTTCGGGCCCACTCCCATCCTATGGAGTGCTTTCTTGCTTTAATAAATTCCTGTTTTCACTGCTTCATTTCTGTGTTTCGTTCCCAAGTAACAAACTTTGTGCATTTTGTTCAATTCTTTCCTCAAAACGCCAAGGACCTGGACAATTCACTCAAGGCCTTCCTTCCGGTAACAACACCATCATCTTATTTTGATGGTGTTTCTTGTTCAAAAATTCAAGTCAAGATTAGTGCTGTGAACGTTTCTCCACCTAACTTCTAAAGGGTATTTGTCAGATTAACTTACATGGTATTTTATTCCAATTCTACATGTTTCACCATAAGAACACTCCTAATTTCCCTAATGAATATCACTCTTGACATCAGTCAATATACTCCTTTATATTGTTCCTTGAGGAAACAATGTTGAGAAAACTAATCTTCAGGAAAGATCCCATAAGAGTTTACTCTACATAGTTTAATTTCTCCCTTGAATATTTGATGTCAGAACAAAATACGTTTTACAGAAATATCAGCCCACACAGATGATTCCAGTGATTTAGACATTATCTTTAACTTTAACCTCAACTGTGAAATACTATAGTCATATGTGCTCCAATTATGCAAATATTATGGCTACTATTTTGCGAAATTTTAAAAAACCTGTATTTGAATGTTTTATATCCAGACATTAATGAAAAGATAGATAAATTAAAAACACAGATTAAAAAAAAGGGTAAATGCTTGAAAACAATACAAAAGAACACAAAATCATCAAAGAAGTTTAGAGAAGTATTAAAATTAGCAGAAATTAAAATAACACATAGATTATCGAAATTATCATCTTTTTAAAATGACATGAGAGCCTGGACATGTACTTCTGAGGAGCTAGATGAAGCTTTCTCTTCAATTGTGTCAAATGCAGCCACATGTGGTCCGTGTGACTGCTAAATGAGCAAGTATTTTTCCAATATCAGAAATTTTAAAGGCACTTGTTCTCTGATGCAAAATAATTTGAACTATAAGGAAAAACTTCCTTACTGGGCATTTGTTTCCACCTGGAATCTTAGTGCAAATGTTTCCTGAATTACTTGAAAGGTATTGCTATATAGCAGGGGCCTGATCCTTACACTAAACCCATTCTAATATTCGTTTTTGTAAAAAAGGTCTTATTGGAGCTCGGCCACACCATGTTTACTGTTGTCTATGATTGCTTTCACCTTGCAATGCAGGGTTGAATAGTTGCAACAGAGACCCTGTGGCTGGCAAAGCCTAAAATATTTATTTGCTGACCCTTTATAGAAAAGTGGCTGACATGTCGCAGAGTCAACTGTTAATTCATATTTTTAAAACTGGATCGCTTTTGTCATCTCAATATATTTAATTGTGTGCATGTTAGCATAGAAATGGCAAAGGTAAAGAAGGAAAAGAAATAAAACTTTATTGCTTTGGGACATCGCTGCTAATCACTAATTTCATGTTTACAATTACAAATCTCTGCTACATTCTCCCAGACATGGTCTGCATTTGAAATAAGGACGCTGCAGTTAGATCTATTTGGAATTACTTTTACTAAAAGTTTGACATTTGGTTCTAGAAATGGGGGTGAAGAGACAAAGGGCTAAGTCTAGACACACTGCTTCTCTTTAATGCCATGAGAGATACTCATGTTCAGGGTGCTGACCTTTTTTCTCTCTTGGTGTCTCTCTGCTGTCTTTGGATCTCTCTCTCTCACTCAGTCTCTGTCCCAGTCTCTCTTGTTTTCTTTCTGTTTTCCTTTTTTGTGTCTGAATCTCTCAGTCTCTGATTTTCTTTTTTTCTCTCCATTCCCTTTATTTTTTGCCCTTCTCTCTCCTGCGGGATCGTCAATGTAGGCCCTAGAAGAGGGAGTGGGAACTCGGGGGGACAAGAGACACGAGAAATGGAGACAAGACAGTGTCCTGATCAAGTCTCGTTTATTGGTGGCAGTGTAATGCCTTATATAGACCGGCAGGGGCGGAGGTTGGGCCAGGGCGATGATGGTGGCCCCGCGGTGGGTGTGGCCAGGTAGGTCTCGGTTTCTTCGGTGGGACGTCATGTTGCGCCTGCGCTGTCGGTTGGTAATTTTCCCGGGCGCGGGATGGCGCCTGCGCCGTAAGTTGATCATTTTCCCGGGCGCGGAAAAGTGGGTGATGAAGAACCAGGAAGAGCACCATTTTGTACTGGCGTATGAGACAGCAGAACAGGGAAGAAAGTAAATCTAGGGAGGAGGCATAGAGTGGAAGCGTATAGAGCTCAGGTGTCAGTCGTCAGTTATAATCGCTATGGCCAGGCCACGCAGCTCCGGACAGGTGCTGACCTTTTTTCTCTCTTGGTGTCTCTCTGCTGTCTTTGGATCTCTCTCTCTCACTCAGTCTCTGTCCCAGTCTCTCTTGTTTTCTTTCTGTTTTCCTTTTTTGTGTCTGAATCTCTCAGTCTCTGGTTTTCTTTTTTTCTCTCCATTCCCTTTATTTTTTGCCCTTCTCTCTTGACTCCTTAATACGCAGAAGTCACACAAATTCAATAGCTGCAACTCTTCCCCTAAATTGTAACTTTCAATATTTTATTAGAAAACGAAATTGAGAGCTGCCTAATGATCCCAGGAGAAGACTCTCCCAATTTAACTTAACCTCTAAACAACATTTGAGAGGCAATTTTATAGGGCCACCGTGGAATGAGTATTGCAAAGTCACCAGTGCAGGGGTAGTTGAAAGTAATATGCATTTTGGTTCCTCCTCTTTGCTTTTAGCACAGCCATGGGGTCCTGCAGACATTTGCTCCCGGTACTACTGGCTTCTTACTTTCATTTTTATTAAAAAACTAACAAGGAGCATTAAGCAGCTCCCTGTTTAATTTCCCATAGAAAAGCAATAGTTTCAAGCAGCCCACTGGTGGAATGATATTTAAATGCAAAATGCACAGCCGTGCCAAATGTATGCGCCAAAGCAAAAAAGGTTTCTTAATATGACAGGTTAATATCATGGATTTTTATTTCATTTGCCACTGAAAGAACTAATCAGAGAGAACTGGACTTGTGGAAGCAGAGGTGAAACTGGGTAGTTAAGAGACAAAGGACACAGCTTGTCAACCTTGTATGGGTTTAATATCATGCTAATGAAGTACTGCAGAATTGACCAAAAGTTACCCCACTGGAGAAATTAGCACTGACCTGCCACATTTATCTAGGGCATCTAGAAGCTTCCAACATAAGATGCTAAGCGAACCATGGTTCCACCAGCTACGTACTCAGGTCCTGCCTCTTTTCTACCTAATGAGAACAAAATTGTTTCATATTAGGCAAAAACTAGAAGAGATAATATAAAGGAAATCTTTTAGACTTCTTCTCAGTTTAAATACTTGGTTTCCCTTTGGCTCTGGGTAAACAGATACATAGTAATGTAAACAATTATAGGAAAAAGAATACCTTACACACAGATTTCATGAAAGCTATTCAAACCAGGTGGCATATCACATGACCATGTAAGCCCGGCCAAGCTTTATAGGACAACAATTCTTTAATTACATTGTTTATAGACAGCTCTTAAGCTCATCCTGCTCCTTTTAGGCCAGGTTTCCATAATGACCTTTCCTTTTCTTTAGCTCACAGCGTACTCCTCCTTGTGAAAAGCCAGATCCTGAATCATCATGCTTTCTGATAGGAAATTTGGCAAAACCTCTCAATGCTCTTTGAGATCTTAGGTAAAAGTTGTAATTAAAATGTTCAGACAAGTTAGGCCTGTTTTTCCTCTTAATGACCAAGGCTCTGTCAAGAGGTAAGTTCCAAAAAGGAAAAGAAAGAACAAAGTAACTTCTAATATCAAAATAAATATTGGAAAGTGTGCCCTGAATTGTCTATTTTAGAATTTTTCTGTTCATTTGGCATGAATGTTTGCTTGGCAGCTGGCTTTTCTGATGTCAGTATTTGAGTTCTAGCATTCAGTTTTTAAAGTTCAGACCCATTGCTGTCTAGATGCCATTAGAATATAATTAATACATTTTTACAGATACATTTTAGTTTTTACATAGTAAAAGAAGGGCGTATGGGATTCAGGTGTAAAAGATGTCTGGATCCACAAATCTGGAGAAAGCAGGGTGCCAGAAAGATCCAAAGCGGTAGACAGAATGCCACAGAATAAAAAAAGATAAATTTCACAATATTTTGTTTACTCATAGCTTAGGGAACACTTCCCTTGCTTTCAAATTAAATAATTTCTGCTCTTCTTCCCTAGACAAGCATCATGAGGGGATTATCTAAGAATCTGAGTGATGTCTTCGACAATAAATTGAAAACAGTCATTTACAAATGACTTCTTTCATACAAGTCTTGCTTCTCTTAGCTAAATCATTCAAGAGGTTAGCTTTCTAGGATGGTAATGACAATAAAAATGAAAAAAAGGAGGGAGGGAGGGAAGGAAGGAAGGAAAGAAGGAAGGAAGGAAGGAAGGAAGGAAGGAAGGAAGGAAGGAAGGAAGGAAGGAAGGAAGGGAAAGAAGGAAGGAAAGATAATATATCTGTAGAAATAACCTGTTAAATGATTGAACAAAGGGGAAAAGGGGAAAGGGTATTACATTTCCAGGGGAGGTGGATTACTGTAGTTTCTCCAAGTAGAAACCTGACAGGTGACTGACCCTAAAGAGATGCTTCCATTTATTTTGGTTAAATAGTGCTAAGTATGCATGATGTAGCACCTGAACACCTAGCCTAGAACACATGTGGATAACAATACTTGCTGTGATTTGGTGTCTACTTCATGCCTAGTGTCATACTAAGTGCTTCGTAAAATATAAATCTCAAAATATTTCTACTGTTTGAGATCTTAGGTCAGCAATGAGAATAGAGGAGGATGATATTCAGATGTCAAGCCTTATATCTATAATGTGGTTGCTGCCAAGTTAAAGCTCCTTCTATTTCAGCTTTTTCTCTCACAGTCTTTTCTACTGTCCTTTGTTACTGAGTGTTCTTCTATCCTGTAATCCCCCAAAACACATCATCTGAACACTGATGAGAGTCCTTGGTTCAACTGCAGATAGCACAGTTGATAATTCATTTAAGTTCTCAGTGTAAAATAACAATTTTACACTCCATTTTCCTCCTTTTTATCAATGCCTGAAACAGGCTGGCCTTCAAGTGACAGTGACGCAATATGGGGGCTCCCACCCATGGGAACCACCCGGAGCGCTGGAGTAAAAGTCCCTGGCAATTTCCAACTGATGGAAAAACTCAAAGACCAGAAAGGAGTAGGAGATGGCACTGTTAGCTGAGGTCCAGTAGATGATGAAGACATAACACTTACAAGATGGCTATAAATGTCAATGTCTGAAATTTACAGTGCCTTTTATAAAAAAATTAGCCTGCTTATGTTAAAAAGCTTGCCAATGTTATATCTTTTTTTTTTTTTTACCAGTTTCAGTTTATATATTTGAACCTCCTCTCATGCTGTTTTATTCCTCTAAATGACAATTTATGAAAACTGAATACACATCCTTAAAATAGAAAGTGAAGCTGTAGACTCAGAAGCAGCCCCCATTGTGAGACTTGTAAAAAAAGTGAATAGGAATGGAGCTAATTGTTCTAATTGAGTTGTGGACCCTAGAGCCAAATAGTGCTAGCAAAAGGACAGAATTCACATAGCTTCAAAGTTGTCCTGCAAGAGCTTTGGTGCCTAATGACATCTAAAGAAAACATAAAACTGGCTCAGATGCCTGAAGGACAATGTTCCAGCAATTAATCAAAAAGAAAAGCCACAGGCCCTTCCCCTTCCCCTTTACTCCATTTAAGCAAGCTTCATTTTCCACCGTAGTGGATTTTCTAGATACATCCTTAGACCTCAAAGTGCTGGAAAGGCTTCTATTCAAAGGATATTTATATTAAGATACCATAAATGATATTAATTTTTTGTCCATTTGAAATATGTAAGGTGTGTTGTAACAAATTATCCTGTCAAGTGTAACCAACTGTCCATACAGTTGAGCTTCTGGGATCAAGAAAGTATATTTAAATTGATTCCCATCATTACTAGTGGGGCATATCTAATTCAACTGTAAAAAGACACATCACACAATCACCTTGTTGCTGATGACAAGGCCTGGGGTCCCGGCCTTCTCCCCCTATTCCTCTGCCTGCTTCCCACCCTACCTGCAACAGCCCTCTAGCCTGGGGGCGCTTGTTAGAGTAGATAGGAAAGTTTCAAGTTTGCAGCCTGCGGTATTACTGCTTGGTGTGTGGAGCACTTTGTGTGTACCCTTGGTTTCTTTCTTTAGGTCTTAAATGATGGCAGAAGCACAGATTATACCTCCTCTGCTCCCCTCTGAGACTGGTTTTTGGTGAGGAATTTAGGACTTTTCCTACATCTTTTCTCCCCCACCTTTATGGAGACGTGCTGCTTTCTCCTCGCTCTTCCTCAATTCCTTTTTTGCACCGTCACTACCCAACACTTTCCATTTCACTTCCGTGCTTTGGTTAGAAGTCATCAGGTAAGGTTGGAAAGAGTCTGTGACCTCCTTCTTTTTGTTTTAAAACTACATTTATTCACTCTTCCCCAACCTGGGAAATGAATATTAGGTTCTCAGCCCTGTCACCCTTTGCTGTCATAATCAGCTGATATAATTTTTAGCTCAAGTTTTGATAAGGTAAAAAGAACAGTCAACCAGGGTTACTCAGACCTGCCAGCTCTGAGAGTCCTTGGCGGTTAAACCTGGAGAAAGGCCACATGAAGACACTTGTAAGCACACATGATCTCTCCAAATTGCTTTCTTTTCCTGGCATTGCTTTTGCTTTTAAAAATTGAAGAAGTTTTAAGCAGAGCTCTCATTTGGTTGTCCTTGCAATCTATTGGGGTCTAGTTTGGAATCTGAAAACTGGAACAAAAAAAACCTTGAATTCAGTGCATATTTGGTTTCGGTGCTGCTGCTTTTCAAGATTCTCAGCAGGGATTGAGGAAGAATTCAGTGTACACAGCAGACGTCTGAAATTGGCGGGCTTGACTTCCTGGCAAATTGCTGCATTTTTCCACTTTCTGTTCAGGACTCCTAACTGCTGAGATGTTGATGCATACCAAAATAAAAGCAATTTATTGTGTGAAATAAAATAAGTAAATAAATGAAACAGAGTGACAGTGTTGATTCACATGCCTAAAACCTTTATGTATGTATGTATGTATGTATGTATTTATTTATTTATTTATTTATTTATTTTTCCTGCTGGAAACCCACATCAATAACATTTCCAAAACTCAACCTGTGTCTTTAATTTAAATTTAAAAAGCTAGAAAATAAACTTTGTCTGACCCACTTGTATTACAAATGGCTCCAGCAAGAAGTGACATCAGCAAGACGGTAAAGTAGGAAGCCCTGGAACCTCCTTGTCTCCAGACAGGGAGGAATTTATGGTCAAATTCATTTTTTGAGAAATCAGAAATTAATTGAAAGGCTCTTGTGCCCTGGAAAAATATAATACCAGAATCACTGAAGCCCATAAGGCGATTGAAGACACCCTCTTGCCAGAGACTCTGCCCCCAGCACAGAGTTACACAATCAGGAAGAGCCCCTCAAGTTCCCAGATTCACCCAGGAAAGGGGGTATTGGTCCTTATGTCTAGAATCCCAACTCTTCCATGGGGACTACTCAGAGAATTGGCTTCTGTCTTGCCAGTCTTGGAGCTCTGATAGGTCTGGACCTGTCTACCTGCCCAGGGCAGAAGGGGGAAGATGGTTTGATCTACTAGATGCAATTGATCCTCCCTCCTGCTCATCACAGAGTGAGCAGATGAAAAATTCTAGCTCTCAGCTTCCCCTTATAGAAGGAAAGAGTTTATCCATGTATTTAGTGCATCAGCTTCTCTGGGCCTTTTTAAAAACAACTAGTATCTATCTCACCGACCTTAAAGCTGTAACATATGAAAGGTCTGCTGGGTTCAACATGGTCTAGCCCACCTGGGGGAGAATGGAGATGGAAGCTCAGCCTTTAGACACCATAGCCCTCCCTCATCCCCACCTGCCAGCTCACTGTGAACAGATGAAAACTATAGCTGCCTGCTTCTCTCTAGGGGAGGGAAAGAGTAGAGGTCCCCAGAATTTCTGGCCAGGCTGAGTGTTGGCAGGGGCAAGGGGGCTCACCTCCTACACATGGCCAGTCTGTGAAGAATAGAAGTAGTTGCTTTATCTAATGTACAAACAATACCACAAAGAGTAAAAAAATCAAGGATCAGGCAAAGTGTTTCAAAGTAACAGGATAAATCTCAAGAAAACAACTCTAATGAGATGGAGCTATATGATTTACCTGGCAGAGAATTAAAAATAATTCTCATAAAGATGTTCACCAAGGACAACAGAACAATTCATGGACAAGGAAGAATTTTAACGAAGACATAGAACATATAAAATGTACCAAATGAAAATCATGTGACAGAAGGACAAAATAACTAAACTGAAAATATCACTAGAGGAGTGCAACAGCTCACTGATAGGGCAGAAGAAAGGATCAGTGAACTCAAGGATAGGTCACTGGAAATAATTCAGTTAGAGGAGTGAAAGGAAAAAAAGAATATAAAAGAGTGAAGAAAGCTTAAAAATTTATGAGACCAATCAAACAGCTGAATATACACATATTGGAAATCCAAGAAAAGAAAGAGAAAGAACAAGAAAGTTTATTCAGAGAAATAATAACTGAAAGTTTCCCAAATCTGAGGAAGAAAACATACATCTATTCTAAGACGTTCAAAGGATATCATATAAGATAAAGCCAAAGAAATCCATACCAAGACACATTATAATCATGTTGTCAAGTGTCAAAAACAGAGAATTTTGAAAGCACGAGAAAATTGTAACTTGTCTCATTTAAGGGAACCCTATCAGTAGATTTTTATACAGTAAAACTGCAGTCCAGAAGAGAATAGGATGATATATTCAAAGTACTAAAAGAGAAAAATGCCAACCAAAAATATTCCACTTGGTGAAACTGTCCTTCAAAAATAAGAAGAGATAAAGAGTATTCCAGTTTAAAACTGAAGACGTTTTTCATCGCTAGACCTGACTTACAAGAACTGCTAAAGGGAATTCTTTAAATTGAAACAAAAGGACATTAACAGCAACACAATAACATACCAAAAGCACAGGTAACAAAAACAAAAAATAAAAACTAGAACTAAATCAAACTATAACCTTCTGTATGGCAAAGGGAAAATGTATATGATTTAGTCTTGGCAAATGGTATGTTCCTAAGATTTACCTATTTCTTATGAAATAAAAATGATTGAATAGACCTGTAACCAATATGAAGATTTAATCAGTAATCAAAAACCTCCCAAGAAATAAAAGCCCAGGAAATGATGTATTCACTGCTGAATTCCACCAAACATTTTAAGAATTAATGCCAATCCTAAACCTCTTCAAAAAGTCAAAGAGGAGGGATCACACCCAAACTCCTTTTTATGAGGCCAGCATTACCCTGATACCAAAGTCAGATTAAAAACACCATGAAAAAAGAAAACTACAGGCCAATATCTAGAATGAATATGAATGCAAAAATTCTCAAAAAAATACAAGCAAACTGAACTCCAACAGCACATTAAAAGGATCATACACAATGACCAAAGGGAATTTGTCCCTGGGATACAAGGATGGTTAGCCATATAAAGGGCAACTGATGTGATTTAACCACATTAGCAGGATAAAAGCTAATCACATGATCATCCGCTTTTCAGATGCATAAAAAGTGTTTGACAAAATGTATTGCCCTTTCATTATAAGACCTCTCAAGAAACTAGAAATAGATGGAATATATCTCAGCACAATAAGGCCATTTATGAAAAGCCCACAGCTAAAATCATACTCAATGGTGCAAAACTACAAGCTTTTCCTTTAAAATCAGAAGCAAAGTAAGGATGTCCACTCTCTCAACTTGTATTCAATGTAGTGCTAAAAGTTTACCCAGATCAATTAGCCAAGAAAAATAAAAACCATGCAAATCAGAATGGAATAAATTAAAATTTCTGTGTTTGCCAACAATGTGATCTTTTATATAGAAAACCCAGAAGACTACACACACACACACTGTTTGAACCAACAAATTCAGTAAAGTTGAAGGATAAAAAATCAACACACAAAAATTAGTTGTGTTTCTATATGCTGACCACTATCTAAAAAGAAAATTAGAAAAACTAACCTATTAATGATAGCACTAAAAAATAAAATACCTAGAAATAATCTTAGCTAAGGAGGTGAAAATTTTATATAACAAAAACTACAAAACGTTGATAATAGAAATTAAACGAGACACACAGAAATGAAAAGACAGCTCATGTTCATACATTAGAAGAATTAATATTTTTAAAATGTCCATACCACTGGAAGTAATCTGTATATCCAATGTAATTCCTGCCAAAATTGCCATGGATTTTTTTTTAAAACTAGACAAAACACTTCTAAAATTTGTATGTAATCACACGAGACAATGAATAACCAAGGCATTTTGACAAAGAGGAAAGCTTGAAGTGTCATGCTTTCTGATTTCAAAGTATATTACAAAGCTCTAATAATCAAAACAGCATGACACTGACATAGACATATGAATCAATGGCCCAGAATACAGAAGTCAGAAGTAAATCCATGTATATAAGGCCAACTGATCTTTGACAGTGGTGAAATGCATACACAATGGGGAAAGGATAGTCTCTTCAATAAATAGTGTTGGGAAAAGTGGATATCAACATGAAAAAGAAGAAAATTGAACCTTTATCTTACACCATACAGAAAAATCAACTCAAAATTGATTGAAGACTTAAACGTAAGATTCAAAACAATAAAACACCTAGAAGAAAGCATAGGAGAAGATTTTCATGACATTGGCCTTGGCAATGGTTTCATGGATTTGACACCAGAAGCTCAGGCAACAAAATTAAAAAATAAAAAGTAGGACTAAATCAAACTATAACCCTCTGCATGGCAAAGGAAAAATTCAGTGGAGTGAAAAGCCAACCTAAGAAATGAGAGAAAATATTTTCAAGGAACGTATTTGATAAGGCTTTAATCTCTAAAATATACAAGGAAATCCTCTAAAAATAGAAAAAAAATGACTAATAACTAATATGATAATGGGTTAAGAACTTAAACATTTATTTAGAGAAAACATGCAAATGGGCAGCAAATATGTGAACAAAAATGTTCAATATCACTAATTATCAGGGAAATGCAAATAAAAACCAAAATCAAATATCGCCTCACATCTGTAAATTTAGCTTTCATTAAAAAAAAAAGAAAAAAAAAAAAAAAGACAACTAGTGTTGGTGAGGATGTGGAGAAATTGAAATCTTTGCACAAGGTTGGAAGGCAAAATAGTGCAGCTGCTATGGAAAATAATATAGACATTCCTTGAAAAATTAAAAACAGGACCTACTTATCCAGATATTCTACTTTCAGGTATTTATTCAAGAAAATTGAAATCAGGATTCCAAAGAAATATTAGCACTCTTATGTTCATTGCAGTACTATATATAATACAACAGCCAATATATGGAAACAACTTAAATGTCCATCGACACATAAATAGATAAAGAAAAGCTGGTATACATATGCTATAGAATACTACTCAGCCCTAAAAATAAGGAAATTCTGCAATACATGACAATATGGATGAACCTTGAGAATATTAGGCTAAGTGAAATAAGCTAGTCATAGGAAGACAAATACCACATGATTCTACTTACATGAGGTATCTAAAAAAGGCAAATTCACAGAATCAAAGAACAAAATAATGACTTCCTAGGGTTGAAGGGAGGAGGAAATGGGGAGCTACTAACCAATGGGCATAAACTTTCAGTCAACCAAGATGAATGAGCTCTAAAGATCTGCTGTAAAACACTGTACCAAGAGTCAACAATAATGTATTTTATACTTATAAATTTTGTTAAGAAGGTAAATGTAATGTTAAGTGTTCTTACCACAATAAAACACAATTTTAAAAATGACTCCAGCAGCACAGAGATCTGTCTGGCCACTCTCAGCAGTCTGCTCCAGCTCTGAAATTCACTTAGACTATGAGGACAGTTTTATCCCACAGAGCACAGGTAAAGTACGTCCATTATTAAACTCTACAATTTATTTATGTAAAATTACACCTGTCTCCACAGATTGCCTTTTCCTTGGCTTTCCAATATCTGATTTGAAAGGTATAACATGCTTTTACAGGGCAAAGTGCCTTTTTAAATTTATCAAAAGTGAATTTTAGTGGTTTGGCTGACAAGAACTTACTCAACAGAGAATGGCAATAGGACAAGAGTAACTAAGCTAGCAGGACTTAAAGCAATAATAGCAATAACGTTCCAATTTTATGGTTAAAATAGAGGGTTTACTAATATTTGGGTTCTATCACTTAATGGTTTATATTGTTTGTTTTCTTTCCATGGGTCTATAATTTTATATAAAGATCTCTATAGGGAGAATGTAATACCCAGGAAAAAGGAATTAATAAAAATCTTAAATGATTCCATTATTTTCTAGAGAAAAATAATTCATTACTATGTATTGGTTGCAAATGACACCAATAATGGCAAGGGAAACATTGTGTATATTTTGTCATAGCAGGAGAGATTAAAATGAAACTTATGAAAAGCTAAACAAGCTTTGGCATGCTTTTCATCCTATTATGATACATATTTTTAATATATTCACAAGCATACATTCTATTTCAAAATTACTTGATTTTAGATATGCCTATGTTTTATTTTAGTTTTGTTCATCTGACTTTTCTCACTTCCCCATCTTATTTTCTCCTTTCTCCTCTTATCCCTTCTCTCACATTTCTCCTTTTACGTCCAGGGTTCAGAATTTGTCTAAGTGTGCACCTCTATGTGTTTATGTACATGTTAAAATGTGTGCTTCTTCAGAGATCAGCTTTTGGGGATCTACAAGATTCAAGATCAGTGCAGAAGCTGGAATTAGTTGCAAAGAGCAAAAGACCATCTTTGGCAGATAACACTTGAGCACAATACTGCCAAGCGTCAAAGGACTGATAACTACACTTGACGGACAGCTTTTCCTCAGGTCACTGTGCAAAAGAAACAAAGTGTATAAATTCACTGGTTAGGATTCTCACCTAAGAGCTGCCTGCTGATGGCCAATAAAACAGAGAACGAAACAAAAAACATGACTTGACAAGGATACCAAAAATACACAATGGGGAAATGATAGTCTCTGATTTTTTTCCTTTACATCAGAACATGTGTTCACCTTGAAATGCCTAGGAAAACAGCCAACTGACACCAGTTATAGAAATTGAGACTGTGACAGCCAACAACAGCAAGCAACTGATGTTTGTTTTTATCAATGTTTTAATTTTGTTGTCGTTGCCTTCTGTCTTTTAGCAACTTAACAATTATTCTCTGGGTAATGTCATTTTCAATTTTTAACATTTTGTCTTTTTCTTTGTATTATAAAAGCACTGTGTGTTCCTTACCAAATGTAGAAAATAGTGACAAAAGCAAAACCTTTTTAAAAAATGATACAACATCCTACCACCTGAAGACAACTGTTAAAATTAGTGATTGATGTTTTGACTTATTTTTTGGTATGTTCTGCATGCTTCCCAACACTCTCCTCCAAATAAAACCATTGAGCTCCATAAGGATTAGTTGATTTCATCTCAAGGAGAGATTTTCTCTTACATAAATTTCAGAAAAAGGAGGGAGATCCATAGGGCAGGATTTTCTGTAGCCTATCCTCCCCCAACTGCCACATAATACAGAAAACAACTAAAAAAGAAAGGCTACAATTAGAGGCAAGGCAGGTTTGCTGTTTTATTCAGCAGTGAATAATAAGATCACTAAAAAGCAATGAAGATATATTGAAGCAGAAAGAATATGGTTACCCAACCTACTTTCTATGGTACCTCCAGCTGTGTTCAGCTCAGTCACATAGAAATAGAAACTAATTGTCTATTGTACCTCAAAAGTATAAGCCTTTATAACTCCAGAGTTACAAAACATTTCATTTGCTTATGTGGAGAAGCTGAGAGGAACAGGTGTACTTCAAAAGTCCTACAAAGTGTGTATCCTCCTCCATCTCGCAAGCAAAACAGCAACAACATCTACTACAGTCCAACAGTCATTGGTCTTATATATGTGATATTAGCAGAATTGGAGGTTCTAGCTAAGATTGTGTGACAGCTACCTGAAAGTAACATCTCTAATATATCTTCATTATATTCATAAGATATGATCATTGACACTTCAAACATGTGTTAATTTATATTAGAGCACTCTCGTTAAAGGTGTCTGTCTCCTTTTCCAAAGAGAAGGGTCTCTGCTCAAATGTAATCTCCTCAGAGAATTCTTCCTTGAATTTCCTGTGTTAAAGTAGGCCACCACCACACACACATCTGCCCACTATTACAGCACTTGGTTTTAATTTCCTCATAGCACTAATCATCTTAAATTATCTTATTCATTGAATCGTTTGCTCATTTCTCCCCACTACAATATAAGGCTGATGAAATTAAGGGAGTTGTCTGTGTTATATATAATCGTATGACTAGATATAATACTTAAAATATTACCTAGAGCATAGTAGGTGCTTGATAAATGTTCATTAAACCTTAAGTTAAACAAAATTGATGCACATAAAAACTATATCCTCATAAATTATTTTGTTTTCTTTGTCTCCTGTTTACTATATTAAAATCCTCTATTTTGATTGTGGAACTGCCTTTTAGTTCTATTTTTCTCTGCTTAAATATTAAAGGCATTTAGTTACTTGCCTACAAATTAAGAGTTGATGCTTTCTTTCTACAATGACCATTTTATTAGTATGAAATGTCTTTTAACTTATCATGCTTGTTGCAAGGAAGTCTTCATTTGTTTGATATTTATGTGAAAATACCAGCTTTAATTTATTTTGGATTGTATGAATATCTTGCTTCACATTTTTCATTTCAACATTTTTATTTCAGTTATGTCTCTTGTGAGAAATTTCTCTTTATTTTCTTTTATCTGCCTTGGTAATCTTTGTCATTTATTTAAAATCTTTAATACACTATGTAATCACAGAACTATCTGGGCTTAAATAACCTGTCTCATTATATGTTCTTTGTCATATTTTTTCTATGTCCCTTTTAACACCTTTTACTTTCTCTTTATTCATTATACCTTTTTTATTATTTTATATTGTTTTGTATTAGGTTGTTACTACACACTATTTTATTGTTTTTAGTAGTTACTCCCGAGATTAAAACATGCATTCTTGATTTATTAATATCTAATACAAATTAGTACAGTTACCATTTCCAAGATGCAATAACCTTACAATAACCTTGCATTATATTCAGTAATATTCTGGTTTCATTAAAATCTCTTCCACCTTTTGTGTTCTTATTATGTGCTTTAATTATCTACTCCTTTGTTGTGTAGTTTTGTTTTTAATATCTTTATTTTCTGTAATATTGAGTGGGAATTTTGTTGGGTTTAGAATTCTAGCTTGGCAGTTATTTTCTTTCAGTACTTAAAATGTCTAATTCAATTTTCTTCTGGCTTGCTACGTTTTAGTTGAAAAATTGGCGGCCAGTTTTATTATAGCTTCTGTGATAGTAGATAGTTGTGTGCATGTATATGTTTTATTTTCAGTTCCTGCTGTTTTTAAGGTTTCCCAATTTCTTTGCTTTTCAGCAGTTTTATTTTAAGTCTAGGTGTGATTTTCTTTTTATTTACGTTGCTTAGTGTTTGTAGCATTTTTTAAATCATTGTGTTGATGGGTTTCATTATTTTGGAAATATTGTGAACCATTATCCTTTCATACATTGCTTCTGTTTAATCATTTCTATACATTCTTTTGGGGTCTCCAATTACATACGTGGCATAAGTTTTTGTTGTTGTTGTTGTTGTTGAAACAGTCTCACTCTGTCATCCAGGCTGGAGTCCAGTGGTGTGATCTCGGCTCACTGAAACCTTAGCTTCCCAGGTTCAAGTGATTCTCCTGCCTCAGTCTACTGAGTAGTTGGGATTGCAGGCATGTACCACCATGCCTGACTAACTTGTATTTTTAGTAGACAATGTTTCACCATGTTGGCCAGGCTTGTCTCAAACTCTCAACTTCAGGTGATCTGCCTGCCTCAGCCTCCCCAAGTGCTAGGATTATAAGGTATAAGCCACGGTGCCCAGCCTAAGTGACTGAACTTTTATGTCTCTTAAATTTTTTTCTGTATTTTCCTTCTTTTTATTTTTTTCTTGCCTCAGTCTTGACAAATTCCTCTGATCTAGTTTTCAGTTTAGTAACCTGCTTTAAAACACATTCTTTCTTGAGTATTTAATTTTACATATTATAGATTTCAGTTCTAAATTTCCATTAGATCTTTTTTCATATGTAACTTATTGACCACTGGCATTCCTCATATGTTCATTTAATTTTTTAAACAAATTTCTCAGTTATTTTAAAACTGGTCCAATATCTGTCTGTATTGCATTTATTATGTTTTTTCTTCATTATTAATTTTCATTTAGTTTTTGCTTTCTTCAAGGTTAACTTTTCTTTTCTTTTTTTTTTTTATTATTATACTTTGAGTTCTAGGGTACATGTGCATAATGTGCAGGTTTGTTACATATGTATACTTGTGCCATGTTGGTGTGCTGCAGCCATCAACTCATCAGCACCCATCAACTCATCATTTACAAGGTTAACTTTTCTTATTGAATATCAGGCATTGTCCGGAATGTTTCCTAAAATGCATGGATAATTTGAGTCTCTAAATCTTGTAACTTTCCTTCAGAGAGTTAAATGCTTATTTATTTTTGCTTCTGAATCCTGAGATAAGTTAAGTCAAACCTAGAGTTTTTGTCTTTGTGATAGCTGGAAAAATTTTGATCTCTTACTCTGAAGTGTATGAATCTAGAAAAGTCACAAGTCTGAAATGTGAATTTGAGATACTCACCAGGGTCATCTCCTTCTTGGAAGACTCAGAACTTAAATTTTCATTCCCTCACACTCTTCCTGCAGTCCCAAGGGATGCTCAAAAGTATAAAATAAACAAAACCAATATTTTGTCCAGTGTTTCTGTTTGTCTTTAGTAGGAAAATTAATTTAAATTGAGTTAACCCATCATTATTAAAAGTTGTATTTCAAGACATTTAAGTTCTACAAGACTGAAATTAAAACTTTCTGAAAGGAAGAGCAATCATTAGCCATCTGGTAAACCTAGCTATCCAGAATGAGTCATATCTCTCTGCATTTCAGTGGATCAAGTTTTTACATCTTTCTATGTGTGTATACATTTGAAGAAAAACAATTTCTATGACCTTTGTAATTTAAAAGCATTTTTCTTAAGAAAATATCTAATTTATGACATAAAACAGCCACAGCCCTGTGTACTTGTATAAAATATAAACAATGTAATGATAAATAGCATGCATATTTATGTGTGTGTATATGTGTGTGTGCTTGTGTGTGTGTGTATAAGGAGTCTGTAACTATTAGATTTTCCTGAATTTTATTTTATCAGCAATCAAATTCTTATTTTGCCATTATTTTCAGTAGGCATTGTTCACATCCTGGGAAGTTCATCTATGTTTGCAAAATTCTGGGTGTGGTGTTACTCAATGTGTGAAGCCTGTATAACTTGTTAGAAGAAAATCAATCCTGTCATCAAAGACTGTGGGGCATTTTTTTTCTTACATAAAATGTTCACAAGTGCATTTTGCGAAAGGGCTAACAATGAAGTATGTTTTCAGTGGAAGACTTTAGGGAATGGAAAGGGTGTGAGAGGGTAAGCAGGCAAGAAGTTTACACAATGTTTAACCATAACCCAGCTTACTATTTTAAAGTTTGCTGTCATGTGAGTGCCTCCTTTTCACCTTTTTGTTTTTATGCTGTGTATGCAAACAGACAGAGCTCAAAAGTACTCAAAAAGCACTTGTTTCAGACTTTCCTAGTACTTATCTAGCTAGGAAATCAAAAAGAAGACATCATACACATTTCAGCTTATTGTGAAGTAAAACATGAAACAAAAGTTGTTTCTCTTATTAAAAACTTTTCTTCCTTTTATTTCAGAAAACGAAAACATAATATGGTAGGAAGTCGTTGTTGAAACTTGTATTCTGCATTTTTAAACGAGGAGGAGAGCAATGTGTTTTAACTAATGCAATGACATAAAGCTTCCAATTGAGTCCTGGAATGAGTGAAAGGGAGAGGCAGAAAAATGAGCCAGACAGTGAGACTGCTGAATGCACAGATAGCAAGGAAATCGTTTCCTTGGCAACAACAGCACTTCGGAAGGTTTCAGACAAGAGTACAACTGGGTACAAAGTATCTGATTAAAATGTATTGCAGGAAAAGGAAATTGTGCAAATGTAAAGGTACCAGAATATCCACTGTAAATCTGAATGTGATTGCTGAAAATGATTGTGTAGCATTTTTCTAATTGAGATTATTTTCTCTGTTTTGGTATAAGGCAGCATTTGGGAGGCCATGTCAATCTGGCCAAATAATGTTTGAAGTATCCAAAGGGCAACTGTGCTTCATTCATGACAAAAGAATCAAAATCTACTGACAAAAGCAACAAAGTGTAGATCTAACACCGCAACTCCAAAGACCTATTTTGGGGAACTCCTAATATCTCGTTGAAACTCTCTTCAGAAAAAAGATAATATTCAGTCTTCTTCATTTTCAGCCATCAAGAATAAGAATTACTATGGGTCATTTTATATGCATTTTAAATAATTCATACCAAGCATTTAGTTTCCAAAGTGAAAATGGTCATACAGATTGTTGTGATAAAAATCCATTTTATGTACATACTTGTGAAACGGAGCCAACTGATCACATTGATGGAATTATTTTACTAAAATATACAATGCTAAAACACTAGTATTCCATCTTCTTGGGCAACTTCCTACTTATGACATTCTACAGGGAAATCGAGGATGAAGAGTTTTGAACCTCTAAAATGTTGCCAAATCTGGGAGAAAAATTTCAAGTAACTCAGGATAAAATGAATCCTCAACAACTTTTAAAACAAAGCCTACTTTTGTCCACTTGTGGATAAAAAATATTTATTATTATAATTTCATAAAGATCATTCTGTATTCCAAAGTTATTTGATTGTCACCAACATGCAAGGAAATGGTATGTTGTCAGTTTACCTCACCTCACCTACTGGAAATCACAGGAAGTGGTTACGGAACTTAATTCATTTTTATTGTGATTGGTGGTAACCAAGTTTTGAGAGAAGTCAACATGCCTAAACTGTTTAATGCTAAGCTAATAAGTGAAGTGATGTTTCTGTAAGTAAATTGACAGTAAAGAAACAATTTCAGTTTTCTCATGTAGAGGTAAAGCTTTGAACACTTGGTGATTTTTGCTGAAAAGATCTAGGGAAACAGAAAGCATTTCTATGTAATACTTTGGTCCTTATCTAAAGCTAATATTAAGAAATTTAAATGAAGTGAAATGTGTATTTATACTTATTTTGAATTTTGACTCCTTTGGAAGCAAATTCTAGGTCAGAGTTTTAGCAAAGGATATGGTCCTGAATAATTTGAAATACTCATTCATCCCTAATAATCATGGGTATTTCTAAATAGTAAAAAGTGGGAAATAATGTTAAAATATTCTACAGAGCTGCATATGGGTATCCACATTTCCTTTCATTACTTATATCTCTGGCAAATTGTATTTGAAGAACCACCAGTGAAAAGACAATGAAATTTCTAATTCAACCTCTTCTGTAATATATTCTGACAAATAAAATGTTCTTGCCCTTGGACCTAAATTTTCACTATTAATTATTTAGTTAATTTAAATTCCCATATTAAAAACTACTATTTTAAGAGAGAATAGTCATCCGCTTGAGTAGAATCACAAACTTTTTTTTTCTATTTAATAAAATTGGTGCAATGCACAAGTCATTATGAACCATGCTAATTTTCCTGCAGATGAAAATCTGATTTGTACAGAGATAATTACAAGTGTGCACATTTCTAGTAATTTTCAGCATTATATCTAATTCATTTCATTAAAACTTTATTGAGGACCTACTATGGGCTTAATATCTAGCTGATGCTTAGAACCTGAAAAGAAGTCTAGAGCAAGGACTATGCTCCAAAAGAGATTACAATACTCTCTAAGGGGATAAAAACCATAAATGTCAGGTTAATTCTATATACTCCATTCTATCATGTCTCTGAGCTTTTTAGCACAATACAAGTCAATAGTCTACCTAACCATCAAGGTATATTTCAAATGCCACTATCTCTATACCTACAATGATTCATTCAGCTAGACACAGACTTTTGCACTTTATTTTCCCCCATAGGATTTTTCTTGACCTGAATGTCAACAATTCTAATATGTGTAATTATTTTCATATTTTATGATTTAAGAGCAATCATAATTAAAATAATGATAGTAATTAATATACAGTCCTTATATGTCAGCTATTTTTGAGTGATTTGCATATATTAACTCATTCATTCTCCCAGCAATTTTATTTGGTAAGTTCCATTATTACACATTTTGCAGATGGAGAAAGTTAAGTATAGAAGAGTTAAACATCCTCCCAAAGTTCCTATTCCTAGTGGGTGGTACCCTCAGTCTTTGAATCCCAAAGGTTTGGCTCCTGAAACTGTGTCCTTAAGTATCACTGCCTATTCTGACTACAATGTAATGAGTTAATACTTGGCACAACCCAAATCTGATATAAATCAATGATGCATCTTACAACAATTGGTTTGTTAGCTATAGGGAAATGTGGTATTTTTCTAATATTATTTTGAATTGTTAAGTATAATCCAGCTTAAACTTCCCTACTGGACAAAAAATTATTTGTGGATTCTAGAACATCTTACAAAATCGACCACAGGCTCTGTTGATGTTAATGCTTAATAAATACTTATCATATAAGTGAATAAGAAATAATCATGCTAATTATATAATAGCTTGTATATAAAATGTCAAAAGGAAAGTCAATATTACACAAATTTTGAAAAGTAAATGATGACTAATTAGGACGGATTTTTAAAGGAAAAATGTTAAGAGAAAAACTCATACTTGAACTGGACTTTGGAGAATTTTTTTGGTTTGAATACACAAATAGGATGAGAGAAATGTGTAAGGAAACATTTCTCAAAGGAGAAATGTATAAGGAAAGCTTCGGGGTAGAATTACATATTCAGGACTAAATGAATATAACAATTTTGGTAAAGTAAAGGATTCCATTATGGAGATAAACTAGAAGATACAGACGGAGATAAAGCTGGACGAAGATGGGTGCAGTCACCGAGAGGCGAGTAAGGAGTCTACAGTCCGTCAAAGCTGATAGAAGGTACCTCCACAAAGTGAGATTTTAGGATTATTAATCTAGTGGCAATTTGAAAGAAAGGTAAGTTCGACAGTGATTCACAACCTAGAACAGTAAAATAGGTAGTGAGCTAATGAAAACCTGTAAAAAGATGATGGCTGTGACAAGACAAAAGAAGTGACCAATTGAAAAAAGAAATACATATTTTAAAAGCTGACTATCCTTAGCAATAAGTAGACATAAAGGGAAAATGAAGAATCAAGAACTGAAGACAGTTCAGTCAGCAAAGAAGAATGTAGAGAAATAAAATGATATTTACAGTCACACGCCCTGGGTTCAATTCTCAATTACTAACTGGTGAATTTTTAGTAATGTTTTGATGTTCCTTAGCCTTCATTGCTTCAAATGTGAAATGGGAATGAAAATGATACTTACTTCACCTGGTGGTTATGAAGACTAGGTAAGATTGAGGGAGAAGAGTAGGGTCTTGAGGCAGGAAACTTCAGGTCAATTGATGCTGAATCAAGGAAAAACACCAAGGTCTCAGGGAAGGGAATCTGAGGCCATTTAGTGCTGACTTCTGAAAGCTGGATCAAAAGGAAAACACTTGGGTCTGGGGAATGAAACCTAAGGCCAGTTAACACAAACTTCCTAAAGCTAAGCCAAAAAGAAAAAGAAAAAAGAAAAAAGAAAAAACCTACACTGAATAATAAAGGATCAAAGGCTACTCTCCCTACAACACTTCCCCTTCCTCCACATCTCAGATAGCAGATAGAAAGGGAGAGTGCCTTGGACCGGCCCTGGGTCCAGCAGGGATGATATCTTCATATGCACAGGGTACCAATTCACCTCAGCCTTCAATTATTCACAGACCACCTAAGGGGTAACCAATAGGAACCTCAAAAGGAGTACTTAAAATCCACAGAACTTTGTAACTGTGATGGAGGTGGGGGCCATCTGGAGCAGCCACCACCGGGATGGCCAGCTGCAGCAAGGGAGGCACGGCCAACACTGTGAGCTCCATGGAGCCAGTGGGAGCCAGGAACAGGTGGAAGCCCTGCTCCCTACCGAGTTGGCGGGGCAGGAGCTCGGTGCTCCTGGGCACAGTTGCAGCTGTCCAGACATGGCTGTGGACCCAGACATCCATGTGTTCTCAGGGGCCCAGGAAGTCCCCTGTCCCTGCAGGTTCGAAAGTGCCTGTTCCCTCTCCCTGACCTCTCCCTGCTCCTGGTGCCCACTCTGGTGCAGAGCAAAGTTGTGGCTGAGCCTGGGCACTGTTGTAACATGGCCAGGTGTTTGCTCCCTTGGGGCGGCACTGACACATCAGCCCCGTGCCTCCTTGGTCCCCTCCGGACTTTGGGTGCCAACGAGCATGGAAAGGAGGCCAGGAGGCTGAGGGCAGTAGGTGTCCCTCAGCACAGACAGCCTGGGCACTGTGGACAGCATGTTGAGGATGGCTGGAGGCAGACGGGTTCCTGGGTAGGAAAGGGTGAGTCCCCAGTGAAGCTCCACCTTTAATCCAGAGACTGCCTGAAGCCTGGGTGCCAGGTTGCCAGTTTCTAGTGGAGTCTGCCACCTGGAGTGAGGACTTATGGTGCCTTTTCCAGGGCCACCCATGGCTGCTAATGGACTAGTCAGCACACTCTTCCTGCCTTCTGAGCCCATAAGATCCCTGGACTCAGCCAGCCTCAGATGCTCTTTGGGACAACCTGCTTGTGGATAGGAGCTACCCACTTCAAGAGAGCTGTTCTGTCACTCAATAAAGCTCCTCTCTGCCTTGGTCACCCTCCAGTTGTCTGTGTAACCTCATTCTTCCTGGATGTGGGACAAGAACTTGGGATCCACCAAACAGTAGGAGCCAAAGAAGCTGTAACATATTCCTGGCTGGCTTGCAGAGCTTCAGACAGTGACACATTCCCAGACTGTGGGAATGAAGAATGGTGATACTTCAGGGGGCGCAGACCTTGGGATTCCCTGAGCCAGAGCTGTGGTAACACTATAGCCCTCTTACTCTCTTCTGCCACCAGGCAACCACCCAACACAACAGGAGCAGTGAGACTGAAAGAGCAGTAACAGAAACGAACTGAAACACACCCCCACAAAACATTCCCTTTCCCTGCTTGCCACACTGTGAGTGATGAGGAGAGAAGACCTTCAGACCTCCCTAAGCCAGGGCTGTGAAATTCTGTAACAATACCCTTTTGAGGCTCTGCAGTTCCTGGCATCTCTGAACAATCTGGCACCATCGTGTCCCCCTTGTCCGGGTGCTGGTACCTGCAGCAGAAGCTGCTTGAGGTATGTCTGGTTCAGTTGCAACCTAGCACAGAGCCAGAACCTGTGTCAGTGCCTGTAGCTGCCCGCCCTGCCGCAGCATCCAGCATGCCTGGCTGTGCAAGGTGGCTAGACCCCACGCTCACTCGCTCACATACCCTTTGCCGTTCTGCGCCTGGCTTGTCCTTGGCAAGCATGGGATCTGGGCCAGTAGCTCAAGATGAGTGCAGCCTGCTGGGCTGAGTGGGTGGAATGAGCCCAGTACCCAGTGAGCACAAGCAAAACCCAAGCAGAGGTGGCACCAGCCACAGAAGTTTCTAGCTGGTGAAATGACACCCTAAGGACTGTGACAACTGTGCCTTTGAGCTGCTTGTTCAGGCCCACTCCCACCCAGTAGAGTGCTTTCTCACTTTAATAAATTCCCCCTTTTGCTGCTTCGTTTCTGTGTTTCATTTCTTTGTTACTTTGTGCATTTTGTCCAGTTATTCATTCAAAACAAGAAGGACCTGGACATCTCACACTCAAGGCCCTCCTTCCAGGAACAAGATGATATCTGTAAACTCCTTAACATAGTGGCTAGCAGGCAGGGACACTCAACAGCTACTAACATTCATCTTACTATTAACTTGGTATTAAATTAATAAAAAAATAAAATTCCGAATATTGTGCTGCTGATTTGAGCCTAAATGACTCAAAAAATGTGACAGCTAAATGGGCTCCTAAATGAAAGCTGTTTTGAGCAAAAGATAATATTCTAAATATTTTTATTTTCAATAATTATTAAGGAACTTGGAAATCAGACCAAGAAGTTAAGAACAAGCAATAAGAAGGGACTTTTTAAATAAATCTTTTTGGGTTGTGCTGAAATAAAAGCATTGCCTCCCTTATTCCTACAATGGCTTAGGAAGCACAGTCAAAAGCATTTTCTCACATTTTGTAAGCCAGACCATTTTCCGCCTTTAGTGTGCTACCCTAAATCTAGATTGTTTTTGTGGAGACTAACAGCTGACAATGTGGTATATAATTTGAATAGAGGACGTATGATCCTAGAAGCTAAGGGAATTTCAGAATGTATACATCAATACATTACAGGAGATAAACATAAGAAATATTCACTGGACTATAAGCTCCATGGGGGCAGACACTGTGTCTGTTCTATTCAAAATTAGATAACCCAAAAGGTGCTTGCACTCAACAAGCAGATTTTGAGTGAACAATATTTTTGAGTTAAGAAAAATGTGACTACTATTTATTATAAGCTTACACAAGGCTGCCCGTCTTGTCAGAAGTGGAGCCAAAAGATGATTCTATAGCTGCCTAATCAAAAGCCTGTTTTGTCTTTCCACATATGTGTCAGTAACTGAGTTCAAAATTTTAGTGCTTTTAACGATGCTCAAGGGAGAAAATGGGATTGGTTGATAAGGCTAATATTCAACTTTTATTCATTAACTAGAACATGTTCTTTGGTTATGAGAAGTAACATCAAAAAATTTTTTAATGAAAAGTGAATATTTCTGAGGACCTTAAATTATGTTATAGAAATCCTAATATTATGAGTATCAAAATGTATTTTGAAATCGGAAGCCTCCAACTAGAGAAGTTTTGCCTTGATCTAAGCAGGCTTTTCCCTAACGTCTTACTTTTATGCAATTAATGCAAAATATTTTTGGAAGGTGGGAGATACTTATTTGCTTGTATTAAATTCAGAGTCACTTTCTATTCATCTTCAAGATAAGTAGAACTATCTGTCTGAAATTCAGTCCTAATGAAACACTCTGCTTACGGGCTTAGTGAAATTAACTACATTTATATTACATCATTCTGGAAATTGAAGGCAAATTGGAAATGGCATAAAGCTGCAGTAATATTGTTCCATTTTTTTGATAGGCATCAGAATTTTCCACAGAATCTTTAGAATTAGTGTAGATAAGTATCAGAAATTCAGTTCTAAATACACATTGAATGGAAAGATATATGAAAGTTCAAATAGATAAAATAAGTTGTTTTACTTATTTTTACATCTGCCAGATTTTTGAAACTAGTTTGTAAAAGTCCATGTATGTTAGTTTTCTGGAGCAACAGAAATCCATGTTTTAGCCTCTCTCTATACTCCACAATGTTTTCTCTATCTGAGTTGATGCTGGAAACAAAATACACATTTTAAATATATCAATTTATAATCTTTTTTTCCTAAAATAATGTTAGTTTTTTTTTTTTATCTAGCACTTTTGATATTAGCTGAACAACCCTTCATTTTCCATAACAGTTTTTTAGACATGACTTGCAACCACATTTTATGCTTTGAATATTAGCCAAGTATGTGAGATTTTTTGTTTGTTGGTTGGTTCATTTTAATTTTATTCAGTAACCCTAGTCTTCCATTTAAAGGAACACAAAGTGACAATTAAATGTGGATAGCATGATTCTTAAGTGTTTCAGTACTCTTCCTCATTGTTTTGCTTTACATTATTTTATTTATAAATATACTGAGCTTAAGGAACAACTTATCTTTACAGCCTCATCAATTTAAAAGCTACATTTGATTTAATTAATAGGGTGAGTTTATGGGAAAAGCTTTTATCGATGGGCATTTGTTTAAGATATCTTGGCCTTTTGAAAGAGATGCACTATGATAATTGGTCTAAGATCATGTTAGAGAGGGCAGGTCACTTTATATTCTCTCCCAACTAATAGAGAAGTCAGGTGAGGTTGTTTCCTGACACAGCCACTATTTCATTATTTTGGCTGATATTACTGACCCTGGAAAGCTATTTCCAGTATTACTTGGGCCCAGTAGACATAGTCATTAGCAAGCACCATGAAAATATGGAAAACAAGTTGTTCTATTCATATCAGAACATCAATTTGCCATTAATTTTCCACTTTTGATTACATACATTTCATCTATCAAAGTCATCATATTGTTATCTACAAACAAAATAGGTAATTATGGTTTGGTGACCAAGGCTAATTATTATTCTGGATTAAGAGGAAGCTGTATTTTAGACCATGTTTTGACACACTAAGGCTTTGGTCAAATAATCTTATTCAGTAATTTTCAACTTTAACTGCATACGATTAACTCATTTGAGCATTAAAACATAAATAAGTAAAACAAATCAGAATGCTGATGACTGTATCCCACTCCCAGAGTTTTATCCTTCTATTTTTTTGATATATCAAATATTCCAACTATAATCTTAACATACTTGTAATTTTTTTTTTTGCTAATAGGCAGTAGCAAATTTGACCCAGAGTTGAAAAGTCCAGAAGGAATGTTTTATGTAATTCATATATTTTTAAATTAAAAATGCATTTCCCTTCTTTTCAGTGACATTGAGGCTGTAGATATCTTCTACTTAACACTTTTTAAATTTCTTTTATTTAATGAAGTACATCTAATCTAATCTAAAAAACAAAATAGGGCCAAATCCAATCCTTAATGAGGTATTTTTAGAGGACAGACCCCTAAATATTTTACCTTTTCAGTTAAAATATACTTCCAACTGAACATGTAAATACATACAAATTGTTGCCCCAAAGTAAAAAGGTTTGATTAGTTGGCTACTGTATAATATAAACCTACCACTATTATTCCACAGAATTTTGAGACTCTTAATATTCAAGTCTCACTCAGGAGGAATTATCAGACTGTGATATCTTCCATTTTCAACATAGTAGAGAAAATATAACCTGATTATTATAGCTACATTATTGCTGTGTTTGACAGAGAAAGAGAGGATAATCTTTAACCCTATGAATCTTAAAACCTCTTAAGAGCAGACCCAGCTGTTGTTGCTCCAGAAAATGCAATAAAAATCTTTGATTATTCAGATAACTAATTTAAATTATATAAACAGAAGGTCAAATCTAGAGATTTTTAGTCTCAGAAAAACGGAAAAGATACCAAAGGGAAACTGACATAAAAATGAGGAAGAAAGCTTTTTAACTAAAATTCTCATCCCTTCGAAGCCCTAATATTTGAAGCCATGAATATCAACCTGACATCATGATTTGTGGCTGTAGTATTTTCCCCTTTCTCTATTCAACTAGGAAAATTTGAGCTGGCCATTCATCTCAATCTGTGTTACGGGGGCTCCAAACCCTGTTGAATTATTGCTGAATTTATACATAAGTCATTGAGGTTGACCAAGGAAGACAGACCAAGGAGCACATTTTCAATGTCTACACCAAGGAAATTAATTTAAGATATAAGATCAAACATATAGGGTTGAATTTTTTGGACATTCAGAAGCTATGAAAATCTCATCCCAAAAGCAAAAGAAGGAACTAAACCTAGACGCATTCCATCTTTACCTGACAGAGAAATTTATGATTGCCTTGAGATGAAAATGTCCTTGCCTCTTTGCTATTTGTCTATATCTTTTTTTCCCTAATTGTATCTGGGGTTCATTGTATCAATTACCATCAAGCTATTTTTTTCTTTATATTTCATATTATCATAAATTCATGAGACTGGAGAAGACCTTGAGAGTCTCAGTTTTATCTCTCCTTCTCCTCAGACAATATTCTTTCTTCACAATCACAGGCTGCAAAAACTGTTCAGAGTACTCAGTGAAGTGTTCCACATTTGTTAGCACCAGATGATGTCACCCTCCTTGTTTCTATAGCTTTTTACAGAAATATTTTATCCTTTGAGATCTTCTTGGGAATCTTCCTATCTTTTGATAAAAATTTATGTTGTGCTACATGAACTCATAGACTTATTACTTGACTTTATTTCACTTTAAATGCATTATTTTATTTTTATCCTTTTGAATATGTATTTGCTTTGTACTTTGTTTTTAATAAATTTGCCTTTATATTTTTCCTCCTTCACTCAAAAACTAGAATCTAAAAGCCTCTTGTCTATTAATATTTGAGAATCTAGAGATTACCTTTTATTTCAGAATAAAAAACAAGCTTAAATTGTCTGTATCTATATTATCAACTGTCGATCTATCTATCTCCAAATTTTATATTTTATACTTTGGTTTTATTGTCATCACTTCTGTTGCCTTTCCAATTTAATTAATACTATTAATTCCCTACTCTGATAGACAACGTAACACTACAGGTTGAAATCATAGAACAATTAACCCCCAGGAACATTGCAGTCGTGGCCCCCGGTTTCAATATGCCACAAACACCAATCAATTTAATTTGAAATTAATTTGGCTTTTTCTAGTTATTTGAAAACACCAACAGTTGTCGGTTCCCTTCAGTGAACTAAATGTGAATAGTTATTATCCTGCAAGCATTTCTCCTGAGGTGAAAGAAAATGTGAGCTCTTATCATAGGTACCCTCACCACCCTTGCCCACAACCTTCTGAAGACCTGACCCTAAGTGTATTTGAAAGATATTTTACCATCCTTTCTAGTAGATAAGAACTTAAATTTAATTACAGTAAGTCCAAAATTATAGCTTTTGGGAAAGAGTCATATACTAAATCCAGGTTTATAGATAACCATAAAATTGAAAAAGTTGGAACTTAGACCTAACTTAGAACTGACTTTTAATACCAAGTTATTGAGTAGTCCATTTAGATTAAGGGAAAAAGTGAAATATTTTACTCATGGATTACAATCTTCTTTGAGCTTGGTAGATTATTTTCAAGTCTCTTTTTTTCCTTCTAAACCTACTATAAACCTTAGTGTAAAATGTTTTACATGTATTATTGGCCAAGATAATAAAAATGCTTAAATGCATTTCAGAGGTATTTATCAAATGCACTGTTCCTAATCTAATATTCCACAGATTATAAATAAGTAAAATATGGTCAGCCAGGTTTTTGTTTTGTTTTGTTTTCTATCTTGTTAAATGTGAACATCACAATAAAAGCCTCTTATATTTTGTTCTTATTTATGTTATTAAAATTTTATTTTAATATGCTTTTTTATTTCTGAAGTGTGAATTCTTTTACATTCCAATGGATATTAATATTCGGTGGGAAATAACATGTAAGTAAAACTGAAGAAACATTTACTAGAAAGTGAAACAAAATTCTGTAAGATCATTTTCAGAACAAAAACTAGGCAAACTTTTGACTTTCAATCAAATGCTTTATTTTTATTTTTCTATCTGCTGGACCTAGCCTTTTTGAAAATTAAATTTTGAACATTGTTCTTCTGCCTTTCCTTTTATTGTCACTTTCTTTCATCTTCATCTCAATTACGAAAACAAACACTAATTGTGTGAATTACATCCGTCCCTCCCTTCTATTCAAGGATGAGTTTGGTTTTCATCTTAACATGGATCAGCAAATATCATTGTATTTCAGGAAATTAAATATCTCATTACAAATTAATACAATGGCAATTTGCTTGAGGATACTTTGAAATAGTTAATTGGAAAGGTGCTTTCATACCTTATCTTATTTACAATTCATACCTACTGATATGATTTGGCTGCATCTTCACCCAAATTTTATCCTGAATTGTAGCTCCTATAACCCCCACGTGTTGGGAAAGGGACCCTGTGGGAGGTAATTGAATCACAGGGGCGGGTTTTTCCTGGTCTGTTCTCCTGGTAGTGGATAAGTCTCATGAGAGCTGATGGTTTTATAAAGAGCAGTTCCTCTACACAGGCTCTCTTGCCTGCTGCCATGTAACACATGCCTTTACTCCTCCTTTGCTTTCGGCCATGATTATGAGGCCTCCCCAGCCATATGGAATTGTAACTCCATTAAACCTCTTTTTTTCTTCACAAATTACCTAGTTTCAGGTATGTCTTCATAGCAGTATGAAAGTAAACTAATACACCTACACGACAAGGTAGGTATTATTACTCCCCTTTACACAGATTAGAAAATCTAAGTATATTGAGATTTATCATTCTTCCCTTATCTTTATTGTATGAAAACCCTCAGGCATCTTAGAATAGACGAATTTTACTCAAGCTTTTCTTGAACAAAATAATTTACATAGGATTTGAAATGTAGACAAAGTTGCTAACCAGATATGAATGTAACTTCTACATCCTTAAATACTTCCTTGTTATTTAAAGTGAGTTTGGTCCTCTCTTTACAAGTTCAAGAGCTTAGTTTCAATATACTCAGAAAATGATCAAACTAGACAGTCTGGTATGAGAATCCATTCCAATTAACTATTTCAAAGTATCCTCAATTAAGCAAATTGCCATTGTATTAATTTGTAATGAGATATTTAATTCCTTGAAATACAACGATATTTGCTGATCCATGGTAAGATGAAAACCAAACTCATCCTTGAATAGAAGGGAGGGAGGGATGTAAACATTACATTCGTGTTTGGTTAACACCAACCCTACTGTTCAATCACCCTCCTCTGAGACTCATCTTAGGCATCCACCTGTCTGTTTGTTAAAGAGATTTACTACTTATTGTTTCCTCTGACCCCAATGGGTTTCTTATCCTTATTACATTATTTCTTAAGATACATCTTTAACATCATCCCAATTAGGTTACCTCTTTAAGTAATTTTTGTGTTTCTTTCTTCCATATATCTTTTTTTCTCCATCAGCTGAAGATTATTTTTCTGTTTTTCTGTATCTATAGTAATGTCCTTTACTTTCCACTCCTAATATTTTCACTCTAGCAAGAAATGTCATATATCTTGCCTAGGAAGTTTTAATAGTCTAGGAACTGGAATATTTAGTAAATTTTCAAAATGTTTATACTTTATGTTTCAGCATATTTGCCCATTAGTCAAATTTACCCAATTTCAACTTATGCCTGAAAGGTTGAAAGCAACGGTTCATGACCAAACTGTACTTCATGGTTTTCAGTAACATTTGAGTTTAAAGAGATTGCCTGCACTAGGTATATGCTATAAAGAAATGCAGGTTAAATGGAAACTTTGTCATTTATTTAATTTTAGACAGTTTAAGAGTAGAATCAATGATGCTTTATCTCAATTTCCACTTAAAACACCTAATATTGTTCACTATTCAAAGAATTTTACAATTAAATTTAGTTACCCTTTTAGTCAGACCCTATAGGCTCTTTAGAACATTGTTGTTGATGAGTTTAGTGCACTAAATGTTCTTTATAGTTCTCCAAGTAAATATTTGGGAAGAAAACACTGCTGAGAAGACACAGAGCATATGTGAGGAACTGACATGGGCAAGCTCTGCTTTGGGTATCAAAATGCTTACAGTTAGTGCTCAGATACAGGGCAGTTTCACCAATGAATCCAGGAAAATAGAATGAATATTTGGCATCTTTCTTTCCAATCTGCTTCAGAATATTTTATTCATGGTATGGACAATCTGAATTTTTTTCGTTAAAGTGATGAAATCTCACTGTACACAAACATAGGGAATTATAACTTGTCAGCTAATTAAAAATATGTCAAACTAATAAGAGCACCCTCTCTTACAAGCACATATGGAAAAAATCTTCTTGAAAATGGAAGTTCTACTGTATTAAACCAAAGAAAGATTCCTTACTTGAAGAACTTTGATTTTGTGTTGAAAGCTCCATAAGACTCCTCCTATATGATATTCTTTTCTTTTGTTCATGCAAATTGATGGGGCACATGAGAATTGTGTTACATGTATAAAATGCATAGTAATCAAATCAGGATATTCAGGGTGTCCATCACCCAAACACAGTATGTTTTTGTTGAGTTACTCATTCTACTCTGTTATCAAACATTGGATTTATTCCTTCCATCTTACTGTATGTTTTTACCCTTTAACCCATTTCTTTTCATTCTCCTCACTCCCCTCTTCTCACCCTTCCCAGTCTCTGTTATCTATTTTTCCACTCTCTACCTCTACATGTTCAAAATGTTTAGCTCCCACATATAAATGAGAACATGCAATTTGTCTTTTTGTGCTTGGCTTATTTCACTGAAGATAATGACCTCCAATTTTATCCATGTTGCTGCAAACGACATGACTTCTTCGTTGCCGGTTTCCGATGGCGGGGTGCTATGCTCCTCATCTTCAAGGCTCTCCTCTCCATTGGAAAACTCTTGAACTACCACTCCACTGTATGTTAGCAGTTCCTGGGCCAAATGTGCTGTTGATGTTGTGAGTTGTCTCTGCTGCTTTATGACCCATTTTGAACTCGAATAAGAAAGTTACTGAAATTTGTCTAGTGTCTAATATCATTTCCATAGTCTAAAATAAACAGAATAAATAGCAAGTAGTTACTAGCAAAAAAACATAAAGTGAGAAATGCGTATTAAAATGATGTATAACATAATCACATTTATTTAAGAATGTATTCCAATATCAAACAGCAAATTTCAACAATGCAATAACCGCAATTACTTTTGCATCAACCTAATGCAAAATCTAAACAAATCTTCCCAATGCCTAGTCTTTTTTGGAGGCTAGTCAATGAAGACTGATTGCAGAATGATGATGATGATGATGATGATGATGATGATGATGATGATGATGATACAGTATATAGCTGAAGCTCACGTAGGGGGAATATTCAACAGGATGCTGGAGACAAGGTGACTGGCAATATATGCAGGAGCTCTTTTTAGTTCTTGAAGCATGCCCTAAAATGCCTCCAGTTTTATTTTTTCTTTACATTCAGAACCTTGTAAAACCAAATAAAGTATTCTTGAAAATATATAAAGTAACATTAGCAAATAAAGAGAACAGCTTATGAAAAAAATGTTTAGTGGCAAATTCCAAACAATATATGGCTACAATTATAAGGTGGATCTGAAGTTATTTCCTCCTAATCATTTGAAAATATTTCTAAAGCAAGCAATAACTAGGGTTTTCTGTGTCTTAGTCACAGTCTGAAATGTTTTCCCTTTTTATCATTCTGTTCTTCTCACCCACATACCCCAAGCAGGAATCAATTACTTCTGACTGTTGTCTGATATCAGTTGCTATATCAACAGTATTTTAGATTCTTACTACAATTAAACAAAAGTTAATATTTTAAATATGAAGTCTTTTACATCATCTTAGCATAAATTGACACATTTCTGCTCTTACTTAATGGCTCTGTCTATGAACAAAAGGCTTTGAACTAATCTCTGCAAATTAAAGATTTTTTTTTTTTTTTTGAGACAGAGTCTCGCTCTGTTGCCCAAGCTGGAGTGCAGTGGCATGATTTCGGCTCACTGAAAGCTCTGCCTCCTGGGTTCACGCCATTCTCCTGTCTCAGCCTCCTGATTAGCTGGAACTACAGGCGCCCGCCACCACTTCCGGTTAATTTTTTGTATTTTTTAGTAGAGTCAGGGTTTCACCGTGTTAGCCAAGATGGTCTCGACCTCCTGACCTTGTGATCTGCTCACCTCAGCCTCCCAAAGTGCTGAGATTAAGGTGTGAGCCACTGCACCCAGCCTGCAAATTAAAGATTCTAAGAGACGCAAGTGAATGATGTCTTCAAATATAAGCAGGCTGGACAAATTTCCTGGCCTGTAAAGGCTGCCCATTGCACTAGGGCATGGCATGTTACAAACCTCACTGGGTTGGGCAAGCAGACCAATATATTTTGGAATGTGTGCTGTCTGCAACAACACCATTATTCACAAGTCTTTTTTCCCGTGTACATCTCCCACTAGCAACTACATTAGGCTACTGCCTCCAGGACTCAAACTAAACAATCTGCAAGATGATGTTTTCCCATGGCCTTATTATTACATGCACACTAGACAATGGTTGTAAATAGAGTGGTGATATAAAATGTAATTTTATGTGTAAATGAGGGATACATAGGATCTCTGGGCAATAACTTAAAATATTTTGTGGAAGTAATTTGCACATTTGGAAATAGGATTTTGACATACATGTAAAGTAAAAAGGTACTTTGAAAACCACAGTCGACAGGATATCATGATGGAGGATGTACAGGGAGTACAGATTCTAGACATTTTTCTTTGGAAATACGTTGGTGTGATTTCACAAGGTGATTCATCTTAATTGTGATTACCTTCCAATGCAGACAGAGAATGATTTTCACATATATTCTCTAAACATTCTTTTTAAATAAAATAAATGCCTTTCTCTTGCTGTCTTTTAACCTGATTTTTGGGTCACATCAAATATCATATTCAGGTAGTATTTTCACTTTGAATGTAAAAGCAATCATATAATTGGTGGGGGGGTGGTGACAAGGTGAAGTAATCAGAAACGGGATATTTCTATTGAGTTCTAGATGTACCACAGCAGTGTGTGGAGTGACCATATTAAAGAGAACACTTGTAGTGTTTTAAAGTATGAAAAAATGATAAATATCTCATATGAAGATCAAAAATCATCTTCAGAGGGAAAAATGCTGAGTTGTATCCGCTCTGTTGTGCTTTCCAATAAATCCCCCAGTCAACTTATCAAAGCATTTCTAAAGACTGTTTTGGTGCTTTTCTAGAGATTGTACTGACCTTTCAGATTTAAATTTAGTTTTCAGCTTTAAAATTAGTTTTGAAATTATGTGTTAACTAATTTGCAGAATGTCTAAGGAGACATTTAATTCAAAACATTGTACTAAGACATTCAGAGTAAAAATATAATTGTATTTTTTATATTGTCTTTTCCTTTGACATTTCAGGAAAATCCATGTCTTCAATACAATCCACATTCTGCAAGAAAGGATAGTATGCCTTCTCAGTAATTTATCACTTTCTGTATGATGGAAAGGCTCATTTTCTAAAAGAAATATCAGAAAAGTGAAGGAAAGCACTTTGTACATTATTTCATCATTTTATCAAGAACAAAAAGAATGGTTTAATACTTCCTGTAATTCCACTTTCTCCTTCTGCATACAAATTAAGTTGCACAAGTTCAAGATTAACAGATCCTAATTGAAATGCTAAAAGACAAATATACAGTGTAATTATCCAGTTTGAAGTTTAACATTTTTGAAGATATTTCTATGTGAAAAAAAAATCTGTTCAGAGACTTAACGCATGTCATATTATAGAAAGAAATAAGCACTGAGTTTTCTAGATATTTTCAGTGCCTAACAAAATATGATATTTTATCTTGACTTTGTAACCAAGCACCATATTTTTTAGCAGATGCCATTTCTCTTCAGATTACTCTATCCCATTATGAATTACCTCTATTGGGAAGAAGGCGGGGAAAATATTTTTGTTAAAATGTAAATCTATGCACCTGAAATACACTATATTATGAATACAATAAAAAATTACACACATGCAAAATCTATCTTTGCCAATTTGAAAAATAATCAAACCTTTAGAGCAGAAATACTGAGGCCTTAGTAGACATCATAAAACCATTAGAGTGGTATGTTTATACTTCCAAAGGTGGCATTCTCCTACCCCAATGAACCCTTTCCATATCTGCAAACAATAATGACAGAAATGTAATTGAAATATCCATAAAATGTTATGTTTTTTCTTATAGGATTGTTAAAAAGACGTTTTAGGCTACAGTGCTGCTAGAAAGCGCTATCATGTTGCACATACCAAGGCTTCTAATTAGACTTGTCAATCACTGATTGATTACCACCAAAAGATGAAAGAGCAATTGCATCCCAGCAATTATATTATCCTGAGGGTACAAAATGCAATGTTCTGCTCTCAGCTGTCAGCAAGATTTCACTGAATGAAGGTCTGTTCTATCACCACAGGCTGTTCAAAGGCCCTTCTGAGAAAGAACCTAAATATCCCTTAAGTTCCAAAAATACTGTTACTCAGAAAAAAAAAGTAGTCAAGTAAAATTGACTAAATTTAATTGATGAATGAGAAAATTATCTCTGTAGCCTCGTATTGTGTAAATTTAGAAAAATGTAGTTCATGGAAACACACAAAAGTACTGTTTCATACTTTATATGCTTCCTTTCTCCTTTCCCCTTCCATCACTCTCTCTCTCCCCCTCCTCTGTTTTCTCTCTCTCTCTCATGCATGCACACCTTCACTTCCGTGAACAGATACATGTATTTTCTTTTTGATGAATTAAAGTTTAAAAATATTCAGTGAATACTTATATTTCTATGCATATTCTAACAATGCAAGTATTTTTCTCATTTTCCTGAGAACAAAATATTGTCAGATTAATAATTATTTAGTAATGACTCAAGAATAAGTGCCAAATATTATTTTGCATTCCAAAATATGCTACTTTGGAATAATAATGTTTCCTGGAGCATCATTTTAGATGTCTCTTTCACATTCTAAAGTCAAAATTATGGACAAATGTGGTTAGAAACTCAACAGGCATAATGACTGTTGTAGTTTCAAATACTCCGGGAAAAAAATAAACAAACAGGCAATTGATTTGGAATCGACTTGAAACCTAAGTTAGAGTCTTATTTTGAATTTAGATCTTTTGCTTTTAGCTTTTCCAATAAAAAATATTCCATGACATTTCAGTTACTATTGCTGCCAGACAAACCACACAAAACTTGGAGTTGAAAGCACACCATTTTCTTGTGCTCAGAATTCTGCAGGTCAAAAATTAGGACAGGGCACAATGGAGCTAGCCTGTCTGCTTCACAACGTCTGAGACTCACCTGGGAATATTCCAGCGGGGAACTACATTCCTCTAGAGCCTTCTTCTCATGGCTTTCTGACATCAGAGTTAGGGTGACTTAAAGGACAGGCTCAGCTGAGGATATAAACTGGAGCACCTACACGAGGCTTTTTCATGTGGTTTGGGATTCTCACAACGCGAGATGACTGGCTTCCAGGAGAAAGAGTCATGAAAGTGAGTATCCCAAGAAGCTGCATAGACTTTTATAAATGAACACCACTGACACAGGATCATCTGTGCTGGGCTCTACTGGTTGAAGCAAATACAACCCCATCCATACTGGTGGCAAGAAAACATGAAGCTACCTCTCATGTGAGAAGGGTCAAATAATTTGCTATTATTGTTTTTTAAAGCCACCAGAGTTTGTCTTTGGTCACAAGTTATTTATATTTATTACGTCTACAAAATAGATTCAGATGTTCCCAAGACTCCCCAGATGTCTCAACTTTGTATGTAATTGAGTTCAAGTTCAAGGTCCAAGATTCTGTCATCTGAATCAGGTCCAGATATGAATAAGTTTCCTTGCTGTGATCCCTCTAGTACGATTTTAGTCCTTGAGTCCAATTCCTCTCCATCTGAAGATGGGAGAACTAAAGAACCAAACTACACTGATGGAATAGGCATAGGATAACTACAGTGGTAGTGCAGCTCAAAAATAAACGGTTGGGAGAAAGAGAAGAAAAGGACCGGAATTAATTACACAATGGTCACTGATCCATAGCTTTTCTGAAATCCAGACAAGTATAAGTTGCTGATTTCTAAATTAGTGACCAGTCCTATTTTCTGGCTGTCAGCCTTAGAGTTATCTGTGCCTGTTACCTCCCACTCTGGGCTCTTGTTCTGTCTCCTGAGTTTTGTTTTGTTTTGTTTTGTTGTGTTGTGTTTTGTTTTTAATGTATGCCCTGTTTGCAGCTGAAAAAATATTTCAACCTGATTCTGACTTGGAAAAAGCAAAGGGTCCAAAGTTGTTTTTTAAATTTTGTATTGTCTGTGTGCCTTCAAGTCCAAGTTTGTATAAAAATTATAAAACTTTGTGTGTTTCTTTTGTGCTGATCTATCATCCACTTTATTGGACAAAAGCCACACCTAAAAGTCTATTCTCTCTCAAAAACTCTGTAAAGCTTCTGTGAGATAATACCTTAAGAGTCTTAGAACCCCTAGTGCTTATTTAACAAGGCAGGTCTGAGAAAGACCTTTTATATACTATACTTTCATATATACACTTATATATATATATAAGATGGTGTCTCTGAGACACCACCTTAAACCTTTCAGAAGTCTTACAAAAGATGTTACAGTCATCCTTTGCTTCATTTTTATCTTTAAACCACATATTTCTCACAGCATCCTGGATTTGATCTTTGCCTGAAGTCTTTTTGTTATACGAAATATTCTGCTAGAGTTACTGGAAGTGGTGGCCATAAAAGTGTATCACTCAGATCTCCTGTGAGCAGAAGCCAATGGATGGATAATCCCAGCTGCTGCACTCTGAAACCACCAGGTACGTGATGAGCCCATGTTTTCCTGGGCTGCTCACAGTGAACAAGTGTGGCAAGGACACTAAGTAAATGGCTTTCCTGTGAAGTGTAGGATTCCTTCAATAGGAAATTTTTACCTATGGACTCCCCATCAACCTAGCAGAATTCTTAGAACTGTGCTGCAGTGTGAAATCTGCCTATCCAAAACTCTTTTCTTCCCTCTCTCCTTTACAGTGGATAGACCTGCATCACAAACTGATAGTTTTCCCATCCTCCTTTGGCTTCCTCATTCTTTTCCCTCACGGCATTTACTCCAGTAAATCTCTTGGACATGTAATCTCCTCTTGCCATCTGTTTCTTAGCGTACCTAATACAATGTTCTGGGGAGTAAGAATTACCATAGTGGAGAAGGCTAAGTAGGAGCCTCTGAAACTGTCCCACCTTTCCCTACCATGATAATAAATCAAAAACAATATGATACTGTGTGGTAGACAGAGTTTGGAGTCATCATTAATGTCCTAAAGTATATAGGAGTGAGGATCCTATCATATCTCCATTTAATTCACCAGTTCAGCCCCAGTCAAACTTTGATGGATCCTGGATATGACTATAGACATTACAGATTGCAACTGCTACTATGCCAGATATAATATTATTGCAAAAACACATTATTAAGACTTCATGACATTGTATGTGGCCACTGATTTAGAAAATGCTTTCTTTTCCATTCAGAATAGAAAAGTATATCTAACAGTTTGCATTCAGGTGGGGTAGACAACAATATTTATATATAGTTTTGCCTCACTTTTATGCTGATGTTCTCATGCTCTGTCATGATATGGTCTGAAGAAACCTGTACCACCTGGACATCCAAAAAAACATTATACAGATCATTAGACTGATTACATCACGCTGATGAACAAAATGTAAAAGAGGTGGCTAGTATGCCAGAGGTCTTGGTAAAGACACAAGAGCTTCAGAAATTGAGATATAAGTGCTGAAAATTTAAAAACTAACAGAGGAAATAAAGAATTCCCTGGCACATGAGACTTGGAATGCTAAAATTAGGAAAGTCTTAGACAAACTGGTGTGGTTGGTCACTGGATTTGGGTCATAAAATCTGGGCAATCGTATGATGATGGAGATGTCAATGTTAAAGTAAAAGCCAGGATAGGGCTCATGGCAAGTCCCAGTGCAGACTCTTGGAATTCTAGAAAAAGATTATAACGTTTCTAGCAGAGTATGATATACCATTTGAGAAACAGATACCAGAGTGTTACCTCGCATGGTAGAAATAAAATTCTTGACCTTGGAAATACAAAGTGACCATGCATCTGAAGCTTTTTATCATGAGTTGAGTTCTGTCAGATCTAAGTTATACAGAGTCAACGGATAAACAGGCTAAGCAGTAGTTCATTTTAAGTTGGAAATAGAACATCTAGATTTCAGACAGAACAGGATTAGAGGACATGGTATACTGCATGAGCAGGAAGCCCATACCCTCACATCACCCCCATATTTGCAATAACACCTCTGTTCCAGCTTGCACTATGGCCATCAGGGGACTTTGTAAGAACAGCTGAAGAAGGAAAAAAATCCAACCTTGATTTATGCATAGGTCAGCTTGGTACACAGATGCAAACAAAAATTGGATAACAATGGCATTACAGCCACATTCATGGGTGCACATGAAAGACAGTGAACAGAGAAAATCTTAATGGACAGAAATTTTAGTGATATACTTGCCCACCTACTTTTGAGAAGAAAGTGATGGTATGGGACAAGAATATGTACAGATTCTTGGGCAGAGGTCAAAAAATGACCTGACATTCTCTCTGATCAGAGGCTTACTAGGGAAGTGATTGAAAGATCAGAGACAAGGAAGCCTGTGGTAAAAGTATCTATAGAGGTGGGTATGCAAGATTGAGCACAGGATTTGGAGGGTTTTATACTAAACTTTAATGCTTACCAGAAAGCATCTATTATGGAAAAGGCAGTGAAAAATGAGGGATATAAAATTACTTGGCCATTTGACAATAGCAAACCTTTGATCGTTAGGCACCCTGGAACAACATGATGAGCTCACGAATGGAGTGGCCAGGGTGGCAGAGATGAAAGTTACATATGTGCTCAAAGGCACAGACTCACACTTAAAAAGGCAGATTTAGCTACTGCTGCCTCTGAATGTCAAGCTTATCCACAATAGAGACCAATGTCTAGTTGCCAATATTATCATTCCTCAAGAAGAGAAACTGGACCATTTTTTGTTTTGCTTTTGTTTATGAGATGGAGTCACGCTCTGTCCCCCAGGCTGCAGTGCAGTGGCGCGATCTCGGCTCACTGCAACATCCGCCTCCTGGGTTCAAGCAATTCTCCTGCCTTAGCCTCCTAAGTAGTTGGGATTACAGGCGTGCACCACCATGCCTGCTTAATTTTTGTATTTTTAGGAGAGACGGGGTTTCACCATGTTGGTGAGGCTGGTCTTGAACTCCTAACCTCGTGATCAGCCCGCCACGGCCTCCCAAAGTGCTGGGATTACAGGTGTGAGCCACTGCACTCAGCTGACAAACCAGACTCTTGAAGGCAAGTCAACTGCATTGGACCAGGTTTTTCCTCTTAGACATATAGACCTACTATGAACAAGGATTTCCCTTTCCTTCTATAAGAGCCTAAACCAACCCATTATTCAATTTCTCATGGAATACTTATAGAATGATTCAAAGCTAGGAATCTTATACGGGATAATATCTTACCTGGGGATCCACATCAGTGGTGGTGCTGGAGGGGACTTATGACCATGGCATCTATGGGTTTTGTGGCATGCCACACTCTCCAGAGCAGATGGACGAGTAGAATGCAGGAACAGCCTTCTAAAACATAGCTCAAGTCCTGTCTTGGAGGAAACACTGAACAGGTAGACTGCACCATCCATCATCTGGGAGTACTTGGGATTTCTTGTGTCTAGGAGCCAGTAGGTGACAAGTGGAGTCACCATCTTCCTAGTTTACCCTGATTAGAAGGAGGTAGGGCTGCTTTCACGCAGTAGAACATGGGGAGGAGATAGGTGTGGAATTCAGGTGATCAACTTGGGCCTTACCTGGCATTTCTTCATTTCATTGTAACTGTGAGTACATGTAGCAAGGTATGGTTGCCAAGAGTTCAGCCCCTCAGGAATGAAGTTTTGGACACTAGTTAGTCTGCAAGAGCAGACAGGGAAAAGCTGAGAGCGAGGGGGCATTTAGAATTAATAGTGGAGGAGGAAGAGAATGAGTGTTGCTTATGGCTCCACAATAAGGTGAAATGTTGGGGGCTGTAGTTCACACCACTAGCCTCACACCTCTAAGTTCACTCTCAGGAAAAGAGGCCCATGGGGACCTGCTGCTCACTGTACACATGTAGAGAAGTATATATGTACAGCAGAAGGAGTGGACTGGCTAAAGAGTGGTGGCTAAAGAAATGTGACTCCGATTTTCTGTTGTAGGGACTCTAATTGACAGATGACCTCAGCTGCTGCACCCTGAAGCTATCAGCATTTTTGTACCACAGTCTTGATTCCCATAGAGCAATTTTTACCTGGCAAAAATTTCTTAACTTGCTATTGTCTGAGACTCCATCTATCCAACCCTCTGCCTATCCCGACACCATCATAGGTGTCATACATGCATTGGAGTCTGCCTGCTCTGCCTCTCTCCCCAGGCTCTCTCTCCTTTTTTACCTCACAGATATTTCCCCCTATTCTCACATTTTCTCCCCAATCTCACCTTCTTTGGAATGATAATTAATATGCTTGTATATGCCATCTTTTTTTTGGACCATTCAGATATTACATAGTTCCCCCTATAAATCTGTTTATTTCTGTCTTGATACTTGCTTCTGAGAAGACTTATACCAATGCACAGGGAATAAGTTGTCTGTTAATGCCAGGAAGTCCTGACTTTTAAATAGTTTTCTCTGAGTTCCTCTTGAAAACTAAACAAGATCTTTAGCTCATCTGTCTCTATTTCTCACTTTAGGAATGCACAACTACAAGAAAGCAATTGACACTCGTTGAACATGTCCTTGGGAATCCACTTAGATCTGTGAATTCATGGGGTACATTGCCTATTTTCCATGTTACTGCTGATGCCAGTTGTGCTTAACTCTCCATCATTACTTACCCAGAACTTTATTTTCCTCCGGTTTCCAATAAGGGCTCTCTCAATTTCCTTTAAGCCCTCCCAAAGCCTCCTCAATGCCCATTCAAGTATACACATATGACCCAGCCCCAAAGCCAACAGCATGTTTAAGAATTTTTTTTACATTTTAAATTTTTCGTGTTTTTTTTTTCAATTTCATTTTTGTTCATTGTCTTTACCCCACTTCAAGTTACCAAGTTCTATTCCAACTACTATTGCTACCTAAGAATCCTATCTCCGACCAAAAGCATACACAAACCGTTGTTCATGCATTCACTTCTGCTCCATCTAGTGTTCAAAGTCATTCCCAAATCCGTCTAGTTGTAAGAGGGAGAGTACATGAACCCCACAGCACAAGAGAAAATGAGCCAACCATTTTGCAGCCATTTATTAAAACTTCCACAAGTGATATTCACCCACTGATTACCATTCTTAAAATATGTAAGTTTAATGAGCAAAAAAATGTGTGAAGCTGAGATATTAACCACTTAGGGAATTTTTTCAGATACCTTGAAACCCGTGAAAGTACTCACCAACGCTTCCTATAGGTAGGATTCCTCCTTCTATGACTTACTACTACTTTTTTTCTGTATATAAGAATAATTATTTCTAAAACAGGTTCTCTGCTGTCCGGTGACATAAGTCTCTTCTCTGCTAATGAGCCTACAAGCATTTCCCATTGTCTGTTAGCTCAAATCCAGTTTTTTTCAAACACCCCTCAATTTGCCTCTGCCTTGAGTTTTGACTCTTAACTTCCCCTTCTCCTCAAAGTCAATTCTGTATTCCAGAAAATTCAGTCCTCCCTGTATGCCTTCATAGTTTGAGTCCTCATCACTTTTCCATTTCTGGTGGCATGGAATTTATCTTTCTTCCCCATCAATCCAAATCCTATGTTTGCTATAACAAATGGATGATATCTAACTTTTCCCAAAAGACTGGCCTTACCCAACATCTCACAGTTTTCTTTCTCTTTTAATTTCTAAGTCTTCTAGACCATGTTTTTTTTTTTTTTTTTTTTTCACTGTAGACTCTGTTAGATAAATGAGATTGAGAATTACATTCCCATTCGTTTTGTGTTACTTAAAATCTATTTCTGGATGGGTAAGTTAATTGTTTCCTTGGACATTTTTGTATGTTTGGTTTTTAAATAATTATCTCTTTCGTGGTGTTGAGCTCCCTCAGATGTTTGCTGATCATTAGTTGTACGCTTTTCTTTTGTAACAGAATTCTCTCGTTCATATTCTGGGCTGTGCTGATGTCCCTGGTGGGCTGTGGCATTGTATTTCGGTCCTCAGCTTATTACTGTTGTGGTAAATTTCAGTTGGCTGCCTTTTTTTTCCTGCATATATATTGTGCAAATTCAGCATCTCTGAGAATTCTCCTGTATTTTGGGCATAGCTATGTGCTTATTAATCAGTTTTTATGTTTCTTTTTCTGTACTTTTGTAGATTTGGTGTGGCAAGCAGTGATTTCAGTATGTGCTCAGTCTGCCATTTTGACAGTGAAATTGTCCACTGTATACTTTACGTTGCCTTTAACACAATTGGCAAGACTCATATTTTTAGCATCTTGGCTTACATTCTAGCTAAAAGAGTATCTTAAATGTGATAGCAGCTCAATTAATGTTTTTTCAATGACAATTTAATGCCTTGGTTCTAACTTAGGGTTTAATTCTGACATAATCTTGGGAATATAATTTTAAAGTGAAATGAAACCATAATATCTCCCCAAGGATGTAAAATGTAAGAAAATATTCATAACCAGAAACGAATGTGGGAGTTAAGATTTGTTTCAGAGAAAAAAAAATACTGTTAGATTTAATCTACACTACTCTAGCCATTTCAGCTCAGACCGTGGCTTATTCCTTCATTCAACAAATATTTGAGTAGCGTGTGGTTTACGGGTGTTGTTCTGGGTGCTGAGTTATGGAAATAAACAAATAACAACAACAACAACAAAAAAAAACAGCCATCAAGGAGCCTATATGTGCAAAACCACTAAGGTGCATGTACTTCTTGTTTTCAAGGAGGCAGTATGGCTGAAACAGAAGAAGTGACAGGAAAGTACAAGATAATATGAGCAGAGAGGCGATGAAGGCAAGATTGTACAGAAAGTCTTAGATCATTGTAAAGACTCAGTCTTTTACTCTGAGCCATATGGGGGACCACCAGAAGGTTTGGGTAGAAGAGTGACATTATTTTACTTATACTTTTGCAGTGCCACTGCTGCATAGATGTCAACCAGCCATGTATATACAGAAACCAGAGTCCAATTTGGATGCCATTGTCATTATTTAAGCAGGAAATGGAGGTGGCTTGGACAAGGAGTAACAGAGATAAAGGTGGTGAGAAGTGGTCAAATTTAGGGCTACTAATATAAATGTGAAAGACTGAAGAATAAATTCATTTTGGAAATATGTAAGTCTCTATTTTTTAAATATCCCACAATCAAGTCCAATTTTATGAACTAAAACCACAAAGGTAAAAAAAATAGACTGCTCTAAAAGTCTCATAACCATAAGAGAATTTCTCCCTTGAATTTTAGAAGACATTTCAATCTTCCAGGCTTTATTAAAATGGAGGTGATTTGTTGCTAAAGGGACAAGTACTTCAAGTGATATCCTTCCCTAGCTCCTCTAGTAGTGCCCGTCACCTGAATTTACTTTCACTATGTCCTATAAGCAGCCATTCTCAAACTTTTTGGTCTCAGGACCCTTTTACTGTCTGATATGGATGTGCTTTGTCCCCACCCAAATCTCACCTTGAAGTATAATATTCTCCACATATCAAAGATGGGGCCAGGTAGAGATAATTGAATCATGGGGGCAGTTTTCCCCATATTGTTTTCATGGTAGGGAATAAGTCTCATGAGATCTGATGGTTTTATGAATAGGAGCTCCCCTGCACAAGCTCTCTTGCCTGCCACCATGTAAGATGTGACTGCTCCTCATTCACCTCCCACCATGAGTTTGTTGTTTCCCCAGCCATGTGGAATTGTGAGTTAATTAAACCTCTTTCCTCTATAAATTACACAGTCATGGGTACGGCTTTATTAGCAGCGTGAGAACAGACTAATAAACTGTCTTAGAAATTATTCTGGCTCTGATCAATAGTCAGAAGCAACACAGTAATTTTAACAGGGAAAATTTAATGTAAAGAACTACTACTGAGCTGTCATGGAGAATAATCATGAAGATGGAAAGAGAGCACTAAAAGGCACTCTAGGACTGAGGGACAGTTCCCAAAGGAAAATAAACTTAGAAAAACAACAACAAAACAAAACAAAAAGCAATAACAACAACAAAAAACTGTGTTCCCAAAGATGGGGCTCAGACTTTATAGAAAAAAGGTTTGGTGATAGCCCACTGGATGATAGAGGACTTTGTTGCTTCCTGGGATGAAGCTGGTCCACAGTCCACAAGCAAGTGAAATGAATGTTCTGGGGTGCAGGTGACCTGAAGTTAGTGTCCAGGCCCTCACAGACTCAAAGCACCACTGCAGACACTGCTAAAACTAGGACCTGGACAGGTCTCCCTTTGAAGGAACCTAGCACATTGTGGCCTGAGCCATGTGGAGTAAAGGTAGAGTGGTCTACTCGCCAGATAAAAGCATGATAGGGCCCCTGGTATGAGCGGGTGTGCACTAGGCTAAAGAGAGGATGTGGGGAGCAGTAACTTAGGCTGGGAAAACTCTAGATTTCCACAATGTCAGAGGTCCTGGTTTCACTGTCAATGCCTGAGTTGACTGTTGCAGAAAGCATGTTTTCTAGGAGCCTGGAAATGAAACCACACTAGAAGCAGACAGGCAACCCCAATCCCTCACCAGTGTCAGTGCAGTTCTCTTACACACAAAGGTTAACTTCTTGCTGATTGGAAAAAGTGAAACATGTAAAAGGCACAGTGCCATTATCACAGAGCAGGCAAACAGGCTAAATTTAGAGCTGAGAGGTAATACATTAATAACTGGCACAAGGATCCCAAAGGAGATTTTGTTTATGTGGATGAAATCTACTATAGATTAAAACTTTAGAAATTTATAAAATACTTTATAAATTTTAGATTTGCAATAAGTCCGTTACAAGTCAATGTATGTTCATATTTTATGAACAATAACTTTTTAAAATTTTTTAATTTTATTATACTTTAAGTTCTAGGGTACGTGTGCACAATGTGCAGGTTTGTTACATAGGTATACATGAGCCATGTTGGTGTGCTGCACCCATTAACGCGTCATTTATATTAGGTATATCTCCTAATGCTATCCCTCCCACCCCTCCCCCCTCTCCACAATAGGCCCCGGTGTAATGTTCCCCTTCCTGTGTCCAAGTGTTCTCATTGTTCAATTCCCACCTATGAGTGAGACCATGCAGTGTTTGGTTTTCTGTTCTTGCAATACTTTGCTGAGAATGATGGTTTCCAGCTGCATCCATGTCCCTACAAAGGACACGAACTCATCCTTTTTTATGGCTGCATAGTATTCCATGGTGTATATGTGCCACACTTTCTTAATTCAGTCTGTCACTGATGGACATTTGGGTTGATTCCAAGTCTTTGCTTTGTGAATAGTTCCGCAATAAACATACGTGTGCATGTGTCTTTATAGCAGCATGATTCAATAACTATTTTTTTAAATAGTACAAAGAGTGGTATTATTTTACAAGTTGAAAATTACTTTGATGACTGATTTAAGAGAAGACAATTGGATTCTCATATCTGCTTCTGCATTCAACCTGTTATAATATATTGTTTTGTTTGCAGTATATTTTAAAAAGTCAGTTTACCCTCAGAGATATGTACTTGCAGACTGGAGTAATATTTTAATAGCCTTATCATATGACTGTGGATAGTCTTCTTTGATATAACACGCAACATTGACAAGAAGTCTTTCCTTGAAGATTGGTTCTGTGTAATCTGAAACCATCAATGAACTCTTCATTTTCGATTACATAAATATGCACTGATAAATCTTGCATTTTGAACAAATGTTTACCTGCACGAGATTTTGCGACAACATATTGGTCATTTGCAAAATACTGGTTCACTCATTTATGCAGGACTCTTAAATGCAGGACTCTTAAATTTATACAGGACACACTTAATTAGATAACCCCTACAAAATCACATTCATTTAAGTACAAATAATCTCATCAGAAAAGTCATTAAATATTGTGAAACTGACAGGCTCACAGTGGCAGATAAAGTTTTCCAAAATGTTAATTTCCCCTTGAAAGTTCAAGTTTTATTCTTGGCAGCATTTGTCAGTTGCTTTCATCCGTTGTTTATTTTTGAGAAAATATCTTACAAATATGCAAGTCAAAATATTCATAGTTTATCGGTTTGTCATTCTTTTAAGTAAAAATGATGTTCTGTGAGGAAAAGCTGTTTGTTCAACCTCATAACTTAATCATATAGGGCTTTTCCTTTAGGCAACCATCATACTTCAGTATACAAGAGTATTTTATGCATGTTTTTTATTTTGTAATTCAGAATATTGAAAATGCATGCTCAAAATTAGGAATTTAATAAAATTAATACGGCTTCATTGAGGACATTCAGAAGTGAAATTGTGATTGTATTACTGAAAAAACGTGACTGAAAAATACAATGACTACTGGTATATGTCTTGATCCCTGCTGAAGCACCAGCCATTTTCCTCACCATTGCCTTTGAAGTGTCATTTCTCCCTTTTCTGAATTCCCTTAGCACTTTTGATGTACTTTAGTGTATGTACCTTTCTCACCCTTGAATTATGATCATTTATGTGGCTGTAACCAGCCCATTCTCAAGCTCCCTAAAGTCAAGATTTATATTTGATTTCTTTTTATTTTCCAACTTTCCCACCCTCATGCAAATGCCTAACTCAGGGACTTCATATAGTAGGTGTGGAACTGCCCAGTGGGTTCTTTTGCTCGCTGCCCAGATACAGTAGATTTATCAAGATACAAGAATTGCAATAGAGAAAGACTTTAATTCATATAGAGCTGGGTGAATGGGAGAACAGAGGAAATGTATTACTCAAACCTGTTTCTCCAGAAATTCAGAGAGGGTCTTTTAAGAATAATTTGGCGGGTAGCAGGGCTGGGGAGTGAGGAGTGCTGATTGGTGAGGTCAGAGATTAAATCACAGGGGACTGAAATGGGTTCTTTTTGCTGTGTTCTTGATCCAGATTATCAGTCTGGGTGGAGCCAACTGATCCACCAGAATGCAACGTCTAAAAAATATCTCAAGCACAAATCTTAGGTTTTACAATGGTGATGTTATCCCTGGTGGCATTATGGGAAGTTTAGAATCTTGTGGCCTCTGGCTGCATGACTCCTAAACCATAATTTCTAAACTTGTAACCAATTTGTTAGTCCTACAAAGGCAATCTGGTCCTCAGGCAAGAAGGGGATTTGTTTCACGAAGGGGCTATTATTATCTTTGTTTCAAAGTTGAACTATAAACTAAGTTTCTCCAGAAGTTAGTTTGGTCTAGACCCAGAGATAACAAAGGCAGCCTGTAGGTTAGAAGTAAGATGGAGTCAGTTAGGTTAGATCTCTTTTGCTGTCATAATCTTCTCATTGTTATAATTTTTCCAAAAGTGGTTTCAGTTGTCTAATAAATATTTGTTGAATGAATAAATAAACATTTTTTAAAGAAAAGACAATATTTATTAAAATCTTGTTGATATTTGTTCCTGTTAAGTCCTTCTGTACTTAACCTGCATACGAGGTCAGATTGCAATACATGTATGCATTGTAATTTATGCTTACCAGTATACAAGAGTAATCATTGGTCTTACAGGAATATATTTGCGTGATTTTATTTTAATTGTTGGTTTACTTCTCTGTTTCCCTTATGATAATGAAGCTCCTTGCAGGCAAGGCGTATCTTATTTTTCACTTTGAAAGCTCAGTGTCTAGCATAGTGCCTTAGATGTATGAGTCACTCAAAAATTGGTTGCTTATAAATAAAATGATAAAATAGAATGATTTTGGGATTAAAAAACTTATCACACGTAAAGAAGACAGGAACTTTTCTTGTACGATGGTGTCCACTAAAAAAAATAAGCTATATTTTATAGGTTACAAAACATATCCACACAGAAGATTTTACTTGTCTTTATGATATACCATTAAAGTACAAAGCACAGAAATTGTTCACCATTTCTGTTACTTGTCATTGCTCCACATTTATGCTAATGTCATCCAGTTCTTTTTCTGATTTTGAACATTAACTTTAGATTGACTTTTGGCCGCACAAGACATGCATACACATGGATGAATCCATAATTAATTGAACATTTGGATGGCTTTACTATACTGTTAAAATTATAATAGAAACAATAGTTAACATTTGTTGACTATATACTACATATTGTGACAAATGTTAAATATTAATTGTCACATTTATCTTAACAACCACGTGAAGGAGGTATTATAAGTGCATTTTCCCATAAGGAAATGGAAGCAGAGAAAAATCAAGTTATTTACAGAAAGTGACACATTCAGCAACCAGAGCCAGGATTTGAACCCAAGTGAACTGACGTCATCATTCTCTTAAATACTATAATATAATGTCTCCCTCTCCACAAAGATAATCATAAAATATCATTAAAAAGACAATACTAGAGTAGACCTTATAAATCTGACACTGTTTAACCTTGTAACAGTTTGTAACTTCACATATGTATCACACAGATGAAGAAACAACATGCAGCAGGAGGCTCTATTGCCTTTAATAGCTTGTTTCACATGATGGTGTGGAATTAAATAACTAATAATTCGAATTCCACTGACATATATTGCCACTGCTCTTGTAATAGTCTATCAACACACAGAGTCCTCTCTTAATTCACCAGTAGTTTCTGGGAACCCCAGGGGATATAAAAAATGCTCGCAAACATGTCTCTTTCCATCAGTTGTGGTGAACTCGTGTGTGTGTGTGTGTGTGTGTGTGTGTGTGTGTGTGTGTGTGTGTATTTGAGACAAGGTCTCACTCTGTCACCTAGATCAGTAAAATCATTGATGCTCACTGCAACCTCAAACTCCTGGGCTCAGGTGATCCTTCTGCCTCAATCTTCTGATATGCAGGGATTACAGGTGTACACACCATGACCAGCTGCTCTTTTAATGATTTGGTAGAAATAGGGGTCTCATTATATTGCCCGGGCTGGTCTCAAACTCCTGAGCTTAAATGAGTCTCCTGCCTTGGTCTCCCAAAGTGTTGGAGTTACAGGCATGAGCCATTACACCCACCCTGTGATCTTTAGGTAAAGGTGATTGCCCTCCATAATGTAAGTGGGGCTCATGAAAACAATTGAAGACCTGAATAGAATAAAAAAGCCAGCCTTCCTAAACTGGACAAAATACTCCAGCAGATTGCTTTTAATCTCTCTCTCTCTCTGGTTCTTTCAATCACTCTCGTACACACACACACACACACACACACACACACACTAGATAGATATAAATGTACATCTATAATATAGTAGATATACATATCTACTACATCTATTATATACATCTATAGTATAGTAGATATATAAATATCTACCATATATTTATAGTAGATATATAAATATCTACCATGTATTTATAGTAGCTATATAAATATCTACCATATATTTATAAGTAGAATATAAATATCTACCATATATCAATAGTAGATATATAAATACATACTATATAGATGAATCTATTTACAGATATATAAATATATAGTAGGTATTGTATCTGTATATCCATATATTATCTTATGTATATCTATATATTATATATATGGATTTATAATATCCATAGATAAGTAATACCTATAGTAGATATGTAAATACCTACTATAGGTGCTCTTTCTCTGGAGAATGCTTAGAATGCTCATATCCCAGGCCCAGCTATCAATGACCTAACATGTCATGGCACCCAGGCTACTTGGTGATTTGTGACAAAATGGAGGTGAAGGCCACTGCTACTTATGCAGTGATTTGTTAGAGAGTTCCTTAAGCAGGGCTGTTTGTGGTCTTACGTTTTACAGAGATTTTTCTGTAGAGTATTTTTGCAGTTCTTTTTTCTCCACACAATCTATGGGAGTGGGCTGGAAGTCCCCACTATGGTGGAATCAGAATCATGACTCCCCTTCGACCATAATGACTCTGGCTTAAATAGTCGGCTATCATGCACAGCTACTTCTTCTCTTGGGATGAATTATCTTCCTCTGTTAGTGTCAGTTTGGCCTGTTATGTGATTTATTCAAGACATGCTCCAGACAATTTTCAAGTTGCATTCTTTCCCAAGGGTCTCTTCAAATGCCATGGAAGGGAATTCTCTTAGGAATGTACCACCAGGACTCTAAGGATGCTCACACATGCTTGAATACCAACAAAGGGAATGTTTCTGCAGTGTACTAGAGAAATATTTTGATAAGCGTAGTAATTCCCCTGGCATTCATACTCTGTGGAAAATCAACTCTTCTGTACCTTTCTACATTTTTCCATTTTACCCAATAAGCACACAACACTAAAAGTCCCAGTAACTTCATATACGGATATAAGAGGGACTGTAATTTTACTCAAATTTGTTTGTATAAAAAGAGTCCCTACATGAGGAATGAGGATATATTCCACCCTTCTATGAGGCAATGCTTTGGGATAAATGTACTTTGTTTGATCTGACCAGTAAGTGCATATGGTGACAAATGTGTAATATCTGAATGGCCCCAAAAAAGCGGGCATATAAAACCATATTATCATTTCAAAGAAGGTGAGACTGGGGAGAAAATGTGAGAATAGAAAAATATACAATCTACAATACTAAGTTCTATTTAATTTTTTGAGACGGTGACCAAGGACAACTAATTAGGGTTTAATGTTTAACTGAATAAGGTCACAGCTGTATTTTTGGCTTTCCTCCTATTATTAAGTCATCTATAAATGGTGGAATTTGGGGACCTGTTTTAAGATTAGAGGAGAAAATGTACTTAATATTGCAGGGGATAAAAAGAAGATTCTCTAGGCATTAAGCAACTTCATTACTACCTACACATTACCTGTCTTAAAACAATAACCACTTAGTAAATGACTCAACCAAGCCAAATGTGCAAAGTGTGCAACAAACTTAAATAAATCAAAAGTCTTGCCTTCCATCCTCTGGTATTAAGAAAAAAAGATATTAACATTGAGGATACAGAAAATACAAGGTGATGGAAAATTTACTACGGCTGTGGACACTAAGGGGTTTCAATATGAGCCAACCTCGATTATCTGTTTTACAAACAAAGACACCTCAATTATGTCCCCAGAGTCATATCTACTAGCCTGAAGGTTACCCTCTGGATGATTTCAGGAGGTAACAATGAGGCAGGTCTGCTTGTGAGTTAAGCTACATTTCTGCCACATTAATATTGGATGTGTCAGTATCTAACTGGCTTCATGGAGACAGCACTTTCCTGTTACTGAATAACCTGCTCATTCTTAAAATCCCAAAATATTATTGTTAGAATTCTTAAGCAAAAACTATTAACTACAGTATTTCTCTTCTATTTTTAAAGCTGTTTACTATTTTGTGTTTTAAAGCTTCTGAACATAAAAGTTACCCATTGAATTAAAACAAGTAAGTTTTCTAACAACAATATAGTGATAATATACTAATTTTGAACTTCTTAGTAATAGTGTTAATTTTGAATTAGGAAACAATGTACATTGATAAAATTTTTTAAATGGCATTGGATATGGCCGAATTATAAAGTTTCTTTTATATTATAGATACTATATATTTTCACACTGTTTTAGTACTATCTTATTCTCTTTTTACCTGAGTTAAGGGTGTTTAAGTATATCCCTTGCCTGTTGAAAAATGCTAAAAAGCATTATTTTGCTTTTCTGTATATATTCTCCAGTATTCCATGATTAAAACGGTATTCTCTTTCAAATATTTGGTTTTACTACACATAACTTACTATTAATTAATTTTGCAAAAGTGCTAATCATTGGAAGGACTAGAAGTAAAAAAAAAAAAAAATTATGATTACATTTCTACAAATAGAAAATAGTACCAAAAGTCTTCCCCAGGACTTCAGAACAAAACCACTATTCTTATCTAACGTTTTCTCTCATCACGTTCCTCGTGGTATTTATTTATGGCTCATTAGAAATAATGCTATTATGATCTATGGCAGGCACTGTTTGTTGCTGAACAGCCAGCCATCCCTTTCCAGTTTTTCTTTGTTAATCTAACAACAGATTTACTCATACATCAGGTGGCCACCTGCATTAGAAAGATGAGCTCCCGCCTGTAATCCCAGCACTTTGGGAGGCCGAGACGGGTGGATCACGAGATCAGGAGATCGAGACCATCCTGGCTAACACGGTGAAACCCCGTCTCCACTAAAAAATACAAAAAACTAGCCGGGCGAAGTGGCGGGCGCCTGTAGTCCAAGCTACTCGGGAGGCTGAGGCGGGAGAATGGCGTGAACCTGGGAGGCGGAGCTTGCAGTGAGCTGAGATCCGGCCACTGCACTCCAGCCTGGGCGACAGAGCGAGACTCCGTCTCAAAAAAAAAAAAAAGAAAAAAAAAAAAAAAGAAAGAAAGATGAGCTCCCCTTAGACCTAGCTAGAGGGTGAATCTTGATTACTGAGTGTCATGACAATTCCATTCCTCTCAGACTTGATTGATTTAGATGAGATTTTATTATGCAATTCTAGAAAAGTACAGGGTTGAGAAAATCATGTAGGGGCTTCTGGAATGGGTTTCATCCATCTTAAAAAGATCTACACCCTTTTTGTCCCTTTTAGCATTTAGGTGGTTGGGGATGGTAGCATACTGAAAGCTATTCAGTTATTGCTACGGTTTGAATTCATGTGTTAGACATTTAATTCCCAATGCAACAGTCTTGAGAGGTGAGACCATTAACAGGTAATTAGATAATGAGATGGTCTGTCCTCATCAATGTATTAATGGTATTTTCAGGGGAGTTGGTTACTTATCATGGGAGTAAATTCCTAATAAAAGGGTGAGTTCAGATCTCTCCCTATTTGCTCCTGCACTCTTTTGCCCTTCTGCCTTTCAGTATGGAATAATCAGCATGAAGGTCCTCACCAGATGCAAGCAACTTGACACTGGGTTTCCCAGGCTCCAAAACTGTGAAAAATACATTTCTTTCCTTTATAAATTACCCAGTCTATTGTAGTCTGTTATAGTAACACAAAATGGACTAAGACATTTATGTTAACATCAAAAGGGGTCAGATCTGAGGACATTAGCTGACAGGGTGAGGATACATGCACAGGAAAATTTTTTTTAAATGACTGTTTGAGGATTTTATTATCTCACCAATCCAACAAATTCTGGAACCTCCTGCCTGGTACTCTTGTTACGTGAAGGTTTATGTCCTTACTGTTTAAGCAGTTTTGAGTTGGGTGTGGTGCTACCTGTAGCCGAAAAGGTTCTAATTAATATTTTCCTGCATTGAAAAACCATGTTTATTTTTTACCTGTTTTCACTTTAGAGCCAATGTCATGGAATTTTAAGAAGAAATGTTGAATCTCTACCCTCAGAGAGACCATACTTTCTTCCAAATAACTATTGTTGATACTGCTAAACAGCACATTCTGAAAGAATATGGACGTTCTTAGGTAATAAATTCGAAATCAGGAATTCCCATCAAACTTCGTTAACTATACAGCTATTTTAAAATGTTGGAGAGTGACTACTGTTGAATTAATTAGACTAAATTTGCACAACTGTATAGAAGGTGTAGAATTATCTTTATATATACATAGTATTATACATTTTTTGTCTTACAAACACTATAGACTAATCTATAATCTGTGTCAATATTTTGCAAGTGGTGCGATTTGGAATCTAGAAGCCTCACTAATCTTTCAGAGAGCAACTTGGAAACTACAAACTTTCTTGTTAGAACAGATGGGTTTTTTTAAATTGATGTTGTAGTGCATAATTCCACCTCTGTTGAATCATTTTAACAAGAAAGTGTTTCAAGTGTTCCACCAGTTGGCTGGTCAAATTAACATCAGGCACCAGTTAAGATATACATCACAAGCATAAATCTATCTAGTGACCCATAAGCAAGTAAAACGGTATCTGCAAAAGAGTCTTTGTAGGAGAGAAGGTCACAAATACATCTTAGAGAGTAACACGAAAATGAAGGTTTCATATTGGCTTCGATTTCCGGCCAGTGATAATTATCATATGACACAGGTCTATCTTAAATCTAGTCATCTGAATATTTGAAACAAATAACAAAAGAACCAAAGCAATTAAATTCTTGAATTTTAGTGTTCAAAATGTCCTGACGGAAAATGTACTGTCTCAATACTAGATTTTAACTAGGTTAAATAAGTGAATTGGCTGAGCGCCGTGGCTCATGCCTGTAATCCCAGCACTTTGGGAGGCAGAGGAGGGCAGATCACAAGGTCAGGAGTTCAAGACCAGCCTGGCCAATATCATGACACCCCATCTCTACTAAAAATAAAAAAAATTACCCAGGCATGCTGGCATGCACCTGTAGTCCCAGCTACTTGGGAGGCTGAGGCAGAAGAATCACTTAACCCAAGAGACGGAGGTTTCGGTGAGCCTTGATCATGCCACTGCACTACAGTCTGCGCAACAAAGCAAGACTCCATCTAAAAATAATCATAATCATAATCATAATAAGTGGATCGATGCCATTTTCTAGTTATATATTTGTTGTTCGTTGGTTTAATAGTGTACAAACATATTTAGAACATTATATGTATTATCCCTCATCAGCAGCCAAAAAGTTTTGTATCCAAATGATTCCAGTAAAGAACAATGTAGTTTATTCATTTAATTCCAGTGTAGCTCATATCTTTTTTGTCGTTTTATTTTTAGTTGACATGTAATAATTGTACATATTTATGGGATACAGAGTGATATTTTGATACATGTAGACAATGTATAGTGATCAAATCAGAGTAATTAGCATGTCTACCACCTCAAACATGTATTCTTTCCATTGGTTTTTCAAAAACATACAGAAAATTATTGTTAACCATATTTACCCTATGGTACTATAGAAAACTAGAACTCATTTCTCCTATGTAGCTGTCATTTTGTATCCATTAACCAACCTCTACCTATCCTCCTCTCCACTATCCTTCTAACCTTCGAATAATCATAATTCTACTCTCTACTTCTACAGCTCCCACATGAGTGAGAATATGCAGTGTCTATCTTTCTGTGCCTATCCTACTTCATTTAACATAATGTCCTCCAGGCTCATCTATGGGCTGACAATGACAGGATTATATTCATTTTTATGGCTGAATATTACTCCATTGTATATATACCATATTTCTTTATTAATTATCTGCTGGACATTTAGGTTGATTCCATACCTTGGCTATTGTTAATAACGCTGCAATAAATATGAGGGTGCAGCTTTCTCTTTTACATACTGATTTTTTTAGCTGAGCATGGTGGTATGCATCTGTAGTCCTAGCAACATGGGAGGCTGAGGTGGGAGGATCGCTTGATTCCAAGAGTTTAAGGCTGAAGTGAGCTATGACGGCAGTGAGCTATGATGCATTCCAGCCTGGGCAAAAGAGCAAGACCTTGTTTGTAAGCAAACAAACGAACAAAAATAATATACTGATTTCCTTTCCTTTAGATAAATACCCAGTAGTGGGATTGCTGTACCACATGGTGGTTCTAGTTTTATGGGAAACCCCATAATGTTTTCCACAGTGAATATAAAAACTTACATGTCCACCAACAATGTATGAGTTCCCTTTTCCCCATATTCTTGATAGCATTTATTTGTCTATTCGATAACAGCCATTCTAACTGGGTAAGATATCTCATTTTTGTTTTGATTTACATTTCTCTGAAAATGAGTGATGTTGAGAATATTTTATATGTTTGACTGTTTGTATGTCTTCTTTGGAGAAACGTCTATTTAGAATCTTCCCATATTTAATCAGTTTCTTTGTGGATTTTTTGTTTGTTTCTTTGTTTTTGTGCTGTTGTTTGAGTTCCTTGCAAACGTTGGATATTAGTCTCTTGTCAGATGAATAGTTTGCAATTTTTTTTCCACTCTACAGGTTGCTTTTTCATTCTGTTGATTGTTTCCTTTACTATGCAGAAGCTTTTCAGTTTGATATAGTCCCTTTTGTGTATTTTTGTTTTGTTGCTTTGCGTTTGAGGTGTTACCCTTAAAATCTTTGCTAGACCAGTGTTCTGAAGCATTTCCCCTGTTTTCCTTTAGTTATTTTATAGTTTTGGGTCTTATGTTTAATTCTTTAATCCACTTTGAGTTGATTTTTGTATATATCATGAGAGATAGGGATATACTTTCATTCTTCTATATATGAGTATCTAGTTTTTCCAGCAGTGCTTCAGGATTTTCCTTTCCTCAACTGTGTTCTTGATGTCTTTGGAGAAAATCAGTTGGATATAAATACTTGGGTCCCTAGTGGTTCCCTGCTGAAGTCTTGCGTTTTCCTTTAGACTTTCTATTCAACATGTGGTCATCTACTCACGGTTTTTGTCTTTCTTTGTGGAAGGGGTGAGTGCTGGGCACCTCTAGTCAGCCGTCTTGCTGACGTCTCCCACTGTAGCTCATTTCAAAGACCATTTTATATAAAGGGAGCCTTTTAGGTTAAAGTTTCCATGATTACTGCTTCCACAGTTTTAGAATATGACATAATTTTACTAAAATTAAATAAGGAACTTTTGAGCTTTCAACCCTATCCTATGGGATAACTAGGAGTTTACCAGTAAGTCACAAGTTCTGTTTTATATAAATTGGAAGAGAAGTAGGGACAATTGGTAGGCTTGGACTCCTCTGGGAATGCTGCTGGTTACCAGTCTGCTGGTGGATCTGTTGGCTTGAAAGTATAAGGAAAACTGTATCACTTCCAAGATTTTCTGCTTATATCCTTATTAATTTCCTCTAACATAATTACTTTGTTATAATGTAATTATTGAAGACTAGTGGTCCACCAAGAACCATCGTCTCTTTTCAGCAACTTATTCACATACACTTATATCTTTCTAATTGTGTAACTGATTTTAGCTAGTGTACCTTGATATATTTGCTGATGTCTACATGGGCAAACTCAGTGTCAAGTGGTATAGTAATGAATTCATTATACTGATATCTGGGATAAGAAGTAGTCAGTCTAGAGTAGGTCTGTGCTGTGGAAACAAGCATCCCCAGAGTTTCCATGGTTTAATAAAACGAGGATTTTTGTTTGTTTTGTTTGTTTGTTTGTTTGTTTTCTTGTTTTTTTTCTCTCCCCGGAACCTATTTTGTTATAGATTTGGTCAAATGTTGAGAACAATCAGGGCCCAGCAACACGGACCGCACTGATCTTATAGCACTCATCTCAGCAAGAGACCTTGTCTGTTGTCTCCTCAGCAGAGAAGACGGCTGGAGAGGTGTGAACTTGCTTTTTCAAGCTTGGGGTGGGGGTGACATGTCACTTATACCCACAGCCCATAGGCCAGAACTCATCACGTGGTCCCAGGTAAATAGAAGGGCACAGGGACATGGCAGTGCAGATAGAGCATTTGGCAGTTGCAACTGTCTCTGCCATAGTGGAAGTCTACAACTGTTCATAATTCATAGTAACAACAACAGCAGAACATTTTTGCTAACATTCCAGAAAGGAGTTGTGAATGGAGAACAGGAGAAACTAACTCAGATGTAACCAACTCAGATGTAACCAGTTATCACTTAGCAGATTGAAACTCATTTGATATTGATTGATCATCTTACACACCTACAAATAAATTGATTTTTAGATTCAGAGAGTCAGGAAATGTTAAAAAGCCAGATGTTAAACATAAGATAATTCTCCATGTGTCTGTATAGACCTCCCTTTTTCCTCTTTTCATTTACACTGCATGAATAGAACAAAAACATGGAATAGAAGTTGCCCCTATTTTGAAAAGCATATATTTTGTTAATAAGTTTAATAAATCATGACTTTTAAACCCTTAATATAGCTTATAATTATTATGACCCAGCCCTATTCTCGGCAGGTGAGAAGCTTGAGGAGGGCCACCAAGTTTAAATGATTATTATTTCTCTTGCTTAAACTTAAAACACACAGAGGGCTCCATGTTTTCTGAGTTCAGTTCCTGTGTTCATATCTTGCTCCCTTTGTCCTGTATTTGGAAAATAGCCCTATACCTGTGTTCTGTCTTACCCACTAGACAAAGGGCTCCATAAGATCAAGTGACCTGGCTATTTTGTATATGTTTGATCTGCATTGTAGGAATTACTGCCTTATATAGTCCAAAGGTCTAAGGAAGCACCAGGGATGCATTCACACTTATATACACACTGATGTCATCAGATTTAGGTTCAATATTTTGGGAAGATACATAATATTCACTACAGAATAAAATCCACAGCACAATTCTAATTCCCTAAATAAGATAATTTTCTAGAACAAATCAGTGATGACAAAAAGAAGGGAAACAGAAGAATGGAAGAGACACAGTTCTAGGCATGATGCTTACGTAATATTATTTAATATTCACAACAGCCATATTTATAAATGAGCTAACTGACTCAGAGAAGTTCAATAACTTTCCAAAGTCACTTAAATTTGAGGGTTGATCCCACATCTACCTGACTTCAGACTGTGCATTTCCCCAATTCCATAATGACTCAATACAATGAGAATATTTAGTATGTTAGTAAATGAAAATATTGTGAAAAATGGCATGTCCCACTTCTCCATTCCTTTCTCCTTGATTGTTTATTTGCTTTTACATCAGGCAGGAATTTAATCCACCATTCCAGCAGTAAGTCCATCCGTTGATTTGCTTTATTAAATCAGATTGTAGTGCATGAGGGTCACTGATCAAATAATTCCCCTAGAGGGGGTCTCTGCAGTTTTCTTCTTTAGCTGGAAAAAGTCAGAGGGCAGGGCTGTCCTCAGGCTAGGTAAACACATTTTTGGGAAATCACTGAGTTTAGGAAAATGATAACCTCTCTTAAATGTATATCCAAATACTCTAAAAAGGAATATGTTCTGGTATTAAAAGGAGAGAGGACACCCTTCTTTCTTCTGTGACCTTTTAGTGACCTTTTAGCTCCCTTTGCATTCCAGGAAACTCTCGGGGCAGTTTGTTTCCTGTTTCTTCACTGGATGTCAGAGACATTTCTGATACCAAAGATGCTTCAAATATTTATTTATGTATTCATTCACTAAATATATATTTATTGAATAAATATTTATTGGATTTTCAAATGCCAGAAACTTCAGGTATTGTGTACAACTGAGAACATATTTATTGTTCTCTTTCAATTTACAGTCAGGAAAAAGAGGCAGATAAAGATAGCATGAGGGCAGAGGAAAGAGCAGTTATTTCCTCTCCACCTCTTAAAATATGATGAACGAGATGAACAGATTTCAATGTTCTATTAGAATTTGCAACTTGAGGATATTGGGACAAAGATCACGTCATCCAGAATCTTTTATTGGAGCAGTCTGCATTCTCCTTCTGCTCTCCCATCTTGGATTATCCTTGAGGTCAGAGGAGAAAGCCAAACTCTCTCTCTGCTCACTACCCACATGATTGCTACCAAGTTTGCATGTAAATCTCATGTTTGTGATTCCATCTAAGCAGCATGTTTTTTCCAGGCAGTAAAACTTGTTACTGATTTGGTGGAATAGGGATGGTACCAAGACAAAAATGTTTTAAGTGTATTTTTAGGCTGAATGGGAAGAGGTGAGGTAGAAAGGCAGGCAGAAGGTGGCTTCAATTAAGAAAGACATTTTCTGATTACTGTCTCTGGGTAAAAATTGAATGCACTTCCCATGAGTCAATTACTCCTGTGTTTACCTGGGCACAAACTGGATGCTCATCCAGCAGGGATGTTGTCAAGGAGTTTCAAGTTTTAGACAGAGGATTAGACTAGATAACTTCTAAGCAGTCCACCCTAAGATGCATAGAATGAGAAAATCAAGGAGTCCTAGTACATTACAGATTTAGGAAAACCTTTTCTCACTAGTACAAATGAAATATATTTTATTTAAAATTTGGGAGTGAAAGCACAATGCATTTGAAAGAACGCAGATATATTTCATTGAATTGGGAATCTCAAAGTATACAAAATGCCAAATTAAATATATTCAATAATCAAAATATCTCTTCATATTTTGTGTTGATATTGCAACTTGACTGTAGCAGGAGCCTGCTTTTAATTGGAAAATTTGATAAACAAACTACATTTAAAAATGTGGGTTTTTTTCTGACATTCTTCAATCCAGATGTAAAATTTATGTCCTCTTCCCTTGAAACTGGGTGGGACCTTGTGACAGCCTTGACAAATATAATGTGATCAAAGTAATGTTGTGTGACTTCTGAGACTAACCAAGAAAACGCCACACACATTTGGTGTTTTGGGACAACCGGCCTGGTGGCAGCACAAAGCCTTATGTATGAAGTCCAACCACGGTGAGTGGCCATATGCAGAGACCACGTTAGGAGAGAGAGGGATGCCTGAGGAGCCCTACGTCAGATGCACAAATGAAAGAGCCTCCTGGATGTCCCATAGCCTCAGCTATGTTCAGCAAGAACTGGACTAGCTGAGTCCTGTCAATCCCCAGATTTGTGAGCAAAATAAATGATTGCTATTGATTTAAGCCACTGTTTTGGGGTGGTTTGTTACACAAAAAATAAACAACTAGAACACACAAATACCCCACTACTGTGCTTTCTTTAGATGATGCTTATCCCTTGACTTGGAAACAGAAAAAATCCAATTTTTACTATTTTCAACTTCCTCAGCTCTAAACATAATTTTCCATTAACTTACTGGAGAAAGTATATCTTTGGTGACTATGTGAAACTATAGTTCATATATGAATTTATTTAAACAGACCTTGCCCTTTGCTATCAGCAAATTATAATCTGTGATGTATTAACCAATAAAAAGAAAGTACATATATAGAGATATAAATAATCCAAATATTAATCAGATTCCTAGATTAAAGCAAGTGGTTCATTATATGTAGGAATAGAACAAAAGAATATTTGTATTTGTAGTGTTGAAAAATACAAATGTCTTAGGTATTAAGAGCCTGGAGATAAATCACTGTCTCAAGGAGGCATGAATGTAGAAAGAATGAAGAATGAGCCAGTGCCCAGAGCTGTGGATGGGAACATAATCCACGAGTCGGGCTACTGAAGAACCTCTTTCCTACCTAAGGTGTCCAGATGACACATATTCTTTGATATGTCATAGGGCTAACAAGCATTCAAAGAACTAAAAGCTCATTAGCCTTTTCAAATATTAGCTTTTAACATATACATGTTTACTAATTGTTATAGAAAATAGGTTATTTACTATAACCTATTTATAACTATAACTATGACAATTGTCATAGTAAATGAGTTACTATTTACTATAGGTAAATAATAGTAATAGGTTACTATTTACTATAACAATTAGTAACCTAACTGTAAGTAAATAGAGTAACCTATTTACTCTAACACTTGTTAGAGTAAATAGTAACCTAATTATTACTAATTACTCATTCCATTGACAGTCAAATATACTATTTTAATTAGTATTATCTTTGAGCAGTTGCTTAAAATGTTGTAAAAATCAACACTTTAATGTCATAGTTTGAATGTTACAATGACAATAATACCATTCATCATAAAAACATCAAAATATCCCATGCAAAAGTAGTAGCAAAAAGAGATTGTTTCTAATGCCCCTTTTTTATAGATTATAGTTTCAGATTAAAGTAGAATAAGGTAAAATATACATATACTTGTTCATATAATGGTCAAAATCTTTCAAATCTATTCAAAACAAAATATGTACTTAACAATCCATAAGAATATTTGTATATATTTTTAAAAATTTACTTTGTAAAATGAACAAAAAGTGAAAAAAATTTAAAATACTATCCATTCCTTTAAAAATTTCTTACCAAAAATTGATACCTATGAACTTTAGTTTTCCTGTGCAAATCAATTTTAACTTGCACTATTGTATATGTTATTGTATTGCATAAAATATTTTAATATAATCTTGTTGGTTCTTTGTATTTTCCTTAAACACTTAAAAATTGGCTGGTGAAACTGGTTCTCATCAAAAGTGTATCTGAGTTCTCATTGATTGTTCTATTTTTGGAAATAGCAAATTTAAATAATGACCAGTTTTTTTAAAAAATATGAACATTTCTCACTTGAAAAATTGACACTAGCTTTTAAACCAAAATTTATTCTTAAACTAATTTTTAGATGATATCCTAAAACCTTTCGTTCATTCCTTAAAGGCATGAATGAAACCTGTTTTATTAGATGAACAGGGGATTATTTATACCTGTAAAAATCACAAGGTGATAAATTTGAATAATGACAAAGTTTAAATACCACAACCAGTGTTAATTACCCATCCCCAGGTGATTATTAGAATTAAAAAAGGAAAATAAAAACTAGAACTATCATTCTATGACATCTTCAGAGTACAAATTCTTCAGTAGAATAGTTAGTATAAGAGTGCCTCCAAGTGGCATTTGTCAAAATTCCATATCAAAAATTTAAATATCAGATCTAAAAGTTAAGCTTTAATAATAACAAACCCTGAAGGAAAGTTCTCACTCTTTTCTTTCTGCTTATTTATAATCTACTCTTTGAAGCTATTGTGAATGGGAGTTCATTCATGATTTGGCTCTCTGTTTGTCTGTTACTGGTGTATAAGAATGCTTGTGATTTTTGCACATTGATTTGTTCATATATAAGATTTCAGTTTATTATAAATCCCTATGTGTCATTAAATATCCCACTGGAGCTCCATTAATTGTCAGAATTCTAGGTAGGTTTTTAATACCTTAATTATACTGCCTTGACATAGTGTTTTGGTGTGTAGGTAATTATTTCATTTCCATAAATTGTACAGTAGAACCTGTTTTGGTTAGTGGGTCTGTATCTTTCCTTTCATTATTCTCTTAGAATCTTTTCCATATTTGCTGGATTTCAGAGGATAAGAGGGACAAGAGATTTCTTTCTTAAACATAGAATCTTAGAGTTATAGGATAATGTAATTCCATCACTCCAATTTTAATATTAAATCTCAGAATTTAAGAAATTTTCCCATGGCCATCCTGGTTAGTGACTAAACTAACAGAATCTGGTTCCCTGGACTTTTCATTCAGTGTTCTTTCAAATATATTTACTATAACACTTAAAAGGGAGTTCTTCCCTATACCCTAAAAAAATGCACTTTTAGTCCATCTTAAACTCAAACTCTAGAATATCAAATACAATTTAGAAATTGCCTGAGGCAAAAAGTACGCTGGGACTGACAAACTGATAGCTTCTCAATAGATTTTGTTTCAATTAATTCATATGTAGTGTTTTGGAATTACCCCAGTTTTGTGTCACTGAAACATTTAAATCAGTAGAGCAAAAATGATCTTAGGACAGTCATAAAGAGGGTAACTGAACTTATACTGTAGAGATTGGGATGTGTGTGTTTTGCAAAGGTGACACTTGTAGTGAAGCTTATTTTCAAACCAGTTTCATTTGTAAAAGCTATTTCCATTATGTTGCCACTTTTTCATAACATTTATTCTAAATTTTATTTTTTACTGTTTATTTTCCCTTCTTCCATTTCATATAAAAGATTCCAGCAAGGCATTCTTTTCTCTTTTCCCAAAGGTGTCACATGGATGCTATTCTTTCCTAATTCTTATTCGTTTTTCACTTCTTAATTGCCTTTTATGGCTGTTTTTCTCTCTCTCCTGCCACTTCATCTACAGCTTTTTTGGAATGAGTTAGCCAACATCAATAACAAAATTTAAAGTTCATTCTCTGAGGAGCTATAATGTAGATATATCTGGAGCATTAAGTATAGAAAAGTGCATGTAGATTTTCAAATAGATATGTAGATTTCTGTGTATGTATAATTTGAACTACTAACTTTTTAAACCTTTGAATGTAATGCTGTAATATCTATGGAGCTGTTTTGCTGCAAAATTAGATTACAGTGTTTTAATTTAATAGTTACTCTTACCTATTTCAAAACTGGCTTTTAAAGATTTAGCTATACTTTCCATTACTTTCTTCAGCTATACCCCATTGGAAAAATTAAATGTGTTTTAACTGTCTTGGCAAGATTCTACTTGTTTAAGATAGTTTCCAGTGGTGACCTTTTTTTAAGTGGTGTTTTTAGAACCTGCCAATCTGAGTTCATGTCAGAATGTCATTAGTGTGCTATTTACTCCGTCTCTCAGATCATTAATGAGGTTTCAAGTAAGACCAGGCTGACATTCATCACTGGCACTCAGTGAACATGACATTGTTTACCATCACTCTTTGATTCAAGCCCGTCGCGCAGATTTTAAACATTATGACAATACTCAATGCAAAGTCTGTTTAAATTAACTTCTCTGAATACAATTTCCAACTGAAATTTAAAGAGACACAACAAAACGTGGCTATATTTAATACAATAAAATTTTCAACATGTCTATAGCTGTTAATCTTGTTTATTTCTCCCATGATTAACTATTCATAGTTTATTTTTCCCATAGTGAATCTGTCAGATATTTTCCTTGATATTTGCATGAATTTTGTTAGTGATACATATGAACCTTCATAAATACTTCAATATTTGTTGATCTGATAAAGATTATTTAACTTTTCATATTGAAGCCAAATAAATTCAGATGGTGTACATATATAAGAATGAAATACATTTAATTACAGAATCCAAGTTAATATTTTACCATATTTTTGATGACTTATTCCCAGAATTGAATAAGTGATAAACTAAAAGTGAGAAAATTATATATTTTCTGGGTTTTATGTTGATTATATATAGTAGTAGACAAAATCATTCTTAAAAGATGAAAATCCCCATGAATCTATAAATTAAACTGTGTTACAAGATATTTTATTAGGTCTAATAATAATTTATTTATATTTATCTGCTTTATAATGACATTTGACTATCTGCTTTTCAACCAGTTGTCAATATTTTGTGAAACATATAAGGAAAGTTATAAAATTATCTATATGTTTAATTCACCCTACCTGAGAATAATCAGGGAAAAGAATGTTAAAATAAAGATAATCAGAAACATCTGCATTTGAAAATTATGGTTGCTACAAACTATTGAATAATCCCTATTTGGTGATCAGTTCACAAATGTCCTAAAATGCGTATGTATATTATATCATCCTAGCTAGATTGAAAAACACTGAAAGCAGGCATACATGCTATTCAGTAATAAACATTAATTCAGTATTTCCCACAAAATAAATATTATTTTCTAACTGACTGATATTAAGGAGCTGTATCGCCCACAATAGTATGGTCCTTGTGATAAATTGCTTCAGAATTACCAGATTTTGTTTGTCTATTACTGAAACAGAAGCTCTGAGATGGGGCCAACTACAAGCTGTCCAGATGAGCTGTTTGCAGTCAACAGCGCTAGAGAACCATTGTCCCATAAACAACATAAGCAACAAAAAAGTAAATGAAAGAAAAAAGAATATTTAGATGCTCTCCAAAGGCACATGATGAAAACACTGAAGCAACATTTATATTGAACTAAGAGACAATTACTTCAAAGAATGCTTTTGAATTGGTTATCAGCATTAATAAAATTTGATGGCCAGACAATTGCTCGATTTGTCTGATTATGTCACCTATGTTGACTGAATATGGTATACAGTTAAGTTATTTAATGCCATAATCAAGGTGTCAGATTATAAACAATATGCCACAAATTAAAATGAAAGTGAAAGCAGCTAAAAAATCAAAAAGTATTTATGTTTATTACTTTAATAAATTTATGTTTATCTCTTATGTTTAACCAAGGTTTGCATACATTCATATTGGTAAAATTGATGCCAACCATTGGTCTAGAAACCTAAGTCAAAACACATTCCACAAAAAAGGACTCTAAATCTTTGGACTAACTGCTTCTATATTTCAAAATTAATACTCCCAAATGGAAGCTACCTGCTTTCTCTAACTATTACATTAGGATAAATGTACAGTACAAATTTAAGAACATGTTTTATTAGTTAATACTTTATGCTTGAGAGGAGTTGTGGAGGCAACATGGTTTAGTGAACAGTGTGGATTTAAAGAAGGATAAATTTATGTTTTAATTTTCATTATAGAACTTGTCAGCGCATGACCTAAGCCATGTTATTTTAACTCGTCTTTTCTAAAACAGAATAATAAAACTTACCTGGAGTGGGGAGGGGTTCCATCATAAAACATTAATAAATTGAATCATAATACAATGTCTGAAACCTAGTGGAGTCTTCACAAATGGTGGCTATTACTTTCAATCTATATAACTTAAAGCAAACACAGTGATGGAAACCTAAAGATACTACAGTTGAGCTTCGGGTTGCAGAGAACAATTCAGATTCTTCTTTAGTGTAATTAAGCACACAACTCTCTTTTTATGTGAGCAGGATTCATTGAGTTCAAAATTCCTTATTTGCTCCCATAAAAATTTGTGATTCATGATTTTCTTCCAGCAGAAATGCTACATAGAGGAAGAAGCAGATGTCAGGGAAATCTGTGTACATTCCGTGAATTGTAGCCTTTGGAGTGAGTAGTTGAAAAGAAAAAAAGTAGCTTTGATTAGAGAACCATGGGGGAAAAGGTCCCTTCTGCAATGATGCAAATAGAGTATCTAATGTTTTAATTATTCAATGACTGAAAATTTGCTGCTGGAATGTTTACACCTAGCTAAGGAGGACCCTGAACTAAATAATGCACACCACTTTGGTGTGGGTCTTTAAAAATTATTGTTGATAAATAGATTGAATCAAAATAACTGATACTTAGAAGTCGTAAATTGCTTCTGCTCATGATGCTGCAAAGGTATTCAATAGAAATGAAATTAATGATACCTACATTACAGAACTTATCTCAGCATTTAATCAGTGTGCTCAGTACCTACAGTATATAATAACAAGATGGTAGGCATTTTCAAATATTGAAATACAAAAAAAATGTAACTTAATCTTACCTTCGAAATTGTACAACTTATCCAGGTTTATATTAATACTTGTAAAACATGTAGAAAACAATATAAAAACTCTTCCTACATAGAAATACTATAGGAATTTAAAGGAAAAGATTTATAGGGTGCAACTTGGGAAAGCTTCATGAGAAGATGAGACCTTCAATTAGTTGTGAGTTTTACATACAAATGTGGCCAAAGTCAAACATCTTTAAGTCTTAGTTTTATTTCTGGATTTTATACTTATATTCACATTTCTAAGAGCCTTTGAGAAATGTACAATTTGGAGTACCAATTGACTCTAAGAGAATCTTGAATTAAGCATTACAAAGTATAAATTGTGAGTCAACAGATTTAATAAGGAATAAATAATTATTCAAGGTCAACCAAAAAAGTTAGAGTAAACTAAGTTAATAAACAAGTGGCAAGAACAGAAAACAATATAACAGAAGTGAAATTCATAATTCCAAGATACATCAAGTAGTATTACTTTAAGACCAAATTCCAATTACAGGAGAAACTGAATACTCTAAATATGCAAAGAAAGAAAGGCAAACAAAACAGTAAGAAGAGAAATTTAAAACATTAGTAAAAATTTTATTTTTCTTTTTATTTATTATTTTTTGAGACGGACTCTCACTCTGTCACCCAGGCTGGAGGGCAGTGGCAAAATCATATAATTCACTTCAGCCTTAATCTCCCCAGCTCAAAGTGATCCTCTTGACGCAACCTCCTGAGTAGCTGGAACTATAGGTGCATGTCACCATACCTGGCTAATTATTTTATTTTGTGTAGACACATGGTCTCACTTTGTTGCCGAAGGCTGGTCTTGAACTCATGGGCTCAAGCAATTCTCCTGCCTTGACCTTTGAAAGTGCTGGGATTATAGGTGTGAACCACCATGTCCCACCAAAAATATTTTTTTTTTTTTTTTTTTTTTTTGAGACGGAGTCTCGCTCTGTAGCCCAGGCTGGAGTGCAGTGGCCGGATCTCAGCTCACTGCAAGCTCTGCCTCCTGGGTTCACGCCATTCTCCGGCCTCAGCCTCCCGAGTAGCTGGGACTACAGGCGCTGCCACCTCGCCCGGCTATTTTTTGTATTTCTTAGTAGAGACGGGGTTTCACCGTGTTAGCCAGGATGGTCTCGATCTCCTGACCTCGTGATCCGCCCATCTCGGCCTCCCAAAGTGCTGGGATTACAGGCTTGAGCCACCGCGCCCGGCCCCAAAAATATTTTAAAAAGCAAATCCAAGGAGGGCCAAGATGGCCAAATAGAAAGAGCTCCAGTCTGCAGCTCCCAGCAAGACCAACACAGAAGGTGGGTGATTTCTGCATTTCCAACTGAGGTACCCAGTTCATCTCATTAGTACCGGTTAGTCAGTGGGTACAATTCACAGAGAGCAAGCAGAAGCAGTGTGGGGCGTCATTTCACCTGGCAAGTGCAAGGAGCCTAGGGACCTCCCTCCCCCATCCAAGGGATGCGGGTGAGGGATTGTGCTACCTGTCCCGGGTACTATGCTTTTCCCATGGATTTTTGTAATACAAAAGATCCGGAGATTCCCTTGTGAGCCTACACCACCAGGGCCCTGGATTTCAAGCAAAAGACTGGGCAGTTGTTCAGGCAGACACCCAGCTAGCTGCGGAAATTTTGTTTTGTACCCCAGTGGTATCTGGAACCCCAGTGAGGCAGGAGAACCATCCACTCCGCTGGAAAGGGGGCTGAAGCCAGGGAGCCAATCCCACTCCCATGGAGCCCAGCAAGCTAAGATCCACTGGCTTGAAATTCTCACTGCCAACACAGCAGTCTGGAGTCCACTGGGGAAGATCGAGCTTGGTGGCGGAAGGGGCATCCGCCATTACTGAGGCATAAGTAGACGGTTTTCTCCTGACAGCACTAAGACAACTGGGGGATTTGGACTGGGCAGAAGTAACCACAGCGTGGCAAAGCGGCTGTGGCCCGACTGCCTCTCTAGATTCCTCCTCACTGGGCAAGGCATCTCTGCAGGAAAGGCAGCAGCCCCAGTCAGGGGCTTACAGATAAAACTTCCATCTCCCTGGGTCAGAGTACGTGTGGGAAGGGGCAGCTGCGGACACAGCTTCAGCGGACTTACCTTTTCTCCCTGCCAGCTCCCAGAGAGCAGCTGATCCTGACAAGGGTGATTCCCCCAGCACAGCACAGCAGCACTAAGGGACAGACTGCCTCCTCAAGTGGGTCTCTGATTCCTGTGCTACCTGACTGCAAGAGACCTCCCAGCAGGGGTCGACAGACACCTCATACATTAGAGGTCTGGCTGGCATCAGGGCGGTGCCCCTCTGGGAGGAAGCTTCCAGAGGAAGAAGGAAGCAGCTATCTTTGCTGTTCTGCAGCCTCCACTGGAGACACCCAGGCAGACAGGGTCTGGAGTGGACCTCCAGCAAACTGTAGCAGACCTGCAGAAGAGGGGCCTGACTGTTCAAAGAAAAACTAGCAAACAGAAAGCAACACAACAACATCAACAGAAAAGGCCCCCCACACAAAAACCACATCCAAAGGTCATCAGCCTCAAAGATTAAAGGTGGATAAATCCACGGAGATGATGAAAAACCAGCGCAAAACAAACAAACAAAAAACCGCTGAAAATTCCAAAAGTTGAATGCCTCTTCTCCTCCAAATGATCACAACACCTCTCCAGCAAGAGTGCAAAACTGGATGGAGAATGAGATTGATGAGTTGACGGAAGTAGGCTTCAGAAGGTAGATTGAAGACCACCTTGCTGAAATAAGGTGTGAAGACAAGATTAGAGAAAAAGAATGAAAAGGAACAAACAAAGCCTCCAGGAAATATGGGACTATGTGAAAAAACCAAACCTGCAATTGATTGGTATACCTCAAAGTGATGGGGAGAATGGGACCAAGTTGGAAAGCATACTTCGGGATATTATCCGAAAGAACTTCCCCAACCTAGCAAGACAGGTCAATATTCAAATTCGAGAACTACAGAGAACACCACTAAGTTAATCCACAAGAAGATCAACCCCAAGACACATAATCATCAGATTCTCCAAGGTTGAAATGAAGGAAAAAAATGTTAAGGGCAGCCAGAGAGAAAGGTCAGGTCACCCACAAAGTGAAGCCCATCAGAATAACAGTGTATCTCTCTGCAGAAACCCTACAGCCAGAAGAGAGTGGGGGCCAATATTCAACATTATTATAGAAAATAATTTTCCTTCCAGAATTTCATATCCAGCCAAAGTAAACTTCATAAGTGAAGGAGAAATACAATCCTGTCCAGACAAGCAAAAGCTGAGGAATTATGTTACCACCAGGCCCACCTTGCCAGAGCTCCTGAGGGAAGCACTAAATATGGAAAGGAAAAGCTGGTACCAGCCACTGCAAAAACACACCAAAATGTAAAGACCAATGACACTGTGAAGCAACTGCAACAACTAATATGCAAAATTACCAGCTAGCATCATGATGACAGGATAAAATCCACACATAACAATATTAACCTTAAATGCAAATGGGCTAAATGCCCCAATTAAAAGACACAAACTGGCAAATTGGATGAAGAATCAAGAACCATCAGTGTACTGTATTTAGGAGACCCATCTCAGGTGCAAAGACACACATAGGCTCAAAATAAAGGGATGGAGGAATATTTACCAACCAGAAAAAAAAAAGCAGGGGTTGTAATCCTAGTCTCTGATAAAACAGACTTTAAACCAACAAAAATCAAAAGAGACAAAGAAGGGAATTATATAATGGTAAAAGGATCAATCCAACAAGAAGAGCTAAGTATCCTAAATATATATGCATCCAATACAGGAGCACCCAGATTCATAAAATCACTTCTTAGAGACCTACAAAAAGACTTAGAGTCCCACGCAATAATAGTGGGAGACTTTAACACTCCACTGTCAATATTAGGCAGATCAATGAGACAGAAAATTAACAGGGATATTCAGGACTTGAATTTAGCTCTGGATCAATTGGACCTAATAGACAACTACAGAACTCTCCACCCCAAATCAACAGAATATACATTCTTTTCAGTGCCACATGGCAGTTATTCTAAAATCGACCACATAATTGGAAGTAAAACACTCTTTGGCAAATGCAAAATAACAAAAGTCATAACAAACAGTCTCTCAGACCACAGTGCAATCAAATTAGAACTTAGGGTTAAGAAACTCACTCAAAACTGCACAACTACATGAAAATTGAACAACCTGTTCCTGACTGACTCCTGAGTAAATAATGAAATTAAGGCAGAAATCAAAAAGTTCTTTGAAACCAATGAGAATAAAGAGACAATGTAGCAGAATCTCTGGGACACAGCTAAAGCAGTGTTAAGAGGGAATTTTATAACACTAAACACCCACATGAGAAAGCTGGAAAGATCTGAAGTCAACACTATGACACTAAAATTAAAAGGACTAGAAAAGGAAGAGCAAACAAATCCAAAGCTAGCAGAAGATAAGAAATAACTAAAATCAGAGCAGAAATGAAGGAGACAGAGACACAAAAAAACCCTTCAAAAATCAATGAATCCAGGAACAGTTTTTTGAGAAAAAATTAACAAAACGGATAGACCACTAGCTAGACCAATAAAGAAGAAAAGAGAGAAGAATTAAATAGACAGATTAAAGGGAATAAAGGGGATATCACCACTGATCCCACAGAAATACAAACTACCATCAGAGAATACTGTAAACACCTCTATGCAAATAAACTAGAAAATCTAGAAGAAATGGATAAATTCCTGGACACATATACCCTCCAAGATTAAACCAGGAAGAAGTAGAGTACCTGAATAGAACAATAACAAGTTCTGAAATCGAGGCAGTCATTAATAGCTTACTGACCAAAAGAAGCCCAGGACCAGAGATATTCAAAGCTGAATTCTACCAGAGGTACAGAGAGGAACTGGTACCATTCCTTCTGAAACTATTCCAGAGAAGTGAAAAAGAGAGATTCCTCCCTAACTCATTTTATGAGGCAGCATCATCCTAATACCAAAATCTGGCAGAGACACAACAAAAAAAAGAAAACTTCAGGCCAGTATCCCTGATGAACATTGATGTGAAAATCCTCAATAAAGTATTAGCAAACCAAATTGAAACAATACAAGAATCCACCACGTAAACAGAACCAATGAAAAAAACCAAATGATTATCTCAATAGATGCAGAAACGGACTTTGATAAAATTCAACATTTCTTCATGTTTAAAATTCTCAATAAACTAGGTATTGATGGAACATATCTCAAAACAATAAGAACTATTTATGACAAACCTACAGTCAATATCATTCTGAATGGGCAAAAGCTAGAAGCATTCCCTTTGAAAATGGGCACAAGACAATGATGCCCTATCTCACCACTCCTATTCAACATAGTACTGAAAGTTCTGGCCAGACAAATCAGGCAAGAGAAAGCAATAAAGGGCATTGAAATAGGAAAAGAGGAAGTCAAATTGTCTCTGTTTGCAGATGACCTGATTCTATATTTAGAAAACCCCATTATCACAGCCCCAAAACTCCTTAAGCTGATAAGCAACTTCAGCAATATCTCAGGATACAAAACCAATGTGTGCAAAAATCACAAGCATTCCTGTACACCAACAATAGACAAGCAGAGGACCAAATCATAAATGAACTTTCATTCATAATTGCTACAAAGAGAATAAAATACCTAGAAATACAACTTACAAGGGACTTCTTGAAGAACTGCAAACCACTTCTCAAGGAATTAAGAGAGGACACAAACTAATAGAAAAACATTCCATGCTCATGGATGGAAGAATCAATATCATGACAATGACCATACTGCCCAAAGTAATTTATAGATTCAATGCTACTCCCATCAATCTTCCATTGACTTTCTTCACAGAATTAGAAAAAAACTACTTTAAATTTCATATGGAACCAAAAAAGAGCCTATATAGCCAAGAAAATCCTAAGTGAGAAGAACAAAGCTGAAGTAATCGTGCTACCTGACTTCAAACTATACTACAAGTTTACAGGAACCAAAACAGCACGGTACTGGTACCAAAACAGATATATAGACCAAAAGAAAAACAGAAGCCTCATAAATAACCCCACATATCTACAACTATCTAATCTTTGACAAACCTGACAAAAACAAGGAATGGGGAAAGGATTCCCTATATAATAAATGGTGTTGGAGAAAATGGCTAGCCATATGCAGAAAACAGAAACTAGACCTCTTCCTTACACCTTATACAAAAATCAACTCAAGATGGACTAAAGACATAAATGTAAAACCCAAAACCACAAAAACCCTAGCAGAAAACCTAGGCAATATCATTCAGAACATAGGTGTGGGCAAAGACTTCATGACTAAATCATCAAAAGCAATGGCAACAAAAGCCAAAATTGACAAATGAGATCTAATTAAACTAAAGAGCTTCTGCACAACAAAGGAACTAGCATCAGAGAGAACAAGCAACATACAGAATGGGAGAAAATTTTTGCAATCTACAAAGGTCTAATATCCAGAATCTACAAGGAACTTAAACAAATTTACAAGAAAAAAAACAAACAATCCCATCAAAAAGTGGCCAAAAGATATGAACATGCACTTCTTAAAAGAAGACATTATGTGGCCAACAAACATATGAAAAAAAAAAAAACCTCATCATCGCTGGTCACTAGAGAAATGCAAATCAAAACCACAATGAGATACCATCTCACACCAGTCAGAATGGTAATTATTAAAAAGCAGGAAACAATAGTTGCTGGCGTGGCTGTGGAGAAATAGGAACACTTTTCCACATTAGTGGGAGTGTAAATTGGTTGTGATATAGTTACACCATTGTGGGAGACAGTATGGTGACTCCTCAAGGATGTAGAACCAGAAATATCATTTGACCCAGCAATCTCATCACTGGGTATATACCCAAAGGATTATAATCATTCTACTATAAGACACATTGTTGCTATGTTTATTGCAGCACTATTTACAATAGCAAAGACTTGGAACCAACCCAAATGCCCATCAATGTTAGACTGGATAAAGAAAATGTGGCACATACACACTATGAAATACTATGCAGCCACAAAAATGAATGAGTTCATGTCCTTTGTAGGGACATGGATAAAGCTGGAAGCCATCATTCTCAGTGAACTAACACAGGAACAGAAAACCTAACACTGCATGTTCTCACTCATAAGTGGGAGTTCAACAATGAGAACACATGGACACAGGGAGGGGAACATCACACACCAGGACCTGTCAGGGAGTGGAGTGCAGGGGGAGGGAAAGCATTAGGACAAATACCTAATGCATGCAGGGCTTAAAGTCTAGATGATGGGTTGATAGGTGCAGCAAACCACCACAGCCCATGTATACCTATGTAACAAACCTGCATGTTCTGCACATGTATCCTGGAACTTAAAGTAAAATTTAAAAAAGAAAGATGGACAAAAGGCACCAGACAGTTAATTAGCACAAATAAAATACACATTGTCAATAAACTGAATCAAATCCAAAAGATATATTTTTACTTCTGAAAAGAAGTAAATATGGCAATAAAATATAGAGAAGACTTCATTGTTGCTAATAAAACTATATAATATGTCCACAGAGTAATTATCTAATGATATAAACAAAGCTATTTATTTTAACAGAAATTTTCTAATTTGATTTTTTTTTTATTTTAAGAAAATGACCCTATATATCTATGAAGAAAGAGCTTACTTATGTTTGGACATAATATACATTATATGGTAAAATAAGTATTTTGCAAAAAAAAATTCATTTTGACACATAACTAAGTTAGGCAGAATACTTCATGAGCCTTCATTTTCTTATTAAGGTGTCATAGTTTTCTCACTGTTAAATTTTTAAAAATAAATAAATAAAGATAATGAATTCTTCAATGAAAAATGTAATGCTTAGTTATCTGATCTTTCCTTTAAAATAAAAAGTTAAAGGTTCTTCTAATGGGAAGATCTCAACATAGCAAGGTCAAGGAATAAATACCCTTAGGACACAGAATAATCACAGAATAAATTTGTAGCCCATGGAATAAAAGTAAGCAGTTAAAGATATCTAAAGTTATCTGATTTTGTGAAAGGCTCAAAAAACAAAGAAGTTATTCTGTGTATTTAGTCATTTGGGAGTTTGTATAATAACATACATTTTGGCTAGTAGTAGTCAATTACATGCCTACATATGGAAATAACAATTGCTTCAAATTTCTGGTCAAGAAAGATATTAGAATCTTGCAGAGCAGATGAAAATGTAACTCAATAGGTTACAAGTGTTGCTAAAAATGGAGTTGTCACAGTTCAATCGCTTATACTCATTTTCAGGTCTAGGAAACACAATAATATTATAAATTATTTTATGGAAGGCAATATCAACCATCACATATATGCAATAGAGATTACTATTAGCAGCAGACTGGCTAATTTATCTATTATAAATTAGCAACTAGGAAATTATGTTCCCTCCTCATGACATCTATTTCTGTACATTTTTGGGCGTTAATTCCCAGGTGATCTTGTTCTACCGTTTTCAAAACTGATCATTTTCTAAGCATAATAGCCTCATATTAAAACATTTGAATAGCTATACATATTTTAGTGTATTCAAATATTTATTGAAAATGTATTATTGCTAAAAAATATGTTGGATAATGTGAGAACCTCAAAGATTAACCAGGAAAGTTCTTTCTTTCAAGGACATAGAAAAAGAAACAGATACATATATACCACAGAATATAATTTTAGTGTTGATTATAACAGTTTTAATTTTGTGTAATACAGGACTAGCTATAGAACCCTAGAAGAAATTGTTTTGAATGTATTGGGGGGAAGTACATTAATTACAGCATATATAGCCTTTGAGATGGCACTTAATGAATAGTAGTAGGAAACATGAAAGGGAGAGGAGACAATTTAGTACATATCATTTAAAGATGTGAAGGCAGAAGATAGAATTTGTCATTTCTGGTAGAAAGGAGGTGCTTAAAGATATTTTAGAGCCAAAAGCCCTTCTCTTAGCCATTGTATATTGTTCTCCTATTAAGATTATAGAATTCAGTGATTTCTCTCCTAACTGAAATGTTGCTGATATAGCTACCGTTTTCTAATTTGATGAATCGTATTTGCAACTCTCCTTTTCCTGCTCATTCAGAAAGCTGACTATCAAATTCAGCAAATTTACTTAGGTTTCCTTTCATTTTAAGTATTTTTATTTTAGCTAAATTTCAGAATTTTCTTTGGTTACATTTGAATAAAGAGAAAATTGCAAACCTAGAGTCAATTTCCTTTTAATTGAACTTCACAATAAAAGTCCATTTTTTCTTTCTTTTCAATGCAAACATTTTTAAAAATAAAATTTCTTTCAGCAAACAGTTTTCAGATTTACAAAGGATATCTAGATTAAAAACTTTGTATTTAGCCAAGAAAAGCCAATGAAACTCATTTAAAAATTAGAAAAGCTTTACTTTCTAGAATTTGATATTTATTATACCTTAAAATGTTCATATATAGGATTGTGATGAAATTGTCTTAATAAAAACCAGTAAGGCATTTCCTAATTGTTCATCATTTAATTAAAAATTCAATTTCTCCTATATGGAATTTATAATCAATTATTTTTAAATTTATGGATTTAAACAGTATGGTATAAAGAGTAAAATTCTGTTGTGCTCATAAGAGATCAAAGGAGTGAATGAATGTAACTCTGCATTGTCAGAAAAGCCTTCATTCTAAAAAGGAATTCTTTCATTGCCTTTCCATTTGCCTCTGAAGAAATTACATGGAACAACCAACGGGGACCATATTTTAGCATATGAGTGCACATGGAATCTTGCCTTTGTTTCTTATTTGGAAAACTTGAGACAGGTTCTCACTCTGCTGTCCAGGCTGGAGTGCAGTGGTGCCATCACAGTTCACTGCAATCTCTGGCTCCGGGCTCAAGTGATCCTCTCACCTCAGCCTCCCTAGTAGCTGGGACTGCAGGGACAAGCCACCACACCTGGGTAATTTTTATATTTTTTGTAGAGATTGGATTTCACCATGTTGCGCAGGCTGATCTTGAACCCCTGAGCTCAAGCAACCCATCTGCCTCAGCCTGCCAAAGAGTTTGGATTACAGTTGAGAGCCACCACACCCAGCCTCTCTTGGCATCTTTATTTTGTGTAATATCCTTCTTAATGCTACTGTGCCTCAACCCAAATATATTTATCTTCACAACTCACAGGTCTAGAATGAGGCTAAGCAATTTTTATCTAATGTTTATAAAATATCAAAATTCACTTATTTAATTTGTCCTCTAAGATTAAACAACGAAGAAATGAAGATGATTTGCAACATATAATATTTCAATTTTGAACTGTCCATAGATTTAAAAGTTATATTTCAAATAAATGATTACAACAACTGCATTCTATTTATTGAATTTCAGCAATAATCCAAATCAACAAAAAATTGAACATTGGTATCTTTGAAATATCTCATAAATATCATATATTCAACTTAGTTTTTTCTCAATAGAAAAAAAATAACTATGATAATAGAATCCCACAAGTAATACTCAGCTATACTTAGCTGTGTAGATGACAAGTAAATCAGCACTTGTTTCTCTCTTGTTCAAGGAAATACAATGGAAATAAGAAAAAAAAAATACAAAGAATTCTCTACCTCAAGAAAATGCAAGAATTAAGATTTTCTGGCTCTGGTTTTTTCCTTATGTAGTAAGATTAAAACTCAAACTTTCTCAATGCTTTTCTGCTCCTCCATGTGCTCATTTACCAAAGAAGATAAAGTATTTTAAAACATGCTAACTCTTTGATTAAAAATAATGATTTTAAATAAAATTTACTAGCCTGCAATCATAAAGATGGTATTCCCAAGACTATAATTAAGGAATAATTTTAAGATCTGGTGGTGAGCTTCTCTGAAGCTATAAAAATAGAAGGGAATTCAACAATTGCTGTGTATCTACTGCTTTTCTTCACAAAATCTGTAAGTTGTTACTATTATCAATATTGAATAAAGGAAGAAGTTGAGACCCAGAGAGGTTATATAACTTCCCTAATGTGACACAGACAGTTAAGTGGAAAAACCACAGATACTCTCGAATCTACGTGTGGAGGGTCAAGTCACATTGCTTCTTATTTCCAGAGATGTTCTTGCCTTTCTGGTGTCACCCAGTCTTTAACTCTTTGGGACTAAAATTTAATGCCTTCATGAAATGAGGCTGTTGTTTGAGTAGAAGATCTCATTTTTCTCTATAATTCTGCTATTGTGATTCCAACTAGTGACACACATTGATAGAATAATTGGCCAGGAATGTAGGGTTGTGGCATCAGCTCCAATGTTGCCATAACCGACATAAGAAAAACCCAAATATAATAAAGGCTCTATTATAATTCATCCTATAGTATTCCTTTGGCCTGAGAGAGTTAATGTACCACCCTGGATTTTTGTCTAATATCAGACAGTAAATGAGGCATCTAGGAGATGGAGATCAATGTCATCCCTACATGCACATCAATTGTAGAATAATTAGCTAAAACCGCAAACTAGGAAGTTCAAAAATTGAAATGCTCTCTAGTGCACTCTTCCGTCACCAATCATTGTTGTACCTTAATGTTCAGGATGTACTTGTGATTGAGGACAGCAGCCTTGACAATTTAATGAAGAGAAGATAGAACACGATAATCCTATAGAGAGCAAAGCTGGTCTCCTATTTATCAACAAATGCATTAAGAATCTGATATAATGATTATAAATAATGATATAAAATGAAATGATATAATGATATAAAATGAAAAGAAACAAGTGCCAAATAGGTTTCCTGGTGTAACAAAAGTATTGAAAAATGTAAGCTTTCCTATGCATGCAAAGACAGCCTACTGATCTATGACCTAATTGTGCAGTGATATTAATAGGAATTGTGCTATAGCTCTTAAGCAAAAATTCCACTGAAATAATTTGCTTTGGTAAAAGCAACAGTGTAAGTCCCAACAGACCTCACAAATAATACACAGAAGTTTGTAAATATATAAAGATGTATAAATTAAGGTAATACTGCTGTTACAATAATGGAAATACAACAAAACAAAATAGTTTAACAAACAGAAAACAATCGAAACTAACAACAAAGAATGTGTTATATGCAGCCATGCACTGTGTAACAATGTTTCAGTCAGGGCCAGACCACATATATAACAGTGGCCCCATAAATTATATTGTATTTTTACTGTACCTTTCCTATGTTTATATCTGTTTAGATGCATGAATACTTACCATTGTGTTACAAGTACCTACAGTATTCAGCACAGTGGCATGCTGTGCAGGTTTGCAACCTAGGTGCAATGGGCTGTCCCATATAGCCCAGGTGTGTAGGAGGGTGTATCAATTAGGATTGCTTAAATGTACTGTTCATGCAATGGTGAAATCAACTAACAACACATTTCTCAGAATGTGGCCTTGTCATTAAGCAACATGTAACTGTATTTAGAATATAGAGAAAATGTTGGGGGCTCCTTTAACCTCAAATTTTCTATATTGTCATCTTTACATAAAATTAAATTTACTGTAAAAATTGTACTCTGCTCTACAAGTATGTAATGTTATCTACAAAATCACAGCCATAATAATTGTCTTTATGCATCATTATGTAATAAAAAATAGTAAAAATGGTTTGACTAAAATTAATTATAGAAAATATATATTTTTTTCCTTTTTAAAAAAGTGTAGTTAGGCTGGGCATGGTGGCTCAAGCCTGTAATCCCAGCACTTTGGGAGGCTCAGGAGGGTGGATCACGAAGTCAGGAGATCAAGACCATCCTGGCTAACACAGTGAAACCCCGTCTCTACTAAAAATACAAAAAATTAGCCAGGTGTGGTGGCGGGCACCTGTAGTCCCAGCTACTTGGGAGGCTGAGGCAGGAGAATGGCGAGAGCCCGGGAGGCGGAGCTTGCAGTGAGCTGAGATCCGGCCACTGCTCTCCAGCCTGGGCGACAGAGCGAGACTCTGTCTCAAAAAAAAAAAAAAAAAAAAAAAAAACAGTGTAGTTATCAAATTTTGATAACATTGTCTTTTTAAAAATAATGGCTTTGAGATATTTTACACTAATTCTAAAAATATAATAAATGTCAAAAATAATTTGTTTGGGTTTTCTCTTTACAATTATAAGTCAGAACCACAGGGAAAAAATCTGTTTTCTTTATTGTGTTTTTACAAATTTTAATTATTGTCCTGACACGCTTTATTCACAAACCTTAGACCCAGTTGACTGAAGAATTTCCAAGATACTATGCTTAATTTCAATGTTACGTTTAATATCTTCCCCTTCTTGGCTGGTAATCTTGGGCATATTTTTTATCTCCCAGAGACTCGATCCTCTTATCTTAAATATGGAAATAAAATAACTACTGACTCAAAGAGTTGTAAGGATTGTTTAATAAAATATGCAAAAGCATCATTATGAGATATGTAAAGATATATAAATGAGAGTTATTAATTTTAAGGAAAATTAAGAAAAACATTTTTCTTAGTAGGGATACTTCTTCACTCCATAAATGTTCTTCTTGCTAAGACGGTTTAATGAGCACATTTCCCAGAGTCTTTCTGCTTATGTGTTCACTTTCTTCTACAGAGATAAAGTGACATAACTGGTGGTTAAATCTGGGAAAAATAACTAGACATGCCTGGACAGTGCTTCCTGGTTTTCCTACTCCTCTGGCAGAGAAAATCAGTTCAGCTTACTCCTGTGCTTTCAACAATATGGGGAGCTCTGAGGAGGGGTATCCTGCAGGAGGAGTGCTGCCTAAATCCAGAATTGCCATGCCTAGCTGGGAGAGCCTACCATATTACTGGAAATCTTTAGATGGCTGATTTGGTTCTCACATTATGCTTTCTCCTACAAAGCAGGCGTTACCAGCGATAAGGTGACAATTTGGCTTTCACATTTATATTTTAAAACACAAATTGTCACCTCATTTAGAAGCCAGGTGAAAACTCTCAAAATGGATATTGAAAAGTGTACACTATAAACTCTTGGGTAGTTTGAAATAAAACTCGCAAAATGTATAAAGGCAAAATTGCTGGGATTTGTTGTAAACTCTCTCAGTGACTGCTACAAAATGTAACATTTATCCCTTGGATGTGTCTTGGCAGGACTGTTACAAAGTTAACTCAGAGATAAAGTCATCTAATCTTTCATGTAGATGAAAGTATTTTGGTGATTCTATATTCTAAAAAGTGTATATATATATTAGATTCTATATTCTAAGATATGTATATATATGTATATCTAGTAGCATGTTATGTGTATCATTGTCATTCTTAGTTGTGTTCCAGATCGATAGAAATTCAATGTTAGCTGTAAATGTGGCTACACATATAACTTAACATTTTCTAGGATCACATTAAAATAAAGTAGGAAGAAAAGGTGAAATTCATTTTTATAATGTATTTTCTTTAACCCAGTATATCCAAAATAGTATCCTTCATCATGAAATAAATATAAAACATTGATGAGATACTTTACATTTTTTTATTCACACGAAGTCTTCTAAATCTTGTATGTATTCTATACTTCCAGCACATCTCAGGTCAGTCTAGTCGCATTTCAAATGTTCACTGGCTGCCTGTGGCTAGTGGATGGTATATTTGACAATGCAGATCTAGACCTTCAACTGCTTACTATGTCAAAACATCATAAATGCATGTGAACACACACATTCATGCGTTCAAGTAAAACCATCATAACTAAAATAAATAAGAAATACAATACTCTGATTAATTGAATCTTTTCAATTGACCTATATTTGAGATTTTTTTTTCTCTACTATATATCAATTATCTTCCTTTTCATGGTTAAATATAATTAAGCAAAAATTATGCTTAAAACTTAATTTATCTGGTATTTTCTTCCTTTATTCATCCACTCTCTTACTCCTAAGAAACTCTTTCAAGAGGACTGAAAGAGATCCAAATGCCTGCAAAAGCCTTTCCCTAATTTTCCTAGACCCCACCTGCTTTCACAATCGTGAAATAATTTTCCTCCTCATTGCAACGCTTTCAATATTAAGACTCCCATTGTTTGGGATAAGAATACTTCACCCCTATTTCATATAACCCTCCAAGCAGATTTTGTCTTGCTTATCCTCATTCTTTTGTTTGTAGGAAAATATTATCTTTCAACAATTGTATATTTTTCTGTTTTTCACACTGATTATGATTACATTTGTAAATTTGAACACCACGAGAATGTAGTTCATGCTCAACACTAATCACACATATCTGGAAAGCATAGCTACTGAGGAAATTTTTAATACTTTTTTATTGAGACGAAGTCTCCTGCTGTTGCCCAGGCTGGAGAGCCCATCTTGGCTCACTGCAAGCTCCACCTCCCGGGTTCACTCCATTCTCTTGCCTCAGTCTCCCGAATAGCTGGGACTACAGGCACCTGCCACCACGCCCAGCTAATCTTTTGTATTTTTAGTAGAGATGGGGTTTCACCATGTTAGCCAGGATGGTCTTGATCTCCTGACCTCGTGATCCACCCGCCTCAGCCTCCCAAAGTTCTGGGATTACAGACGTGAACCTCCAAGCCCACCCTTAATACTGATATATGTATTCATTTATTAAGGCATACAGGCAGGCTAAGTGTCTACATTTTTATATTTTTTAATTTATTATCAAAATATTTTAAGCCTACAGACAGATAAATAATATTGTGGCACATATTCTTGGTTTTGCCATTCAGATTTAACAACTGTTAACATTTTTCATTTTTCTATAGTAGTTTAAGTTGCTGCAAGTCTTTTTGTTGTTATGTTTTGAGAAAGGATCTCACTTTGTTGCCCAGGCTGGCGTGCGGTGGCATGACCATGGCTCACTGAAGCCTCAACTTCCTCCCACCTCAGCCTCCCAAGCAGCTAGGACTACAGGCACTAGCCACCAGTGCCTGGTCAGTTCAAGTCTACTTTAAAGAAATAAAACATTTCATAAGTAGTTAGCATTTCCATTCTATTCCATTCTCTCCTTCCTGTTTTTCCAAAGTTAAATAATTTCTCTATTTGTAGTATATTCTTATTGTCCTCAGTATCAAATTACTGGTATTTTGTATTCGTTAACAATAAATAATGTTTCTGCATCCTTAATTTGCATACATCGTATGTATCGTTTTGCAACTTGTTTTATTGCTTATTAACTTTTTGAATGTTGTTTTAGTTACTCTTTAGAAAGGTATTTATCCATTCTCATCTTGATAAGCACTTCTATTTTTTCCATTTTTTCCAATATTGCAAGGAACATCATACCAAAAGTATACTTCTGTGCATATTGAAGGGTTTTCACTAAGAAATCCTGGATTGTAAAGCGTAACCATCATCAGTTTTATTAGATAGTGCCAAATAAAATTTCAAAATAATTGTGTCAATATACACTCTTCCAGTTATGTATATATATCCATATCCTCCAATGAGTTTGATGGGGCTTAGTAATTGCAAGAAACTCATAAATTACTTGGGGGAGAATTAACATATGTTATTTATATATACCATCTTTACATACCATTTATGAATATGGTATGTTGGCAGAGACAGTTCTTGGACCTCTTGTACTTCTACACATATTGTTGGGTATGACAAGAATGCAAGGTCCTAACTGCTCTTTACTGGGACTGAATAGGCCATTTCTCGGTGTTGTTTCTATAGCTGGTAACTTTGAGAAATGAGGCAATGCCTCTTTTAAAACTGAAAACAGAGAATAAGCAAGCTTGCTTACTGTTTGCTATAAAAGCAATGGAGTTCCCACACTGAAGTGTTTGTTTCCTATAATCCAACCCACTTCATGTGCAGGCATCTACCTGGGCATCACCCTATGGTTTTGCTGGGTGGAGTCAGGTAAGGGAACAAAGGTAATGATGGTGGTACATATGCTGCTTCCTTAGCTGTGCGTAATAAAGCATTTGTCTCTGACGCAGGAGTCTTGTGTCTTTTACCCGAATTGATGAAATAGTAACAGGCTAATTTGTTACTTTTTAAGTAGAATAAAATGAAATCTCAGAGGCATTGTATGTTTTATTTATTGAGGGCTTTTATTATAACCCTCAATTTAGATTTATAATTGTCTATATAAAGGCTAGCACATCTTCTGTGAGATCTATTGCTAGATTTATTATGATCATCATTGACATTTTAAATGGACTTTTAAATAAAAATGATTGAATTTTATAGAAATGTTTTTAACATACATGTCTTTAGATATGGATCCACTTATAAAGGTAAATATATGGATATATTTGAGTTCAGTAACATTTTAAAATTTATTAATTGCAGTATTTTTAAATTGCCATCTAAAATAATAATTTTATTCATTCCTTTCTAACCTGTAGTCTTCATTTCTTTGTTACACTGGCTAAGGCTTCTATCAGAATTCTATAAAAGATAAATTTATTGGGGATTATTTTTAAAGTTCTTGTTTAAAAGGCATACTTAAAATTTATTTTCATGACATATGATAATGATGTTAGTTTTGGTAGACACCCTTCATGTGGAAGTTAAGAAATAGTCCTTCTCAAACCTGATTTCATGGGTTGATTTTCCTCATTGATGGATATTGAATTTATCAATTATTAACTGCATAAATTGAGAGAATAGTATAATTTTTCTTGTAATATTTGTTCATGTATATTTAAATAGGTTTGTCAAATATTTTATTCCTTGGATAATCTTTTTGGAGGGTACGATACATTTCTGGATTAATTTTTTAAATTATTTTAGCAAGGATTTATTTAAATTTCTATCCTTAATTGTAATTCATTGATAATTTCCCCCAAGCTCAGTTTCCTCCTGCAGTAACACGATCCACTGCATTGGAAGCACACATCTTGACCTATTCCTTTTCCTCTGTGAGTTCTAAAAGACAAAGAGAATGGCCACAAATACAGTGCCTTGCTGTGCTGTGAAAAATAAAACTTTTGTCTCTAACTTAGCTGTCTTACATCTTCTGCTGCCATCCCAAAGCAGTACCATGCTAATTTAGTAGCTTGTAAGTATTCCATAGTGATTAGGTGCATGTGTATTTCAAATGAATTAAGTCGTTCATAATCCTATTAACACCTAAAATACCATCTTCATCATTACTTTCTGGTTTTCATTAAAAATTTCTCACCAGGATTATCAGAGTGCTTAATTTGCTATTTAATTTTAGCCGGTTTGCTTTATACAATTTAAGGCCATACTTCTATATGCATATGAGTTCAGAATTATTGCATCTTCAACTGGTTTTTCTCTTTTGCATTAACTAATGATCATTCAAGCCCTAATGTGACTTAGCCTCTTAAAATTTTATTTATTAGCATTGTTCTACTAGTCTACTTTGAATAAAATTTTCCTGGAAAATTTACTTGCAGCCTTTTTATGTTCTTCTGTTCTAGTGTATCCTTAAAAAGAACATAAACTCTTTTCTTCTTTTCAATGCAGTTGGAGAATACTGAGCTACTTGAATTTGTAATAGCTTATTTTGTACTTTCTATGCTTTTGTACACTTTTTTCACTTTTTCTGTGTCCTGTTTAAATATGAAATATCTGCTTTACTTCTTCATGCAATCGTACTTTTTCCCAGATCTGGTTTTGAAGATACATATTGTTTTTCTAGTGTTTAATCCTTAAAATTTAACTCTTTTTTGGTATTTAGCAAAGTCTTTAAAAAGTCAATATCTCAGTCCAAACAATACAAAACTCTCGAACTGCTTTAAGCTGCCTTATCATCTTACATAATACCTTTGACTGGTGCTTAGTCCCATTTTGTGTTTACTAACCAATGAATCATTTATTTATTTTTAGAGATTATCTAATAAGACTGTGTTAGTTCATTCTCACGCTGGTATAAATAACTGCCCAAGACAGGGTAATTTATAAAGGAAAAAGTTTTAATTGACTCACAGTTTCCAACGGCTGGGGAGGCCTCAGGAAACTTACAGCCATGGAGGAAGGGGAAGCAAATATGTCCTTCTTCAGATGATGGCAGGAAGGAGAAGTGCTGAGCAAAGAGGGAAAAGCCCCTTATAAAACGATCAGATCTCATGATAACTCATTATCATGAGAACAGCAGCATGGAGGTAACTGCCCCCATGATTCAATTACCTTTCACCAGGTCCCTCCCATGACACATGAGTATTGTGGGAACTACAATGCAAAATGAAATTTGGGTGGGGACAGAGGCAAACTATATCAGACGTGCTCATATGTTTAGCTTTTATTTTTCTTCCTATTTACTTCTTGAACACATTTCTAAGTTTTAGGCTTATTTCTTATGATAAAGATTTCCCTTCAGTAATTCTCCCAGGGCTGGTTTATAAATGCAAGATTCTTTTAGTGTTTGTTTGAAATGTCTCAATTTTACTCCTACTTTTGAGTAATACTTTATCTGGCTGTGGAAGTGTAGGGAGTTGTCAATCATTTTCTTTCATATTGTTGAAGTTGTTATTTCATTGTGCTTTGGCATTTATTATGGCTGATGAAAATTTTGTTCATTGTTACTGAATACATAAATACGTTCTGTGAGATTAATCTTCTTTCCTTTAATTTTTCACTAGTTTAGTATTTTCACTATGGTGTAGCTAGGACAGAATTTGTTTCCATTCTGTTTCTTGGGACTCCGTGAGATTTTTCAATCTGTTGTTTCTTCGACTATAGCATTATCCCTTTGAACATTTGTTGTCCTGTGTATTACAATTTTTTCCTGGAAATTTCATTAGACTACTCATAGGATGAATGCTATTAAACTATCTGCAGAACAATCTCATATACTTATGTTTCTCTTAATCATTCTTTTTTTCCCACCACATTATTATATTATGCCAAATTTGGGGTTATTTAATTTGACCTGTATCTTTTTTATAAAACAAGACTTATTTCCATCTGCAAGGGATGTGGCAGTCTCTGAACAAGCTTCATTTAAGTTTATTGGCTTGAGTTTCCATTACTAAATTGGTATATACTCAGATTTCCCTTTTCTATATGTGTTATGTTGACAGGGCTAATTTATTCTGGAGGCTTCAGGGGAGAATAAAATTTCTTGCCTTTTCCAGTTTTTAGAAGCTGTCTGCATTCCTTGGTTCATGGCCCCATCCTCCACATTTAAAGCCCATCCCTCCATCTTCTGGCTCTGTCATCACATAGGAATTTTCTGACTTTGCCCCAATTGCCTCCCTCAAATGAGGACCCTTGTAATTACATTTACATAATTCTGGATAATCTCCATGCTATGGATTGAATTTCATCCCACTAAAATTTGTCAACTAACGTCCTAACCCCCAGTGTACCTGTACATTCAGCTCTTTATATCCATGGGTTCTGCATCTGCAAATTCAACTAATTGCCACCAATTCAGAATAACAACTACTCGCATAGCATTTACATTTTATTAGGTATTATAAATAGTCTAGAGATGATTTAATATATACTGGAGGATATGTGTGAGTTATATGTAAGTATTACATCATTTTATATAAAGGACTTAGGCATCTGGATTTTGGTGAGGGAGGAGGATCCTGGAACCAAAATTTCTCATGTATACTGAGAAATTACCATATTTAGAGAAAGAGATTTTAGGAGATAATTAACTTAAATAATGTCATAAAAGTGATGTCCTAATCTGATAGAATTGTTGGTCTCACAATAAGAGGAAGAAAGGGAGATTCTCTATCTCCACATGTACTCACTGAGAAAAGGCGACAGGAGGATAGAGAGAAGGAGGCTGTCTGCAAGCCAGAAGGATAACCCTTACCAGAGCACTACTATGCTAGCATCCAGATCTGGAACAACTAGCCTCCAGAACTGTAAGAAAATACATTTCTGTATTTTAAACCACCCAGCCTATGGTAATTTGATGTTTTGCCTGAGTAGGCTAAGTTACTCCCCACCTCAAAATTTGTAACGTAATCACATCTGCAACATTTCTCTTACCATGTAAAGTCCACATATTCACAGGTTCTGGAGAATAGGGTGTGGACATCTTTGGGAGGTTGTTATTTAGCGTACCACATTATATATGGAAAGAAATTAACATTTTATTTGATAGTTTTAACCAATCTACTGCTGCAGAGAGGGGGCAACTTTTCTCAGTAATTGATTATGTCTGATTTTTTCCTTTGTCCTTCTTGTGATTCTCTGTATCTCTTTTTCTGCAAAGTCCCTTCTGTCTTTATTTGAGCTTAATCATATTGCTCTTTATTTCTTTGGGATGTTATGGATTTAGGCTATGGGTACGACCACTTGAATTTACTCATGTTTTCCTAGGGGATAAGTTTTCCTTCTTCTCAGCCTGAAGCTTTATTTTTAAAATGATGTATATTTTAGCCAGCATTCCCATGTTTGCTCTTTAACCAGACACACCAATCTACACATTTAATAAAATTTAATGAAATGTATTTAATGTTTTTTAGTATGTATTTATATCTGTATCTCTAAACTGTAGATGTCTTATGCTTTTATCTTTATCCTCCCCCTATATTTTCTCTCCATTAATACTGTCTTTAATATTGCTATTACCGTGATACATAGTGACCCTAATGAGAAGTGTCAGAAATATTTTAAACGTAGTCATTTCTTCAACTGTCACTCTAATCACTTAACAAGTAATACATATTTAAGATATAAATAGATCTCCTTTATTCTAATTCTTTCCTGGCAGCTTAATTCAAGTCCTACCATCTCTTGGTCTAATTTTCTATGGACTACCAGTTCTCAGTGGACTACAATAATAACTTTCTAAATAAGCTTCACTCACTTTCCTTATTTCTAATTTTATTTATCTATATGATTAAAATCTCTTAAAATACATCATTAATAACTTAAAAAACATTTAGTAATATTTAACAACAGCCTTAAAATGTATGAATTTGACTTTGTGATTTATTTTTGGGCATTTCAGTGGCTAAAGGAAAATATAGTAAGTATAAAGAATCATTTAAATACTATGATTATAGCCATTTTTCAATTGGTGAAACTTTGAAAACTACTATAAATGCTAAAAAATATAGGAATCGATCTTTTTATTAGACACTATGTAGCCATTAAACATTAGGCTCGAGATGGCATGGGGAAAATATTTTGATATAATGAAAAGTTTAGAAAACTTTTCAAAATGCATGGGTAACATGCTTAACAAATCAACAAATTTTCATAAATAAATGATAGAGGAAAATTATTAAAAGAGAAAAGTGGTGATTCATGAATTCCTTCTACTTTTTTGTATTTTCCAGTGTTTCCATAATAAACAAATCTTACTTTCATAATAAACCATAATACATTTAATATTTTAAGTTTTCTTAAAAGCTTTTAGCAGTTTCCTATTACTTATATTACTGCTTCCCAAATTGCCCTGATGTCCCAAGAACTGAAAGGACCAATGCTTTGCAGATAAATGTGCCACGGCTTCTTAGCTGGAAAACTGCAACGAAGCCAGATTTTCTCAGGATAATGCATAATTCCCTTAATAGTTTGGCTTCTAAATGCAGTATTGCCCACATTTCCTACCATTCTTCCATATAAATCTTATGGAAAATAATTATATTTTTTGAACATGTAACAGAGTCTTGTCTTTTTTATGTGGTCTTTTTTTTCTCTCCATCTGATAAACGTATTCAACTATCAAAACATGGTTTAACTGCTCTCCTGCTGTGAAATTTCTATGACAATCCAAAGTAGGGGTTATAGACTCAAATACTCAAAAGTTGTAGAGGGCAGCAAATTATTTGGTTGAATGGTTGGTTTTTGTTGCTCTTCTTCTTTCCAACCCGTTTGTAATACTGCTTACTGCACTGCAAGCCTAAAATGTTGCAAGTTCTACCATGTTAAAGCATAAAATTATCCCCCAAATGTAAGGTCAAATAAGAGAGAGAAAGAGAGAGAGAAGGAAGGCAGGAACATAGGAAGGCAGGCCAGCAGGAAGGAAGGACAAAGGTGTGACCTCTACTGTACAAATAAAACACATCTCTCAAGCAGATTTGGAATTATTGCCTGCCAAATTGCCACCAATGTGCTAACCTGTCCAGCCTATGAGGTTCATGTACTTTGTATAAACCTGTATTATCCCCCCTTAGCCCATTTAATCGCAGTTGTTTTGTTGCATTTGTTTTTGTTGCTGTCCCTCAAGAGTAGGTATTCTGTCTTAATCGTCTCCTAATTTAAATGCTTGGCATTTTGTATATAACATAGTATGCACATGTTATCTTCCACATATTCATTTAGGATTTTCATGTACTTGTTTTAAATTGTGAAGTCTTCCAGTAAAATGCAGATCATATATTCTCCTTTCTTTCTATCTCACAAGTTGGTATAATATAGAATTCTGCATGTGTACTCAGAAAACAAATGCAATTGACTGACAGACTAACTGATTGTCCTAGTTGGAAGCATATTTTAAGATGTTCACAGCAATTACTCTCACTATTTAAGATTATTATAATCATAATAATCACTTTCATTTGTATAATGCTTTGTATTTTCCAAAGCCCTTTTAATATATATTATTTAATCTGATCACATGACAACCCTGTATCTACAATAATTAGCATAATAGTATCCACTTAGTTAGGTGATTATGTATAGTTTTTACACATAAGATTAAAATAAGCTAACATTATGCAAAAATAAAAAGGCAAAGGACACATGTACTTGTTATTTTACCTATAGTGAGCATTAATCCAAATCATTTGTGTTGACTTTGATTAAGCTGCATCTGTTTGTAAAGTGCTTTGATCTGTCTTACAAAGCACATTGTCCGGAGGGTACTAATAGTCTGAGCTGAAGAGGATAGAATTATCCTTTGTTTTCAGATTTTGAATTAGATAGCTTTGATGGCCAAAATGTCTCAGGACTGGAAATATTACCTTTTCAATTTAATTTATAAATGTGTTCAACAGTTGTGGTTTTATTTTTTCTTCTTCTCCCCAAAACTATTTGTAATATTGCTTACTTCACTCCAGGTCTAAAACATTTTTATGCTCAATCATGTTAAAGTGCAAAATTGTCTTTCAGTTTGCAGATCACCAAGATGGACTGTTTCTTTGAGAATAATTAATATCTGGAGACCCAATTTAGTCCTTTTTGTTCTAATGTTCAACAAAGATCCTCATTTATCAATGTATGTTTCCCTTGTGTCACATTGCTCTCTGGAAAGTAGGTCACAGGAAGAACGGTATTGACTTTTAAGGTCTAGTATTCAAAGATGCTATTCCAGTGAAATTGCATGTCCCCAGAGCAAAGATATCTAAAAGGTCATTGCAGGGACAATCAAAATCACCTTATAATGATAACAGAAGTTCAGAAAATGTTTTAAAGTGCTAGAAAAACTGCTTTCAACTGAGTAATATTGTAGTATAAAACATAGAGAGTATATTTATATATGCATAGTAACCTTATGCAAATGGCCCAGTCTCCTTAAAATAATACTGTAATTGATATGATTATGAGGCCTAACATTTTAATTTAGGAGTTATGCTTTTAGTAATATTGGTAAGCTCACTGAACTACACAGAAAGATCAATTAATAAAGACTCAGTCTAAACAGGAATGTGTTGCAATGAGGGGTGACTTTAATATAAGCAATTTAAAATTACAGATGAAAGGAATGTTTTCTAAAAAAACACATGAAGGAAGGAATACAGAAAAAGAAGGAAGGAAGGAACAAAGGAAGAAAGGAACGAAGGAAGGAAAGAAGGAAAGAGGAAGCAAGAAAGGAAGGAGGTTTAAAGACTAATTCATATATACTTTATAAAAATGCCAATCAAAGCAATATATGTCATCTAAAATATGTCTTTTTGGTATAAGCTAAAATTATGTAACATTATCAGTTAGCTTCTGCTTTTAAGAGGTCTTTTCAGGGGTCCATTCTTGTTCATCACAATTGTTCCCAGACTTCCTTTACTTCCAAAGCTTCTGTAACTGATGAAAAACTATCATTATTCACACAGGTGATGCTGCATACACTATCACTAGGCAGGAAAGAGTTTTAAATGTTATGCTTTCCCAGCAAAAGAAACAAATTATATTGATTAATTAAGCATTTTAAACTGCTTCCTTTTAATTCATTTATACAAAAAAATATTGAGAACTTATTATGTGTTTCACATCAGGGATATAGAGGGAAGAAGCACGGTAGAACCTTAAAGAAGTCTTAATCAAGATAAAAAAGACAAATATAAAAATAAGAGGAACTCTATTACAGATATTAGAGCAGAAGAAAATATAGATTATTTTGGAGGATCGAATGGGTTTTTCTCCCACATTTCACAGTGTGGTTACTAGTATGACATTTTATGACATTTTACCATCTTAAATTTTATGGAAGCCATTACAAGGACTGAGGAATTTCAAGTCCAATTTTCAGTCCAAATGGTACTAATTTTTAATAAAGGAGAGAATGTCCTCAATTCCAGTAACATTCACAAGATGTTTGTACTAGGTATGTTGGAATTGTCTGGAGAAACAGAACCAATACGATCAATAGGAGGTATTTGTATATATATGTGTGTGTATATATATGTGTGTGCGTGTGCGCATCATATATACATACTTGTTTGTGTATATGTGTGTGTGTGCGCGCGTGTAAGAGAGAGATGTGAGACAGATTTATTTCACGGAATTGGCTCATGTGACTACGTGGTCTAGTAAGTTCAAAATCTGCAGGTCAGGCCAGCAGGCTGGACTCAGGGATGAAAAGCTGATGTTGCAACTCCAGACCAAAGACAGTCTGAAGTCAGAATAATTCCTCGAGACACCTCAGTCGTTTCTCTTTTTATTTATTTGTTTACATTTTTTTAGAGACAAAGGCTCGCTCTGTCACCTAGGCTGGAGTGTGGAGGCAGGATTATAGCTGCAGCCTTAAACCCCTGGGCTTGAAAAATCCTCCTGCCTCAAATTCCTGAGCAGCTAGGACTACAGGTTTGCACCACTATGCTTGGCTAATTCTTCATTTTCGTTTTTTGTAAAGACAGAGACTTGCTACATTGCCTGGTCTGGTCTTGAACTCCTGGGCTGAAGAGATTGTCCCACGTCAGCATCCCAAAGTGTTGAGGTTATGGACGTGAGTTATTGCACCTGGCCGGTCTTCTCACCTAAGATCTTCAGCTGAGGTCCATGTACATTATGGAGAGTAATCTACTTTATTCAATCTACTAATTTAAAGGGTAATCACATCTAAAAAATACGTGTATGACAACATTTAAACTGAAGTTTGCCCATGATCTTGCCAAGTTGACACATAGAATTAACCATCCCACTGGCTTAGGTTTTTCCTCTGTATTTATGGTGTTTGAGCTTATAGTTTCACGTGGAGGGATTTCTGTTAGAGTAGCATGTCTATCTTTTCTCCCTGATGTTTACATCTCACACACACACAAAAAAAAATGCAGTTAAGTTTCAATTGCTGGTGGCATGAGTCGGCCCACGCTTCTAACTGATAGAACTAATCTATTTTTTTTTTTTAAATTGACAATACCGAAGACTCATTCTTTCTTTTTTACCCTCCCATGTAAGAGGCAACAGTTCTTGGCTACTGTTATAAGTCAGTTGTTTTAGGATTTAAACTGTAGAGAAGTGCAGGATTTTAGCAAGTGCTTTTCACTGCACATATAAAAGCATGCCTTCCAGCCAGCAGTAATCAGTATGAAAGGTGACATGTTAAATTTTATTTGCCTCCTAGATATTGCTATTTGAATTGTTGTAAATTCAGAATTAAAATGGAGAGAGGCATTTATTAGTGTTCTAAAACCAAAGCACCTTGGTCTTGTCCTAGGACCTTCAGAAATGGACAAAGACCTGTACTTAGTGACCAAAATATAAGTAAGCATCAAAGTTTATGGGTAAGACACGGAGATTGCTTTAAGTTTTCACTAAAATTAGTGCAGTTAACATGGAATTGGCCTCAGTGGGTCACTGCCATTTATGGACATGATGTCTCCTAGTAAGTGGATATCATTACACATCCAGGGCTACTTGTTAGTTAATAGAAGTTGACCTTCATGAGGTTAGGTCCTGTGGAGGGTGGATGTCTTCAACTGACCTCACTTGATTCTTGCCCATATCAAAATAGGTACTGCTGAGGCCAATTAATAGGTTATACAGAATGGAGAGTCGTGAAGTCCTAGTTAAAAGCTTTTATATAAATGTCTTGTAGGCATTAATGGATGGAACAATTTTTGGCTACTACTGCATTTTGGCTAATGTATTTTGGCTATTATATTTCTCAGTCTGGCCTATAGTTGTAAGGCATCTAAATTATGGAGCAATGTGGATCTCTGTGCCAGGTTTAGTTAATCAGCATTAAATTAGCTGTTTAAATTCTGTTCATCAAATGTCCTTTGGAGCTGCATTCAGGACCAGCGGAAAGAATTATGGAGAAACTAACTTCTTGGAATTATGCGTTGCCACCACAGGCTTAGGAGTCTTCTTCTCCCATGTGATCTCAGGTTGACACTATCTACACTATATAATCATCAACAATGACTTTAGATTTCAGGAACCTAGTCTATGGTTTCATCCCGAGACCAGAGAATAAATTTTCTAGTGCAAATATTAAAAGAAATAGTAATATTATTACATAGTACAGCAGTCTTCAGTACTCTATCTTTTGCTTGTGTGTCTAAAAACATTTCAAGAACTACATACTAACTCCAAAATATTAAATTGACATTTAAAATTTGTTCTTAGGAAAAAGAAATTGTGAAGACTATGGAACCAAGTGCAGTGGAGGTATTGAGATTTTAAAATAAAATAACTGCTTAAATTGAAGCAATGTAATCTAAATATCATAGTACCATAGTGACTTATACTTGTAATCTGTAAAAAAAAGAAGCTTAATTTTAACAATGAAAAATTTTATATGATTTTTTCCCTGAAATTGTATTTTCATTCTACTTTCCTCATATAATCTTGTGCAATATGAACTATTTCATGCTTGAATGACTTCTGTTGATCCTCTTATATCCCAGCAACAAAAAATATAAATATAACTTAAAACTTTAAAATTGCTATTTGCTATCAATTCTAAGTTATTTTTAAATTAAATTATCACTATAGTCTTAATTTCAATTGATCAAAATAAAGCATAAATTAAAAATATATTTTTAAATTGGTTATTTTTAAATCTAATTAAAAATTATTAAATCTTTTGTTGAGATGATTGTAGCTTGTGTTTTTAAGTAGTTCCTGCAAACATATATTACTGTTATTTGTGATATAATAAAACAAGATTTAACCTACGTTTCATTCCTGTACTTCACTTGTACCGATGTATACACTGACAAAATATGATCATATTATAATAATACATGAGAAAGAAAGGAGTCTTGTTTTGTGGGCCTCAAATATTTTTAAAGTTTTACATATTTAGAGAGCACAAGTGCAGATTTCTTACATGCATATATTGTGTGGTGGTGAAGTCTGACCCTTTAGTGTTCCATCATCCTGATAATGAACATTTTACCCAATAAATTCAACCCTCCCTCCTTTCCCACCATCCCACCTTTTAAAGTCTCCAATATCTATTATTCTGCTCTATATGTCTATGTTTACCTACTGTTTAACTCCCACTTACAAATGAGAACATGTGGCATTTGACTCTCTGTTTCTGCATTATTTCACTTAGGATAATGGCCTCCATGTGTTGTTTTTAATAGTAACAACACACATTTGTCTTCTTTCAAAGAGTGTGCAAGAATTCACATTGTCATCTATGATTAAATGTTGTTATAAATTATGTATCATCCAACAAATTAATTACTTCTTTTCATTTTACTGAGATGAAAGAAATAGAGATGCTGTCACTTGCAAAAATGACTCGTTAACCTATTTTAAAAGATTTTTTTTAATTGCAGGGAAACATACCAATAAAGTATTAGAATAATTTATTAAATAATATTTATTCTAAATTGATACCATTTATTTCACTCCTTCTTTCCTTCTTCCTTCTTTTCTTTCTTCTTTCTTTTCTTTCTTCCTTCTTTTCTTTCTTCCTTCCTCTTTCTCTCCCTTTCTCCCTTCCTTCTCTCATTCACTTTGAGAACTTTGTAAATTGAGTGTACTCCAAAGTGGTTCAGTTGTCTAACTATTGTTTTAATACAGTTTGCCAGTAAAATATACGTGATAAAATGCTCTTATCATTTATCATTTATACATGATAAAATGCTCTTATCAATGATATCATTTATTATTGGCATATATTGTTATCAAAACACTAAAGCCACAGATTTGGCTCATCTCATTTATGGAACATAAACACAAACTAGCTTAATTAGCAAATCCAGTTTTCATTTTCAAACTAATCAGTCAATCAGAATTATCTTTGGTTATAAAATAAAGTATGGCATCATTTTTAAATGTAAATAAGTGTATTAATAGTATTTAGAGAAATACATAAATTATTTATATATAAATATGTAGAATCCATCTTACAGCACGCATTGCTAAAATTAGATGAATCAGGTTTAAAAGCAGAAGTGTCTGACATAATTTCTATTTTTTCAAGATAAGTTTTAAAAAGAAGCCAAATTATTTGTCTTATAATTTTATTTTTAGTACTAAATGAAATATATAGATACAATTTATATATTTTTCAAAAGTGAAGAGTATGATAATAGGCATTATGTTCGTAGGGTAAACACCAGTGCATAACTGTGGTGACCTCTAGTGTTTAAACTTTTGCAAGTAATTATATAAAAACAATGTATAAAAAAGGCATAAAAAAGCAAAAAAAATGGCCAGGTGTGGTGGCTCACGCCTGTAGTCCCAGCACTTTGGGAGGCCGAGGCGGGCGAATCACTTGAGGTCAGAAGTTCGAGACCAGCCTGGCCAACGTGGCGAAGCCCCATCTCTACTAAACAAAACACAAAAATTAGGCAAGTGTGGTGGTGGGCACCAGCAATCCCAGCTACTCTGGAGGCTGAGACAGGAGAATTGTTTGAACTTGAGAGATGGAGGTTGCAGTGAGCCAAGACGGCACCGTTGCACTCCAGCCTGGGGCAAGAGAGTGAGACTCTGTCTCAAAAAAACAAACAAACAAACAAAAATTATAACCTTTGCAGCAACATAGATGCAAATGGAGGCTATCATCCTAAGAAAATTAGTGCAGGAAAACAAAACCAAACACCACATGTTCTCACATAAATGAGAGCTAAACATTGGGTACTCATGGACATAAAGATGGCAACAATAGACACTGGAAATACTACTGGGAGAGGGAGAAGGCAGTGCATGGGTTGAAAAACTATTAGTTCTATGTTCAGTAGCTGTAGTGATGACATCATTCATACCCAAATCTCAGCATCACATGATATACCTAGGTAACAAATCTACACCCCTGAATCTAAAATAAAATTTGAGGAAAAAAAAGAAATCAGTAATAAAAAAATGTGAAAGTCAGAAATATGTGGACATTAAACTGTGTGCTCCTAAGTAACCAGTAGGTTAAAGTTTCAAGAAAAATTAGAAAATATTTTAAGATGAACAATATGAAATGTACTAAAATGTATAGCATGCAACTAAAGCAGCACTCAGAGGGATATTTATAGCTGTAAACACCTATATTGAGAAAACAAAATCTCAAATAAATAACCTAACTTTCAACTTTAGAATAAACTAGAAAAAGAAGAACAAATTAAACCGAAATCAAGCAGAAAGAAGGAAATAAGACAAAAGTGGAAATAAAATAAAATACAATAAATAGAAAAACAGATGAAAAAAATGAATGAAACTAAAATTTGCTTCCCTGAAAAGGTCAAGAAAATTGACAAACCTTTAACTAGACTGACCAAGTAAAACAGAGGGAAGATTTGAATTACTAAAATCAGAAACAGAATATAGACATCACTACTGACCTTCTGGAAGTAGAAAACATTATAAGAAAATGCCATGAATAACTGTATGCTAACAAATTTAAAAACCTAGATGAAATGCACACATTTCCAAAGAGGCACAAATTATTCAAACTGACTCAAGGAGAAATAGAAAAATCTGAACAGACCTACAAAAGGTAAAAGGATTGAAATATTCATGTTTAAACTTTCCACAAAGAAAACTGCAGGCCCAGATGGCTTCCTTGGCAAATTCTACCAATCTTGTCAAGAAGAATTAAGACCAATCTTTCTCAAATTCTTACAGAAAATAAATGAGAAAGACATTTCCCATTTGTTCTATGATATCACCCTGATATCAAAACCAGGAAATGGCCTAAAAATAAGAGAAAACTATATATCCAAACTATACTGAGACATAGTTTCTCAATAAGATTGGCAAAAATTTTAAAGTTTAGCAATGTATTATTTTGGTGTGGTTACAAGAAAACAATAACTCATAAAATTATAGTGAGAATGTAAAATGATTCAACTTCTATGGAGGGAAATTTTGCAATATTAGCAAATTTTGTATTTATTCTTGATCCCAGCAATCTCACTTCCAGGAATCCAACCCACACATGACTGGCAAATGCAAAAGGACATGTGGCAAGGCTTTTTGTTCCTCTATTGTTTGTAAACACTGAGAACCACCAAAGTGAAGACTGGTTGACTCAACTCTTATGCATTCATGCCAGGACTAGGACTACACAGCAATAAAAACACATGAGTAGCTACGTAATCTCCAGGAAAAGCGGAGAAGTGAAGTACAAAAAACAAAACGGAGAAATGTGTGTAAAGTCCTCTACGATGTACGCGACAAAGAGGAGGAGGAAAAACAACACACATGCATTTATACTTAAAAACTAAAACAATGAAACAAAATTTTGTTTTTTAGGGGGAAAAAAAACAAAAAACAAAAACCTTACTTGTGGGTAGGAAGAACTAGGGAGAAGGATAGTTATAGTAGCCAGACTCCTCTGAATGAATCTAGTTTACAGATTTGACTTTGCAAAAATGTAATTTTTTTTTTTTTTTTTTTTTTTTTTTTTGAGACAGAGTCTTGCTCTGTCGCCCAGGCTGGAGTGCAGTGGCGCGATCTCGGCTCAATGCAAGCTCCGCCTCCCGGGTTCACGCCATTCTCCTGCCTCAGCCTCCTGAGTAGCTGGGACTACAGGCGCCCGCCACCTCGCCTGGCTAGTTTTCTGTATTTTTTAGTAGAGACGGGGTTTCACCGTGTTAGCCAGGATGGTCTCGATCTCCTGACCTCGTGATCCGCCCATCTCGGCCTCCCAAAGTGCTGGGATTAGTACATGTTTTATATAATTTTAAAACAAAATTAAATTTTAAAACCAATTCATAAAACTATGCACAAAAATTCAAAGGAAAATTGAATAAGTGAAATTTTAAAAATGTTTTTAAAAAACCCGGAAATATCTTCATGAAAGAATCACAACTAAACTGTCTCTATGGATTTAATCTAAAAAGTTGCTATTAAATATAAGATATATACTGAGTTTAGGACTAGATAAGATTTAGTTTTTGTTAACACGAGGTAGAAAAAGTGCTAAGCATTTTATAAGATGAAATCAAATGATAATTTGATTATAAGTAGAATATTTTGGGATATGATTTGATTAAACAGACTATAAAACCTGATTAAAATACATTCACTGAGGCTGGACATGGTGGCTCACACCTGTAATCCCAGTACTTTGGAAGATCAACTTCTGTGGATCACTTGAGGACAGGAGTTGGAGACCAGCCTGGCCAACATGATGAAACCCTGTCTTTACTAAAAATACAAAATTAGCTGGGTGTGGTGGTGGGTGCCAGTAATTCCAGTTATTTGGGAGGCTGGGGCAGGAGAATCGCTTGAACCTGGAAGGCAGAGGTTGCAGTGAGCCGAGATCTCACCACTGCACTCCAGCCTGGGCAACAGAGAGAGAGTCTGTCTCAAAACATAAAATAAAATGAAACATTCACTGAATCTAGACAAAGTCATGTAAAATGTCTATCTGTGAGTTTTCTCGAACATAACCTGGATTATTCGATAATATTTTTAAAACATTCTTAGTTCATTTAAAAATAATAAATATCATAACCTGTAATTTTTTCTCTGCTAGAAGATTCTAGCAAATAACCGATGCATTGGCTTAATGTTAAAATAACTGAAAAGAATTCTTATAGTTAAAGACATTAAATATAATTTTACATTCATAATTTTTAACTAATATTGTCTTTGCTTTATTCTTATCAAACACGTCCCCAAAATAGTAAACTATAAATGGACAATAGAAGTTATAAAGTCTTTAAATGAAAATCGTCATTCTTATCATTCACATTATGTAAAATGTCCAGTTTTATAATATCTCAACAAAGACCAAACTACCCCATTTCTAAGCAGTATATTTTTTAAAAGATACTCAATTTTCAAAGCACTAATATAGATGTACAAAACCTCTAATTTTCATGAAAAAACTTCTTTTTCCAAAGTATATTGCTTGAATTGTCCTGTGGTTAGGATCTCTCATTTTTACCTGCGGAAAATAACAGCAAGATTCAGGACAGAAAACTCTCCTCCTTTTCTAAAGAGAGAGGTAGGAAAGGGGAACATATTAGGAAAGGAAGGAAAGAGAAAACATCAAATTTAAAAGACCAGATCAATGCGCCTCTGTAGATTTCTGTGTAACTCCAGGGGCTCACATACCCCGTTTGAAAAACTACTGACATGGCAGCTACCCCATCTTTTTGATTGAAGAATGGAATGGCTTATTAAAGTATTATACACCAAAATGTGGATAAAACAATGATATGTATAGGCCTGTGTTTGGAAATCTCAGCCTCTATCAAATAGGCTTGCACAGGAATTTGAATGGTAACTGGATTAGTTTTAAAAGTAGATGATAGTATAACTCCCAAGGCAAGAGCAATGGGAGTATGATAGAAATATCATGGAAGAGAAGGTGAAAAGAGAGACTGTCTTAAAAGAAAGGTTGCAATCTGAAAGGACAAGGCTGAAATAAAAAAATATCAAAGATGTGCCTGGGACTATCTGTTGGTAAAAACAGCATTAAGAAAAAAGAGGAGTTGTTTTCGTTATTATTCTGTATGAAAAGATGAATGCGGGTCAATGTTATAAAACAGAAAAAACAAAGGCAGGATCTCAAGGAGATGACTGAAATGACTGATTGCAGCCCAGGGGGCCAGAAGCAGAGCCAGTGGGGAAATAGACATTAGGAGATTTTTATGGCATTGAATGGAAAGGAAGGCATATCAAGTGAGTCCTGGTGACTGTAGTTGCCATAATCACAAATGTCTCAACTCTGTAGGAAAGCAGAAGTGTCTCAGAGAGCAGACACAGTAAACAAAGGTAAATGTCTTCCCAAGGAAACGTAAAGATATGGCGACTGTAGTGTCTCAAATAATCTTAATGAGATATTTTTTTCCCCACTGAGTTTTAGTTCCTGTGTCATAATCTCTGGGCAACGATAAGCAGACTGGTGAAGCTGAACTCTAGAAAGCTGTTGTAGCTTAACCCTTCCCATAGATATCATTGAGTCTCTTGTGTGGTTTTGGACAAGATGAACATTGATTGTCTAGTTTATATGAAGTATTGAGTTCTGGGAACATCGTTTGCGCCAAGGATAAGAATCTAATAACCACAAAGTCACTTGCATTTCTAACATTTATGGTGGAGGTTTATACTCTACATCTTCTGTGCCTAATTACAAGAGTTGATACTGTAAAGGCTCTTAAAAATTTAGAAAAGAGGCCAGGCACGGTAGCTCACGCCTGTAAACCCAGCACTTTGGCAGGCCGAGGCGGGCGGATCACGAGGTCAGGAGGTCGAGACCATCCTGGCTAACATGGTGAAACCCTGTCTCTACTAAAAATACAGAAAATTAGCTGGGTGTGGTGGCAGGCGCCTGTAGTCCCAGCTACTTGGGAGGCTGAAGCAGGAGATTGGCGTGGACCCGGGAGGAGGAGCTTGCAGTGAGCCAAGATCTCACCACTGCACTCCAGGCTGGGTGACAGAGTGAGACTCCATCTCAAAAAAAAAAAAAAAAAAAAATTCAAAAAAAGAATAGCTAATTTGGGTTTGGATTAATTCCAATTTTGAAAATGTTGAAGAAGCCATACTCAGTCTATGTAAATATAGCCCACTGTTTCTGCTGAAAGAACCCCAAGTCTATTCAGACTTTACAACAAAAAAGGCCAACTCTGACAAGACAGGGAAACATAAGTGAACAAGCAATTGGGGAATTTTTATTCCAGACTTTATTTTTTCTTGAATATGTAATTTATTACTTTGAACTTTGATCATGCTTTTCTTTCATCTGCTAGGAAAAGAAGGTTACGTTTTGGATATTTTGGATATCTTCCTGATAATCCTTAATTCAACCATGTACAATCTCTGTGTGGTTAACATGTATGTTGCATAACCTCTGATGAGTTCTATTGGGCAAGGTATCTGGACACAATTGGGATAAGTATTAAAGTAGAGAATACAATTTTGATCTTAGAGTTTATTACATTAATGTCCTTTCATGACCTATTTTTAGAGCTTTCTGACAATAACAAGTAACCTGAACATGAGTGTCTACAAAAAAATAAGAAAAAGAACAATGCTAGGTACAGTGAGGAGGCCTGCTGATCAGCTGATCTCCTCCCCAGATGTAGCCAGCCATGTGCTTGATCCACTACAAATCTTAATTGTTAAGCCTAATAAATTAAGAGACAGGAAAGTATGAAGTATTAACTGAGGATATTGGGAAAGAACACTTATTTATAACACTACTTTGGATAAAATATGAAGGTTTGGGTACCATATGTCAACCAATGGGGTTTACCAGTTTCTCAATACCTTAAAAGTCTGATTGTTTCCAGATCCTGCATCTATTTTTTTTTTTTTTTTTTTTTTTTTTTTTTTTGGTTTGCCAGAATTACTTTTGATGACAGACAGTAGTCAGTGTAAAACCTGGTGTCTTCTGCCCAGAAACATCAAAACTTTATTTGAGTGGTAACAGAATTAAAAAGAAAGATGTGGGCTCATAATACAGGAAAACCTACGAGTAATAATAAAAATATGTTGGCAATAGAGATAACTGAATTTTTGTTCAAATTACAAAATAATCAATAATTAATTTTATTTTTAAAGCCGCATTTCTCCCTAAATTTATCTCTCCTCAAAATAATCAACAGTGGCAATATTGTGTTGACAAATGGAAGTCTTTAATTTGAATTTAAAACTGGTATTTTACAAGGTCCACCTTGTTTCTGTCAAAAAGACAATGATCACATCTTTTAGACATAAGAAAAATTTCAAAATTCAAAAAAATTAAAATAAATCACATAGCATTTGAAGTCAATAAATGATTAATGGGAATTTTTTTCCTGTTGTATACACATACAATTATTTTAAACAAATCACTTTTAATCTAATTAATACTTATCTTCCTGTTTTCTTCTTTCACATTTTGCTTTCCAATCAAGAGAAGTAGCATTTTTAAATTTACTATGCTCTATGAATTATCTATTGCCCCAGGTAGGATGATTTTGGATGCAAAGAAAACACTATAAAAAGGGGATTAAAGGGGGCAAAAAAATATGGAGATTGGGTGGTCTTTCCCAAATGAGAACCTCTCAACAATATTATCAAGTTCTCAAGTTCCTTCTATCTCTGCTTAGCCATTTACAGTGATTGACTTATCCTCTTAGGCCTACTCCCCTTTTGATCCAAAGATGGCTACCACACTTCTAGGTGTCACATGCAGATAAGAAGAAAATATCCAGATCCAGAAGCTGTGTTTTTCTCCTACGCATCATTTTCAAAAACAAGGAAAACATTTTCCGGATATCTCCAGTGAAGCTCTTCTCATTACTTGGCACAAGTGAATCTAATGCATCCATCTAAGCCAATAAAGGAAAATGAATTGAATTGTTAGAAATGATATTTAAATATTTAACAATCATTGTAACATGGTCACCTACCAGTTAGAACTGAATATAACTAATCAAAATGGGCAAAGGCCATCACCATTAAAGATGAATATTCAGTTGTCTGTTATCTGACTATCTGTATAGCACTAGGAATTGCTGCTCTTGGCTTAGATTAGTGGTTCTTAAATTATGTTCTTTGAAGCAGCAACTTCAGCATCATTTGGAAACTAGTTAGTAATGGAAGTCCTTGGGCTCCACCTAAAACCAACTGAGTTAGAAAGCATTGAGGATGCATGGGACCCAGCAATCTGGATCTTACCAAGCCCTCCAGGTAATTACAATGCATGCTACAATGTTAAAATCACAGGCAGAGACAAATCATTATCGTACCCTGAAACACACAGACACCAAATAAATACCTCAACTAAGGGCTTAGTAGAGCCAATATTATAGAGGAAGAAATTGAGGGAACAGAGAACCAATAGTGTTTCTAACATATCTACCTTCTTCTTTTTAACTTTAAATAATTGAGAAATTCAGAAGAATTATAGAAAGTGGTCAGGTAATACACAAATTTAAGTAGAAAATTGATACTACATCATCATTAATTATATTCTACTTGCTTTTAAAACTTTGTAGTGAAAGTAATCATAAACAGACATGAATTCTTTTTTCTGTAATAATTCCGGTAAGCTGGAGTGTGCTGGAGATACTTCAAACAAAGTGAGTTAACAGATTATGTAACTCTACCAATAATTATTAAACACCTACTATATGCCTGGTTCTAGAGTATACACGAATTATCTTGCATTTCTTCTTAACCCATGTTCAAATGTATCTTAAACATACATGAGAAAGGGCAAGCTTACACTAAAGGAATTTCTTAAGTATAAGGTGATTTGATTCTTAGAAGCCAAAACTTTTTCTAGAATAGTCATCTCCACATCAGTGGCTTCTTAAGGAGTAAAACAATGTTGATAGTCTTGATATAGAATGCTTTAATATTGAGCATGCATACAGATAACAAGTAATATTTTATTAATGTATAATTCTTTCAGGGGTTTCTGTCAACTTTTATGAACTCCCAGGAAGGGATCACTTGTGACAATGCTTCCAGAGTAAAAACTGTTTTCAGAAGTTCCAATCTGCTCTTCATTGACACTTTCCCTACAGAGATAAGAGCATGACAATGGTTTTCTTTAAAAGAGTTGAAAGCTTATATGTGCCACCATGGAATACTATGCAGCCATAAAAAAGGATGAGTTTGTGTCCTTTGAAGGGACATGGATGCAGCTGGAAACCATCATTCTCAGCAAACTATTGCAAGAACAGAAAACCAAACATCACATGTTCTCACTCACAGGTGGGAACTGAACAATGAGATCACTTGCTTTCAGGAAGGGGAACATCACACACCGGGGCCTATTATGGGGAGGGGGGATGGGGAGGGATTGCATTGGGAATTATACCTGATGTAAATGACGAGTTGATGGGTGTAGCACACCAGCATGGCACAAGTATACAATTATACTTATGTAACAAACCTGCAAAAAAAAAAAAAGAGTTGAAAGCTTAAAAAGAAAAGGCAAACTTTAAAGTTATCAGAACATCAAACAAAATAATCATATATTTCACAAAATATATGTATCTTGATTTGTTAGCCAGTATGTGTTTTCAGCAGAAGAAACTAGTTGTAAAAACCCTCAATAGTAGGCAAACATAAAGGTTAAATTCGGGTTTATTTTAATTCTACTGTAATATCTAAACTAGTTTTATCATATTGCTTCTTTTTTTTCAACCCTCTGACAAATAGACTTTACACAAAAAGACTTTACACATTTGCAAACTGATGAATCATTATTAATTCATGGGGATATGAATATGCAGTGAAATTCATGACTAAAGGATATTAATAACTTGTAATTTTGCAATTATTTATGTTTCTTGAACCCAGCAGGTAACAGTGCTTTGAACATTTTGACTTTATCATATATCACAGAATTTACCAGACCAAAACAAAAATTTCTGAAGATTGAGCAAAAAAAAATCATGTTTACTTACACTTTTCCCTCTTACGTATTCTTATTCTCATATTTAACTTTAAGAACTAGATGTGGCCAGGAACGGAGGCTCTCGCCTGTAATCCCAGAACTTTGAGGGGCCAAGGCAGGTGGATCACGAGGTCAGGAGTTTGAGACTAGCTTGACCAACATAGTGAAACCCTGTCTCTACTAAAAATACAAAAATTTAGTCAGACGGGGTGACGGGCGGCTGTAATCCCAGCTACTCAGGAGGCTGAGGCAGGAGAACCACTTGAACCCAGGAGTGGAAGGTTGCAGTGAACCGAGATCGCACCATTGCACTCCAGCCCAGGAGACAGTGTGAAACTCCATTTCCAAAAAAAAAAAAAAAAAAAAAAAAAAAAAAAAAAAAAAGAACTAGATGTATTTGATAAAATTGTATGTTTTTCTTTTAAATTACCTAATATTTAAAAAGTAAGAGTCTTTCTGAAGTTTTAGCTAGAACTTGTGAAGAATATGCAATTATTCTGTTTGCACAATTATAAGAAAATGACTTGTGAAATTAATAACAGTAGACTCATCTCTTTCAACCAGACTTCAGAAAATGAATGATTTTCCAAATAGGTGAATATGAGTGAACTGAATGAATCTGAGTGAACACTTTGCTCCTACAATGTAAAACCAAATACATAGAGGGCATACACCAGATACTGCAACTCCACTACATCTGAGATGGTGCATTGTTACTGTGTATACTGCCAGGGGAAAAAAACACACACACACACAACAACAACAATCTGGAATTAAAATTGTAAACCGACATTGTAAGACAGACACATCCTGATTTTAAAGATGTTAAAATGTGTAAATAAGTGGACTCCAGACTGTTAAAATATACTATATCATATTTGTTTCTCTTCCTCTTGTCATTATTTCCAGAGGTGAGAAAGACTTGTACAAATTAAGAGAGTTGACTACAAATAAAGAGCATCACCTCTTTTTTTTTAAAAAAAAACTTTTGATTAGAAAAATATTAATCTCTATGACTCAGATTTTTAACTGATTTTAATTCATTCTTTATTTTATTTCAGTTAAAACCAATACTAACTGTAAAAATATTTTATTAAGGCAGTTATCTTAAGGTGCAGACCTGGAAATGCCACAGTAGCTTATCAACAATTTGGAACCTGCGGCTAAATCACAGATGTAAATAAGGAAGTTGTTGTGCCATACTTATCAATGGCTGCCCACTCCCTACAGGAAAATGTGCTCACTCTCAGCACTACTCATCGGGAGTTTCAGCCGAGCTCATACTTACACCATAGCATCTCATTTGCAGCTTCCCTACTCACCCTATATCACTACCATACACAACACAATAAAGACCAATGTCCTCAAGCTATTTCATATTTCTGTGTTTTCACAGATGCTCTTTCTCATCCTGCAATGTTCTTCCCATTGTAGACTATATGGAAAATCCCTCCTCATTATTTAAGGCCCTATTCAAGCGACTCCTGCACTCTGAAAACTTTCCTAACCTACACTGTTTTAGCCAGGATTCCAGACAGACTGAACATATAAATAAATATGTGTGTGTGTGTGTATACAAACACACACACACACACACACGCAAATTTATATTTTAATTTATCCTTTATTTATATATATATTTATTTTGAATATATATTTATAGATTATTACAGGCATGCAAACATAAAGGTTAAATTTGTGCTTTATTTTAATTCTGCTGAAATATTTAAACTAGTTTTATCATATGCCTTTGTATTCTGTCTTCTTTTCAGCCTTCTGAAAAACAGACTTTATACAAAAAGTGAGACATTTGCAAGCTGATGATTATTATTGTCAATATTAAAAATTCATTACTAATATTTAAAATGTATGTAACATATTATATATATTATAATCATACATATACACATACAAAAAGAGAGAGAGAGAGAGAGAGAAGGGATTTACTAGGGTAATCGACTTACTTGATTATGAAGGCTGAGAAGTCTTAAGATAGGCCATTGGTGAGCTGGAGAACCAGGGAAGCCAGTAGCAGGGTTCAGAACAAGAACTAACAAAGCCAGTGGTGTAGTTATTAGTCCAAAACTGAAGGTCTGAGATCTTGGGGGATACTGATGCCAGTCTCAGAATCCAGAAGAGAGAGAATCTGGAGTTCTGGCATCCAAGGGCAGGAGAAGAAAGGTGTCGCAGTTCCAGAAGAGAGAGAGCAGGAATTTGGCAAGTATTCGCCCTTTGTCTGCATGTTTGTTCCATTGGGCCCCCAGCTAATTGGATGGTGCTTGCCCCCACGGAAGGCAAATCTTCCCCACTCCATACACAGACTCACATGCCAATCTCCAGAAACACCTTCACAGGCACATCTGGGGCAGACCAGTCATTCTAATCAAAAGCAAAGCCACCAGGCTTTCTCTTACAGCAAAAGGATGGGCTCAGTGCCTACTGAGGCATTGAGAATTATTAATGCACTAATTACAAATAAATAATTCTTTATTAGGTAGGTGCAAAAGTAATGGCAGTTTTAGACATTAAAAGTAATGGCATGACTTTTTGACATTAAAAATTGCAATGACAATTTCTAGCCCCTGTTTTATTGTCTGTGTGCATGCACTCGTGTGTGTGTGTGTGCATGTGCGTGTGTGTATCTGAGAATCCATTAAGGGACCAAATTATGTACTTCATTTCTGTTTCTTTCATAACCATTACTATACTACACACATACATGGTACTGAATAAAAGTTTGTTGAATCAATAATTGTTAAATGGAATCTAACAATGACAATTCTAGCCCCTATTTTATTGTGTGTGTGTGTGTGCATGTGTGGGTGTGTACCTGTGAATCCATTAAGGAACCAAATTATGTCCTTCATTTCTGTTTCATCTACAACAATACTGTACTTATCAACATACCATGTACCACATACATGATACCAAAACTTTGTTGAATCAATAATTGTTAAATGGAATCTATAAAAATATTTAAACTTTTGTCAAACAAAATTGACGCAACTTCTTTTGAAGAAAACTTTTATTTTCATTGTCTTTATTGTGAAATGTATGAAACTTGATCATTCTTTCTTTTCTAATTGGAGAGGGATACTGGTGATCATTTTCTACATGAAGAAAGTGAGATCCTTGGCTTAAGTCTTCATTTTTTTTTTTTTTTAATTAGACTTTAAGTTCTGGGGGACATGTGCAGAACGTGCAGGTTTGTTACATAGGTATATAAGTGCCATGGTGGTTTGTTCCACTCATCAACTCGTCATCTACATTAGCTATTTCTCCTAATGCTATCCCTCCCCTTGCCCCCTGCCCCTGACAGGCCCTGATCTGCGATGTTCCCCTGCCTGTGCCCATGTGTTGTCATTGTTCGACTTCCACTTACGAGTGAGAACATGTAGTGTTAGTTTGCTGAGAATGATGGTTTCCAGCTTCATCCACGTCTCTGCAAAGGACATGAACTCATCCTTTTTATGGCTGCATAGTATTCCATGGTGTATATGTGCCACACTTTCTTTATCCAGTCTATCATTGATGGGCATTTGGGTTGCTTCCAAGTCTTTGCTATTGTGAACAGTGCTGGAATAAACATACGTGCACATGTGTCTTTATAGTAGAATGATTTATAATCCTTTGGATATATACCCGGTAATGGGATTGCTGGGTCAAATGGTATTTCTGCTTCTAAATCCTAGAGGAATTGCCACACTGTCTTCCATGGTGGTGGAACTAATTTACACTCCCACCAACAGTGTAAAAGCATTCCTATTTCTCCACATCCTCTCCAGCATCTATTGCTTCCTGACTTTTTAATGATCGCCATTCTTACTGGCATGAGATGGCACATCTCATTGTGATTTTGATTTGTATTTCTCTAATGACCAGTGATGATGAACTTCTTTTTGTATGGCTGTTGGCTGCATAAATGTTTGTAGGCTATTTGTCTTCTTTTGAGAAGTGTCTGTTCATATCTTTCACTCACTTTTTGTTTTGTTCTTGTAAATTTGTTTAATTCTTTGTAGATTCTGGATATTAGCTCTTTGTCAGATGAATAGATTGCAAAAATTTTCTCCCATTCTGTAGGTTGCCTACTCACTCTGATGATAGTTTCTTTTTCTGTGCAGAAACTCTTTAGTTTAGTTAGATCTCATTTGTTCAATTTTGGCTTTTGTTGCCATTGCTTTTGGTGTTTTACTCATGAATTCTTTGCCCATGTCTATGTCCTGAATGGTATTGCCTAGGTTTTCTTCCAGGGTTTTTATGGTTTTAGGTCTTACGTTTAAGTCTTTAATCCATCTTGAGTTAATGTTTGTATAAGATATAAGGAAGGGGCCCATTTTCAGTTTTCTGCATATAGTTAGCCAGTTTTCCTAACACTATTTATTAAATAGGGAATCCTTTCCTCATTGCTTGTGCTTGTCAGGTTTGTCAAAGATCAGATGGTTGTAGATGTTTGATGTTATTTTTGAGGCCTCTGTTGCTGTTCCATTGGTCCATATATCTGTTTTGGTACTGGTGTCATGCTGTTTTAGTTACTGTAGCCTTGTAGTATAGTTTGAAGTGAGGTAGTATGACTCCTCCAACTTTGTCCTTTTTGCTTAGGATTGTCTTGGTTATGTGGGCTCTCTTTTGGCTCCCTGTGAAATTTAAAGTAGTTTTTCCAATTCTGTGAAGAAAGTCGATGGGAACTTGATGGGGATAGCATTGAATCTATAAATTACTTTGAGCAGTATGGCCATTTTCATGATGTTGATTCTTCCTATCCGTGAGTATAGAATGTTTTTCCATTTATTTGTGTCTTCTCTTATTTCCTTGAGTAGTGGTTTGTAGTTCTCCTTGAAGAGGTCCTTCATATCCCTTGTAATAGGCATTTTATTTTCTTTGTAGCAATTTTGAATGGGAGCTCACTCATAATTTGGCTGTTTGTCTGTTACTGGTGTATAGGAATGCCTGTGATTTTTGTAAATTGATTTTGTATCCTGAGACTTTGCTGAAGTTGCTTATCAGATTATGGATATTTGGGAATGAAACAACGGTCTTCATTTTTTATAAAAAATAGATTTTTAGTCTTCTATTAGATAGTATATATATATGTGTGTGTATATATATACTATCTAACTATATATACATATATGTGTATATAGATACATAGATATACATATATACTATATGTACATATATGTAGTATAGTATATGTATGTATATATAGAGAGAATGGTGAATAAACAATATATTTTTGGTAAGATTTTTTAAGAGAAGTTGGGACAGAAATTTTCCTAAAATATCTTAACAAATATTCTTTCTTAAGGACCTAAAGAAGAATAACTCTCCAAGATTTCTCTGATTGCATTGAATCAATTCAGATTTTATTTTCTCCCTTTTTAAAGTAAAAATGCAGATAACACAGGAAGCCAGGTAGGACTCTTCATTCAATACAGATACTATTCATTCACACTAGACTGTACAACTACTATATGTGACTTCATTTCATTCTATTTACCTTATTTTTAATTGCCTATATATTTTACTTTGTTGTTTTCCTTCTTTTCCTTTTGGCTCTCTGATGGACTCATCTGGAAGTTCTTCTGTAGTTTTGCTTTCCAGCCATGGTTGTATTTCTTTTACTAGCACTCCTTACTATATGCAATTTACCTCTGTGTAAGAACCAATTACTGGCTATTTATCCACCCAAACTCTCTTCTTACTCCTTCTTTCCCATAAGTAAAATATAATATTGAAAACATTTCCACTTTTTTACATCCCCACCCACAGATGAAACTCTGGAAAGTATTTTATTTCTTCTGCTCCACTTCCATTCAGCAGGTTTTGCTATGATCACTCAGAACATTTAGTTCCTTATAGCAGCTTGTGTCTTCTATTTTAAGAAACTATAGCTAGGACTGATTATATATTATCAGTCCCTGTATCCTTACCCACCACTTACTACTGCATTTTTCTTTTCCTTTTCCTCTCATTGAGATCACCAATCTGATTTATCTATTAGAGTTTGCTTGAATGATGAGCTCTTATTAAATGTAAAGATATAGCCTATGAAGCTTGCATATTCTCCAATATTTTACTGCCAAGTGAAAGCTTTCTTACCTAGGTAGAATATTCTTTGGCTGAAGTCTATTTCTCTTGAGTTTATATTGTATACCTTTATAATGTCTATGGTCACTGGTGAGAAAGTACTCTTTTCCTTTGTCTGTAACTTTAGCTTGTGTGTGGCAGACTTAAAAACTCTTTAAAATTGGAGTTCAGGAATTTTGCCAGGTTATACCCAGTTCTGTGTTCCACCAATCTTGCCCAGAATTTAATGAACAATTTTAATTTCCTGACTCAAGTGTTTTTTCACACCAGGGAAATTTTCTTCTCCATTTGTTTAATTACTGTCTCTTCTCCATCTGTTCCTTTTCTTTTTTCTTCTGAAACCTCTATTATTCACATGTTATGTCTTCTGTATCTTGTTCTCAATTTCTCTTTTCTTCCACTTCATGATTTTCATCACTTTATGTTTTTGCTTTGCATTTTGGGATATTCTTCTACTTGATTTCCCAGATCACTAATTCAAATCTTAACAGTGATAATCCACTCTCTTTATTCAATCCTTAAAGATTTTGTTGAAAATCATGTTCTTATACTTCCAGTAAGTTATTCTTTGTGCTGTTCGGACTTTTCAGTGATGATAGATAGATAGAGAGAGACATACCTTATATGCAGATATAAACATAGGAATAGACATAACTATATGAAACTGGAAGTTTAGTACGTACATTTTTCCTGTACCTTTCCATGGTATTCAGTATGTTTTTAAAATGACTCTTTAATGTTTGCCTTGAATTTTACTATTTGGCTACATCAAATTTATTAATAACTAAGTATTTAGTAACCATTATTGAGCTTTTTGGCTATAAGTGTTTTACTCTGTAAAATTTTGCTGTGGCAATCCTTTCAGTTGTGCATATTCTAGAAGCTGAGATATAAATGTGGTAATATCCAGGGCTTGAGCCATATTTTGAGTCACTTTTTTTTTGGCTTCATTGTTTATGTTATGAAAAATTTCTACAATAAAGGCATATTGCTCTATAATAGAAAATTCGTTTTTGCCTTTTTCTTTCTTTCTTTCTTCCTTTTTTTTTTTTTTTTTTTTTTTTTTTGAGGTAGAGTCTCTCTCTGTTGCCCAGGCTGTAGTGCAGTGGCACAATCTTGGCTCACTGCAAGCTCTGCCTCACAAGCTCAAGCAATTCTTCTACCTCAGCCTCCTGAGTAGCTGAGATCACAGGTGTCTGCCACCACGCCCAGCTAATTTTTGTATTTTTAGTAGAGGCGGGGTTTCACCATGTTGGCCAGGCTGGTCTCGAACTCCTGATGTCAGATGATCCACCTGCCTCGGCCTTCTAAAGTGCTGGGATTACACGCATGAGCCACTGTGCCTGGCCAGAAAACCCATATTTTTAAGTAAATGTAAGAACTTAAAGAAAACAAGTCTGTTTATAGTACAAATATAGCTTCTTTGATGTTTACATATTTCTCAACTCCCTTTCTAACCATCCACCCTTTCCTCTTCTTTGATTACTTTCCTCTATAATTTGTAAGTGTTTATATAATTTCTTTATAATAAAATTTCCTCCAAGGGAAGGAAAATTTTATTCATTTACATAGATCTCACAATGTTAAAACATTGCTTTGAAAAATGCAGATAAACAAAAAATGAAAAATCAGTGGAAAAAAGTCATTGGTTTAAGTTCCATTACTAATACTGTGCTCAATTTCCATGCTAACTTTTGCCATTCAACATAGGTAAAATTTAAAACTGAGACACTTTTTTAGCAAAATGAACCAGGAAAGTAAATTAATATATTCATTCATTTTCTCCATTCCTTATTTATTAGTTAATTCCTCAAACATTTATTTAGCACTAATTATGCTGCAGAACCTCAACTTGGAGCTAACTGTCCTTTGCTCTTCTTTTAAAATAATAAATGTCCCAAAGGCATTCTTTCTCTCCCCCTACACTTTACTGGCTTGGTCTCAACTGGTAATGGCAAACATGTCCCATTCTACTCATTCAGTTCATTTTTAAAGTAAGAAACGTCTCAGTTCTATTGTTGAAATAGCATTCTATCTTCTATTGCATGACAGATATAACTATATTGTTTACAAGAAAAAGAATGTCCTGATCTGGTATATATGATGCTTGTTATTTAATAGATTAGAAAAAAAAATCTTTAATCTTTCTGTTTAGTCATTTCCACCTTCATCAACCCTCCAGAAAGACTGGTGCTTTGGGATAATATTAACTTTTGTGAAGTCAGCAGAGAAGTGTTAGAGCAATCCTTTAGCCTCAGAGTTGGAAGCTGTGATCAATTTGGCTAAGTGTACAAAATAGAAAACAGCCTAAATCCTGCCATCAATTGTGAGCTGCAATGTTATTCCTGTGTGCAGACAGACTGAACAAATATCATAAGGACTGTGAATAGCCTAAAGCATTGTAACAGTGATGCTGACTAACGTGAGGCAATGCTGCCAACAGATTATGGGCGAGCAAAATCTTACAGATAGCTGAATTTTAGCACTCAAAAAAAAAACTATACCACTATTTTAATGAATATCTTTGCACCCCAGTTTGTATGTGGTATTTTCCTAATTAAAGAGCAATCAATCAAGCTTATGGACAAAATACAACTCATGGGCTATCGAGGCATCAGTTTTAGCCATTTGATTTTAATTGTCTCCTTAGTTTCTTAAAATCGAAGTCAGGAAACTTTTACATAGTAAACCTTTGTAGTATGAGGCAACAAATAGAAATAAACTCTCCTAAAGGCTACTCAGTAAGCATACTGATTATTTTGTTTGCCTTTCTAGGTTCAATAATCTAAAGAGAAATTATGTGTTGGGTTCCTGAGACAGCTCTCATTTGCGTTGGTTGCATCAAAAACAAAACAAACAAAACTGTCATATATAAAAATGAGGGCCGGGCGTGGTGACTCATGCCTGTAATCCCAAATTTTTGGGAGGCCGAGGCGGGTGGATCACCTGAGGCCAGGAGTTCGAGACCAGCCTGGCCAACATGGAGAACTCTCATCTCTAATAATAATACAAAAGAATTAGCCAGGTGTGGAGGTGCGCGCCTGCTACTTGGGAAGCTGAGACATGAGAATCGCTTGAACCTGGGAGGCAGAGATTGTCGTGAGCCAAGATTGTGCCAATGCACTCCAGCCTGGGTGACAGAGTGAAACTGTGTCTCAAAAAAATAAATACATAAAATAAAAACGCAAAAAAATCCTATGAGAGAAAGATCATATCTTAGTAGAGAATGACAACCATGTAATTAATGTGTGTCAAAGTCTTAAAAATCTACTAATTCTGTGCAGCATGATACTGGAACAGGCTTGTAATTATGTCTCACTAAGGAATAAGTGAAATTCTTAGCTAGGCTAAAGAAATGTTCTACAATAGCTCACTCTGGATTATCTCTTTGATTAACTCCGTATCTTATGTTCTTCTAGTGAGTTCTCTGTTGGAATGATAGGTGCTTCATATCAGTGCATTGGACTAATTGAAAATAATTTCCAGACTCTAGGTTTAGAGTAGCTCAGAATTCGGATGACAGAATTCTGAACAGAATTCGATTACAACTCCAATTATATACCAAAACGTTTCTTGCTTTCTGTTTACTCGGCAAATTAACCCTCTTTCAATTAGGAATCGTCTCGATGTTCACTGCGGAAGTCCTCGACGTCTTTCCCAACTGTGCCTCCGTGGACAGGTGCCGAATTACCTCCACGTTCCCCTCCCACCTGCAGAAGAGGAAAAGTTCTGTAGCCGCTTGTTTTGTGATTCTGATCGAAAAGTTTTCCCAATAAAATGGAAATGATAATCTTAATAATATGAGTGTAATTCTATCAAATTGTCCTTTTTTGACTTGAAAATTTAACTTTTTCCCCCATTTTATAGCCATGGCTTCATGTCTAGGTTAAAGTTCTTTTGTTTGCAAGTAGCAAAAACCCACTCAGGTTAGCTTTAATAAAAATAGAAAATGTATGATAAAACTAAACCTGTAGCTCATGGACTTTGCAGGGGTGGGGAGGTATTTAGGTCAGGCTTTGGGAAAAAAGAACTAAAAAGACATCAAGAGTGAAGGCAGCTCCTCTGTTTCTCTGGCTATCTTCATTCATTTCTTCCCCGTCTTGCTTTCCCTCTCCCCTCACTCTTTAAAGCCATGGAGTCTTTCAGATCTGATTGACTCCGAGTACCTTAAATTCTGCTCTTCTGCCTGAAGTCTCCCTGCTCCTCTTTTATGTGGGGAAAATGTCGGTCCAACTGCTTTGTAGTCACAAATTTTAGTACAGAAAAAAAGCTAGAATTAACTAATATTTCTATATCTCAATTAAAAATTCATGCTCTATCCAGGTGCCTAAACCAATTGCAAATAGCTACGTCCAGGACAATGAAGTCACCCAGAACAATCACAGCTGTCAGAACCCCCACTGAGAGCTTGGCAGATGAATGGAAAGGTCTTTATTACACTACCTAAAAACAAGCCAAAAAATATTTTTGCAGTGAATTTGAGATATAAGCACTCCTGGTCCATGAAGGAAAAAAGAAGAAAAAGAAATCATTTCTAAAACTGCTGCAGTCAAAAAGGAATATTAATGCAAGTCACTTTTCAGACCTTGAATTTATACAAGGATAACTTTATAGCTTCTTTGGGAAAAACTCCTAACTAAGCAGTCCGTTGAAATAGAGGGCTAGTATGTAATATTAGGGATCTTGTGTTTCACATACAGAAATAGATGCAGAAAGAATGCAGGGAAAGTAAATTGTTTCTTCTTTTTAAAGAGTTTTGAACTCAGATTAGGGTATGATTAGATATACATATTTGATACATCAAAAGAAACATATTAGTTAGTTTAAAGGAAAGTACTAGGTAGTATAATATGAATTACTAGGGGCACTAGAAAACAATTACTAATGTAGATTGCCATAGTGAAAAAAAAAATTCTTGCTGAAGACTAGACTGTTTCTGGGCCTTTTAGATGTATATTGGAATATAGGAAGAAAAGATGGGTGGGGAAAAGGAGGACCAGAATTATAAAGATAGAAAGAAGAATTGCTTTTAGTCTCTGACTAAAAGAGACTATAAGTTACTATCAGAGGAAATTTTGATAGGGCGAGCATGTTGTCAGATAAAATATACTGATTGCACAAGCAAACGTTTAAGCTGATTCCTTTCTAAAACAATTAGAAAGAAATTGTTCTTATTAGATTAATGTGACAACTTTTTTGACATCCAAACATTATAACCTAAGATGTAAAATGCTGATAATATTATTTCTATTATTATCAACAGAAGTCTAGGAATGGATAATCCGTAATTTTCAGAATAAGAAATTGATACATTATTGTTGCTAAAATAGATTTAGTTTTTACTACAATCCCTAGAAAATTATAAATGAATTAATTTATTCAATAGAGAAATAGTAAGCACTTAGAAAAGAATATAATTTCTACAGAACAAGTGAAGTTAACCTCATGTTTAATAAGATTACTGGACAGTGAAACAAGGAAAGTATTATAATATAATGCATCCTGATCACAGCAAAAACAAACAAAAATGATGGTGGCATAACATTGTTTAGCTAAGTCTATCAATCTTAGTAGTAAATACAGAATCTAATTCTGGATATTTTGTAAAGAAAACAATATAAGGGATATCTTAAAAAGAGCTGATTAAAAGGAAACCACTTTTTCTAACAGGCTGGATCATACGTCAAAATTACTGGGAAGGATGGTGAATCAGGTTAGAGGTTGAGGTGCCAGACATCTAGCCCAAAACCAAAGGGCCGATATATTCTTCTGAGGATCATCTCACCAGCAGTACTGATCTTATGACAGAGTTCTCGGTGTTTTAGTTAAGGAACACAATATTGCCTAGTGACTAAAAATATGGGCAGTGAGATGAGAGAGTTCAGGCTTCCAATCTTCTTTGTAGTTATGTTATTTTGTACCTTATGTTACCTTGGGTAAATTCTGGTTTCCTTGTCTGTTTCACATAAGTAAAGTACCCACATAAGATGGCTATTATATAAATAAACTGCTTAACATAGTAGTGGCCACCCAATAAGTGACCAGGAGGAGTAGTAGTATAGTTGTTAATTTACTCAATTTTGACCAGCAGAGCCGCAGGGCTGGGGGATAATGATCTTAGTGCTAACATCCATTCCTGTTTCCTAGAAAAGGGAGAGTAATTCCATTATTCATTGCACTGCCTAGGTAACATATATAGCACTGTATTCAGTCCTGTCTGTTACATTTCAGGAAAAATTTTGAAAGCTAGATATTTAATATTTGATATTTGGAGGAATTTTATGTAGAAATAAAGTAAAAATTCATCTGCATATTTTCATACATGAGAGTGGGAACTAATGAGTTGGAATTACAGGTACATAGATTTCAGATCATATAAGAAACAACTCCCTAATGAATATGGAAATAGGGTGCTCTTTCATCTCCAGAAAGGAATAGAGTGACTTTCTTTGAAGTAATGAGAACCACAGACATCTTCAAGCAAAAGTTAAATGAGTATTTTTAGTGTTATTATGGGGTTCCTGTATTTTGTGAGATTTTAAAAAGCTCCTAGGATCTATTCCCATGATGAATGAATTGTTGTGTTAACTTACCTTGAAAAACGTATTATACAAGTTAACTTTGCAAAGAGTGAGAAGATCAGTACAGCAAATTATCAACAACCAAGTTGGTAATATAACCAACTTATATTCAAAAATCTATTCTGTAATGATAAATGTTTTGATGGTGATGGAAATGCTAATTACCCTAATTTGATCATTACACATTGTGTACACATATTGAAATATTACTCTGTATCCCATACATATGTACAATTATTATATGTCAACTAAAAGTTAAAGGAAAAAATAACAATAAAAAATTACTTTGTAATATATCAAATACCCTTTCTCCTACTTAACAAAATTCTATTAATGCTGCAAGACGAATAATGACAAAATAAAACTACTCTAAAAATCTTTGCTGCTTAGGTGGCCAGCTTTGGAGTTTTGTGTTAACAAGAGTGAAAGACATATTATATGAACATTTTACACATACCAAAAAATCAACAGTGAATCTTTTAGCTGCCCCAGAAAAACAGAAAATAATGTCAGAAATCAAATGAATATAACTGAGGCTTTTAAAGTTAGGAGCAATTTATAGAAGTTGATATTCATACTAAATTTTACTGCTCTTAAATTGGAGCATAATGATATACCTTAAGGAATAAAAAATGAAATAATAAAGGAATTTAATTTTTTTTAGTAACTTTCTAAAAAAGACAAACTCTTTTTCTCATGAGAAAAAAAAAAAAAAGAAACGTGATTTCAGAGAGGAGCTGAAAAGACTGTTTCCTAATCAAAATGCCAAGGTAAACTATGGGTAGTGTGAAATTAGCATTCTATTGATTTTGAAACAATTTCCTTTTCATGTGGAGAAAACATATGTGAAGATGAAGTTGATTTAGCATAGGTAGAACATCATTTTCTTTTAAGCCATTTATAAGGAAATGTACTTAAATCTAAGGATATTTAGTTAAATTCTAGAAAGAAACATGCCAATTTCATCTACCAATCCAGGACAAGTTAGGTCTCTGCAAAATGGAAGCAAAGATCACAGGAATCCAAGGAGCAACAAAGCAGTGCACTGTAGTCTTAAAGAGATGATGAGATGTGCAGTTTGCGGCTTCAATTCTCCACTCAGAAACTCTTTCACCTTGCACGATCTCCGTTTTCCTCCAGGCTTTTTTCCCTGAAAAATGAAGATAAAATATCTCTTGATTACATTGTATCTCTAATAAAGATATTGGCATAACGTAAATTACTATGCAAGAATGAGAGTATTATTATTTTAAGTAATTGCAGAATAGAAGCCTCAGAGGCACACACTGGTTAACGGAACAATTCTCTGAAGCCGATTTCCATGTTAGGAATGCAAGTGCTCAGAATTTCAGACACACAAAATGGTTAAAGTGAAAAACAATAATTTATCAAACTTGCCAAAGTTAAATTCTAAACCTAGCTAGCATTAATATTCTTATTATCATTTTAGTGCATCTGGTAAGTATTGAGAAAATGGAAATTAGCATAAAGTGGCCTCCATTGCAGATATCACACGATTACGACTATCTTTTTTTTTTTTTTTTTTTTTTTTTTTTGATGGAGTCTGGCTCTGTCACCCAGGCTGGAGTGCAATGGTGCGATCTTGACTCACTACAACCTCTGCCTCCCGGGTTCAAGCCATTCTCCTGCCTCAGCCTCCCAAGTAGCTGGGACTACAGGCATGCGCCACCATGCCCGGCTAATTTTTGTATTCTTAGTAGAGATGGGGCTTCACTTCACCATGTTGGCCAGACTCGTCTCAAACTCCTGACCTCAGCTGATCCACCCACCTCAGCCTCCCAAAGGGCTGGGATTACAGGCATGAGCCACCACACCTGGCCACAAATATCATTTATCTCACTGTTCTCATCAATAACTACTATGGGAAAATATAAAAATAAATAGAACAATTTCAATCCTGTGGTAGATTCTGCATATGTATTGTTTCAACAACCTTTAAAAATCATACAATTATGCTCATTTTGGAATGGAGGAAACAGGTTCAGAGTAGCTCTAGTTCAGAGTAGCTGACTTGCCTACAACACAATTAGTGAGAAAAAGCAATGAGTTTTCAGGCCTGAGTTAATTTGAAATCTAAGTTTGTATTACTGTAAGTTTTCTTTTTTTTCAAAATACGGTGGTATCTTCATAACCAGCATATGGATCTTCTGATGACTGTATAATACAATATTAAAAAGATAACTTGCTTCTCTGGTGACTCAAGCTTGGTGTCTTACCATTCCTGGAGACATCCTTGGTCATATTTAGCCCTGGACAAAGTGGCCTGTTTACTACCTTTTTCTTAATTGCCCATTAAAAAATATAAAAGAATCACTAATTCTTATTCTAGAATAAGATCTACAGTCTCAAATTGCTGAGATACTAAGTGCTTTAGGCCCAAAGATACAGTATTGATCATTAAAAATATTGATGAATGTGCCCACCAAGGCATAAGAAAAAGAAATTTGAAGAGCTAAAAAATGGGGGATAATATAGTTGATAACCAAAAGAAGAACAGAGATATAAAGAGGATATAGACAGGCTGCCTAAGACAAAGGACAATCTCGGGGTTGTCAAAAAACAAAATTACAACATACTTAGTAATATATCCAATTGACTTTCATTTGTGATTCATAAATCATGGTACCATCCTATTCTATAAAACAGAATGATGTTCCCACTGGGAAAGACAGGAACAGTGAGTTTTGACAGGTAGAAACAAGGAAACAAAACAGTAGAAAATAAAAAAGTGGTTAACATCGAATTACTTCAGGCTACCTTTTTAAGAGTTAAGGCTGAGGGGACTTTCTTATTATTATTCCAGTACCTGAGTCAGGTACCAGAATCTCCTGTTTTTGGGAAAACTGGTCTGCCTTAAAATTGCAGTTTGCTTATGAGGCACTTAGCGTGAGTGGCTCCATTTTGTTTTGGTCTGATCTGTTGGGGCCTGGTGCAGGGGCTCAGTCCAAGACAATGGCCTCTCTTTTTGTTTAACAGAGTATAGGTCCAAAAAAGGAGAGAAGAATTATTTTCCTTTTTATTAGAGAACCATATAGTGGACTAGTGCCACTAAAGATTTGTTCTGTTATCATAAATGGCATCATTGTCAGCTCTGTACTGGAATACAACAGGGATTATCTGCAAAAATAATTGTTTTGTTGGATATTACATTATATTCTCCAATCAAATATAGTGATTTTTCCTTAATTGAAAATGGGTCATTCTTTCTATCATTTAATAATTCATATTGATTTTTTACATGACTACACACCTACTTGCCTTATCTATCCACAACTAACTAAAATAGATAAGTTTAATTTGACCATAGAACCAACAGAAATATTCTGTTATTAATAATTTTGGGAGGTTTAAAGGTAAAAAAATGAAATTATTAGTTACTTGTAAAAGTAAGATACATGAGCAAGATACTGATTTTGTTTTAAAAATGTGGACATCTATTCCATAATAAGCAAATATCACTCATCCCAAGTCAGTTTTCATTCAATTATCACATAAATTACAAAGACAACCAGAAGCATCTTTCTTTTCTATATTTGGTGACATCAAGATGCTCCAATTGACTGAATATATTATGTTAGCACCGAATCTTGTTGGCGAGAGCTTTATCTGACAACCTCCGCATTCCTCACCCTACCATCTGTTTTCCTTGGTCCTTAGTCATAAGGAAAAAGACCTATTTTTTGTAACATCCATATCATGCTAACCTAATCACAGATTTCCACTGACTTCAGAGAACACTCAGCATTTAGATTATTGCCCTGGGTGTGCAAAGAAAGATGTGAAAATGATTCAGAGAACTATGTAAGTGAAGAAGTGTCATCATTGGGAGCACAAACTGATGCTCTTCTACATTCTGGATTCCAGTGAACTAAGGCCGAACATCATGTATTGAAACATATTGCAAAACAAGTTATTTTTAAGAGCAGATTGAAAGTACAAACTGACTTTCAATGATGTACTCTACTAGATATGTTTTCACATATCATACATTTGATTTGACAGCAGATTCATACTGCAAATCAAGTTTGCCCTTGTAAATATATCAATCATTAAAATTGCTACTGGCCTATATATCGATGACTTCATTACAACCAACACATTGGCCTTAACTTATAACTAATAGCTTCTTTCTCCTAACTCTTTCTAACATCTTTGATCTCTAAACATATCATTAATCTGAATATATTCAATGTTTATGAGCACAGACTGTGCAACATGAATAATAATTTCTAGTATGGGCTGTGTAATTATCTTAGGTTCATTCAGTCACCAGCAAGTTAATTAAGACCTTCTGTGTCCTCTTGGTGTACTTAGGGTAAGATCTAGTCTGGACTCTCAAGCAGCTTCCACTTTCTTGAATAGGGAATATGCCCTTCCAATATGTATATTTTTTTTCTTCAAATGAACTCAGAAACTATTCTTCAATAACAGCACTTGCTGAGAACTCAATATGATCTCAATAGTTTGTTTAGAAGCAGCCACAATCCCTGTGCTGATGGTGATAGGCATAAGCTGATCATGTGGATGACTATTTCTAGAAATATCTTGTCTCCAGCCATATCCATGTAATTGTGCTCTTACTTGTACCTCATGAACTTTCTCCATATTGGACATACTCTGAGGTTAGAGACCCATTTAACTCATGTTTATATCCCTCCTTAATCTAAGCATGATGCTTGGCACATAGAAAAAAAAAATACTTAAGGAACACATTTTTTGAATATGAAGGAAATAAATTAACTCAAACTTCTAACTGGCTGCCTGCCAATCACCCATAGTTTACATTAAATCAATTTTGTGATTCCGTCATCTCCCATGTACTTTGTATTACCCTACATAGGAACAGTATTTCCTTTGTTATTTTTCCTCTTGAGTAGAAGCATTTGATCAAAAGATCTACAATTACAAACAAATATTTATCATCCTGACAAAAGAACATTATTATTCCATTCAGACAGTAGCTTTTGTAGCTGAGAGTTACGATAGAGTTCTGTGAAAATAGTCCACATCAGTTCCAGTCAAGGTATCTGCGGATTTATTGGAAATACTTTCAAAATGGCTCCACTGTTATATGGGATGGTGATAATTGTTGGACAAAGCATTTATGGTTTTCTGCAGGCTCAACTACTTTAGAAAACTTAGTAATCATCCAAAGTTACTTCTTATGAATGATTGCAGCTTTCTTTCAGGCATTCAGTGCAAGCCTCATTGATTCTCTTCATGATTTATTAAGCCAGGGCACTTTTGTGGTTAAGTGACAGAATTCAGATTTCACTGTAATATCTTTTGTAATGGTTTTTAAAAAGCTTTACGGAAGAATATGAAGGTTGTACATTGCCTAAATTAAGTGTGTACTTATTCAAACAAATGTGACTTGTTTTCAAACAATTTCAGAACTACTCCTAGCTGATGCTTACATCAGAGATAAAATTATTTGTCTTTGGAGTATAATTGAAACACTTAGGCAAGAAACGTGTCTATATTTTGTATATTATTTTAACTAGGACTTAGTTGGAAATAGGATTATCCAGTCAATAATGACCAAGATCTGGGGAAACCAGATGGGTTAAAATATTCAGAAAAGAGTGTTCATCCTCCAAGAGAAATAACATTTAAAGAATTTATAGGTAATTGGCCTCAGAAGAATCTAAAAGCCACTAGCGAAGACTAGACTACTGAGAACAGAAACAAAAAAAAGAAATATATTCCTGAAGGATGGAGGTCAGAGGAATGAAAGATTTTAGTTTAGTAGAACTTGAATATTACCTGAAGAACTAAGAAAAAACCCAACTGTATGTTGATACAATAAGGTTGCAGTGGTTAGAAATGAAGTATACATCAAGGTCCTCATCATAGTCAATGAAAAGCCGTGTTACTAGGCTTGGTATATAAAGGTAAAGTAGGATCAAAAGCCTGCAGGGGCTTGATCCTAAAGAAAATAATTAATAGCCCAGATTTTTTTTTTTTTAACTTACTCAAAGGTTTCAGATTCCATGGAAAACCTAAATTTACATAAGAAACCTAAAGGACTCCAACATCAAGGGTCAGAGGTCTGCAGGAGCACTCACTGCATTTATAGCCTCTTTTCTCTCTGTACTTCACGAAGGTCATGGACATCTAAGGGCATTTCAGGAAGAGAAGATGAAAATTACAAAACTTTAGTGGCCATCTCAAACTCTGTGTAAAAATGTGCAAAAAGAATGTATCTTTAGTTTGTTGATACATTTTGCTTTTTTAGAAAAAAAAATGTACAGGAATTTCCTGGTCTTTCAACAAGGTGGAATGTTGGATAGAGGAAAGATTTATCTTCAGGTAGAATCACGATGAAGAGGTGACATTTTCATTGTCTTTAACTTATCAAGAGATTCAGCTTACTATCTGTAGAAAGGAAGGGAAGTAGAAAGGGAGGGAAGGACTGAAAGAGAGGGAGGAAGACAAAGAGAAAGAAAGGGAGAGGCTCTTATATTTTATTCTTTTTGACTACTATATCATTATGTGTCACTCTTTAATTAACTTTTTTCTTTTAAAAAGGCATTTTCTTTGCACTGGAGGGAACAATAAGAAAAAGCAGAAAATAATGCTTTGAAAAGGAACATCTAGGGAAATTATCCCCCCTTTTCCCTCTTCATCTTTCTCCACCTTCCTTAATAGTGTGAATTTGAAAAATCAATCCACAACTGCATATTGCTCCTCTCCCCTCCAGGTATGAAGAAATCAGTGTGTGGTATGCACACATAATTCAAAAAATATTTCTGAATGAGATCACTGCCTCTATGAAAAGGTTAATAAAAGTAAAGTCTGCTGTGAGGAACTCATTACTTTATGCGTAATGGGTATAGGGAGGCTAAAAATAAATTTTAATTAGCCATTTCATAATACATTTCATAAATAACATTGATTTGGATAACTAGGTTTTTCTTAATGAAACTCAATATATTTCACATCTCAAAATATTTAAAACATATAAATAAACTGAATAAACATGTATTGACCATCCATTGATGTTCAATGTAGGTTCTGTAAGAAAACACGTAAGGAGTTAGGGAAGCAAAGCCAAAGACTGGGAACCCCTGAAATTTTTGTGAGTTTATAAACATGTCATAAGTTGATTAATTTGCTTGCCCTTCTTGCCAGCTACCCTGAGTTTTCTCTCTCTTCTGCAATCACAAATGTGCGAATATGATAGCCTCAATAGAATGTAGAAAGATGACTCTAGATCACTTAATAATGTATTCTTTCTGGGCAGATTCATACCCTTCTGACCTCTGTGAAAAGTTCAAATCCTTCTTTAGGTTTTTTATTTCAGTGTATGACCCTTGAGCCAGTGTTTTAAATTACCTGAGACTATTTTATCATCTGTAAAAACAGAAGCAACAAAACCTATTTTACTATTCTTATGGTTGTTTTCGTGAATAATAAGAGTGTGCATTATGTACCTTGAATAGGTACAAGGTGTTGGGATTAATCATGGCATTCCAAATCACTTATTTCTCTAACTCTGAGGTCACTTGAGTCTATTCCTAAAATATTATAAGACCATTCTGGGTTGTGAATTACCCCTGCCAGCCTTGAAAAGGATAATAAATGCCGCAGTGAAAATACAGTCTTCATTCATTCGGTAACTGTTCTGAACATCTACTATTTGGTTCCAAGTATTACATCATGTGCTGTGTAGAGTGATGAATTAAATAAACATCATCATTACTTTGATGGAGTTTTATCTAATGATGAAGCAAAAAAATATATTTTACAGTACTTTTCTTTTAGGAAACAATCTTCTTTTACAAAGAAATAATAGGAAGCAAATGTTCACAAGTTAATCAATGTGAATAACCAGTTTGTATTAGACCAAAGCATGTGTTCTTCTATGGACATCAAAAATTTAGGGATTGTAATTTATGATTTAATTATCATTCATACCTCTGGATGTTTTCTCACTTTATTTTGCCTGCCTGGACCCAGATGCATGTTCAGATGATGACTTTTTTATTTGTATATAAAAAGACAATTCTAATGAGCTAAAACCTTGGTTGTCACTGACTACATTTTGAATGTTCTTCTCAAGGTCAGAGTGGCTGAGCTTTTAAATTCAGAAGCAGGTATATACGATCAATTTCCAAGGTTGAACACTGTTCACAAAACATCTGGGCCATGTCTCCATATTACCAAATCACTGGAGAGTCCTGTAATAAGACAGTCCATGGCCATTTCTGGCTGGAAATATGCCAGAAATACAAGTCACCCTACAAAGTTCTGACCAAATGCCAAATGCTATTTCTGCTAGAGGAAACAATTCAACCGTCAACAAACTATTTTACAAAAATTTTACTTAAATTATTCCCCTGTGAGAAATAACTTGTCCTATAAAAAGAGACTAAATTTTTAATTAGACCTGTGAACAATTAAAAAGCCATAGAGTCATTCAATTCTCTTCTTTGCGTTAGATCATGGGTTCCTAGTAGGTAGTAGAACAAAATAACAGATCACAATGTGTCTGTATGTGTATGTGTGTGTGTAAAATTGACAATTTATTCTTTTTCACTACAATCTTTGAGTCTCGATTTGGACAAAATTTGTCAGCTAACTTGTGTATGTAATCTACCAAAAGACAGGCTTAGGGGGAAAAAGGCATCAAGGCTGATTTATAGCTCATCAAAATCATCCTACCAGTAGAGATTCATCAAGATCAACTGAGTAATGGTCCGACCAAGTTAGTGAAAATCAACAAAGTGCTGACCGAGTACATCTTAAAAACTTCAGAATTACAGCTTTGAATTGGTTAGCTAAGATAATGGATGCTATATTTGCCTCAGTAAAACTTCAGTTCACCAGAAGATGAAAGAAAAGAGGTTCTGTCCATATGAGTTCTTCTGATTAACAAAACACAAAGCAGAACACGTTTCCTGCAGGAATTTTTTCATTTCCCCCCTTTAATAAGTACGGAGAAGATTGAAATCTTTCATGAAACAGGTTCTTGTTTTGCTTCAAGTTCCTTGATCTATCAAAGAAGGGCAGTTGAAGAAGCCACTTGATATATTAAAGACGCACACAAAAAAGTTCAGGAGGCATTGTAAAGGTTGTGAAAAATGGGGTTGATAATTTTAAAGTAAAAGATGTGAGCGATAACATAATGCAGTGATTAAACAGGTACTATGAGACGAGGCTTCCTAAATTCAATGTAACTCCCTAATTTCTTAGGTGTGTAGCATTGGGCAATGCTTTGGTTACTTCAACAGGTTGTTATGAGGATCAACATTTTAAAAGCTCTTTGAACAATGTCTGCATCGGATTTACCATACGTTAAGTGTTCCTTAAATAAATAATACACAGAGACAAATAATTTTCATAGGTGACTCAAAATTGGCTTCTAAAGTCGAATGAAAACGAGACAAAACAAAAAACATTTTTAAATATTTTGAATACAAACCACATCATTAGAATAAGAAAATGACCTTTCCCAAGGCAATCACTTAGAACAAGCATTAATTTGAATGTATCAATAAGTAGAGACGTGTTTCTTAAAAGCTATTTTATTTCTCTTGAATCCTACCGTATATGATGGCCTAGATCTGTCTGCTAATCATATCAAAGATTTTATTTTAGTTATTCAAATTCTAGAAGAGAGCTTTGAAATCAGAAAAGTGAAATTTAGTGCATTAGACACAATAAGAGATTCTTCTTTTTAAAACTAATGAAATGTCATTACCTTTGTAGTTAAAATCAAAAATGAATAGGATGAAGTAGAGCTATTAGGAGTCAGAGATAGAATTTATTACAACTAACTAGAAATATAGACACACTAGAATTACTTAGCTGTTGTGTGTTTGAGTGATTAGCAGTCTGCAGAAAAGTTTCTTTTTCAAAACTACTCTGCATATCACAATTTATATGAGTTGAAAAACACAGTAATTTTTGGTGTCAACCCCAAAGCATCAAAATTTTGAAAGCTTATCTCTAAATTTGAGTTGTGAGCAACTGGCTAATTTAGAAGTATTTTATATTTCAAGTTGTTAAGTTGTATTTCCCGAAGTCCAGAAAAGCAACCGAAAAAAGGAAAATCTATTAAAATAAGGAGGGGCGGGGCAGAATTTTGTTTCATTTTATTTAATATGCAACAAATCAGTCACCTTTATTTTGCTTTATTTTTATAGTACTCTATTTTTAATTTAAGTTAATTTAATGTTTTAAATATTATTTTAAATTGACAAATAATCGTACATACTCATGGGGTACATAGTGGTGTTTTGATGCAGATAATCTACAGTGTTCAGATTAGGATAATTAGCATAACCATCATCTCAATCCTTCATCAATTCTCTGTGTTGGGAATGTTCAATATTCTTCTAGGCATTTGAAAGTGTATATTATTGTTAACTATAGTCATCCTACAGCATTTTAGAACATTAACACTTATTCCTCCTATCTGGCTGTAATTTTGGATCCTTTTACAAATCTTTCTTTCCCTGCTTTACCCCTACCCTTCCAGCCTCTAGTATCCTCTGTTCTACTTTTTACTTCTATGAGATCAACTTTTTTAGCTTCCAAGTATCAATCAGGATAGACAGTATTTAACTTTCTGTTTCTTAATTATGTTGCTTAACATAATGTCCTTCAGTTCCACCCTTGTTGGTTCCAGTGGTGAGATTTCATTCTTTTTCATAGTTGAATAATAGTATTTCATTGTATGTGTGTGTGTGTGTGTGTGTGTGTGTGTATACACCACATTTTCTTTATCCATTCATCTATTGTTGAACACCTAGCTTGTAGTTCTATTTTATTTCATTTTACCATTAGCCTGTGGTTTTATCATTGACAGAACCAGACATAATCGGAGAATTTTCAAATGCAGAAATAATGTGTACATATTATCATAAAAAGGTATCAACACATGATAACTATGCTAAAGGAAGAAATGATGTAGAAATTAGGGAGATGGAAATTGTAAGTGGATTTAATGATTGTCACTTTCCTCATGACCCACCTTCACCATATGAATAAAAATCTCCTGAGTCAAAGTTAAAAATGCTGACATCATCTTCCATTTCTCTCTCCTTTCGCTGACTCTGGACCAGTCCACTCCAGCTTCATTGCTATCTCTTGAAATCACCAAAACCCTACTATGCTAGTCAGGGCTCTGGGTTCTCCAGGGAAATAAGTCTAACAGGAGGTAGAGAGATACAGAGAGACAGAGAGAGAGGTGAGGGAGAGAAAGAGATTTATTTTAATGAATTGCTTTACACACCTGCAGGGATTCGAGTCCAAAATCTGCAGACTGAAGATCCAGGGAAGAGTTGCCATCTGAGTTCAAAGGTGGCCTGTTGCTGTCAGAAGTCCCTTTTGCCTGGGGGAGGTTATACTAGTCAGGCCTTTAATTGATTGGATGAGGCCTACTCACATTGTGGAGAGAAATCTGTTTTACTCAAAGTCAGCTGATTTAAACGTTAATCTTGTCCAAAAAATGTCTTTACAGAAACATTCAGAATAATGTTTGAGCAAGTTATCTGGGCATATGGCCCAGCCAAGTTGACACATAAAACCATTGCATCTCCATATCCCACTCAAGGCCTCTGGCACCATTCTGTCTGGTGGCAATACTCCTTCACCAGATATCTGTGCAACACCCTTCTCTCCCCTCCTTCAGGTTTCCTTTATCCCCACAATGCATCTCTGTGATACCATCACCATTTGACTGATAATATGGTCACTTGTTTTGCTTTCTTTGTGTATTTATTTTTGTTTAGTATTCACCTTCCCCACTAGAATGAGACAGGAGACATTGTCTATTTTGTTCACTACTGCTGCACCACATCTTGAAAAGTATTGGTACATCATAGGTGATACAAGAGTCAAAAAAGAATTATTGGTTGGGAGCGGTGGCTCACGCCTGTAATCCCAGCACTTTGGGAGGCCAAGGCGGGCAGATCACGAGGTCAGGAGGTCGAGACCATCCTGGCTAATACAGTAAAACCCCGTCTCTACTAAAAGTACAAAAATAAATTAGCCGGGCGTGGTGGCTCGTGCCTTTAGTCCCAGGTACTCGGGAGGCTGAGGCAGGAGAATGGCGTGAACCCGGGAGGCAGAGCTTGCAGTGAGCCGAGATCTCGACACTGCACTCAAGCCTGGTGACAGAGCGAGACTTTGTTTCAAAAAAAAAAAAAAAAAATTAGGCAAATAGTGAGGGTAAGGAAGTCCTCGGTAAGGTTTTCCTTGTAACGGAAAACATCTCCAAAATCATTTTCTTTTCTAACAAAGAGCAGCCTGTAAAAACCGAGCTGCAGACGCAGAAGCTTGCATGGGTAAATGCTGGCCGTTGCGCCAATAGGAAAGGGGCTAACTGGGGCTAGGCATGTCCCACATATTGGCTTCATCTTCCCTTTCCCTTTCCAACCACATGGGCAGTAGGGAGCAGACAACACTGGGCAGCCATTTGGAAAGTCCATCTGCATAATAAGATTAGGGTGGAGTGGACAACTTCCCTGCGTGCTATTTAAATGCCACACCTAGTCCAGACAATCTGTGGGCCTCTTGTAAATCAGCAGCTCCTCAAGCCTGTCTATAAAATGCAGTGCACTCGACCACAGGATGGAAGTCCCTGTTCAGGCACCCCTCTCTCTCCCAGGAGAGAGGCCTGTTCTCCTTTCTCTTTTTTCTTTTTCTTTTTTTATTGTTTCTTGAGACACAGTCTCACTCTGTCGCCCAGGCTGGAGTGCAGTCGCGCAATCTCAGCTCACTGCAAACTCCACCTCCCTGGTTCAAGCAATTCCCCTGCCTCAGCCACCCGAGTAGCTGGGATTATAGGCGCATGCCACCATGCCCCAAGCCCGGCTAATTTTTTGTATTTTTAGTAGAGACGGGGTTTCACCATGTTGGCCAGACTGGTCTCAAACATCCTGACCTCAGGCAATCTGCCCACCTTGGCCTTCCAAATCTCCATTCTCTTTCTTTTGCCTACTAAACCTCCACTCTTAAACTCACTCCTTGTGTGCGTTCATGTCCTTAATTTTCTTGGCATGAGGCAACAACCCTCAGGTATTACCCCAGACCACGATGCTGCTTCCCAGGCACTCAATAAACATTTATATATTTTTGGAAGATATTATTTTTCAATCAATTCGTTCATTATAAGGAGACACATAATCTCTACAATAAATGGAACAGCTATGTTTTATACAAATGCTGTGGAGCATATCAGATAACTCTTCAGTATAACATATTGTCACTCTCTGTCAAAAGGTCCATCACTTAATCCATGTAAAAGGTGCCTTCCAAATGGAACGCTGTTAGAAGCTCTGTACTTTTCTGACAATGCATTGCTTTATCTTAAATACTTTAAATGAGCTCAAATTATACTGATTGGTTGCAAAAGTCACAACTCCTGAACAATAAGAACACATGGACACAGGGAGGGGAACATCACACACAGGGGGCCTGTCGGGGGTGGGGGGCCAGGGGAAGGATAGCATTAGGAGAAATACCTAATGTAGGTGATAGGTTGATGGGTGCAGCAAACCACCATGGCACATGTATACCTATGTAACAAATGTAAAAAGTTCTGCACTTGTATCCCATATAAGTGCAGTATAAATTGAAGTATAATTATAAATTAAATTATAATTATAATTTATAATTATAATTATAAATTATAAATAAAAAAGAATATAATTATAAATTTTTAAAAAGTATAATTATAAATTTTTTAAAAAAGACATTAAAAAAAGTCACAACTCCATCTGGCTTAAGAAAAAGGAAGACTGTATTACCTTATGTAAGTGGAAAAATCCAAGAGTCAAAGCTGGTTTAAAAATGACTAGATTCAAGACTACAAAGAATGTAGTTAAGAGTTAGTCTCAAAATCTCCAAATCTCGGCTCCATTTTTTCATTCTGTCCTGAATTAGTTCTGCCCTTGTGGTGGCAAGATGGCCAGTAACTCTAGGCCTGCATGCATAAAGCTCAAAGTCTGTAGAAAAGAAAAATATACCTTGTTGTTCCTCCATAATCACTTCAGGATTTTCTCTGATTAAAATAATTAAATTTTAAATTGGATGTCTATCTCTGAGAAAGTCTGTGTGTTTATATAAAAGGCAAAGCTCAAACGAGCCAGACCTGGGTCACATTCCCACTGCCGGAACTGGGCACTGAGCCAGCTCTCTCAAACATGCATCGTCTCTTAGAATGAGTAAGTAGTGGATTTTTTAAAATAAACTTTTCATTTCAGAATAGTTTTAGATAAAAGTTGCAAAGAGTACAGAGAGTTTCCACATATCCTGTGCCGAATTCCCGCTATTGCTAACATTCTTCATTAGTTGAGTACATTTGTTCCAATGAATGAACCAGTATTGATACATTATTATTAACAATACTCCATGCTTTATTCAGATTTCCTAAATTGCATCTAATGTCTTTTCCGTTCCAGGATCCCATCCAAGATATCACATTACATTTAGTCATCATGCCTTCTAGGTTACTCTTGCCTGAGACTGCTTTTCACAATTGTTTTTGACAACCTTGACAGTTTTGAAGAGTACTGATCAGGTAATTTATAAAATATCTTTTAGTTTGGATTGTCCAGATATTTTTCTCATGCTTAGACTGGCATTATTTCTTTTGGGGAGGAACATCACAGAGGAAAACTGCCATTTCAATACATCATATCACGGGTATATGCTATCAACATAACACCGATGATGGTAACGTTGATCATCTTACTGAGGTAGTGTTTGTGAGGTTTTTCCACCATAAAATTACTTCCACCTAATTCCATTATGCACTCTTCCAAAGGGAGCTACTATGTGGGTACTGTCAGTGAGTGCGGAGTTAATGCTCTTCTCTTTGAGGGTAGAGTGTCTATGTAAATTATTTGGCCGCCTTTTGCATGGGATATTTGCCTATTCTCCCCAACTTATTTATGTACTCAATCATTTGTAGATAGCAGTATACACTCATGGATTTTTTTTTAATACTTTTAGTTATACTCCTGCGCTACATTCTTTATTTTATTGCTCAAATTGTTCCAGCTTTGGCAGTTGGGCTCTTTTTCAGTTGGCCTCTGTATTGCTTTGACATATCCTAACCTTGTGGGGCTTGGGGTTTTTTTTTTTTTTTTTTAGTACTTTCCTATTTTCTGACACTATAAGGTGCTCTGGCAGTGGAAGTTTAAGGGCAATAATCAGAAGTATGGTAAATTACAATATAAAAAAAAAATCTTAGGCCAAAGGCAGGTATCAAATCCTCTATAAATAGAGCAAGAACATGTCTGTGAACTGAGCTCAGATTTGGATCCATAATATATAATGTTTTGTTTTTTTCTACCAGAAAATTCTGACTTACAGTTTCGGTTTATATATGCCATTGAATCATTTTTAAATTTTCTTTAAGAAATCTTTTTACATAATTAAACACTGAGGGTGACATTCCAACTCAAATGCTAAGGTCCATATTGACTATGTTTCTTTCAGTTCACATATCCATTTTAATATTTAACATAGAAGATCTTAAATGGAAGCTCACTTGCCTAAGCCAGCATAAAAAAAAAAAAAAAAAAAAAAAAAAAAAAAAAAAAGCTTTCTTATTCATCTTTAAGCTCTCATATAACTCAAAGCTTTCATTTTTCAGAAAATGTTGTATTCCATATCAGATCCAAAAATCATGGATTATCACAGTTTGATAGTAAACCATCCATTTAATTACATCAATCCCCATAAAATAGTTTCAGTTCTGGATGCTAATGTGTAAATGCTTATTGTAGCAGAGCAAGGATAAGGCAGAGAATGAGAAACATACCGTGCCAAGACTAATTCTGTGAAGATGATGATGAACTTGGTCTTTATCATTTCTCTTAAACCCAGTCCCCTCCTGTGTGTCTTCATCTAGTAACACTGTGACTCTTATAAATGATTCAGGCTTTAAAATGACTATTTATCCTACTAGCAATCCCTCAATCTAAAGTCAGTTTCTCTCAGTACCATATATTTACAGTCTATTAGCCAAAGACTATTCTCCCTTAGAAAACATCTATCATGTACAAATAAAATGCTTTCTAGCTTAATAACATCCAACTGTATTTTTTCTATGTTAAAAATATTATTGGCCAGGTGTGGTGGCTCACACCTGTAATCCCAGCATTTTGGGTGGCCAAGGAGGGTGGATCATGAGGTCAAGAGATTGAGACCAGCCTGGCCAATATGGTGAAACCTCGTCTCTACTAAAAATACAAAAATTAGCTGGGCGTGGTGGCACACACCTGTAATCCCAGCTACTTAGGAGGCTGAGGCAGGAGAATCGCTTGAACCCAGGATGCGGCAGTTGCAGGGAGCCAAGATCATGCCACTGCACTCCAGCCTGGTGAGAGAGCAAGACTCTGTCTCAAAAAAAAAAAAAAAAAAAAAAAAGTATTATTATTGTTTGTTATAATTGCCTACTAGTTCCAGAAAATTCTTAACTCTATTTTCTTTTATGGTGGAGCCAGTAGAAAGATAAAAAGTACATCTCTGATTTGCTGGCTAGTGGGATTATTTTAATAGAAATTTATGTGTGCTTTGAGAGGGTTGTTAAGTTCTGTGTATGTAATATTCTCACAACTGCATAGCTCTCTCAGGTCATGTTTTCTCAGTATCAGCAACCTGTAAGTTTCTTGCTATTCTTTTTTTTTTTTTTTTTTTTTTTTTTGAGAGGGAGTCTCGCTCTATCGCCCAGGCTGGAGTGCAGTGGCGCGATCTCCGCTCACTGCACACTCTGCCACCTCCCAGGTTCCCGCCATTCTCCTGCCTCATCCTCCCTAGAAGCTGGGACTACAGATGCCCGCCACCACGCTCGGCTAATTTTTTTGTATTTTCAGTAGAGACGGCGTTTCACCGTGTTCGCCAGGATGGTCTCGATCTCCTGATCTCGTGATCCGCCCGCCTTGGCCTCCCAAAGTGCTGGGATTACAGGCGTGAGCCACCGCACCCGGCCAGTTTCTTGCTATTCTTATAGCCACATTCCAAAATACATTCTCTGTGCCGTTCCTCTTTTGTGTGTTTCTGTTTCTGAGTATCTTTACATAAACTGTGATTGGTGCCTTTATAGCTCTTCACATCCTCTGTGTGTGATCTGTTGACAATTTTCACTGAATTAATAACTTCAAATGCAATTTCCATCCATAGCCAACAGGTGTAATTCTTCTATTTCTTATGTCCATCTTTGAAGAGGTTTACCAGAGCAAGGCAGTAAAAAGGCAGCGATCAAAGGATAGGTGAGTGTGTGTGTGTGTGTGTGTGTGTGTGTGCGCGCGCGCGCGCACGTAATTGACACTTAGAATAAAACAGTATCATATTATGGGATCTGAAAAAATAATTGTTATCTTCTGCTTTCAGTTGCATCCCACAGCCACAGCAGTAGAAGTGCTGGGAGGTTGGGAGAGGTTAAACTGCTCTCACTCTTCAATAAAGTATCAGAGCAATCCCATGATTCCCCTCGTCACCTAAGAGTGTCCATAGGAACTTAAAGTTACAAATACAATTTTAATTAGTAAATAAAATTACAAATCCCTGTGTGACAAGCAAATCTTCAAAATGTACTCAGGTGGATAGTCACCTGTGGAGGGGGTTGGGGTTGGGGGGTGTTGGAGACAGGAATTTTTAGTAAATTCACCATTCCTTTTAAAAACAATCTTTAAAACTGCAGAAGCAATGTAAATGCCACATAATATTAGAATGTACAAACCTGAAGAGGATTAGTAAATGATGTAATTTCTAGAAATTTGAAGCATATGAAGAAACTTGAAACAAAGTGAATCATTTCATCCTGTCACAGGAGATTCAAAAGCACAGAATGAAGAAGGCCGTATGAAAACGAGGGCAGAGATTGAAATGGTGCAGCTATAAGCCAAGGACCATGAAGGAATTCCTGAAAAGCACCAAAAGCTAGAAAGAGAAAAGAAAGGATTCTTTCCTGGGGCCTTCAGAGAAACCATGACCATACCAAGACCTTGACTTTGGACTTCTAGCCTCCAGAAGTCCAAGAGAGTAATGTTTCTGATATTCTAAGCCACCCAGCTGATGGTAGTTTGTTATCATATCCTCCAAGAAAATAAATACAATTCCTAAAAAGTAATTTAAGTAATGATTATAAGTGATTCATACATATTTTTGTGATTAATCTAAATTTTTCCCACATTTTTGTTCATGTCATGTATAATCTGCATTGTTGAATGATCTTTTTGGTGATAGGAACAGTTTAGGCCTCAGTTCTCTTTTGGAGCCTGGCAGGCAAATTCCTTACAAGCCAGACATTTCAGACCAGATCAGACACGTTCAGGGTGGTATGGCTGTAGACACAAACCAGGCATTTTAGATCTTTTTCCTAACAGCACAATTTCAGAACCCAAAGCTTCATTCCAATACCTAGAGTGGAGTTTCCTTATTTTTCTTTATCATAGATCCTCAATCTGCTATCTCTTGGGTATTTCTATCTTGAAAGTCTTTTTTAAAAATAAAAATCTGCCCCATACTTCCCTGAAATGAATAGTTTTCAAACTCATCTTTATTCCCGAAGTCTCTTATTCCCTTTCCTTTCTCCTGCAACTGACTTTGTAGTCTAAAACCATTGTATTACCTTTTTTTTTTTTTTTTCCAGTAATCTCATGCTGGTCTACGCTTGAAAGGCTAAAGTATAACTAATAAAAGAGGCAGGGAATAACAGAAGAGAAAGCAAAGGGAAAAATGTGTATAAACTGGAAGTTTTGAAGAAGATTTGTTCAAATCATAATTTTGAAGAGAATTGCCCCCTTTATCACCAACACTGCTATGACAAAGTTATGAGATGTATTGAGGGTTTTGTTGCTCTTCAGATATCAAGCTTAAAGAAAGTGTGCTGCTGAGGAGGCACTTAGAGGAAACCTCACTGGGGGCAGGAGCAGACTTCAGCGTTGCTAATGATAGATCAGGTATCCAGAACAACCCTCCTGCTTCGAAAACTAAAAAGGTGGGAAAAAAATATATAATAGCTCATGAGATAGTAAGAAATTAGACATCTGAAAATCAAGTGAGTGATGTGGTTCAGGATACATTATCCCAAAATATGGCACTTTGGCATTTGAGAAAACAGAAGCAGCAGGAAGATCACTGTCACCTTCCCCCGGCCCTTCTCCCCTGTAGCAGAGCATAAATTCCTTACTCTAGAGGAGCCATCCATATACCCAGAGGTGCTGCTTGATATTAATGGTGACAACCATTCCTGTAGTTGGTTGTATATAATATCCTCCTAAAATGTATGTCCTCCTAGAACTTCACAATATGACCTTATTCAGAAATAGGGGCTGTCTAGAGGTAATTAGCTTAGTTAAGATGAGGTCATACAGGATTAGAGGGGATCCTAAATCCCAGGTGTAATATCCTTAAGAAGAGGATGGGAGATCTAGAGGCACAGAGGGATGAAGGCCTGTGAAAATGAGGGCAAACACTGGAATGGTGCAGCTGTAAGCGAAAGACCACAAAGGAATTGCTGGAAAGACCAGAAGCTATAAAGAGGAAAGAAGGGATTCTTCCCTAGAGCCTTCATAGGAAACCTGCCTGTACCAATGCCTCGATTTGGGATTTGGAAGGATAATCCAGATATCCTTATATCAAAGATTCCAGGGCACAAAGAAGAATCTGAACACAGACCTCCCATTTATTACCATTAGATCATAACCCCTTTATCTTACAATTATATTTCTCCATGACTGCCCACTCATTATCAAACCTAAGCATAAAAATACACAAGTTTACTTGTTTCTTTGTGTATTCACTTCCTTATAAAGGCTCTAATGTTATTTAAAACATATTAAATAAAATTTTATGCTTTTCTTTTGTTAACTTTTTTTTTTTTTTAATACTGTCCTCAGCCATGAGCCTACTGATAGGCAAGGAAAAAGAATTATTTCTCCCCTGCAAGGGGCAAAAATCACAGAGACAATTCTGACATTTGAAGCTTTTTTGGGTTGTACCAGTGCATTTTAAGAAATTGCTGAGATTGGTCTTTATTATTATCCTTGGCTTTGGAGCTACCACCTTTTCTTAGATAATTTACTTTTAACAGGCACCTAGGTTATGGAAAACAGAATGCTGTTTCAGTGGAGGTTACTTCCCTGTTCCTGGAAATGGCCATATTTCAGTCACCTTCTAAAAGCTACTTACGATTCCAATGAAGGACATTTTGTGGGAGAAGGGGGAAGATAAAGGTAGAAAAAAAAAAACTAAAACTAAAATGCATATTAATAGATTATATTATATTTCCTATCTTATTATTAATTCAATTTATACAAATTGACATGTCAGTGCCTGCTTTTTAGGAAGGATACAAAACTGTGACATTTACTTCTGTAAAGCCACAAATATCTAAATGTACTACATAAATGAAGCACTACTGTGGACATACCATAATTTTTAATAGTCCACAGATTTAAGCAAATTACCAACCTTAAAACTTACGCTAAAAAATGTTGGTTGAATAGAAAGAAAAAAAATCATTTATGTTTGTAATTATTTCATAAACCACCAAAAGGTGGCATCAAAATCTTAAAAAGCAGAGACCAAGCAGACTGGGTCCATTCACAGACCCACTAGAGGAATCCTACTGGGGGCATTGTGGTGACTTATTGACACTGTTTCAAAAAAGAACATGGATTCATCAGGAATCCAATTAGTTAGAGGTTAATAACATTGAGCATTTGACTGCACAGGCCTGTTAGAATAGGATTTAGAAAATGTAAGGATAATTTAGACTCCGATGAAAGAGAAGCTCAAGAATGCCAAAATCAGGTGTTGCTTCTTTGGTGAGCAATTTCTGTTAAAACATCATAGCAAGGTTCTGAGTACAGTGATTAGGAAAAGGATGAAACTCTAGGACCACCGCACATTCACCAAATGAGAAACTAGACAAGGCATGCCGTTGACATTTCCACATTTTGAAATGAGGTGTTTATTTATTTTCTGGCATCCTGTTGAGAAACTGTTTGGTCTTCAATTTTCTCCCTTGCATTACAAACAAAACAGTGCTCTTAAAATGCAAAATGGGAGTTGAAGCTGATAGGACTCAAAATTTGTGCCTTTCACAACAAGTTAACAATTAGGAAGAGGCATCAACAGTACTGGGAAAATCTATACAGACAATTTAAGTCATTTTCAATTGTTCCTAAATAAAATATCAGGGAACACATTCAAAAATAGAGATTCAGTAGATCTTAATATCAAACTTGCAGCCCAAAAAGCAAGATAATATATTCTAAAACTACTCAAAACACTTAATTGAAATTATGCATTGATCTTGGAAAAACAATACTAATATTGTCCTCTATTATTAAATAATATTAATTTTTAAAAGTTAACACAGAAAAAGATACAGAGTTTGATATAGCAACTGACTTCAATTACTATTCAACACATTGACTAAGCACTACCAAAATTTTGCTAAGCAAACCCTATTGAATAGCTGTCTTAAAAATGCTTCAATCAATAAGAAAGACAAAGTTTGTTTTACTTGCAGTCAAATTCTAATTCTACTTTCACTTTTTCTACAGGCTAAATAATTACAATTAACCACTGATTAATGCTGTGTTTAATGAGAAATTAAGGCATTCTTCTATTTTCTCCCCAACCCAAAACAACACTTAGCTAAAATATATTTCATTGTTGACAGGAAAAATAGAACAGTGAGCAAGTCTTTCTCTAAGCTAAATGCTACTCATTTAAAATTCTTTCTTTTTACATTTTAATTCAGAAATATAAACCCCATTAATAGTTTTATCTCCAGAATTATATATCTTTTAATAGCATACTTTAGATTTTTTTATTCTAAAAAGAAAGTAATTATATGTTTTTGAATCATTCAAAATACTATTTTTTCAAAGAACATCTATAATAATCAAAACAAAATTTTTGGAGAAGCTGATGCAATTTTTTAAATAACATATTTACCTTCTATTACATTTTCTTCTTACCACATCTGATTTAATCTCATTGTTTTGCTTAACTACAAAACAATTTTAGCTGGTATAAAGTTGAGAGAAAGAATATGGGTGATTTTGAGCATCAAGTTGATCTATAAAAGCAACAATTTTAATTATCACAAGAAAATGTTTAGTGCTAGCTCAATTAACTGGGGGAAGATTGTGACCTTAAGACAGTCTCTTCATTTTAACCTTTATAAACTTGGATTGAATTAACTGTTTTGCCATGCAAATTAATTGTCTAATTTCAGTGACAGGGTTAGATGAATGAATTTCGAACACCATTCTTTAGCACCAAATTCTCTTGTCACTATTAATTCTACTATACCACCTATCTTAAGAGAAGTACAATTCAGAATGTGGTATAGCAGCAGGGTTAAAAACAGCCTTACGGGCTAAATTGATAATCTATTATTTCCAGTGTATTTGTTCCATTTTAAGTTTTCACTGCAAGGTGAGCAAGGACAAAGAATAGTGGTGTGCTTTAAATCTTTGATGTTTATAATTATTTAATAATTTCAGTGGGTTATCCAGTCTAATATTAAGCAGGTTGTGATTCAAGAAAGATTGACATTTGGCATCCTCCTTACACATTCTTATGGAATCTTCATTCTCTGTGGCTCATTCTACTACCAAATGCCTAAAACCTTTATTCTTCTCATTGGTACTCAGAATTCCCCCATCATCACCACTAGGCAATATTTTCTCACTGGATAGAGTAATGCTTTTTCTGAGTGCCTCAAAAATTGCCTAACTTGCAATTACTGTTGCAGAGATAAAAATGGACTCTCAGAGATGTTAAATATCTTGCCAGAGGTCACTCATCTGGTGTGACATACAGCAATACTTTTCCTTTCTTTTTTTTGAAACAGAGTTTCTCTCTGTCGCCCAAGTTGACTCACGGCAGCCTAAGCCTCCTCAAGCGATCCTCTCACCTTAGCCTTTCGAGTAGCTGGGACTATAGGCACACGCCACCATGCCAGGCTATTTTTCACGTCGTTTTGTAGAGATGCGGTTTTGCCATGTTTTTTAAGCTGGTCTCAATATCCTAGGCTCAAGCGATCCACCTGCCTTAAGCTCCCAAAGTGCTGGGATTATAGGTGTGAGACACTGCGCGAGCCATCACAATACTTTTCATGGATTATCTGATCCCATTATCTGCACACTTTCCACTTTCTTACATTCCTTGTTTCTGCTTAGAGGGAAGAAATAAAGGGTAAAAGAAATGCTTTAGGAAAATGACTCTGCACATCTTTAATGAGTAACATTCCCATCACAGAATATGTAAATAGAAACCCTTGAGTTTTGGGCCGGGCGCGGTGGCTCAAGCCTGTAATCCCAGCACTTTGGGAGGCCGAGACGGGCGGATCACGAGGTCAGGAGATCGAGACCATCCTGGCGAACACGGTGAAACCCCGTCTCTACTAAAAAAATACAAAAAACTAGCCGGGCGAGGTGGCGGGCGCCTGTAGTCCCAGCTACACAGGAGGCTGAGGCAGGAGAATGGCGTAAACCCGGGAGGCGGAGCTTGCATTGAGCTGAGATCCGGCCACTGCGCTCCAGCCCCGGCGACAGAGCGAGACTCCGTCTCAAAAAAAAAAAAAAAAAAAAAAAGAAACCCTTGAGTTTTGTACTGTACAACCTGAGTGATCATACGTAGTAGCCTCATGTTGATGACGAAAGAAAGAAACAAATTGTATATATTTTGGGTTTGATAATAATTAATTACTAAATTTGGAGGACTGCAGAGAAGGAAGCATCAAGGATGATTCTGAAACATAGCTATAGTCTTAATTATCTTTAGAGTAAGAGACAAGGGAAAGGTGGCAGCTGTGAAAGGGAAAGTAATGAGTTCATCATTAGATACATTGGACTTGATGTGTACAGAGTTCCTGCAAATAGAGATGTCCAGAAAGTGAATTTGATGCCCAGTAATTCAAAGTGTGGTGCTAGAGTTTGAGAAAGAGAGGGTATCATTGGAGATTCAGATATAATACTCACTGACAGAAAAGTAAGAATTGAAATCATTATGTTGCCTGAAAACAGATTACAGAGAAAGTACGAGCATCCCAAGAATGGGGCACTGGGGAAAAGTTAGTTTGCTATTCAGAAAAATAAAAGGGTTAGCCAGCAAAATATTACTATTTAATACTGATATGGTTTGGGGCAGTATTCCACACTGAAATCTCATGTTTAATTGTAATTCTCAGTGTTGGAGGTGGGGCCTGGTAGGAGGTGATTGGATTAGGGGGGCAGATATCCCCCTTGGTATAGTGAGATAGTTCTCCTGAAATCTGGTCACTTTAAAGTGGATGGTACCTCCCACTCCTTCTCTTCCTCCTGCTCCAGCCACATAAGATGCGCTTGATTGCTTGATTCCTTCACCTTCTGCCATGATTGAAAGTTTCCTGAGGCCTCTCCAGAAACCCAGCAAATGCCAGCGCCATGCCTCCTGTACAGCCCGTGGAACCCTGAGCCAATTAAACCTCTTTTCTTTATAAATTATCCAATCTCTGGTATTCCTTTATAGAAATGCAAGAATGAACCAATACAAATACAGAATCAAAAACATTATAATGATATGAACCTCAACAAATGGAAAGACTTTAGAGGAGATGTCACAAATACTTCTACAAAATGATACTGAGAGGAAATGGAGGATCAGTTACAAGAGGTGGTCATTCAATGTAATGAAAAGGAGCTCACTAGGGAAAACAAAATTAAATACGTACCCTGAGATACATATATGGTCAGCTAAGCTCACTCATTTACCTAAGGGACTTTTCCTTCATACTAGTCTCAAAATGCATCACCTCCTTTAGCCTTTGCCTGAAGCATTTTGCAGATTGGTTAAAACAATTTGCTAAGGATGTTGTGAGCAGTTCAAATTTTGTCAAAATCTAGAATTCAAATGATCTATAATATCTACAATTATATAATTCCAGCATTGAAGGGAATTGGATTTAACAATAGCAACTGGGCAGAGAGAAATGAGGGAAGGCAGGGGAGGGGAGGGGAGGACAGGGCATGGGAGTGGAGGCGGGGGAGGGGAGGGAGAGGGGAGAGGTTGGGAATGGAGACACAGAGAGAAGGGAGGAAGAGGATTTCCTTTACCCTGTTGCTTTTTCCTTTGCTATAGGAAAAGGTGAACAACAACAACAACAACAACAAAAACAGAATTAAAAGTGCTTTGTTTTTCCTCTTTAATGTATCACTGTATACAAAACAGACAAAATGTGTTTATCGCTTGTATTATCTGTGTCCCACATGAAAATGTAGGCTTTATGAGGGTACAGACTTCTGCTATTTTGTGCCTTTTGTATCTCCAGCACCTCAAACTATACCTGGCAAGAAGTAAGTACTGAATAAATCTTTGTTGAATGATAAATTTCTTGACTTTGAACTTTCAAAAGCCAACGTCTCAGAGATTTAAGGGTGACTTAAAAGATTTTCAAAGTTTATTTGGTCACATATGATTTTACACCTTATTTATCGTGTTTAAAATCTAGAACCTGCCTAAGCTGGTTCACCATCATTTCGGACGTATGTTTATACACAAAATGTATGCATGTGCTTATATAATATATCTATGGCACAACACATGGTAAGATTTCACATATACAAAATCATTTGCCAGCATATGTGTAAAGTATAAAGGAGAAATACAAACAGGAGCCTAAGGCTGAAAGTGAAAAAATAATAGTATTAGATTTAAATTTTAAAAAATACATTAAAACCTATCTCCAATACTTTTGAATTTTGAGTATTTTTACAGCTTCACTCACATTTTTGGCAACAGATGGGTCTATGAAGCCCAGAGGTGTCTGATTATGGGCTGTCCATCAAAAATTTTACCCAAAAATATACAAGTTTTAAAATATAGATTGCATATTTATATTTTGTCAGAAAACAAATTCACAGATTCTATTAAATTTCAAAAAATAAAGTTAAAAACTACTGATGGAAATTTAAACAAAAAAATCACTTTGTTAACTCATCCTCAGTCATTTTCATTTATTCGTCAAGCACATAGATGCTAGGAGTATGTGCTAGAGGAGTTCATGCTCTGTGTTCCGGTGAGGCCCTTAGGCTCTAACAGTAAAAAGATGCAAAATATTCATGTCCTTTTAATTACAGTCTAGTAATATCTGTAAATGTGAAAAGTATCTAGTTTGGGATTAAACGTCTTATATGTATTTTAAAATCCTTTCTCATTTTACTTCATCGAATTTCAAATCAAATAATACCCCAATAAGTTCAAAATGTGTTATGAGCAATTCTATTTCATGTTTACAAAAATGTATTTAAAGAAAATAAAATCATACATTTCTTATTATGTAGTGTAATATCATACATTATTGATAGTCAGCTTTCCTTTTACTTGTTAAAATATGCAGCATTTGGTTCTGATATTTTAAGTGTTTTGCACATTTACAAAAATAAAATAGTCAGCACTTTAAAGTCGCTATGATCCCCAACCTCATCCTAATGCAAATGTATAAGTTGCCTTCTTGCAAATTAATGAGAAAAATACATAAGAAACAAACTCATTTGAAATCTCTTTTATTCCTTTCACTATTCATAGTGTTTCTTTACACTTTTATGAGAGTTTTATTTTAATTAATTGTTTAAAAATCTTGAAATGGAATCATTTGTTGCCAGAAGTGTTAGCTGTCTTCATGTTCCTAATCTGTTAGGCTCCTTATTTCTTCATTTACAGAATATTAATCTTCAGACATAAAACAATATTACTTTTATGAATAGTTTTCAAATTTCATCATTGTTTTTCTGATGTATGAATAATCAGGCCAAAGATATGTCTAGAGTCCATATGAGATAATGGTTGTTGGTTTCAGATTCATTTTTCCTTCTTTCCACAATTCTCAATTCCACAGCATTATGGAGAAACGAGTACATCGTGATTTCATCCTTTTTCTTATAATCTCTTTACCTATATGGCATCACAGCACCTGCATTCACAGTAAAACATGAGTCTCTATGATAATGGAAAGAAAAATTTTTATTTGGATTTTCCCATAAGCTTATGTAACTCTGTTATTTTACATGATAAACTAATATTCAGGGTAAGTAATGATTGAAGGCAACTCTTACACAATGAAAACAAACATTACATACAGAGCCCTGCCTTGCGTTTATTATTACATTTGCATTTTTTTGGACAAAGGAATTTACTCAGTGAAACTCCAGCCAAATGAATACTACTGCTAATCTCTTTTAGATACAAAATTTATACTTTCTGCATACATTTACCCTCTTATTGCACAACACATGCACTTAGCACACTTTAACTTCATTTGTGGTCTTACTAAATAACATTTCAGATATCTTAATGAATGTAATATATCTTAAATCCCACAATGTGGTTATAATTACTCTATATCATTAGTTTTCATTTAGGTTTACTCTCAGGTTCACATTCTTTGCCTTTTCTTCTTGCTTCATTTCTGAGATTACATCTGGGATTATCATTTTCTCTGCCTGAAGAATAGTTTTTGTTGTTTCCTTTTGCATTTTGTCTGCTGGTAGTTAATTCTTTATTGTGTGTCTGCAAATGCATTTCTCCTTGCTTCATTTTTAAATATGTTATTGTCTACAGTGGAGAAATTCCGGTTGGCAAGTATGGCCCTTGGCATCTTGAAGATGCTCCACTGTCTTAGGCCTCTAATGTTGTTCAGTAGTCAATCATTCCTTTGAGGCTAATCTCTAGCTACTTTTAATATTTTAATGCTTTGTTTACTTCAGCAATTCTGGGAAATTCCCATCTATTATCTCATTAAAAATCTCCTTGTGCCTCATTTTGGCTCTTCTCTTTTGTTGCTTTCCTTAAAAGGGTATTACACCCTCTCTTGGTATTCTCTCATACCCATTTTCTTGATTTTTTTATTTGTTTCTCTGCTTCTTTCTAGCTCAGCTGTGTCTGACCTGCTATTAAAATCATACCTGGTTTTAGTTAGTATATATTTTAGTTTCATAATTTCTCATTGATTTTTATTCAAATATGTAGTATCATTTTTTATAGTTTCCAGTTTCTTGCTTTAAATTCTAAATTCATTTGTCTTCCTCTCAACGGACTAAGCACAATTGTATCATAATATGTATCTGATAGTTTTCAAAACCAGACTTCCTCTAGACCAACATGTATTAAATGATGATGTACTGATTCTAGCTCATTGTCTTTGATTGTTTACTTAAATAATTATGTTCAAAAATAATATGAGTCCTAAAATGACTTCTGTTTTCTTCTACGGGAGTGTGTTTGAGCAGACCAAGACCAAAACTTGAGAACTGTGTGATTTAGTTATCTAGATGACCTACTGGAGTTAAGTCCATACCCTACTTCTTGAAGGCAGTTTCTCCAGGTTCCTGCCCAGAGCAAGAATATTAGCTCTCAACTTTCCAACTTTTCATTTGTTAAATGATAGTTTCCCTCTCAGATGCATCCAGGACTCTGATCCTATTATCTGCCTTTCAGTGGTGTTTTTTTTTTTTTTTTAGAATATCTAAAATTTATTTTATTATTATTATTATTATTATTATTATACTTTAAGTTCTAGGGTGCATGTGCATAATGTGCAGGTTCGTTACATATGTATACTTGTGCCATGTTGGTGTGCTGCACCCATCAACTCATCAGCACCCATCAACTCGTCATTTACATCAGGTATAACTCCCAATGCAATCCCTCCCCCCTGCCCCCTCCCCATGATAGGCCCCAGTGTGTGATGTTCCCCTTCCCAAGTTCAAGTGATCTCATTGTTCAGTTCCCACCTATGAGTGAGAACATGCGGTGTTTGGTTTTCTGTTCTTGCGATAGTTTGCTGAGAATGATGGTTTCCAGCTGCATCCATGTCCCTACAAAGGACACAAACTCATCCTTTTTTATGGCTGCATAGTATTCCATGGTGTATATGTGCCACATTTTCTTAATCCAGTCTGTCACTGATGGACATTTGGGTTGATTCCAAGTCTTTGCTATTGTGAATAGTGCCGCAATAAACATATGTGTGCATGTGTCTTTATAGCAGCATGATTTATAATCCTTTGGGTATATACCCAGTAATGGGATGGCTGGGTCATATGGTACTTCTAGCAGAAAGCAAGAAATAACTAAGATCAGAGCAGAACTGAAGGAGATAGAGACACAAGAAACCCTCCAAAAAATCAATGAATCCAGGAGTTGGTTTTTTGAAAAGATCAACAAAATTGATAGACCTCTAGCAAAACTAATAAAGAAGAAAAGAGAGAAGAATCAAATAGACGCAATAAAAAGTGATAAAGGGGATATCACCAGTGACCCCACAGAAGTACAAACTACCATCAGAGAATACTATAAACATCTCTATGCAAATAAACTAGAAAATCTAGAAGAAATGGATAATTTCCTGGACACTTACACTCTCCCAAGACTAAACCAGGAAGAAGCTGAATCCCTGAATAGACCAATAGCAGGCTCTGAAATTGAGGCAATAATTAATAGCCTACCAACCAAAAACAGTCCAGGACCAGATGGATTCACAGCTGAATTCTACCAGAGGTACAAGGAGGAGTTGGTACCATTCCTTCTGAAACTATTCCAATCAATAGAAAAAGAGGGAATCCTCCCTAACTCATTTTATGAGGCCAACATCATCCTGATACCAAAGCCTGGCAGAGACACAACAAAAAAAGAGAATTTTAGACCAATATCCCTGATGAACATCGATGCAAAAATCCTCAATAAAATACTGGCAAACCGGATCCAGCAGCACATCAAAAAGCTTATCCACCATGATCAAGTGGTATTCTTATGGTTGAAAATTCCGCTGAGAAGTGGCATGTTCTTCTCTCCCTATTCTATGCGGTTGTCATCATTTGATTAAGATAATTTTCATTGGTCCTCTTCTTTAGGTAGCTTTGACAGGAGATGAAATGGATTCTCCTCAAATGTTAGTTTTTTCATAGACACATATTTGAAAAAAGTTAACATTTAAAACACGTGTTTTGGAGATCTTAAAAATATTAACAACTTTTGCCCTAAAAATTCCACTATTTATCATTCCATAGTTTATTTTAAGGAAAAAGGCAAAAACAAACAAACAATAGCAAACAAACAAAAATTATTACACAAATGTAATAATTATAACATTTTTTAAAGACTAAGAAAAAAATAAAACAAACCAAGTATCAAGTATGAGGGAATAGATGTGCTAATGAAGCCTTATCTATATATTATAATATTTTGTAGCAATTAAAAATAACATTTCTGCAATAATTATGATACCTAAAATTCAGAATATAAAATTTTGTAGACTATAAGATTAAAATTATATAAATAAAAGAAAAAGCACTATAAACCAAAATGTTGAAAGATAAATTACTAAAAATCCATAGTAATTACTTTGGAATGTATTATTATTTATATATTTATATATTCTCCTAATTATAAAATAAAACTATACTACATTTACATTTATTAAAAATATTATATAATATCCAACTGAAAGGAAATATAGGCAAATATAATCAGTAATGTTATTTGTTTAATAAGAATTTCAGTTTTTTCTTCTTCTTTCAATTTCTTTGTATTTCACAAATTCTGTAAGTATGTACTGTTTTTATGATTAAAATGAAATGTGCTCTAATTTTTAATTGAATGTTAGAAAAGTTTTTTTTTTCCCCCTGGAAATAATGTTACATAGACTCTTCCTTATATGCATCACATAAAATTGTCTCTAACAATAAGGTTAAGATCATTCAGAAGGATGTATAACATTCTGCAAAAAATAAAAATAAAAAATAAGTTTTAGGCAACATGTTTGCCAGCTGGTGTTTTGAGTAATAATAGTTCACAAAAATAATAGACATGAACTGGCAGGAAATTTGTTTTCAAGTTTTCTTTCGAGATAACCTGGTTTTTAAAGAGTGTGCTTACAGTGTTTATATAAGCCCTGAATTAAAAGATAATTTCATATGGCACTAATTTTCAATCATTTCCTTAATGTAGAAACATAGCTAAAGAAAGAAAAGCTGCCTTTAAAGACTTTATATTCGAAGCAAAATATCAAATGCCATTTTAAAAAGAACACTTCTGGAGTATAACCTTTGTTCAATAAAAACCATTATGTGAAAGAGTCACAGAAATTAATTGCAGAAAGGCACAGTCTTCTGGCCCATATAATGTGTTCCTTTCTCTTCCAGCATCAAGTTGCTCCTTGCAAGGGATCCTTAAGTACTTTATCTGTTTGTAGTGGTGAAAGAAAAGGCATTTCTAATTCCTCACATAATTGTCTTGATTTATTGTTGATTTAGATGTAATCTAAAACAATTAGATTTATTGTTGTCCTAATCCATCACTTCCCATTAACTCTAGCCTTGTTTCCTTAGTTGCTGTTGGCAACACTCACAATTCTGTTTCTAATGCCGCAAGAGCTATTATGTAATATTCATCTTGCATAGTAGTTATGAATCTACAGATATTATTTTGTTCACAATAATTCTCATGTACAGAACTAAAGTAAATTAAACAAAAGTGCATTATGACTTTGAATTTTTTCTTGCCTGCCCAGCAGGTTAATTGTGACCTCAGCATAGGGAAAGAATGGCTGATTGAGCTGATGATTAGGCGACTGAGGTGGCTAAACTTGTTTGAAAAACAGAAGGTTGCTTGTCATTTTTACTTTCTTTTCAAACCAATGACTTTAAAACACACATTTGGTCACCCTTGATATTTAGATAAACAAATCAGCAAATGGCATTAAATTCTAAGTTCGTCAAGATTTTTAACCCTGTTTTCTCACAAAATTGTTGACCAGATGGTTTTGTGCCAAATTTGAATATGAAAGTTTTAAATACAAATTCTTTTTTTTTTTTTTTTGGTGACTTAAGGTCACTTTAAAGATTTTATAACTTTATAAAATCAGTCTTTATTTATATCCACCTATTTGTTTGTATCCTTGTCTGAAAGGTTTTAAGATAAATGTATATGAGTGTATGTAATGAGATTTAAAAAATGGCAGTATAATTAAATAATAAAGAAGTGGGACAAGAAAAATGAGAAAAGGAAACGTAACATAAAGGAAACATGCCATCAATACATGAAGTGCCCACCAACATATTTTTCAGCTACAGAATACAAATTTGACTACAAATCTTCCAGTAATTAATATGAAATAAGAAATATGGGAAGTGACATAATTTGGTAAGGAAAAAACAATGAGTTTTTTTTGTTTTCTTTTTTTAAAATGGCAGACTGGAGGTAGTGCTAGCATGCCTCTCCCACTTGGAAGTACAGAATAGTGGATAGAGATTCATGCTGTGACTCTTTTCTCCCCAAGAACCAATGCAGGAATTTAACAGGAAACCCAAAAGCATCCATAGATCCTTTGAAGGAACTGGCAGGTTGCAACCTACTCCCTGAGACAAGTGAAAACCTGTGAGTTCCTACAGTATGAGATGCGGAGATTCTGCCTCTAAGCACATGTCCCCAACCAGGGAATCTGAAAATCCAGGCCAGGGAGAAGGGCTTAACCTTACCCAGGGCTGGCATGCTTTAATTTACGAAGCTGCACGATATATTAAAGTAGAAGCAACAGCAAAAGTGTCTTGCGTTCATTCCTGATTTCCACAGTAAACCCAGGGAAGTCACTTCTGACTATATCTCACAGGCGCTCCTGAAGAAATCAGCCACAGAACTCAGGGAGGGGTCGCAAGACGAAAGAAGCTCCCAACTGAATTTTAGGATATAATCTTGACCGGGACAAACTCCCTTGACCAGAACCTGGGGGCCAGCAGGAAGTGTGCTGCAGACATGAACACGGAAGCTAGAAGCTCAGCTTTATGGGCAGAAGGGGAGGAGCGTGGCCTGAAAGCTGTGCTTGCTATCTATGCAGGGAAGCTTATGGCCTGGGGCAGGTCTGAATTCTGTTAGCAGACTTCTTGTATTTAAACCTAGGAATTATTAGGGAACACTGCGGGAGTGAGACCAGCCTCACCAACTGTGTGGGAGCTGGGTGGGGGCTTTCTGCTGACTGCTTCTCCCCACTCCCACTCCCTTTGTGAATATTTCTGAGCAGCAGAGGTGTTACAGGTAGTTAGACAGGCATGAGTGAGGCAGCAGTGGGCTATCCCCCAGCCCACTAGGCATGCCACATGGTAATTCAGCAATTACCACATTGCCTCTCTAAAAGTGATAAATTGGCAGCCTGTGCCAAGAAGAAGCCATTTCCTGATACCCACGCCTGTTGCACTAAAGTGTTAATTGAATGCAGGTGCCAGGGAGAAGCAACTTCCTGGGAATGTGCATTAAGACACAAAATGGTGGAGTGTGACTTTCTGGGGACACTCCATTGGAAAAGGGAAGATAAGCCTCAGATGGATATGCATACAACTTCCTAAACACACTGCGCATGCTCACTTCCCAGGCGTGAGGAGGGCACTGTGCAAGCAGACAGCCCATTCTAAAGGAGGAATTATTGGAAAGGGGCCAGATCTTGTTCTGATATGAATAGCTGGAGCACTAGGACAGTAGTGAGGCTGGGAGGGAGGTGGATGGCTTTCCTGCTGCCCTGGCAGGGGAGGTGAGGTGGATTCCACCCATTACCCTGATAAAACTTCAACCCACCTAACTGAGGGCTCTCAGCCATCTTCATCAAGGCTGGGACCTCTGCCCACCATTGGATAATACATCTACCCACTTGCTTTAGCTATAATCAGTGCCTACTCAGGGATATCTCCCTTACTGGCCTGGAGCCTGAATCATCAACTCAGTAAATAAAATACTGGTGAAAAGCTAAATAAATAAATAATATCTACACCATAAGAGAATGAGATAAGCTTCAAGAGATCCCTGAAATTCCAACCCCATATCAGACAGTGAACTTGCTCACATGACAAGTACATACATTACAACCAGGATCTGGGAAAGCCAGTGCACAAAGACTCTCTATAACTAAGGAACTCATACAGAGTCTTCACCCCTAAAAGTACCAAGAATCAAATTAGGCTATAATAAATAATAAACATTAAAGTCAGATCTTTAAGAAGGGGAAAAAGACATCAAAAAGTATATAGGGAGGTCAAAAATAAATTCAAGAACAGTTTGAAGAAATTGTCTACCCAAATGGGAAGAAACTAGAAAAGTAATTCTGGTAATATGACTAAACAGGGTCCTATAACACCCCCAAAACATCACACTAACTCCCCAGCAATGGATCCAAACCAAGATAAAATCTTTGAAATGCCAGATAAAGAAATCAGAAGGTTGATTATTAAGCTCCTCAAGGAGATGCCAGAGTGAAGGGGGCCTGCCCCTCCACACCTGTGGGTGTTTCTCATCAGGTGGGATGAGAGACTGAGAAAATGAGAAAAGGTTGGGTGAGGGGAGGGGGAAGGGATGGCATTGGGAGATATACCTAATGTAAATGATGAGTTGACGGGTGCAGCACACCAACATGGCACATGTATACATATGTAACAAACCTGCATGGTGTGCACATGTACCCTAGAATGTAAAGTATAAAAAAAAAAAAAAGAGAGAGAGAGAGAAAGAAAGAAATAAGACACAGAGACAAAGTGTAGAGAAAGAACAGTGGGCCCAAGGGACCAGCACACTCAGCATGCGAGGACCTGCATCGGCGCCGGTCTCCTAGTTCCCTCAGTATGTATTGATTACTATTTTCACTATTTCAGCAAGGGGAGTGCGGCGGGAGAACAGGGTGAACAGGGTGATGGTGGGGAG